>NC_088644.1:1225933-1935933 GCF_964019385.1 Sycon ciliatum
TATTTCGGCTGCATACCAACAAGACTGTGAAGTTTGGCTACAAACAGCAGCACGGAGACAAGCAGTCGATCCTCTCGCCATGTCATTCAGAAGTGCTGTGACCGACCTCTGTATGTCTGCCAGCCAGTCTGTCAGCCAACAGAATTACACGAACAAAGTACCAAAGTAAACCGTGGTCTTGCTACAGGTATACAGTTGTACAACCCAATACTGGTTCAAACTGACCAGTATTAGATAAACCTTGTAATAGTTCACGCATATTGTTAGATTGACAGCATGAAACAATAGGTATACAGTTGTACAGTGTTGCGCAGTGCTGTACAGGTGTGGCGTTTTACAACAGTTCTACCCGTATTATAGAGTTAGTCTTGCTCCAGTGCAGTGCAGCAGTGCACAGTGCTGCCAAGTCACACCTACATGTATCTGACTCATGAGCATCCTGTAGAGTCTGTCATGCTCAGCTGATTGGCTCACTGCACTGTCTTGTCACCCAGCTTGTGTACACGAGAGTCAACAATAGTGTGCATGTCAACAATTTTATTACAATGCCGTGCCTGTTACAACATATATTATAAATAATATAATACAAGTAGTCTTCTGAACAAAGCATGTGACACTTGATCCAATGTGAATCTACTATCTATGTGTTCCAATGTAACGTTACATGTACAGTGTATGCTTAATAACAATCCATCTGGTGGGGTCAGGTGTAGCTGCTGCGACAGCTGTACACCAGGGAGTCATACAGTGACCCGAATCAGGTTTGGGTCACTGTTACAGTCTGTATGACTGACTCCCTGCCAAACCTGGTATGGCTTGGGTCACTGTACGACTGACTCCCTGCCAAACGACTCCCTGATGTACATCATCATCAGGCTCAACTCAAAATCTGAGCGCACTGCGATAGCCTGTGTCATTTTGTGCATGCACGCGAGTTTGTACTGGTAAGCACTGGATGACACACTAGCCAGTCGATCTGCTGTTGATACAGAATCAACAATGTAGATCAGCGAGTACGAAGCTGAACGTTTTTAAGGCCTTCGCATTGTGAGTAGGCATGAGTGTGCATGCTCTGACATGAGGCACATGATGTATGCCATGATGTATGCCATGATGGCCCATCTATCCAGCAACAACAAATAAGCTGATCGCTGTTGCAGTGTCTGACTTCATATCACAGATGCATCATTTCATGCACCAGTTTGAGTGTGCATCTATACAAGAGAGATCGCGATGGACAATGTTGTACTGACGCACTCAGCCGAGCTATCGCACTGCACACTGGCTTACGTGCCAGTGGCATAGAGTACCACGTCATTCGTTCCCATGCTGAGCAGTGTAGTACCAGTCATGCCCAACAACATCGAAGCATGCCAGGTCCGCACAACAGAGTCTTTCCAACGTTTCTGCACATACAGCCACACACAAACACTTAGCAAACAACCTGGTTCTCCTTTCTTGACCTAAGTTCAGACTCCACATTGCGCTGGGTGGAGCACACCAATCAGCCATGGTTAGAGTGATAAAAAATATATATACTTGTGTCCAAAGACACACTATGAAAATACAAGAAACATACTTTGAAGCTGCATGGTGGCTGTGATAGGAAAAAAGTCACAGACTTCGGGTTTAAAAACCAGAGAGAGAGAGAGAGAGAGAGAGAGAGAGAGAGAGAGAGAGAGAGAGAGAGAGAGAGAGAGAGAGAGAGAGAGGAGAGGGAGAGAGCTATACACGCCTCGAGATGAGAGACTACATCAAGTGCTGTAATAGCAGGTTGCAAGGCCTTGGCGGCAGATAGAAGTTGTTTCTGTGCAGCACTATTAAAAAGCGATTCCGACAGGAAGGCTGGAGCCGAATCTCGTCTTACTTCGAGAAGCAGGTATGGTGATAAAAAATACACAAATCAGTACCAGATCATCCAACGCACAGAAGCAAGCAAAATCAAGAAGCTGAAATTTAGCACTACGTAAAGAACAGTGGTCGCAGGTGGAGCAGGTGTAGTTGAAAAAGCGCACAGGTGTACTCAATCACTGTCACCACCGGAACAGCATTGAAGGTTGCATGCCACTTTCACGTGACCAAACCCTAGCATACGGTACACAGCTCTATTGCTGATGTACAGCTATCATGAGAATTGCCCTGTGAGCTATGCTCACCCAGTCACTAACCTTCACATGAACTGAACAGGACTATGAGCCTGATGAACAGCTAAGCGCGCACGCACACACACACGCACACACACACACACACACACACCATGTACAACACACACACTGTCATTCTATGTACATGATGGCTAAATAAACTCAAGAGGAAGAGAAGGGTCTTTCGATATCTTGTTTGGATTTTTTTTTAGTTGGCAGGCTAAGCTGGAGCCGTGTATGCCGATACAGGGAAAGCAACTCATCACCAACCTGAGGATGACTTGACAGATGACTTGACATTGCTGCTGTTGCTGGTACTACCAGTGGCGGACAGAAGTGCAAGTCTGAATGGCACTATGCACACTCCTGTATTGTGAGCACTGCTGTGTATGTTTCCGGTGGACAGGACACATCTAGAGGAGATAGAGAGAAGATGGCCGCCCTGCTTGTGCACGCCCGTCGAAAGCATATCCGTTCATCCGTGCATGCTCTCTGCTCACCTACAGCCTAGGAGCAGCAGCAGCAGCTGTTGTGGGCCTGACACTAGCGTACAACCGCACTCTCCTGCGCCTGCTCAAGCTTCTCAAAGTGAGAGCGGGCATTACGAATATTGATCAACATAGCACTGGATGCTGTGAACAAAAGCAACAAGAACAAAGAGAAGAACATCTAATATTAATGCGACAAAAAGAAAATGGAAAGGAAATAATTATATGCAATCACAAAGGTGCTTGCGTGGAGATAATAAAGTAGGTAGAGCAGGAGAGACGAGAGAGAGAGAGAGAGAGAGAGAGAGAGAGAGAGAGAGAGAGAGAGAGAGAGAGAGAGAGAGAGAGAGAGAGAGAGAGAGAGAGAGAGAGAGAGAGAGAGCACCAGCAGCAATGACTTACGTAGCGTGGAGTCGCTGGTCACGACCAGTACATAGGTGTTAGGAGTGAAGACATCAATGTATGCAGCAAACTGGCTGTTTCGAACCTCCATGCTATGGAACTGAGCTGAGAGCTTACTGCACTCAGCAGAAACAAAACACAGGCATGGCAAACAAAACTAGGGCTGAGTCGGGTGGCATTTTCTTCGGGTATCGGGTTCGGGTAGTTTTCCACGGGTAGCACAGGCACCCGATCGGGTAAGGGTTCCATGGTAACACCACAATGCACCCCTTCCCTTGCACAATGGGTAGACATGCAGAGTATTTCATTAATTTGTACACGTGCACTGTGCACGATGTCATCTTCGGGTTTTCGGGTACTATTCTGTACCCGTCTACCCGAGGTCCTCACGGGTAGCACGGGTACCCGTGCTACCCGTACACACCACTAATTGAAACACAGGCATGGTAAACAAAACCAAATGTTGAAAGCTCATGATAGCTCGGGTGACATCACAAACTAGAAGAGAAGTTTGCAGAGAATGGGTCGGCAATCACAAACTACAGTTGTGGCAAGTGAAATCCGACACTTGCCTTAGGGGACAGCGCCACAAATGGACACCAATGATGTAATGCACTGCACCTAATTTGTACTATAGAGCCGTATGCATCCCAAACAGATCGAAAGGTCACAGCGTAGATACACACAGTTCACAAATATGGTACACATAAGGAGTACTGGTATCCAATCCCCATTCATTTTTGCCAGCACCTTTTGAACCTTGTCTGTGATGAGTACGAGTTTTGTCATCAGACAGATAAAGTTGTATGTAACACATGTACTGTACGTATGCAGGGCTGCAGGGGCTGCAGACTGCATGGTGCAGTCCCTTATGCCAAGTGTCGGATTTCACTTGCCACAACTGTAGAAGAGAAGTTTGCAGTGAATGTGTGTGCAAATGACAGCGTGATTGCGCCTCACCTGCAGCTAAGCTTGAACTGCTTTACGATATTGCTGATCTTCTCAAAACGATGGTCATCGTGATGCTCACGACGCAGAGAGTTGGATATCACCAAGAAAGTTGCCCGTTCGAAGAGCAAGACCTCGTCTGCGTCAATGATCTCAGCAAATTGCTGAAGGCTTCTTTCCAGTTCACTAACATTCGGCACTAGCTGGTACACTATGGACGACCAGGCCTGTGGCAAACACAGAATGCAGGCGATTGCAAAGCTTACACAACACTGGCAACAGTGTCACATCATTCCATTCATGACCATTGTCTCTGAAACACCTTCGAAATCATCAAATGTCAGCAACGTAGCCATCTCGCAAAGAGCACGCATGTTCAGGCTTCTCCCCCCCCCCACACACACACACAAGAACACCAACACACATCATGAGCTAGACACTCGGACAACACAGCATCCCAAACACACTGTACAAGAAATTCACCAGGACAATAGCTGTGCTGTGCATGGGAGGGGGGGGGGGGGGGGGGCAGTTGATTGTACGGCTATGCATACCTTGTAGAGGGTTTCATCCCATATGGACGTCTTGAACGCCGTGACCTCCAGAGGTCGTGATAACCGCTTCAACTCTTCTTCCCGTTGTGCAAATACCTGCAAGAAACAACATAGTCAGGTTTGATTGAATGACACACATACGCACACACAAACATACAAAAACATGCACACGCACGCACGCACACACACACACACGCGCGTAGACAAGACGCTGACTGCACGTACGATGAACGCACAAGCACACATGCAGCAGCAGCAGCACTGTAGTGTGCATGCAGCAGTACATCACCACGAACAGTGCACTTGCCCCACTGGACAAACATGGAGAAGACAACCAAACAAAACGAGGAGAAGTTCCAAAATCAACACCTGCTTACGGCATCGCGGTGACTATCGGCAATCAAGTCCATCTTGTGCACAAGACAGAAGACCTTTGCTTTGGGCGAGTTCTCCAGGATTGCCTCAAGACAGGACTGGTAGTAATGGATGTCCTTATCACGCTCCTCGCTCTTCACGTCAAACACGTAGATGAGCACCTCCACGTTGCGGAAGATGGTGTCGCGCTGGCTGGTGAAGTAGTTTTCCATGAACGCCTCTGCCTGAGTACCGCAAGAAACCCGCAGACAGGCAGGAACACAAACACATCCGTATCAATACAGGTAGACATAACCGGCACAAAGGAGGTTTACAGAGTCTCCACAGTATTCGTGTCGAGCCCTCTCCGCTGGCTAAAGGAAATCCCTCTTTATAACTCATAAGTGCAGGTAAGTAGCCCAGAGTGTAGCTGTGCCCACTCGACTGTATGTAGACACGCTGACTCTGGCCAGCATTAAATCCCCGTTGAGTGTGCGCCTGAGCTATGCAGTGCAACGGTGTCACAGCTACCAGAGGAGGTGAACAGACTGAGCAGCACAGGCATGTAGCTGGGGATAGCACCGGGGTTTACGGACTCGCATCCCAGCCAAGGGCCACACAACCGATGCAAAAAACACCCGGTCAAAAGCGCGAACTTCTCTGGTGAGACATGCATTCTAGGACCATAACACCCGTCAAACAAATGCCCAGTGGTTCCGGGGCAACCTGGAAAACGTACGAAATGAGAGCCTGCTAGCATATGCGACAGGACAATACATAGGTAAACTAGAGAGAGAGAGAGAGAGAGAGAGAGAGAGAGAGAGAGAGAGGGAGGGAGAGAGAGAGAGAGAGAGAGAGAGGGAGAGGAGAGAGAGAGAGAGAGAGAGAGAGAGAGAGAGAGAGAGAGAGAGAGAGAGAGAGAGAGAGAGAGAGAGAGAGAGAGAGAGAGAGAGAGAGAGAGACAGAGAGAGACAGAGAGAGAGAGAGAGAGAGAGAGAGAGAGAGAGAGAGAGAGAGAGAGAGAGAGAGAGAGAGAGAGAGAGAGAGAGAGAGAGAGAGAGAGAGAGAGAGAGAGAGACAGAGAGAGAGAGAGAGAGAGAGAGAGAGAGAGAGAGAGAGAGAGAGGAGAGAGAGAGAGAGAGAGAGAGAGAGAGAGAGAGAGAGTAAGTTACATTTATAAAGACAGGTAAGTCTAACAAATGAGGACTGAGACTTCTACAACAAGGTGTTTACGCCTGAAAGCAGGTGCATGATTTAACAAGCAGGTTGTCAGTCTAGATTTTATGCGCAGATGGAGAAAAAGCGCAGAATTTTTGTAATGAGATGAAAAGCAGAAATAATAAGAAATAATAAGAAAAGATGAAATGAAAGCCTGCTCACAACCCCGCCCAGCCTTGCGAACTGGGTATGGTGGATTAAGAACCCGGTTCAACGCTCGAGCAAGCGCTCTCCACTCAAGGTGTTCACAGCAACTGATAGGAATTCGTATGGGAAAATTATAGAAAAGAAATAATAAGATAAAGAGAATAATTTTCAACGCACGAGAGAGAGAGAGAGAGAGAGAGAGAGAGAGAGAGAGAGAGAGAGAGAGAGAGAGAGAGAGAGAGAGAGAGAGAGAGAGAGAGAGAGAGAGAGATAGAGATAGAGAGAGAGACAGAGAGAGACAGAGACAGAGACAGAGAGATAGATAGAGAGAGAGAGAGAGAGAGAGAGAGAGAGAGAGAGAGAGAGAGAGAGAGAGAGAGAGACAGAGAGAGACAGAGAGAGATAGATAGAGATAGATAGAGAGAGAGACAGACAGACAGACAGAGTATAAAACAAGCTAGTCAGATGTGTGCTACTAGGGTATGGGAGTATAGGTGCACAAGGCACGAAGGTCATCAACACAGAGACCCAACACAGAGACCCTCCTCATGCAGCAAAGCCAATGTGCCACAGTAACACTGCCACTGTTCACTGTGCACAACCAAGCACTGTACGGTGTATGCTTCATGCACCAGCAAGAGTACGTAACCCCCAAGAGTGTGCAACTCCAGTCTACTGCGTCTGCTGCGAGAGCAGAACTTCACATCACGTGACAAACTCATACACATTATTTGCACCTTGTGCATAACAGCGACAGGGGTTGTGCACCAGACTGCCTTGGGTACAACTCCTTGGCGGTCACTTTGCACTGTTTGCCAGTGCAAGCTACTGAACCATGGCATGTGTAGTTCTGCTCTTGCAGCACTGGGTACAGGTTGGACAGGCAGTTGCACACTCTAGGGGCAAGAGTACATACCCCCACCCCAAGAGTGTGCAACTCTCGCATACCCTAGTGCCCGGACAGAATTTCAAGTTGATGTCAATTTATGATGCAATGCTCCTTGCACCAGTGATTTACGACATTTGTACGAGGTGTGTCAACGCATCACATGTGTTTCCTTGGGGTAATTTGAACAGGATCAAATGTGGCTTTGTCCATCACAGGTTCAGGATACGTCTGATAATACCGTAAAATCCCGCCAGAGCGCCCCGTCTCTCCCATCCGCCCCTCCCTGACTTCTCGTCAGGGACGTGATTGATTGTATCCTCGTATGACTCTGTCGCAGTCTGTGATGCCGTACTGCACTGCAGACGCGTGCTCGACCCCGTTGGAAATGTACGCAACAGTGCCCACCCTCCTGACCAGGGATCGCACAAACCCTGCGTTTTGTCGGGTCTGTTCGTCTCCTGGCTCTTGACCTTTGGTCGGTGTACGAGATGCACGAACAATTTTCGTAGGGTGAGTACTTTTTCATGTAGCACTGAATGCGGCAAGTAGGACTCGCCCATCCGCCCCTCCCCACCTGAAGCGTCGAGGAGGTAGGGGCGCTCTGGCGGGATTTTACGGTACATGTACAGTGCGCATTCCATCATAAAAATGACATCAACTTGAAATTCTGTTGGGACAGCAGTCTGCAGTTAGGGTTTACCGGGTGTTAGTGGCCTTCGTGAGTTCCATTCGGGAACGGACACGATAATTTACTCTTTCTTTTACGAGACAGCACCCACAGTCGAGTTGCACACTCTTGCTACTTGCCAGGGGTTATGCACTCTTGCTACTTGCTAGGGGGTATGTACTCTTGGTACTAAACATGTACACGGGCATGCATCCGCCAGCCCTGACCCCCCCCCCCCCCCCCACACACATACACACACAGGCGTACTACATGTCACCCATGCCCATGCAAACACAGCGTCACAAAGCTACGCACACAGTTCACATACCCGCCACAGTCCCACAGATTCAGGACGAGATTTCCCAGGAAGCGGACATGAGAGTGCTCCACATCAACTGAAAACACACACAGACACAGACACACACACAGGCACACACACAGACACACAGACACTCACACAGACACACACGTACACACACACACACACACACACGTGCACAGTGAGCCAACACAGCACAATTGAATACTGTACATGAGACTAACAGTAGTCTGTTAGGGAATAATAGAGGGGAGCAGAGGGGGGCTGTCCGCGTGTACGATGTGACCAACACAATAATTACGTGGCAAGCGGAATTTCAGCAGATGTCGTATACATGCATACACACTAGGTGACCAAATGATCACGGTTGAGCGGATGTAGTATCCATACAGTGACGTTTTCATCAAGCTGCCATGCCTTTTTTGCCAGTCATTTACACCAGGTGTATGTGTAGGTGTGTAGGTGATGGGTAAGCAGCTGCACCATGACCAGCACAGTGACCACGCTGGTCCACTTCAACCGCAACATGGAAGTAATGATAAAGTTCGGACGCTATAGCCCTTGGAGGAATATTATACTGAAGTTTGAGGTTGCTATGATCTCTCACTCACGCCCCCCCCCCCTCGCTTTTTTGCAGACAAAACCTTGAACGCATAAATGTATCTGGATTGAAATTCCAACCATCATGCTGTACAGTACCAAAATCCCACTGATCATTACAGATTATTTGAATGCTATTTTAGCTACATGTACTTGAGCTGCGAATACCTTGATGCCATGTACCGCGTACATGTACTAAGATCAAATTTTCAGCGCAAATTGTCAGAGGATCTTTCTCTTACTTGTAGCACACAAACGCCGCGTGTCCCTGGCGATGTAGTTGGCGAAGATGATTGAGCGCATGCTAGTCTTTCCGGCACTGCTCTTGCCCATTAAGAGCACCTACCAACAGACAACGGTACACACAAGCAAATGAATAAAGTTGCGACAACGGCATGAAAGAGCTGTACATTTTCATATTCTTATCAAGAGACAAGGAGTAGAGCCAACACGAATACAGGGACGAAACCCACTAACCTTCTTGCGCGCCATTGCCACTACAGCTGTTGTATAAGACTGCGACACAGAATTTCAATTCAATGGTTTCTTTGTGTTCGCCAATTTCAAGCTTTCAACACTGCATAGAACTATAAGACTCCAAACAGAACAACGAATCGTCAGCTGTGCAAGCTCCTTCTTGAAAAATGAAATCTCAACTGTTTTGTTTGTTCCCATCCGAGTTTTTCTACAAAAATAAAATTTAATGTGTCATCATGATGGAAAATGACATGTCGACATGATCATGTGACCACTGCCCTGGTACTGGACCAGGTCTTCGCGGACGGGACCGGAAGATCCCTGGACTACATGACTGTACTTGTAGAGGCTGGACCCGGGTACCCTGGCCTGGCCCGCCCTGGTCGACTGGTTGAACTCGATCGACCTCGCGATCCCCGTACATCATGGTACAGTCAGTACAAGTACAAGTCACTTGCGAAAGGCACAGCTAGCTAGCATGCTCACGATCACAAAACCAGAACACCAAAACACACTTTCAACGAATGCACCCAGCAAGAAGTCGTTGTCTCTTTTATTTTACTTGCTGCCATTATATGGCTGGGGTTCATGGCTGCTTGAATCCAATGTAGACTGACGAAGGTCGTTTACAATTTGTAGTTACAGTGATTTTTGTTGCCGGCCGCATGGTTGTGGCAGTGCGGTGAACTAGATTTCCGGACTGGCTGCCATATGGATATGATTCGGCTGGCTATTGAGCAGTGGTGTGACATTTTGAGGTTGCTGTGACGCTCAGCTGCAGTTCGTGGCGTTTATTTATGGGATGCGACATCTCTTTGGTGTATTCTGACAGTTTAGGAAGATGAGTGGCCGGATCGGAGATCTTTCGGATCAGCAGAACCAAGCATTGAAAAGTATACGTCGCCTAATTAGTGAGGGTGGTCCCGGAACCCCTACCACACAGAAAACAGACGTGGATTTACTGCGATTTTTGCGGGCCAGATCATTCAATGTGGTAGCTGCATTCAAGCAATGGAAGCAGACTCAGGAATGGCGCGAGGCGTACGCTGTTGAAGATATTTTGAAAGGGTCCTATCCTCTGGAAGAGGAATTAAAGTCAACTCTATCTCTAGCCTATCACGGTGAAGATTTGGACCATCGGCCGTTGTATCTAGAGCGCAGTGGGGCCGTCGATCCACTGATTGTGGCGCAGCTCAATGTGGAAGCTGTAGTCCGCCGTCACATCTATCATCAAGAGTTTATGGTACGGCGAGTGGAAGAAAACGCACACCAATACGATCATGCCGGCCTGGATAACTGGTGCGAGATCCATGACATGCGCGGCTTGTCACTGCAACATCGTCAAGTGCTGGGCATGTTCACACGGCTAGCCCGTATTGATACCGATTTCTACCCAGAACGAGCTGGCCGCATATTCTTCGTCAATGTACCGGCAGTTTTCCCGGCGCTGTGGAAAATTTGCCGCCGTGCACTAGATGCCAAGACCCGGGAAAAGTTTGTTGTGCTCAGTGCAAACCGAATGGGAGAGCTCTATGACTACTTCTCTCCCGACCAGCTGCCTGTGGAGTATGGTGGAACGGTGCAAGATCTGTTCCCGCCGCTTCCCCCTGCTTTCTCCAGTCGGCGCGAGTCACGGCCGCTGGATGGTGTCAAGTTCTTGGACACGCCGGTGTTAGCCCGGCGTCGTGTGATGAAGGCAGTGGAATGCCGAGCTGGTGATGTTGTCAGTTGGTACTTCCGCGTTGCCAGCAAGGACGTCAAGTTCTGTGCCTACTGGAGTAACAAGACCGACGCGGTGAACACTGCCAATCCGGCGGAAGTGTCGCGCTGGCTTGATGGCAGCTCTGTCGTGTCAGAATCCTGTGTGATCAGCGCATCGTCCGATGGCTTCAGTGACTCGTACTTCTCCACAGAAGCAGGTGTGCTAGGCATGGTGTGGGACAATGACTCTCTGTTCCAGTCACGTCTTATCTCCTTCCAGCTCTCAGTGGAGAAGTCAACACACTATGATGTGGCTGCTGAGAGTAGGTTGACAACTGGTGATGATGCAGTCGATGGTGATGCCGAGGTAGAGATCAATGCATCCTGCAATACTTTGACGGCGTCTGAAATTGACACCGGCAGCAAGGTTACTAAGATAGAAAATGGAGATGTCAAAATCACCTTGCTTGATACCTAGCCAGAGAATATCGGACATCGTCAGCTTAGACACACAACTCACCTGTATCAGGCCAAGCTAGTATCTTAATGTAAGCCAAGTGCTCTATGCGGACAGTTTACTACTGCTTAGTGGTGGCAACGTCTCCTTGATGGCTCACGCAAGCATTTGTAGCTGACCAGCGTTGGCTGCTCAAGATCTCTTTTAATTTAAAAACTTCTAGTTTTTACGCAGTATCCGCCAAGTGACGCAGAACAATTCGAGAATTTTTAAAGTAAAGATGATCTATGGTGAACTGATAATGTCATAGGCGTGTAGTGTAACGCCAGCACCCGCTGTGTAAACAACTGGTGCCTTACATACGCCAGCACCCGCTGTGTAAACAACTGGTGCCTTACATACGCCAGCACCCGCTGTGTAAACAACTGGTGCCTTACATACGCCAGCACCCGCTGTGTAAACAACTGGTGCCTTACATACGCCAGCACTATACTCTATTGTGGACTGCAGTGGTCGGTAGATCTGTGCCGCAGTGGCGCTATCATCGTTCTTTCTCTGATCCCTACCTAGCCTTGAAGTCTGCCGTAGCGCCTGGGCACTGTGATGGCCCGGTACGCGATGTTACTCCACAGAATGACACAGCTGCTGAATGGCGTGACCTGACCGCCGAGTAGCATGGCCTTCTGCTGCAGTGTTATGAGTGTTCGTCATCCACCCCCCTGGCCCTGTCTACTTCATTTCTTATGCCCTGGTTGTATCCGCTGGGCGCACTAGTTCTATTTTCATACAGCGCTACGCGCCTTTTTCTATATCTTATGAGCAACATAATTACGCCAATATCCCGGTATTTTCGACACTCGTTTTCGCACTGTTATGTACTGGCGTGTATTAGCTAAAGGAGTCTGGGGTTGTATTTGAAAACTTTGTTATGTGATGGCTCTGCTGCTTCAATCACTGCTGCTGTCCTATTTATATTTCTCTGCTATCTACTCACACTGTAGACCAGACCAATGCACCGCCGTGCTTTGCACCATGGATTCCCTATCTGATTTACTCTCTCTTTAGCGCCGACTCGAATAGAAACGAGTCGCCTGGAACCTAGAAACTTATAGACTGCTGCCCATGTGGCTGCATTTTGACTTTAGTGCACTTTTGTTGTGTTTTCCGTTGAGACTTAGAAGCTGTCTAGATAGCTGCAGGTTCTGCTACAACCACCATGTTTTCATGACTGCATGCTTATTGTTATATTATGTACCTTTTTTGCTTAACTGAATGACATCTATCGTGTGTGTGTGTGTGTGTGTGCCGGTGGTGTGTGTGTGTGTGTGTGTGTGTGTGGTGTGGGCCGGTGGGGTGGGTGGGTATTGGGGGTTGATTCACACGCAGCTTTGCCAGTTAGATGCGCAGTTTATAACACCTGGCACAAGTCATGATCTGTGTCATTCAGATCGTTGTCTGCTAAGAGAAAACCAGTGGGTGTACATGTACAATCCAGTGCATTTGCAGATTTGTGTGCTTTTTTTCTCCTGCTGTTTAATTTTGTGTGCCACTTGCATCAGTGGGGAGCTGGGTTATTGTGTCGGGTCTCCATACTTGAGGAGTGGATAGTGCCGATATAATTATAGAAAAAGAACTGACTGCATGCCAAATATTTCTGGAGCACTCTCCACAGGGCCTTGGGGTTAGCATGGATTTGTGAAATAACTGAAATTGCTTGCTTCCATATGCCCAGGCCATCTAGCCACAGTAATGGGAGATGGAAACTGGCTCACTGGGCACCTGCAGTGAAAGGCATGCATGACATTTACAAAATTAATATTCGGGGAAAGTACACTAAAGGCCTCGTAAGGACACAACTAGCTGTAGGACAATAGAACTCCTGAGGAGGTGCTTGACTTGTATTGCGGAGTCTAGCTCTGAAGAAGTACTACTACACTTGTGTGTGTGTGGGTGTGTGTGTGTGTGTTCACAATGAGAGCGGGACTTGGTACTGGCATGCTCCCCTCCCTGGAAAACATGCTGAAAGCTGCAGACATATACCTGACTGTGCAGTAAACTGAGCACCTATAATTGTAGTGGAGTCATGCGATCTGGGAGGTGAGATTATTATTCCAGAATTAATTTCAGTCGGAAAACTCATCGGAGAAAAAGTACGAAGTCATATTTTCGGCAAAATGGGTCTGTGGAATACAGAACACAAGTAACACGGTAGTTCAATGCAAACTGCACAGCTCTCTTCAAACAATTCCAAATACAGCATGTTCACAAACATGCTATAGGTCTAACTTAGGTCTAATTTAGATTTAAACACACACACACACACACAAGATAAAAATCACAGTCGAACGGGACCAAACCCAGGTAGGCAGTGCTGGTAATTCAGTTCCCATGTGTACGATGCACAAGAGAAAAGATAGCACAGCTCATTCTGACCAGGGAAGCGCCAAAGAGGACAGCACACGTGCTGTCCAGTTAGCAGAAACCTGAGCCACAGGCATGGAACTAGCACCGTGGAGCAAATAGAGTTCAATACTGCGCAGCGTTACCTTTGGTCATACTACATGTACAGGAACGAGTCAAGCAGGGAACAGCTAACAAAATCAAATCACTACCACCACATACATACTCACTGTTACGGTTAGAGCTCAAGGGATTACTAAACATCGGTCATGAGCCACGTGTTGCACATCAGCCCTCTCTGTTAGCTTGCTGCCAAATCCACCACCCTTGGATTATCTGATTTAGGATGCGTGTCTCTGGACTTGTGTTGACTATAGCTCTGTCGCACCCTGTAATAATATGTCTCTGGACTTGATAAATAAACTGCAGAGCACTGGTATTGGTGTCATCTTGATGGGGATGGTCATGGCGGCAGTTGGTAAAGTGGATATGCACCATCACAGTTCTGTTTCTGAACAGGTGGTCCCAGTTTTCATGGTGTGTGGACTGTTGCACTGAGCAGTGGCTTGAACTGAGCTTAGCTGCTGATATTCCAGTGCGTGTGTGTGTGCCACTCTGTTCACGATCAGGCTGATCAGTAGCTAAGCAGCGTGTGTAGATGCTGATGGCTGCAAAGACATTCGCTTCACGTTGGCAGCGGATGTGTGCCCAGTGACTACACAGACATGGAGTGTATAAGTTACTACACAGACATGGAGTGTATAAGTTACTACACAGACATGGAGTGGATAAGTTACTACACAAGCTGCACTGACTGTGACAGTAGTGGCAGTAGTAACAGTCCTCGCACTTGCACTACTCTACACCATGCCGGCCGACTATCACTGCATCGACACTTGACACGCGCAGCCGGGTTCTACACGGTACACCACTACTAGTACTAGTATGCCTGTACAGTCTGTACAGTGTAGTTGATGTAGAGCATGCCCATAACACACAACCTGCACACAGTGCGGAGATGACTGACGACTTGCTGCGAATGCTGTGTAGATTGGTACTGCAAACATTGCATCTGGCAGTAAATACTCTTCGGTTTGGATGTGGAAGTGAGTGTGTGCTCAGCACCAACATATAGCCAGCTACTGCAGACTCTGAGAGGTATTCTACCACTGTCAGTGATCCACTGGTGTCGTTGTCATCATCGTCGTCTCTCTTCCTCACATATCAAATATGTCAGATGGGAGTTCATCATTTTCATCTTGCTGCTGCTGTTGCATCTGCTGCTTCTCCAGGAACTGCCTCCAGACGCCGAGCGCTTCGTTGTGCAGGCGTACATCCAGGCCGTCAACGCAGCGCGCAACACGTGGCACAATCACACACTCGCCACCGCCCGTCACTTCCATCTCGCCGATCAGCTGTATGAGAGAGTGCAGCCGGTAGGGGAACGGCTCCACCAGACGAGTACTGACTGTCAGTCGTGAGCCGTCACTACCTGACAGAACAGCAGTGGATGACACCGGGTTTAGCTGAACCAACCTGCAGTAGAAACACACACGCGCAACAGGGGGGTATTAGATAAACAAGAAAGCTGCCTGGGACGACCCGTCGAGTAAAACCAGAGGGGGGGGGGGGGGCTTCTATTTGTCCATTGCCAATTTTGAGGAGGCTTCTATTCAAGAGGGGCTCTTATTGGTTTCAATGAATACCGGTACATGTATTCCAATCAAATGTACGCGGTGTGAACATGTATATACATGTCCACGCACGACATGCTTTGTACACACTTGACCCTAAGAGCTTTGAGGAAGTTCCTGAAGTTTGTTCTTCTCTTGAGTTTAATAACAGCAGAATGTTTTCCGCAAATTTGGGGCATTCCGGAACAATGAGCAGCTGATGTGCTTACTTGCCAATGGTTCGAACAGCTTTTCCGTCCAGAGCGGACCCCTGCTGTACCACCTCATCCAGCTTGAGCACTCTGCCTGATTGTAGACGCATCGACATGTTGTCAGAGTAACTGATGCACACCAACCCAGTTGCAAGGAAACTACAAACATGAAGCAAATAATAATTAATTACGATTACTCTGGCGAAAGCATCAGCTTTGCGAAACCATCTTCCTCGACATGAGTTTGAGCAAGGTTAGGATACACGTATATCCAGTCAAGCCTCAACAAAGGAATAATTATACTGAACTGTCTGAAGGCACAGGATGCATCAGAACAGAGAAATTTCAGAATGCTGTTTTCTCGATCCACTTTTTAAATCGATTATAAAAAATAGAAAAAACTCAAGTCTTCATGCGCATGCATCTAAACGAATGACGTAATTTCACCTGTTCATGACTTCATGATGCAAGTAGGGATTCGGGAGTCGGGATCGGAGTGCAGAAATGTGGCAACGCCGGTGTATGTACATGTTTGGTTGCAAGCAGGGAGTTGTACCGGCATTGTATACTATACTCCCTGGTTGCAAGCAGGGAGTCGTAAAAGGTTTTTACGACTCCCTGCTTGCAAGTAAGTTACATTTGTAATACTGTACACACATTTGTAGTGTATGATCTCTGTAAATTTCACTTTTCAGGTGACCTCTCCATACAGATTGAGTGACCTGATACAAGTGATGGGTGTGATCTAAAACAATTATTCTAGGTGTCACTGTCGACATGTCAGAGACAGAGTGGCTTCCCAATTACAAGTGTACATGCCAACGCCGCATGCGCACAGCATTAACTTACGTATCTACAAAACACAGGACACGTTTCAAGGTCTTCGACTTAGCGACAAACACGCACAGATAACACACAAACACACCATCCGTGTACTCTGTACGTCCGTCGCAAGAGAAACACGCAGAATCTGCAACTGCGCAAACACACGTTACTCACACCATGTATGACACCCACACCCACACCCACACATACACACCCACCCACACACGTCACACACACGTCACCCACAACACACACACACACACCAACCAACACAAACATATCCACGGGAGAACACGGTATTGCTATCGTACCGGCAAACCAGCTGAAATGATAGGTATGGATATCTCCCCAGCGGTTGTTATTGCAAGAACTCGATCACAACGAATAACAAAAAACTGAGGAGTGACTACAAGGCTAAACATACAAGACAAGACGTTTGATAGTGAATAACATTGACAATAGCAAAACCGCTCCAGCTAACGAGTATCAAGCAAAATGTAGTACATAATAAATGCGAGGAGTAAAACTTGGATGACGCCAATTACGGACTTTAAAGCAAGAAAATAGTGGTTTATGCATGTGAGAGAAAGTTGAAAGGTCATCAGGTAGACTTCTGGGAAACTTTAGTAAAAATGATAGGGCAAAACGTGATAAACTTATTGCACTCTCTTCATGCAGGCCAATGAAGAAAAAAATAGGCATTTGAATGCTGACAGCAATGTGTGTGTGTGTGTGCGTGTGCGTTGCTACTGCTGCTGCTATGGAAGAGACCTCACTGCAAGTGCTCACGTCACTCCCACCAAGAGGCCACGTGATCAGACAAGGCAGCGGAACAACGGGACAGGAGGTATGTATGTATGTATGTATGTATGTGTGTGTGTGTGTGTGTGTGTGTGTGTGTGTGTGTGTGTGTGTGTGTGTTCACAATCTATTGGGGAAAGGCACTACATCCTACGCTCCTGTTTTCCTCTAGGTGATAAACAAGTGCAAAGCATATCTTGATGAGCTATATGTAGTTCAAAAACTGATTTCGGACGCACACATACTGGGCGAACGCAACCTCACTTGGCCATATGTGCCATCAGCGCATCTTGCGTGGAAATTCGGCGTAAACAGTGGCACACATAGCCATTTAGCCTGCACAGCTGCGGTTAGTCTACACCTGACTGCCATAAACACTCTCATCACTGTATGCTATGTAGAGAAAGAAATCCTCCTCATGATGCTCCTGGTACAAAGCACCCATGGTTGCGCTGGTGGGTGGGATCACGTTCTTGACGAAAAAGAACAGTGCATCTTCGGCGCGCAGGTGAATGCGCTTGCGGATAAGAAAGTAGAATTGCCCGACTGGAATGGAAGCAGTCGCACAGTCAAACGCGCGTGCGCACACACACATAGTACACACGCGTGCACACGCACACACATACATGCGCACACGCACGCACACACACACATACACACACAAGCACACACAAATACACACACACACACAAGCACACACAAATACACACACACACACACAAGCACACACACAAATACACCACACATACACACACACCATACACACACACACACACACATACACACACACACACACACACACACACACACACACACACACACACACACACACACACACATGAGCAACCAGAGGAGTAGTTTTCTTACCACATGAAAGCTACGTTGCACGTTAACGCCAATTTCTTTCTAAAGACACGTGTACATGCTCAGTGCTTCAAAAACACTGCAGGTGTACAAAAGCCATGCAGGAAACCAATAAACCCAACTGGAGAAAGCACTCACCCGTCAAGTCAGCTGGTACCAAGTACTTCTTTTTGTCCAAGTCGCCGATTCGGGCCTTGGGTGCCTTTTCTACGATAACCTACAGTCCACAATGCATGCAGAACACCACTACTGATGAACCAGGCCATCAGACTCTGTGCTGGACACGTTCGCCAACGACCTACCGGCACACGATCCGGGTACTTCTTGCGAATTTTCTCTCCCTCGGACCTCCGTTTCTCGAACGGATGGTCCTCCTTATACTGCCACTTCATTGCGAACCAGCGAGCTGAGCTTCTCCAGAAGTCTAGCTAAATTGAACTCTAAGCAGTCAGAACGCTTTTGAAAGCTGCTAAGAGGCCAGGGATGCCTTTCGAAGGAAAATTTCAGTCAAGGATGCGGAACAAAGCTAACAACATATTGCAGCCATCAACTGTGTCTTTTCAAGCTTTTTCCAATGATTTCAACGTGATTTCAACGTGCATGAGCCATACCGTACATCTAGCATGCAGTCATGCAGATACGTCAGTACATGCGATGATCGAGCAATGCGACGAGCATGCATGCACAAGCTTCCTGGATCATGGACGACGTCATGACATTATTCAAGAATCTTCAAAAAAAACCATGACACATACCATGCAGCATTACTGCACGGCACGTCATGTCAGGAAAACGCATGCGCAATAAAGGTTTCAAATCGTTTTGCACTACAACTCTACGGTAAACTGTAAAACTGTAAACTCTACGTAAACTCTACGGTTTTACAACTCCTTTCGGCTTCAGCGCTGCATGCGCTGCAGCCGGCTAGCCTGCAGCTCGGTTTTCGTGCGTGTTTGCACCAGGAAGTAGGAAAATACCGGTATTTTTACTACCTGTTCGCCCGCGTTTGTCGCGGCGGCGCGCTGTAGACTACGACCGCTCGCTCGACCAGATCGTATCCCGTACAGATCTCGTACCGTCGACGCCGCCGTAGTTCATTTCCCATTTCCAACACTGGCAACAGACTGGACTGTTCAGTGTGCTGTCATAAAATTTATGGTCACACACATACAGAAATCTTCAAGCAGGACCATAAATTGGTGTGTAAAGCGGTGCAATAAGGGCAGCCGTCCCATTCTCTTTTCGAATGGCGTAACGTAGCTGGTGGAAAGCCCTGGGTAGGGTCTATGGTGCAGTTTTGTTGGTTCTTCGCCTGCTATGGTAAGTCCTGATGCTGAAGAAATTGGCTTTTTTTTAATTGTTTCTGGAGCTCTCGATGAAGCTTCGAACAGATATTATAAGTGTGTTTAGTTGGGTAATTATAGTAGACACTATTGACAGTGCACTAGGTCGTGCTTCCCAGTATGCTGACGCACACCGCGCGCGCGCGTGTGTGTGTGTGTGGTGTGTGTGTGCTTGTGTGTGTGTCTGTATCTGCGTGTGTCTGTGTTTGCATATGTGTGTGTCTGTGTGTCTGTGTCTGCGTGTGTGTCTGTATCTGCCTGTGTGTCTGTGTTTGCATATGTGTGAGTGTGTGTGGTACATGGTGTGTGTGTGTGTGTGTGTGTGTGCGCGCGCGCGCGCGCATTTGTGCAGTATAGTATATGTATTGAAGTGGCATGATGATCATTGCACTGCGTCAAAGTACACGCACCGGCATATACACGGCTATGGTGGTGATTTCTAACTGAGTCGTACCTTGCTTCATGCCGTTCAACATGAACTCATTACACTTCCTAGCCAGCATGTGTGTGGTGGTGGTGGCGTGTGCGTGCGTGTGTGTGTGTGTGTGTGTGTGGCCGCGTGTGTGTGTGTGTGTGTGGCCGCGCGCGTGTGTGTGTGTGTGTGTGCGGCCACGTGTGTGTTTGTGTGTGTGTGTGCATCTGGTCGTATGTGTAAACTGCGGTGCACTTTTCGCCTGTATGGTGTCCGACTTATGGAATTCGGTGCTCTCTGCTGGTGGCACGGATATTTGCACAGGTATTGGCTAAGATGTAGGGGCACACAGTGTTTGTCGTAACACACTTTATCGTAGCTCCCATTCACACCACTCACCACACACCAGTACACATGTACGCCTGTTGAAGTTCAGCTTTACCACGTACCTGAACTGAAAGACTACTCTTGGTGTGAGATTTGTCTTGAGCTATTGATGGCTGTACAGCGGAACTGCCCTTTCACAGGCAGGTTGGACCGAGAACTGCCCTTTTCCAGGCAGGTTGGGACCGAGAACTGCCCGTAACTGGGAATTGCTAAATTTCACAGTTTCTCAAGCCAGTTGTTTTGCGAGGACAACGAGCTGGCGGAGCACTGTGTCCACATGCATACACGCACTCTTGAAGTTTGATTTCCCCTGGCTAGTATGTGCGGTATGCCCTCCTTGCACCGTATCAGTCATCTGTAGTTGCTGTCGAATATTCGGCCTTGATGCCTTTGTCTGCAATACGTGTGTGTATGTGTATGTATGTATGTGTGTGTGTGTGTGTGTGTGTGTGTGTGTGTGTGTGTGTGTGTGTGCGTGTGCGTGTACGTACATGTGTGTGTACGTGTTTGTGTACGTGTGTATATGTATGTGGGTGTTTGTTTGTTTGTTGATGGCAGGCTGAAGCAGGAACGGAGCCTGATGATCAGTACCCGTCTGGCTTTCCAATCTTCGCACCCGAGGACTTTGAATTGATCTGTGCTATTGGTAAGGTGTCTGCGATATACCTCCGACTATTTCACTGTTCATGTACGTTCAACATCAGGCTTTTCTTGTGCCTGGATTACTCTCCGATGAGCATTATCAACTCGGTGATATGTTGTCATAAAGTGCAGGACCACTCCACCTGGTGTGTTATAGTGCTGTTTTGTGATACTGGCTATTCTCTATCAATGATGGCATGTAGATTTCAGCCTGCTCTATCTTTGCCACAAGACTTGACTTGGTCATGGACTAGCATGACGCAGAAGTAGACCATGATGGCTTATTTTTGGCACGGCGTGTGCCTATGTTTGCACACTTGTGTTTCTCTGAAATGTACGCATACTCGGGTTCTCACGGTGTGTGCATGTACGTACACGTGTGTGCCTGTTTCTCTGTGTGCGTGCAGGCAGTGCATTTCGCCACACCACCGTCATCTATCTGGCTCGCCACGTTCTGTCCGACCAGACTGTAGTAATACGCCGCTGCAACGCCGACTTGCTGACGGACGATGAGCTGCAGCAGCTGGCGGTAAGACGACATTTATTCTAACTTGCATCTGTGATACACACGCCATGCACTGCACACACGGTAGTCGCGTATAAAACCAGCCTTATTCTTCTGCAAGCTGCGGTGGGAGCTAGGCTTTCATTTGAATCAGGCTTGTATTTCAAGCCCAGTATTTCTACTTCGAAGTATGCTTGTCAAGACTAAGTCAGGTGTGTGCTGTTGTTTGAAACAGGCTGTTATGCAGGGCCATGCTCGTGTGCAACCTGTGCTTATTTGCGACCTCTATGCATCTTCTGTGCGTGTGTGTGTGTGTGTGTGTGTGTGTGTGCGTGCGTGTGTGTGTGTGTGTGTGTGCGTGTGTGTGTGTGTGTGTGTGTGTGTGTGTGTGTTTGTTACAGTGGGAAGCCCAATCGAGCCACTGGCTGCAGCACAGCAATGTCAGTCCGTTTCTAGCTAGCTTTGTTGCTGGCATGGAGGTGTGGACTGTTGGCCAGCTCATGCACTATGGTCAGTAGCAAGAGTACATAACCCCCCAGAGTGTGCAACGCCGATCCAGCTCTGTGTAGGGTCTTGGTCGAGCGGAATCGGATCTTCTGATGTCATGCGTACACTTCACACCAGCGCAAGGCCGGTCTCGAGGCAGGGCACCATTGTTTTTGATCCAAGAGTACCCGCGACTCCCCGGGTTCCCCTCAGATGTGTACGGTATTATGACGCAAAGATCCGATTCCGCTCGACCAAGACCCTATGCAGAGCTGGATCAGGCGTTGCACACTCTGGGGGGTTATGTACTCTTGTCAGTAGTCTTCACTCACGCAATGCTGCACGCACAGTAGAATTAACATACTATTTGGATCACTGCACCACTGTATGTACATGTAAGCGCAGTGGCAGTATTGAAGGAGTTTAATGCAGTAGTATGTACAAACCTGTTGTGGGGGTACAGTGTATAAACTTCGTACGGTACAGGTATACAGTAAACCTGTCAAGGCGACCACCTGTACTAGAAGACCACCTGTACTAGAAGACCACCTGTACTAGAAGACCACCTGTACTAGAAGACCACCTGTCCTAGAAGACCACCTGTACTAGAAGACCACCTGTACTAGAAGACCACCTGTACTAGAAGACCACCTGTCCTAGAAGACCACCTGTCCTAGAAGACCACCTGTCCTAGAAGACCACCTGTCCTAGAAGACCACCTGTCCTAGAAGACCACCTGTACTAGAAGACCACCTGTCCTAGAAGACCACCTGTCCTAGAAGACCACCTGTCCTAGAAGACCACCTGTCCTAGAAGACCACCTGTCCTAGAAGACCACCTGTCCTAGAAGACCACTGAAACCAGGATCAAGGGATGCTATTTCCAGTCAAATGACCCTGGATCAGGAGACCACCTGGTAACAGAGACCACATTTTGAAGATCCCTTGATCAGTCTTCTTGGACAGGATTCACTGTACAGTCAACTTCGCCAATAACGACATTCGGCGGGGCATCAGAAAAGTGTCCTTATTCGCGAAGTATCCTTATAACCGAAGTCCCATTTGAATGTATGTGAACCCATATTTTGTATAGTATGACATGCATATCAAAATCAAGCTCTTTTCTTGCTCTATGTCAATGTGTACTTTATTTTCATATTGCAGTTGAAAGGAACTAAAAATTCAATATGCAAGGGAAATCAATTGAAAAATATGCCTTTTTGAGCCATCTACAGGGCCAGAGACATGTACATGTATGATTACCGTAAAGTACCGCCAGAGCGCCCCGTCTCGCGAGAGCGCCCCACCTTGATTTTACAGCCAAGGGAAGACACTCGTATGGCAGAATGCTACTAAGTTTGTACGGTGTGAGAACCTTCGTGTACTAAGGTCACGCTTGTCATGTTTTGTGTGGAGCTCGCATCCGCTTGAAAGTACAGTCAGACCTCGCTTAACCGCACACATCTGTTTTCCACAAAAATATCCGGATAGGCGAGGGAACCGGATAACTGAACACACATACTGTATATGCATGTGGCATATCAAAAGCAATGACATCGTACATACATGTAGACGGGTCCTATGCAGTACAACTAGCGTGCACAGTATCTAAAACAAGCGAGAAAAATGACAAGTGCATGCAACTGAGTGCTGTTCACATGCACCCAGCAGGTCAAGGACCTCATTTGCCTGTACAACTCCCTGATTCTAGCTTCTGCAAGGCACATGCAACCGGATACGACGAAGCTTTTTGTACACATTTCAACCAGTTTGTACACAAAATCATGCACCGGTATGCGGATCGCGGGGTCCGGTTATGTTGTATGCATAACATATGCTGCACATCGGTAACCAGCGATTTTCTTCCGGATGGCGAGGGATCCGGATAAACGAGGACCGGATAAGCGAGGTCTGACTGTAAACTGGATACGGATTGACTGCAATATGTGTACAAGGTCCGTGTCGTATGACCTACAGACAGGAACCACCTCCACAAGACGACCACGAAAGGACGAGATGGTGGGGCGCTCTGGCGCTACTTTACGGTATTACTGTACTGCATCATGTACAACTACATGTACATGATTGTACAGTAATACCGTATAGGTGTGCTGGTAAATCCAACAATTTTGAAGCCAACATAAAAAAGGAAGAAAAAGCCCCTCCCCCCCCCCCCCCCCCTTAACCTTGGCTGCATTTTTCTTGCATGTGTTTAATAATATCCATCGCCATAGGTTCTGGTGCATGACAGGTACATGTACATGTACTTGACTGACAGGTACTTGAAATAGCTGTCAAAAGCCCAGAAAGTCGTTATTCAAGCAGTGAATATGACCTCGGGGCACTAAAAGCATGTCGCTATACGCGAATTGTCGTTATTCAGATAGTCGTTATATCCGAAGTTAAATGTATACAGTTAGATGGGACTTTGCTCTGGGCATGGAAATTCGGTCGTTATTCGCGAATTGTCGTTATATCCGCAGTCGTTATTAGCGAAGTTGACTGTACATATAATTATTGCTATGGTCGGGCGCATGTACATGTATAGTGCCGTGGTAGTGAGTTTTCAACTGTTGGAAGTGGGTATACTTGAAGTAGTACGGCCCATTGCTTTTAACACACGTCTACCATTTAGTTAAGTTAAGTTGTGCTCGCAGAGATTTGTTTGTTGATGTGTCCGCTGCTGCTGATCTTTCTGCTCTGCAGGCTCGTGTTCCGACATCATCAGCGCGGGCTTTCCATTTGGTCTCTCCGAGCTGGTCATTGCCTTTATCCTGTATGACACACTGCAAGCACTGGCCTACTTACACCGAATGGGATACATACACCGGTACGTTGGGGGCGCTTCATCTAAGACCTTCTCTGGCGCTATGGCCTTCAACTACTAGTATTTGCAGGGAGGAATGCGTGGAGTGGCTCCAGAAAACATTTTCGAGGGCTTGTTTTTTGGTGTTAGTTATACTTCAAAAGTAGAACTAGTATTCATGTATTCTTGCATGTACTTGCATGTATTCTTGGATGTACTTGCATGTATTCTTGCATGTACTTGTATGTATTCTTGCATGTACTTGTATGTATTCTTGCATGTACTTGCATGTATTCTTGGATGTACTATCATGGACATGAAAATCCGGCCGATCGTCGAGCGGCCCAGGGCGCTGGCCATGCAGCCGTGATTACCCATACGATCAACATGTGCACTCCAACGCAGCGTTCTGTACGCACTGAGGGCGCCGGCCCCGTGTCAATCGACCGGATTTCCATGTCCACGACGGTGCTTGCATGGATTCTTTGTGTGTCCGTGTTTGTTGATAGCTGTGATGTTTATTTTTGGCGACTGTGTGCATGTGTGTGGTGGGTGTGTGCGTGTGTTCTTGCATGTGTATGGTGTTGTTGTTGCGGCTGTTGCTGCTGCTGCCGTGGCTGCATTTGTTGTGTTTGTTGCTTCTGTTGCTGGTACAGTGGTGTGACATTGCGTCACCTTCTCGTTGGTCTGGATGGCCACAGTCGTCTTGGAGGTCAACGGTGTATGCTAGACCAGTACCACCATGGTGTGCAGCACAAAAAAGAATTTCTCTTTGACAGTCCCGTCACCACTTTCCCCTGGCTGGCACCGGAAGTCTTAGAGCAAGTAAGTACACGCAGGCAGTGGGCAGTGGACAGTGCAGCCTGTAATAATCTGCTGTTTGTGCCCTGCTGCAGTGGGGAGGTGTAGTGTGGGGGTGCAGTCTTTACACCAGGCATTGGTCACACTAAGCCCTGCGCCTGTTTGTGTCGGCATGCTAGTGTGTGTGTGTGTGTGTGTGTGTGTGTGTGTGTGTGTGTGTGTGTGTGTGTGTGTGTGTGTGTGTGTGTGTGTGTGTGTGTGTGTGTGCAAGATGTTGAATGGTGTAATCCCAGCACAAGTTGCTATGTCTAACATAGCTGTTCGCTATCATCGCTTCCGCGATGGGCATGTCTGAGGTGTGTGTGTGTGTGTGTGTGTGTGTGTGTGTGTGTGCTGTGTGTGTGTGTGTGCCGTGTGTGTGTGTGTTGGTGGGAAGAGGGAGGTGCAGGTGTGTATGTGTCGCAGTGTCAAAATACATAATATGTGGATGATTCTACACCGTGTATACTCATACTAGTACTTGAGTAGCTGAATCTGAAACCTTTTTTTTCTGGTCTCTGCTTTTCTACCTGTGTACAGAATCTAGCTGGCTATGATTATAAATCTGATATTTATAGCATAGGTGTATGCGCCGTGGAGCTAGCTCACGGAGTCACGCCATTTGCAGACATGACTACCACCCAGGTCAGTGATTACTGAAGACGTGTTCACACACCACCAGTTGTGTGCACTGGGCAACAAGTGGGATGGCTGCGTGTACATGTATGCTGTGTCAGGGGGTCCATGTGGCTGTGTGTGTGTGTGTTTGAGGGGGGGGGGGGGGTGCTCGTGCATGCATGCGTGTATGGAGAGAGTGACAGGGTCAGCATTCTCTTTGGTTGTTTCTGTGTGATTTCAAGTTGGATATTGATTGGTCCCTGTACCCTGGACAAAGCTCAGGTCTCTGTGCCATGGGTCAACTCTACATTTGGCTGTGTGTATCTACACAGACATGTACGTAGACGTGTGTTGTTGTTGAATTCTTTATTGTCACGATGGCACCATCGCCAATAAGAGATAATATTAATTTTGTTGTTGGTGTTGTTGTTGTTGTTGGTGTTGTTGTTGTTGTTGTTATCGTCGGCGGCGTCGTTGCTGTTACTGACTGGCAGATGCTGCTTCTGAAGTTGACCTCTGATCCACCTACTCTGGTTGAGCCACCGACAGGCCCTAAGAGGTTCTCAGCGCATTTCCACTCGGTGAGTACCTGTACTTGCTGCACAGCTGCAGTGACTGCCAGTGAGCTGGCCTTTCACTTCGCTACAGATAAATACTAACTCCACTCGGATGTTTTTCTACTGCTCCATGCCATGGCCCATGTGTGGCATGCGTGTGCAGTTTACTGGCTTGGCGTGTACTTTGCCACTGGCAATGCCTGCTGTTGGCATGGTGTTGTGGTGGTGTGGTGCTGTGGTGTTGAGGTGTTGTGGTGTGGTGTGTTGCTGATGAGCAATTCTATTCTAGTGCGTGTAGACAATACTAGAGACATGGCCGTCGATATAGACTTAGCTTGCTGTAGCTGGTGTTGGTAGTTACAGCATCTTCACTTGGGACAATTCTTAGTTCCTGGCTTTCTTGCGTCCATGCAAACACAGTGTATGTGTTGCTGTCGTGTATTGTTTGTTCTCTTGTTTCCCTGGCTGCACAGTTTGTGAATTCCTGTTTAGACAGAGATCCTGGCAAGCGGTGAGTACGCTACTGGACACAGAAATCCAACCTCATTGATAGAATAGTGCCGGGCGTAGGAGAAGGCTTGCATTTAGTGACAATGTGCACATGCTGGCTGAGACCCTTGTGGGGGGTGGCCAGGGTGGCTGTATGCACATGATTGTGTGTCTGTGTGTGCATGTGTGTGTTTGCATGTGTGGGTGTGTGGGTGTGTGTCTGTATGTGTGTGTGTGTGTGTTTGGTTCTGCCAACACCTGCTGTACACGCCCTGACACGGTATTACTGTGAGGTGGTAGGTGGTAATGTTGACGTGTCTTTATTTTTGATTTGTGCTTCTTCAGGCCGAGTGCTACACGGTTGCTACTTCATCCTTTCTTTAAGCAGGTCAGTGTATGCCTAGTCATTGCCTACATCCGTGAAAACTAACGTTTGCCTGGTGTGAAGGCATCATTGCCTGCTCACTTCATGAAGTAAAGAACCATACCATACATCATGTCATGCACACACGTGCACACACGCGCACACACACACGCACACACACAGACACACACACACACACACACCCGTAACAGCAATGGCAGAAGCAAATGTTTCCCTTGCTGCTCTTGACTCAGTGGAATATACCACATTGTTGTCACGATCATTACCTCTGTTGAAGATTGGAGACTGGAGCTCAATGGGGTGTTGCCATACACAATGCTACTGTCTATGGATTGAATCAAGTGGAGAGTGAGCTCGTTCCACTTCGTTGATCATGCCGCCGCAGTGTTTGCTTGGTAGTGGCCGTACATGTTCACCTGCTGCCCTGTCATTCTTCTGCAGCAACTGCATGCACAGCAACTGCATGCACAGCAACCGCATGTATCTTACTTGTGCCTCGGCCCCTACTCTGCTGCTGCTGCTGCCACTGACATGGTGTTGGCCAATGTCTGTACAATGCTACTGTACTGTGCAAATGCTATCAACGATCTCAATTCAATGAATTCATTCATTTTTTAAATCTTTCCCTCTGTGACAATGTGAAGAAGGTAGGTTTGGAGGCATGCTGCTGCCTCGTCGAGTTCACACCCTTGTCGTGTAGTATCTTTCTGCCGTGGCTACTGGCTGTGGGCTCTGCTTGCAAATCCCAAGTACTGTGTTTGTATCTGCGTTGCTCTTGCTTGCGTGCAGATTAAACGGAAAGATTGTGGAGTGTGGATGGTTCCACAGCTCATTTATCCCGTCTATCCACTCAACCCAGAGAACCAGGAGATCTGTAAGTGCCGCCGTCGCCATCGTTCTAGTACACGCTGTGCAGCTTCGCTGCTTTAGACCACCGCCGTGACTGCTGCTGTGTTAGCGGTGGAAAGTGTGTGTGTGTGTGTGTGTGTGTGTGTGTGTGTGTGTGTGTGTGTGTGTGTGTGTGTGTGTGTGGTGTGGTGTGTGTGTAGAAAAAGAAAAGAAAAAAAAAGAAAAAAAATGGAAAAATGAAAAATAGGGATTCACTGGCCAGAAAAAGTCACTTCAAACAGCTGTGTGGTGGATACCAGGCTAAAAATAGTGGCGGTCAATTCATCAGCCTTGCAAGCTGTTGGATGGTGTAATCCCAGCACAAGTTGCTATGTCTAAAACATAGCTGTTCGCTATCATCGCTCCCGCGATGGGCATGTCTGAGTCTGAGAGAGTGTGTGTGTGTGTGTGTGTGTGTGTGTGTGTGTGTGTGTGTGTGTGTGTGTGTGTGTGTGTGTGTGTGTGTGTGAAGCCGGTTTCGGAGCAGAGAGGTGCGTGTCAGTGCCCTCGATGTCATCATTGGTTCCGGAGCCGCGGTGGCTTGGCTGTGCATCGTTGCTCCGCTTCTACCTCATGCCTAGCACCGACCGCACCAGCTGCTGTTGCCACCGATGACACTACCGCTCGGAGTTGCTGCAATGCTCACTGTGACATCTGCAATCGTTGTTTCCGCTCAACCCAAGGACGCAACCGCCATCGCTGTTCAATGCACTGCCACCGTCCAACGGCTAGAGAACGGGACAAGTTCCCACATATCTGTATCTGCTCTCGCCGGTTCCGACTAGTCTCGCATCTGGAGCGCCATCAGGTGGCATGCTATTTCTCTCTCTCTCTCTCTCTCTCTGCTGCCCCTCCGGTGCCCACGCGGCCCTAGTGGTAGTGGCTCTACAGGACAGGACAGGTGTGTGTGTGTGTGTGTTTTTCTATTGCTGTTGACAACTGCTCCTCGGTGGCAGGTTTGTCAGTTGGTTGACTGGTTTAGTGACTGGCTGACCCTGATTTGTATGTTGTTGTTGTTGTTTGTGCAGCTGGTGATGAAGGTCCTTTACCTCTAGACTCGCTTCTGGACTACAACGACCCGCCTGAACCGTTCTGGGACTTTGACACGAACCCACCAATGGCGGCCGCTGCAGCAACAGCAGAAGCTGCAGCAACAGTGCAGGAAACATGATGTGTGTGTGTGTGCCTACGTGTGCGTGTGTCTGTCTGTCTGCAGGCACGGGTATGCGTGGCATGCGTGGTCTGTGTGCTACTCACCGCGTGTATCGCTGCCGTCACCCTGACAACCCAACACTATAGGCTCTTCTAGTCTTGTTAATGCTGGGTCTTATTTTGTGATTGCGCACGCGCGCGTGCGCGCACACACACATGCACATACACACACATACATACACACGCATACATACACATACACACACACACACACACGCACACACTCTCTCTCTCTCTGTCTCCCTCTTTCTCTATATATCTCTATCTGTCGTGTCTGTCTCTCTCTCTCTCTCTCTCTCTCTCTCTCTCTCTCTCTCTCTCTCTTTCTTTCTCTCTCGTCTTTTACCGTGCTCTAGTTCACATGAAATTAATAGTGATAGTATGCAAAGAACTGCGGCACACCCCCTACACGCACACATATATACATAGATACACGTGTGTGCTTACATATATGCATAGAAAGAGAGATCCACATGCGCACGATCAGCCAGAGGAAGTATATAGCTCCTCGCCGCCACGTGCATGCACATATACACACATGCACAGGCGTGTTTTTTGTTTTGTTTTTAAATTATCACTACGATAGAGTAGACGAGATGGGGCCCTCGCGGCAACACCCGCTATTCCAATACTACTTGTCATAGTGTAGGATTTGTACAGGCACCTCTGCTCTAGCCATCTTTATCCTCTTATGGCCCCCTGCATGTCTTCTCGATAACTGCAGCGGTTTTATTTCACCTCTCTCTCTCTCTCTCTCTCTCTCTCTCTCTCTCTCTCTCTCTCTCTCTCTCTCTCTCTCTCTCTCTCTCTCTCTCTCTCTCTCTCTCTTTCTCTTACTTGAAAAAGTACTTGCGTTCTTGTTCTCAGCTTCCCCGTGTTGATTGGCTGTATCTTGATTGTTTTTTTATGTTCTCAATGGAGTCCATTAGTGTACCGGTTCTATCTCTCTAAAACTTAGCTTTTATTCGGTATTTTGCAAGGTGCTTTATTTGTACCTTGTTTCTTCTTTTGTCGCTGTGTCCGTTGTGGTTGTCGCCGTCGAATAGACTGCAGAAGTGTATGCTTGTGTTTGTTGTAACTTTTACTGCTGTCGTTCCGCTACCCCCTGCTGCTCTTTCTGCTGGCAAGAACACTATTATACTCTATTATCCTTATCGCCTCTCTGCTTCAGAATTGGTCGCCGCTACCTACCTGCCAAAGTTGAGAAGTTCAATCGTGCATTCCAACGTCACATTTGTACATTATTTAGACTGGCTAAGTTTGTGTACAGCTTTGTATGTCGTCGCTGCAACGTAGTCGTGTATGCATTGGTAAAGAGTTGTAATTCATCATGTTCAAGATCAACCGCTGACCTCACTGGGCTTGTGATAGCTGTACTATGATAAGTTAGTCTATTATTATTTATACATGTATCTACTTCTACTTTGTCATAATTATATAGGGCCAATAAACAAAGAATCTGATCGATCCTGGACTGCCGCTCGCTCCGTGTCGAGTGTCTGTCTGCGAGAGCGTGCATGTGGTTTCCGAGTGTCATAATCCCATTGGACCAACGCAGTACAGCCTACAGGTCCGGGAGCTAGGCAGAAACACATGTATGGGTAGGTCAGGGAGCCAGGCCTACACAGCCATATGCATGCACGGCTAGCCGAGCCTACACAGACATATGCATGGGTAGGTCGGGAGCCCTACACAGACATACATGTATGCATGGCATGGGTAGGGCTCCCTGGTACAGGTCACAGCCTATCAATGACCATGATGACGGCCTTGCCATGTCGGTCGTATTGGCAAGTGCCATGGTTAGTTGCCATGGTTACCTAGCTACAGTAGCTATAGGGGAGGTTTACAAACACACGTAACGGATATACGGGAATGTGGGTGATACACGTAAAGTTCGTCCAATGGACCCACGTTCGCAACGTTGTTTTTAGTCACACCAAGAGTACATAAACGGTTTATGTACTCTTGGTCACACGGAACAAACAAAAGCATGAAGCATAAGGACCAAACTTGGTTTGGTCGAAGCTCATCGAATATTTTGATTTCGTGGTTCGAAAAGTTCTCCAGCTGAGCACCCTCACAGCTTGCGCAATGCGCTCCATTCTGATTTTCACCCATGTTCTGGCGGAATGTGTGTGAGCCTCCACACACAGATTACGTGGGACTAAACCTCCCTACTGTGTTGGTTGCAAGACACACACACACAAACACACGCACGCGCGCACGCACACACGCACACACACAGACCATGCCATGGAAAACCTACACACACCGTCAGTGTTCAGCGTCATTTCGTCTTCTACTTAGAACAACAGTGATAATTGATTGGAGGTGTTCACACCACCACCACAGGCTCACCACAGTCAACGAAACACTGGAATTGGAAATAACAAAAAAATGTAAAGCTACTGTAAAAGAAAAAAGCTGACGAAAAGAAGAAAGTTTTTCAAGAAACCATCAAGCTGACCAGGCACCAGGCCAGGTCGGAGTTGCAGTGACTGTAGCTACAGCACAGAGCACTGTTACAAAGCACACACAATCTATAGCACAACCCTCTCTTGTTCTTTCCGCATCTACATCTGTAAGCCACAGACAGTCCTTGGCTCTCCATTCGAAAATAAATAAATGAACGTTTCTCTCTTCCATTCCCTCAACTAACAATTTTTTTTGTTTTCTTGAAAGGATTCGAATATATACATTTAATGTATATATTCGAATCCTTTCAAGAAAACAAAAAAATAAAAATAAAAAAGGCGCAGCCAGAACCGTCTAAGGTGTTTCACTTCACTGCCTTTGCTGCTGGGCTGCACGCGGTGTAAAGAAGACATGCTCTACGACGATGGAGACTGGATTGACGACAGGCATGCTGGATGTGACAGCTGGCATACTGGACCGGTATACACGTAGGTCGTATTCATCATCGTGATGACATCATCCTGTGCAGACAGCCACCTGATGACATCATCGTGTCTAGAGAGCCATGTATCCAGCGCGATGAGACCTAGCGCGTACAACTAGGTAACCAATGAGCACGCCGAGCAGAAGCAGAGCAATGCCAACGCCGACAGCAATGGTCACAATGGGCAGAGGCTTCTTATGGCAAGGCTTGACTGAGCACAGAACAACACACACGCACACACACACACACACACACACACACACACACACACACGTACGGACACACACACACAAACATTCACATACAAGTATGTATACGCCCACACACCCACCAAATGACCTTGCTGATCTGCCAAAGCCACTGCACCCCCACCCCTTCCTCTACACACCGGTACAAGCCTGTGTGTATGCATACACCTGTGCATGTTGAACCTTGAACAGTGAACACAAGCCTGTGTGTATGCATACACAAAAAAAATACAAACCACGCGAAAATTCAATTTTTTGCTCTTTTGACAGCGCTGAGAAACCTTCAAATAGTGACGAGAAGACCAGACGTATCCCTTCGTGACAAGCTGCCACTTGTTCTTTTCAGGTCGAGCCTTTTTTGGGAGCTAGTCTGGTACATCGTCCACACTGCTGCCAAGTCTCGACTCCCCAAAATGAATGGAAGTGACGAATATGGAGGACGCTATCCTAGGTAAGTAACGTGATGGAATTTTCTCATCTTGACATGGTGTAACACGAACCTGAATTTCTCATTTGGACCCACTCGGACACCTCACCAGGTTGGGATATTTCGAAACTATACCTATTTGTCTACCATTCTACTTCATCTCAACGTGTTAGCGACTGTAACACTTTGGAAAACTCTTCCGAAAATTTCGAAACTTATTTAGTTGTATAGATTTGAACATAATGTTCAAGATCACTTGTTTTCAGCACTGAATGAGGCCAGGGCTGGTTGCTTTGTTGCTTTTTTAACTCCCAGGACTCGTGGACAGAAGAGGAAGAGCGACGACTTGGGTGTGGCTGCGAAGTCGGCCTGCCCAACGCCAATTACAATTACACCCACACACATACACACACCCTCTTGTACTTGTACACCACACACGCGCGCGCACGTGCGCATACATAAAACTATTCGTCTTTATCCTTTTGTGTTTGACATGATCACCTTTTGTACTACTCCCTGGTGATTATTTGCATAACATGAATGGCACAGGGATGACTTGTGGCATTGTACGCTGTACACGATTCCACGGTGCCATAAAAGTAACATTGGTTATATTCATGGATTATACCATGGTACGGTACGGAGGGTCTGTTTTCAGCCAATCAGCGCTCATCTAGCCATGGTTATATTGGCCAGTATAAATCCCGCGCGGGATTTATACTGGCCAATATAAATCCCGGTGCACGGTACTTACGTTAGGGCACTGCCGCCGTACAAGTTCACTGTCTGAAAGGCAGTGAACTTGTACGGCGGCAGTACTCCAGCGCGCGGACCATTCACAACAGACACCACATGCACGTGTACACTCCACAGAGAACGGCACACTGACGAGGAACAGTACACAATGGAAAAGAAGAATGACCTGGAATTCGTCTACAGAGTATTCTATTATACTGAATCTGAGGATAAAGAACGTCGAGTAACCACGAAGTATCCCAAATGGGTCAGCAATGTACATTGTACTTCAAAGAGCTGAAGATCATCAACAGACGGTCTCCTTCGTAACTAAGTTTATAATACAGAGTGTACTTCAACCCGATTGGAAAATGCTAGATTGGATTGAAATGTGATACAGTGATACAAAACAGTGTATGCAAATGCATCTACTTGCAAGTAGTAAGCAAAACTGATTATAAGATGCCGGATGTTAAAATCAGCACTGTACCATAATTATAGTAACACTTACTCCCAAAGAGTCCAAGCTGTAATCTAACTAGTGACGGTAGTTTGATTCAACGACAAACTCCAGCACCCCAGCAATTCAGTTGATTTCCGCACCGCTCACGAGACAAGATCATGAAGATGCTACAATATGCACTGGAACTGAAAGGAAATCTTATGCCAAACATCCACGGAGGAATCTCCTTCTGATGTTGCTCGACCATTCTTTCAATTGACAACTGATAACCATCAGAAGATGTTCGTGTACTGCATGATGTACGAGATCTCCAAATAGGTTCGTTGTTCTGGAAATGCGTAGGGGTACCTGGCATAAGTAGGATATGACCCTCCTAGTCGGATTATACCGTACCCTCATATAAATCCCTCCTGCTATCGCAGTCGGGATTTATATTCAGCCGGTATAACCCTCTGACTCGGGTTATATCCTCTACGTAATGATATTGTACGATTCTGATTGCGTACTCTCTTGGTGGCCATATTTCATCATCACGCAGCTCCCCACAAAGTACAAATTGTAGTAAAAGCAATTACGTACTATTACGTATAGTAATATGCAGACACATACAACTAGTAGTCACACAAAGTATCTATAATAAGCACACGTACTAGTAGTAGTACATAAGCAGGCTATCTTTATCCTTTTACGCTTGGTCTGATTACCTGCATACATGACTTACACGGCATGGTCACTTGCACCAGTAACAATGTATATAATTCCACACTGCCTTTATCATCAACACCAGTTCCTGTTAACGCGTAACATCTCAGGCTTTGTAGCAGGGAGTAGCACAATACCATTGTACCATTGTGCTACTCCTTGCTTGACACAGACATGCGTCATAGTGACATTTGCGAATAGCTAGCTGTCTCAGCAGTATAAAATTTATTTTATTTTGTGTTTCACTCAGACGACTATAGCATCTGGATTCGGAATAGCCTTACTATCTTGAGACGGGTCAGCCATACGGGTCAGCCATACCTGAAACATGTCGTTCATTGTGACTAAAACTTGCGTCAACATTATCTATTCCCCTAGAAACGACGTGAATAACTAAAAGTAATCCAAATTAAATTAGGAAGAAAAATTCACTCTTACAAGCCGCCCACGTAAATACTGGACACACTGAAGGTACCCGTGCGAAGACCAGCTGCTACTTGATATCCTTCGTAGGATCCATCCTCATCACTCAGCAAAGACTGATGGATTCCTTCCCTACATCGTCAAAACAAACTTCAAAAAGTACTGCTCGAAAACTTCTTGACAGCATTCGGGCACTCTCTTGAAGTGGTTCTATGAAATTTTTTGAAAAATGCTACGAAATGCTACGATAAAGGTACGCAAAGTACGACATTTCGTGACGTTTCCCGGGACACAGTGCTCCACAGAAAAGTGACCTGAGGCAAAGCTCGCCCGCCTGGATGTGTGCCCGTGTCATCTCCCGGTATTGTACTACTCCCTGCTTTTAATCTCCAGGGCGGGAGAAGACACGTGCACGTATTCACGCACACGCACCCCCCCCCCCCCCCCACCCCTACCACACACACATCATCCCTATTGCAACGCATACCTTTGGAAGAGAAGCTGTTGTTGGTAATATCTAGAGCTTGGGCACGGAAGTTAGTGAGGTCAATGACCAACAAACCAAAGATGCTGTTCACTCTCAACTCAACGTCATCACAAGAGTATGAGTGACCAAGTGGTGCGAAGACCTCTGGGCTGAGTGATCCATCATATATCGTACTGTTGGCATCGATAATGGTACTATTCGTACCATTAGTAGCATTGGATTCTATAGATATGACGCTGGCAATGAACCAAGAGTCATCGCCCTGTACCAGTGAAGAACGCACAAGCAGAAAAAGCAGCAGCAGCAGCAGCAAGACGTGCAGGAGACACATCAGAGGAAGAAAGGCTCCAAATAAGCTCTGGATGCAAACTCAAGCAATACATTGTGGATACTTTTTTCTGGATGGCCTAAAATCAAAAAAATATCACTACCGGTACATTTCCTTCTTAGTCTACTGGGCACTGAGTCGAATGGCGCGCCGGGTCCGAGAGAGAGAGAGAGAGAGAGAGAGAGAGAGAGAGAGAAAGAGAGAGAGAGAGCTGAGATGCTCCCTTCAACAGACAACACACTTCCCTCCTCACATGTATACATGTACACGGTGCAGTGCATACGGTGACGGGTGTAAGTGGCTTTACTTAGTAGCTATGGCAACGCATTCCACTGGGAATGAGGGTCTCAGACGATACACTGCAGTGCAGCAGCCTCCTCCAACCAAGGTCATGTGATTCAACGGCCAGAAGACTACTGATTCTGCTGTACCACAATCATTATTATTGTTAACGTTCCTTTTTAACCACCACCCCCCCCCCCAGTACCAGTACCTGCACACATGCAGATGCCCCCCCCCCCCCCCACCCCCCCCACGCACACATACATTAATATGCTTATACAATGCTGGACTTGAAAGTGCTGGGCACCAGTGCTACAATGGGGGGGGGGGGGGGGGGGGGGGTCACTCAGCAGATACTCGTAGAAACAACTTGCCTTCAACTCAAAGAAGAAGTTGAGTGCGAAATCCTCTGCAAACGTCAATAGTATGTTGGCTTGTGTAGTGCTACACTCACCCACTACCTCAGTGGCACGCAAGTTTTTTCCAGGATGCGCCCAAGGAACCTAAGGAACACAATGAGAAATCAGGCATGCAAACACCGTCCACACAGATACACACACACACACCCATACACCCACCCACACGCGTACACACACGCATACACGCATGCACAGAGAGAGAGACACACACACATATCATGACCCGGAACGGACTCGTTGCGAAAACAATCATGCATCGAGCTCCAGCAAGTGAAAAGCTGGACTCCAAATATTCCAGAGTTCTGTAAGAACCACGGTTAATAGATGATAATTATGCCAAATAACGTGCAACTAGACTTGAGAGGGCATTGCACACAAGTTGCATACAAATTATACTACAATGTGTACATGGTAGTCCCTGAGCTCTGCAGGAATGCAAGTCAAAGGTAACCGTACAACTTTGAACTTTGTATGCAACTACTCTGCAATGCCCTCTTAAGTCTAGTTGCACGTTATTTGGCATATCATCTATTGTCCTGCGAGGGATTTGGCACTTTCGTTAGTTGAGCAATCATGGCTTACAACTCATGGCAGGGGCCACCAAGTGTTGTCGTACGACGACACCATCAGTACATCTACGAGTCTGTGAAAACTAAACAAGAACAACGCAGGATACTCACATTCACGTGAGAGTTGGCTTGAAGTTTCATATCCGCTTCCAGGATGATGCAATCGGATCCGTTTTCAGAGCGCACCGCGTAGCGCGGTACTCGATGACGCGGTTTATCACCGCACTTCAGAACTAGATACACACACACACACACACACACACACACACACACACACACACACATGCACGCATGCGCGCACACACACACACACACACACACACACACACACACACACACACACACACACACACACAGCAGGTTAGACACACAGGAGTAACAGAATGCAATGTGACTTAACCTTTGTGTGAACCAGGCATGTATGATAGCTTAGAACTTCTCAGCGGTGTCGGACATGCTATGGTCACTACGGTCTTAACCGTAGCATCAAGAGTCCATAATCCCCCAGAGTGTGCAACTGGGATGGGGTTGTGGGACGGCGTAATCCGTGATGTACGTCATTTTTTAGGTCGGACTTGTCTCATTCCATCGACGCGGACACGCGGTGCAACACAGTCCACACTTCCCCTACTCATGATGTCATTATCATGACGTGCAACACGGATTTCGCCGTCCCAGATCTGAAAAGTGAAGTTGCGCACTCTGGGGGGGGGGGGGGGGGGGGTATGTACTCTTGGTAGTACCTATTGCCTCAGGCATCCCTTGAATCAATAGAATGCAACAATTTTGCCTCTATTAAAATGGCGACAATTTCTAGGTAAGGCCCTGGGGGGATACCTTCAAATGGTTGACCATACCACTCTAATATACCTTCAAATGGTTGACCATACCACCCTAATATACCTTCAAATGGTTGACCATACCACCCTAATATACAGTTGTGGAAAGTGAAATCCAACATTTGCCACCGGGGACAGCGCCACAAATGGGCACCAATGATGTAATGCACTGCACCTAATTTGTACTATAGAGCCGTATGCATCCCAAACAGACCGAAAGGTCTCAGCGTAGATACACACAGTTCACAAAATATTGTACACATAAGGAGTATTGGTATCCAATCCCCATTCATTTTTGCCAGCACCTTTTGAACCTTGACTGTGATGAGTACGAGTTTTGTCATCAGACAGATAAAGTTGTATGTAACACATGTACTGTACGTATGCAGGGCTGCAGGGGCTGCAGACTGCATGGTGCAGTCCCTTATGCCAAGTGTCGGATTTCACTTGCCGCAACTGTACCTTCAAATGGTTGACCATACCACCCTAATATACCTTCAAATGGTTGACCATACCACCCTAATATACCTTCAAATGGTTGACCATACCACCCTAATATACCTTCAAATGGTTGACCATACCACTCTAATATACCTTCAAATGGTTGACCATACCACTCTAATATACCTTCAAATGGTTGACCATACCACTCTAATATACCTTCAAATGGTTGACCATACCACCCTAATATACCTTCTGACACCCCATGCATTCTCCCTTTACTGGTAGATGTAATGACTTAGCCCCATATCTATCTGTCAATGTCACTGCATCCTCCCTCATGCTGGTACACACACACACACACACACACACACACACACACACACACACACACACACACACACACACACACACACACACACACACACACACACACACACACACACACACACACACACATGCAGTATCCCTCTCTTGACGTTTACCTTCAGAAGAGAGTCTGTTCTTCGTAATATCCAGAGCTTGGGTACGGATGTGGCCAAGGTCAAATTCCAGTAAACCGGAAGGGGTATCGACCATGACTTGAACATTGTCACACGAGTAGGACTGACCCAGTGGCGCGGAGACTTCTGGGGTAAATGTTGCGTTAGTTTCATATTCTGTACTACCATCACCACCGGTATAATTGAAAAGCAAAAACGATACTCTGGAAAGGTACCAAGAGTCCTCATCCTGTACCACGGCAGAACATGGATGCAAAAGCAGCAGCAGCAGGAGAAGCAAGGGAAGAAGGGTTCGAAATGAGCTCTAGACGATTACTCAAGCTGTACATGGAGAACACTTCAGCTCTTTGAAATGACATCAGGCAGATAATCATTGACGATAACTCAAAGCCACACAACCCGTTCACCGTTTGAAAGGTGCAGTGGGTGTGGGGAAAAAACATCAAAAGCTCATTGCTATCCCCTCAATTGACTGGAAACAGGCATTTGGGGGAAATTGATCCTTCCCATAGTTGACGCGTGGGTACGGTAATCGGCATGCTACGGTATACTGTGATCTCATAGTGTAAGTCATATGCGTGGCACAGATACACAGAGATTAGAACACACGAAACATTCCTAAATTAACTGTTGGCACGCTCCTCACCGCGGTCTTGCAATGAGCCAGTCAAGCCGATCGAGACGACATGGCAATGTGACTATGTGTGGCCACTACTAGTAGTAGTAATGATCCTCCAGGGTTAATCGTACTGCTAAGACAACGTCTCGATCAGCTTGAGTGGCTCATAGTCATAGGCTGATCTGAGTGAAGAACAATCATGGCGACGGCCCTCAGCTGCAGCTCTCTGTGTTTATTCCTATGTTGCTAGGGGAACCAGTATCACATTGTCGTGAGAGTACAGCATTTTCCGGAGTATAAGCCGCACCTTCAACAGGCGCGTGCTCGGCGATGGGCACGGGGGGCACGTGCACCCCCCAAAAATTTTCAATCTGGGTAATTGCTATTGTAATGTATGCAAATATGCTTTAAAATTCAAGAAAGGTTGCAAAAAAATGGCAGAAAATTGCCGGGGGGGGGGGGGGCTCCCCTCGGCTCCCGTGCACCCCCCTAGTTGGGGGGCCGAGCACGCCCCTGTTCAACACTCAAAATTCATCCAAAACAAAGGGTGGTGCAGCTCATACTCCGATGATTAACGGTGATAAATAGGATAGATCATGTCTGTATTCCGCGGTGAAAAAATGGGGGTTGCAGCTTATACTCCAGTGCGGCTTATACTCCAGCGTGGCTTATACTCCAGTGTGGCTTATACTCCAGCGTGGCTTATACTCCAGCGTGGCTTACACTCCAGCGTGGCTTACACTCCAGTGTGGCTTATACTCCAGTGTGGCTTATACTCCAGTGTAGCTTATACTCCAGTGTGGCTTATACTCCAGTGTGGCTTATACTCCAGTGTGGCTTATACTCCAGTGTGGCTTATACTCCAGTGTGGCTTATACTCCAGTGTGGCTTATACTCCAGTGTGGCTTATACTCCAGTGTGGCTTATACTCCAGTGTGGCTTATACTCCAGCGTGGCTTATACTCCAGTGTGGCTTATACTCCAGTGTGGCTTATACTCCAGTGTGGCTTATACTCCAGTGTGGCTTATACTCCAGTGTGGCTTATACTCCAGTGTAGCTTATACTCCAGTGCGGCTTATACTCCAGTGTGACTTATACTCCAGCGTGGCTCATACTCCTGAAAACACGGTGCGTTTATTCCAGGACTATGACTGATAACTCACATCACATGTCGTGTTGACCTACTCCAGTATTGATATTAATTTAATGTCACAAGAGCGTTTCGGCATAACATCCATGCCGAGGAGAACGCGTAAGCACACAACTTGGAATTAACACATCATTGATCCAACCTTCTTATTGTGGATGTTATTATTCACTTTTCAACCCATGTATAATTATGTAATTTATTATCTATACCAGACCTTCGCGTAAGAAAAATCCAGGAGAGTGAACAATCGCTCTCGCTATCCTCTCAAGGAGAGTGGTGGGAGAGCAGTCCCCCCTCCCTCCCCCAAAATCGCTCGCCTTATCAAAGGCGAACACAATACGGATTTTTTCATCATCTTGCCATACCCCAATCGTTAATCGGATTCAATACCCAATAGCTGCCAAATAAAAATCGCCGTACGCACTACAAATGGAAGCTGTTTGGACCACAACTTTAGTTTCCCTTCCTCAATTTCGACAATCTCACGCATTCTGGGAAGCTATTGGCAAGAGGAACACACCTATATATAGGATTTGAAAATGTGTGCCTTTTATGCCGTTGTTATTGGTCATCACGACCAATAATAACGGCATAATGGTTTTCATGGAAGTTGTAAAATATGTTTGAGGCATGAATGTTTACATTTTAGATTCATAGGGCGATAATATTTCTGATGAATACCCATTTTCAGCAATAATTGGAAATTTGAGCATAATTGTTCAGCTGCTGTCATGGAAAGGACTGAAGCAGTGAATGTGCAGAAGAACATTGCAGGTGTGGCACGGGGTGGTTTCTTGACGACATATCGCACATGCCGTCACGAAACTACCAGTTTTAAGGATAAAACAAGATCCAATAAAATCTCAAATCCTATAATATCGGATTCGAAAAATAGGGCATAGGCCTTAGTAATATTGGGCAAGTAGATGAGCCTGAGATGTTAGTGTTTGAAAAAATTATCTTATTCAACTCTCGATATCTACTAAGACCTAGCAAGGAAGAATTGGTCACATACTTTTTGCTATTCTCATGCCACACCCATTTTGAGTTGAAAATATGACCAAAATCCTGTATATAGGATTTAGCAAATTAAGAGATAGCCCTGGGAAGACATGCACAACGGGAAATTGAGACAATTAATTTTGCTAAGATCTATGGTATTTTTGTACGAGTAGTATTCATCGCAGAGCGCTCCTTTCTTTTGTAGCTGACCGCTAAACTAAAGACCTGTGCCAGACGTCGAACAGGTCTATGCATGCCTGGACTATCACGCAACAGAGGGAAATCCTTTATGTCGAAATTATGATTGCAACGGGACGTAAAATACCTTGCGAGTCCCGTAACTGCACTATTTGACCTCTGATCGACTTCGGATTTGTTGGAGCCGACAGCTGAGAACATTCTAATGCCAATAGCCCTTTCCATTACTCAATTCCGTTCAGGGAAAGCCGAGTTACGAAATATTTGAGTGTTTGCAGAATGCACTTCATAGTGATGCAGATGCGCTCGAAATTCTCAAGGCGCGCGACGAAAAGTGCGCCCAAAATGAAAATAAGGAGAGCGAAGGCGCGCGAGAGCGATCGCTCTCCTTTTACCAGATGCTCTGTATAGAGTTTAACGCCGGCTCTATGACGACGGCTGCAATGGCCAACCGGACAACAAAGAAGTTGAGGCCAAAGAGAAAGATGTTTTTTCTTGCGCATGCTTTACGTATGGTGTGGCGTAATGGTCAGAGTCAGGTTGCTATATATGCACATGTACACTGCCACACACACACCCATGGACACACACACCCATGCACCCATGGACACACCCACCCATGCACCCATGGACACACCCACCCATGCACCCATGGACACACCCACCCATGCACCTATGCACCCATGGACACACACACCCATGGACACACACACCCATGCACCCATGGACACACCCACCCATGGACACACACACCCATGCACCCATGGACACACCCAACCATGGACACACATACCCATGGACACACACACCCATGGACCCACCGATGCACCCATGGACACACCCATCCATACATGCACATACGCGAGCGTACGCACGCACACACACACATACATGCATGCACATCCATACACACCCGCCCACAAACACACACAAACAACTTACCTTCAAATCGAAGTATAAGTTAAGACCGAACACCTCTTTCAACGCAGGCTCTACAAGCGTCAATATCATGTTGGCTTGCGTAGCGCCACATACACCCGTTGTGTTGGCGACGAACATGGAGCTTCCCTACACACACACACACACGCCCATCGCGGAAGCGATGATAGCGAACCGCTATGTTAGACATAGCAACTTGAGCTGGGATTGCACCATTCAACAGCTTGCAAGCTTGCAAGGTTGATGAATTGCCCGCCACTAATTTTAGCCTGGTATCCACCACACATCTGATTGAAGTGGCTTTTTCTACGAATAAACTAACGTTATCGGTACGTAAGTTTTGCAGCTCTCACCGCGGCACTGAGAAGGGACTTTCCCTTTTTCCCAGGACGCATGCAGCCTGAGCACTTTTTTTACTGCCGGAAAAGTTTTACTGCCGCAGCAGCCGCGGCAGTAAAACTTTTCCGCCAGTAAAGTGCCAGTAACGCCACGTGATCAAATACCTTGGAAACTTTCCCAATCGGTCACTTTTTATCGGTAGTCTGAACGCGCCCTTACTACTGGACTAGTTCCCATATCACATTGTCCGTACAACTCGGTCAATGCACTTAGATCGGGTGAGGGCAGTCTATTTCCGCAGCTGGCTCATTTCAATCACTACCGATCACAGCTCCTGCTCATGGCGGACTGACCAGTCTCTCGTTCATACTCTTTGGCACCGGGTCACAGCTCTTGTGTAGAGTAGAGCAGGACAATCCCCCCCCCCCCCCTTCACACACATCCACATACTACGCCCCCACACATATTATGTGTGCTCGGGTCACAGCCCCTGCGCAGAGCAGACTGACCTGTGTCTCTGTTACACATAAGTCACAGCTCCTGACTAGCTACAGACTGACCTGCGTATGCCAGCTGCCCCACCCGATATCCTTGCTATACCAACCACACAACAACTAGCGTTAATTCGTTAAATCGTTAGACTTTTACAATGTTTGTTAGCTTGATACACAAGAACTGACGCTTTGATCAAAGTCACAGAGTTGATATATGCAGAGGAAGCACATCTTCAAAGCATGCACTCACCGTAGAGTGCCTTGTGAGCCGAATATCGGCTTGCATGATGATGCAATCAGCGCCGCTATTAGAACGCACCGAGTAGCGCTGTACTGGGGAAGGGGCAGGATCACTGCTGCACTGCGTCACTACAATATTAGATACACAACAGTAGATACGCGCACGCACACACACGCACGCACGCACACACACACACACACACACACACACACACACACACACACACACACACACACAAACATATGTATATATAATATATTATAGAACAATAGAAGTATGTCTTGCGTCGGCAAAAAAGTGCTCAATGTCCTAAGACAGAGCGGGGTTATACACTCAGACACAAAGGATCTCCAAGTTTCTCAGTGTTGCTACTCTGAGTTTCGTGCAAAAGCACTCTTCAGGCAACTTACTCTTCTCTCACATCAGTATCCCTTTACATACCAGAAAAGACGAAAAGAAGCACCCTAGGTGGGAATCACAGGTGGAGAAAGAAGCACGCTAGCCAGTCTAGGTGGGGATCACAGGTGAAGATAAATGTGGCAAGCGTGGTGGTGTGAGCAATCGCGCAGGCCGGGTGGTGTGCATAAAGTGAAGTGTGGCAGTAGGATGCATGCACATTAGATAGCAGGAGTTCTGTATATGTGTAACAGATAGCAAGCGCAGTCTACAGTTCAGGTCACCTCCGATAGGAGGTACTTGGTGCTGTGGCGACATTTTGTGACCAGGCTGCATCTGGTGTTGAGGAGCGATGCCTTGTCACTCTTCAATATGGCGATCTTCTCCGATAGGCATAGGTTGCACCGCTTCGAGGTTCTTTTGTAGGCGCTGGATCTCTGCCTGATTCTCCACGAGATGTTGACGCCTTCACCTGCCTCCTTCAATGCCCATGCATGCTTTGACGATTCTGTGCTGTTTCTGTGTGGGGCATTCCGGAACGATGACGTGTGGTTGTTGAACCGGAGTTTGAACGGGGTTTCGGAGATGCTGATATACTTTTTCCGGCTGAGATTTGAGTCCACTGTAGCTTCGTATACTATCTCGCTGGCGAAGCTTTTAGAAGTTTTAGTATTATGAAACTGACAACCTTGTTGTTGTGTGTATATATATATATATTAACTGGTTTGAGGGAAAGAGACAAACGGGAAAGGTCTGAAGAAAAAATTGACTGTCACCACCAGGACTCGAACCAGGGACCCTCGCTTGTAGCCAGCGATGCTCTAACCACTGAGCTATGGTGTAGTCGTCATATATATATACTCAGTAAGACTATGCCTGCAGCTGCAGAAAAAGTGCTCAACATCCAATTTCTTGGGGGGAGCAATGACACATGTCAACAAACAATGGATCACTCGTAATAGTTCGCTACTCCGAGTTTCATGCACCGTGTGCAATCATCAGGCAAACAATATTCAATGCAGACTGGTCAAAGCATAATGGGAATTTAAGGTGGATGCAGGCGGAAACACGTGATAAAGTTGTCAGTCCGGTTGCAGCTTGAACAGCCGTAGCACCTTGATGTGCTTCTTTTGTCGACACAGTTCTGGCCTCAAACTGCGAATGTACAGCGCCTCCAGTGTGAATCGGTGCGCGCTGTTCCGGGCTGGTGTGATGACACTGAAGCTGCTGTTTCGTTCCTGCGGGATGCATTCAGGTTGCGCTTGCAAATGCTTTGTGATGGCGCTATCACTTGTTGCCACACGTTTGTCAGGCGGCTTCTTGTACAGCTTGTCTGGGATATGCTGCTTGATCCTTTCCGAGAATCGCTTTATCACGTGTTTGTTCTGGTACTGCATTCCCTTCATGTGTTTTTCCCGTCATTTTTCCACTGCTCCATACATTCTTATGGTAGTGTAGTGTGAACTTGAGGCGCGTAAGAATATTCTTGCTGATTCTCTACCCCCAGTATAAATTCTGGCTCCGTTTTCGTTCTTGCTCATTCCCATGTAACTACTGATGAAAATGGGTGAAAAGCTTTTAGTACTATGAAATTGACAACCTTGTTGTTGTGTGTATATATATATATATATACTCAATCTGCGGACAGAACTGTTTCGTCCTTTGTGGACTCGTCAGCGCAGCACAGAGGAAATGAGGCCGAACCTGATAGCAATGGAAATAAAAATTAAATTAAATTAAATTAAATTTATATATATATATCAGTAGGGGTGATCCCGTCCGACGCGAATAGTGCTCAATAGTACTAGAGCCAATACAAACTTCACGATCAGGTCCTCACCAGAGATACATTATCGTTCTTTGCAACTCTGAGTTTCATGAAATGAATCAATCATCAGGCAATAGAAACAAACTGATACAGGGCAACTAGGTCACTATAGGTTATATACCCAGTCACACAGCAAGCACGAAAGAAGGCACTAAGTACGAGGTGAGAACATTTCGCGGCACTTGCGGGGGTGACTTCTGAATGGGGAAGCCAAAGGTCTCGGTGCCTTGCGACTTGTCCTTGCCATTCAGGAAGAAATGGGCCTTCGAGCGCATGCGGCGGATGACGCTCTCGACCTTCTCCACTAGGCACTTTCGGTATGCGCTTGCTGAGGGGATGGGTACGTTGCCGAGCGAATACCCTAAATCCGTCTTTCTCGGTGGGTCCATAGTTGCGATGTATGGGAGAAAGTGCTCTATCTCGAGAGAGAGCTTCCAATATATCAGTAGGGGTGATCCCGTCCGACGCGAATAGTGCTCAATAGTACTAGAGCCAATACACACTGCACGATCAGGTCCTCACCAGAGATACATCATCGTTCTTTGCAACTCTGAGTTTCATGAAATGAATCAATCATCAGGCAATAGAAACAAACTGATACAGGGCAACTAGATCACTACAGGTTATATACCCAGTCACACGAAAGACGGATTTAGGGTATTCGCTCGGCAACATACCCATCCTCTCCACAAGCGCATACCGAAAGTGCCTAGTGGAGAAGGTCGAGAGCGTCATCCGCCGCATGCGCTGGAAGGCCCATTTCTTCCTGAATGGCAAGGACAAGGCGCAAGGTTTTGGCCAAATATTGCATAGTCCGTACGCATTTCACCTTGTGTTGCGTATATGGTGACATAAATGGTTGTACCGCGCGAAATAAAAGCTATTCTCGTGGCAACAGCGTACTAACAATAGCATGCATCTTGCTAAAGGTCGAACCAAAATCACGGTATTTCCCCCCTTACGGTAATACAGTTACAACATAACGTTTTTTGCTAATGATGTCTAATATTTCAATCACTCCAGAATACTCTTCAAGATTGAAAACGATGAGTGACTCATCAAAAATTCAAAATACAACTATGTTTTGCTCTCTGAGTGCATCAGAGATATCATCTGTTAGTTGGAACCACTCTCCGCTGATTCCGCGATCACGGATTTGTGGAGAGGAATTGTCGCAGTCGTTGAACGAACGAAAGTAGGGCTACAGAGAGATCAGCTAAAGTGAGCACTTCGGCTGTGATCACTCTACAACTCTCTATGTTACCCCCTTTACGCTGAGGACGAGCCCCGATGTTGAGGGTAACATTGGAAAGAAGTGAACAAAGGGGAAACAGACGTTTAGCAGGAGACTAGACACATGCTTTATAATATGTGGTATCTATGGTTACACGTACCTTCTGGCGACAAAGTGCTATTTTCTATGCCCAACGCTTGGATACGCAAGTCACTGAAGGAAAAGAACAAAGTCCCGAATGCAGGAACCTTCAAGTTGACCCCGTAGACTGTGCACGCAAATGACTGGCCAACTGGAGCAGAGACTCCGAAGATGTCAAAATCCAGAGGGGGACCGCCTGGTAATGGGAAAACCGCTTGAGTCATGGCCCACGACTTCTCCTGGTCCTGTGGAGTGGGGCACAGTGCAGAACATGCATGCATGTGCACGCACACACACATACACACGTACACATACACACACACACGCAAAAAGACATACATAGTCATTGCTTTGCACTGGGCATGTGGCATTCCCCAGGGACAGGGGAGATAGGCTCAGAACAAGTCTCGGAAGTATGACTGAATTCAGTCGATTGGCTATTGAGCTGTCCGACGGCCGCTATTCTATACATAACCCCAGATCCCTGTGGGTGGACTTGAAACATGTGACCCCACTTTAAAACACATCACAGTTACTCGGCTAAGGCCCCTCAGAACACAAGGTGCAGCCGGGATTGACAATATCGCAGTATACGTCTCAGGGTCCAACTGCATTCTAACCCAACCCAAGTGAAGGTAATAGCGTGTACCGGTGTGCTTGCTAATTCAGAGTGAATCTGATGACAGCTTGCCCAATCTAGCCACAAGTAGCCTATTGATGATTGCAGTGTAACTGAGAGAAAGAGAGAAAGAGAGAGAGAGAGAGAGAGAGAGAGAGAGAGAGAGAGAGAGAGAGAGAGAGAGAGAGAGAGAGAGAGAGAGCAGGTCTGCTCTACAGCACTTTCTTTAGTTGATTGTTTTCTTTTCTATCAATTAATCTTTGGCTCTCCATCCGAGTCCATAATAGGGCAGGCTGACAGCGGTAGAACGTCAGTACCGTCGGTCAGTGTCGTGCATGAGCTGATTGTTTGGTAACTGTGGTGTTAGTGGACATTATAGTGTTACTTGTAGTTCCTTCGGTCCTTTTCCTTTTCCATGATAGAGAAGGCTGACAGTTTGCTTTTAATCACTTATTCTTTCCCTTCCCCAAGGTATGTACGCATTGACCGCGCCATACCTTGGGGAAATGGAGTAATTTCGGACAAAAATCTGACACTGTTTACTAACGATTATAATCGAGTACTAGTGGACCGATGGTCAAACTAAAAAGTAATCGATAGGCGAAAATCTGCAATCAGTTCAGCCCTAATAAATTTTAGTAATAATTACACACAGTTCTTGTTCGCTGGCCAAAGCGAAAGAAACGAGAAATTTAGTTCTCTGCAATATTTCTAGCACGTCCCAGTAGGTGGGTATGAGGACATTGGCCACTGCTACAAGTTATGGTGGAATGTGGGCGGGCAGATTACTGCTTTTCGTTTTGCTGGGCGCGCGTGTGCGCGTGTGTGTGTGTGTGTGTGTGTGTGTGTGTGTGTGTGTCTGGCGGACTGACCGTCCACAAATGCCTGGATATGCCCCCATCTGCTACTCCAGTGCACGGCCAGGCCACCGCTTCTGGACCATCGTGTGACACCCGCCAGCGGCTCGCCCTGCCTTGCTGCAGAGCCCACTGCAGCAAATGCGATTGTTGTTGCAAGTCAACCCAACTCTCCATGTCTGTCGGCCCCTTACATGAGGGGACATGTAACCGGAAACGGCAATGTTCAGGACAGGACAGGACAGGACAGGACAGTGTGTGTGTGTGTGTGTGTGTGTGTGTGTGTGTGTGTGTGTGTGTGTGTGTGAGAGAGAGAGAGAGAGAGAGAGAGAGAGAGAGAGAGAGAGAGAGAGAGAGAGAGAGAGAGAGAGAGAGAGAGAGAGAGAGAGAGAGAGAGAGAGAGAGAGAGAGAGACAGAGAGAGAGAGAGAGACAGAGAATCAGGAGGCAGAGAAGGTGGGTGCCAGCCTTGTGACTTTTACAATCACCCTCTGCATTGCACTTCTACGTACATCCAGTGAGAAGGATAGAGATAGACTAAATAGTGCATCTGAAAAGGACGGGTCTTCATCGTCATCGTCGGTATGAATAGTGAAGTGGATGACACTGCTGGTCTTGGAACATGAACCGTTTACAGTGATCTTAGTGATGTTCATGGGCACCTGATGCCAGAAAAACAGACATGTACGGAAAAGCATGTGAACACATGCACACACAGACACGCACGCACACACACGCGTGCGCGCGCACACACAAACATATATGCACAAATGATCTCTGAACATGGAAAGTAACATTAACTCGTCGTCTGTGTTACCAGTGGTTATACAATTGTGTAATCTACAAGTGAATCTATTCCCACAGTCACAGTCCAGAGTTTGGAAAAGCAGTGTTTGAACACAGGCCTCTCTCTCTCTCACGCTCATTTACTCACTCACTCTCACTATCACTATCACTCCCTCTCTCACTCTCACTATCACTCCCTCTCTCACTCTCACTATCACTCCCTCTCTCACTCTCACTCTCTCTCACTCACTCACTCTGTCTGTCTCTCTCTTTCTGTCTCTGTCCCTCTCTGTCTGTGTCCATGTCATAATATCTATGTCTGTCTGTCTGCCTGTCTGTCTGTCTGTCTGTCTGCCTCTGTTTGTCTGTCTGCCTCTGTGTGTCTGTCTGTCTGCCTCTGTCTGTCTGTCTGTCTATGTCTCACTCTCTGTGTCTCCCTGTGTCCCTCTCCCTCTCTCTCTGTACCTCTGTCTCTTTCCGTTTGTCTCTGTCTGTCTCTGTGTCTCTCTCCTCTCTCTCTCTCTGTAGTACAGGAGTGACAGGCAGCTGAGCGCAATCTTTGCTGTAATATTGCTTGCGTGAAGCACTTTGTGGAGAAATGACAACTTGGCAATAAACATGTATGCACACCCACCCACACGCACACACACCCACACACCCACATGCACGCACACATGCACATGTGCACACACACACACCTTGAAACCTTGAAACTGCCACTTAAAGGTGATGCAGTGCCTCAAAGAGGCAAGGAGGACAGAGTTACTTCTTGCATTTGTGTTGAGCCAGGTACTGGAGACGTGTGAACTTCCGAGAGCAGGTCGGGCATGGGATGGTGCGGCGCTCGGAGCCAAAGCTGCATGTTCTGCGGTTGCAGTTGTGCCGGCGGTTCCCCGCTTTGTTCCGGAAACAGCGGTCACAGGTGTGGCAGTGGTACTGACATTGGCTGCAATCAGGTGGGCGAGGTGCAACTATCTCTGGAACTGAAGTGTCACCAAGGCTGGGAGAGCAGCGGTGCACAGCAAATCCACCTCGGCTAGCAAACCAACGATGGCACGTTTCTCACAACACAGCACCGGACTATTCATGGATCGGCTTCAGTCGCTCTTCCCTGCATTTGTGCCGACAAAGTCCGCTTTCACTGGCGAAGAGAAGCTCACAGATCGCACAACATACTAACTTGGCTGTCGTTTCAAGGCGTAAGCGCCGTGCAACAATGGCATCCGAGATGGGCTGGATCCACTCGCCACGTTCAGCTGCGAGGTCGTAACAAGCGGTGTATAGACCGAACGCCATGAGGTCATCGCGTACCACATCACGCCATCGACGCCTGGGGCCATGAGCAGGGCACACACACACACACACACACACACACACACACACACACACACACACACACACACACACACACACACACACACACACCTGGTCCTGGTGTACACTGCCATGTAGGTCACGTGTTTCTCGTTGAGCGAGACGGAGACGAGAGGAGACATGAGCGTTGGTGACGGGATAGGTCGTTTCGCCTTTTGAAACGCCTCTGCCAATTCTGACATTGCAATTGGAACTTGTCCCTTTCATCAGCAGTTGGGCGCTTGGTGGATCGGTTGCAGTTGTGGATAGCAAAGCCCCGGATCGACTTACAGCAACGTTCACAAATGGGACAGTGAGCGGTACAGCACGGCTTCCGAATACATAGGCGTACAGGTGAAGAGCTTGTGGCATTGGCAACATTCGGGGCAGAACTGGACTGGGCACAGTGGCAACATTCGGGGCAGAACTGGACTGGGCACAGCGATGGAATGCACTGCCACCCGCACTCCGAAACCATCGGTGACACTGGGAGCACTGGCAGCTGTTGGCTTGCTGCTGGACTGGCTTACGCCGTTCCATGATGCACTTGTGGCGGGTGATATCTTGCTGCCGAGCAAATGCACGCCGGCACACCTCGCAGACTATCTCCCGGGCCGGTTTCTGAGCTGGTTGTATTGCTCGATAATCTTGCTGCCACTCAGATCGTTCCTGCGCTGTGTCAAACCATGACTCGTCGGCGATGTTTTTTCGTCGCAGGTCGACCCTAATTGCGTCTCGCCATCGTTTCCGCGGGCCACACGCTGGGCGTGGCGGCAGCAATGTGCCAAACAACAACATCCGCGGCATCCGCTCCTCAGGCACGCGTACCACGTGCCCAAGCCATTCCAGTCTTCTCTGCATGAGGCGGTCAGGGATATCCAGTGGATTTGCTGCATTCCATGTTTTCAGGATGGTGTCCTTGGCTATCTTCAAGTCCCGCACATCCCACTGTGCAACACTCATGATGGAAAGAAGCGACCGGTAGTAGAAGGACGTAATCCGTTGCACACACACACACACACACACACACACACACACACACACACACACACACACACACACACACACACACACACACACTACTACTACTACTACTACTACTATGTACAGCTACCCTATCGGGCCACGCCGCTCCCAGAAGCGGGAGACAACGACAAGAAGAGAGAAGAGAAGAGAGAGAAATCGCAAAGTCAACAATATTTGGCATGGCGTTGCAAGTCCTGTGGCCTTGAGAACCGTCTTTCGCAATGCTCGCATTCATGACGGCAGTTGTTCCTGGCTGCACGTGACATCCGTTTCGCACGGTCACAGTGATGACGGCTCAAACCAGAACGAGAGCGGAAAGAGCGGCGACAAACATCACATCGCAAAGAGTCAGATTCATGGCGAATGGATACAGTGGGGACATCCGTGGACACAGGACAGCGATGCACAGCCAGTCCTCCAGCGCTCCTCAACCACCGCATGCACTTCATACATTGCCTGGCACCCTTCTGTTGTGACACAGGCAACTTCCGCTGGGCAATGCACTTGTGTCGGGCCATGTCGTTACGGCGGCGGAAGTCTCTGGCACACAGCAAGCAGCGCAAAGGTGGCGAATCACACACACACACACACACACACACACACACACACACACACACACACCTCAGACATGCCCATCGCGGAAGCAATGATAGCGAACAGCTACGTTAGACATAGCAACTTGTGCTGGGATTACACCATTCAACAGCTTGCAAGGCTGATGAATTGACCGCCACTAATTTTAGCCTGGTATCCACCACACAGCTGATTGAAGTGGCTTTTTCTGGCCACACACACACACACACACACGCGCGCGCGCGCGCGCGCCACACACACACACACACTCTGCCTGCTGCACTCGCGTGCCTTACCTTCGGAAAGTTCACTCTTTGAGCAATCACAGCTAAAGCGGCCTGAAATATAATACACGCAGATCCATTGGACTCGACCACATAGCGATGGACAGCTTTGGGGTTGCTAGTTGCCAGGTCCACAGTGTCAACACCTACACCAGCAGAACTGCTGAAAGCTGTACAAGTGAAAACAGAGAAACGAAATAGCCAGGAGCGGCATGGTTGGAATAAAACCCCAAGCAAAGGGCATGCACATGTCTAATAAAGCAGGTTTGCATTAGGTACACTGTCTATGGCAATACATGTACCCCACTAACATGCATGCACTCCCTATTACAGACCAGTGGAGAAAACACATCATATCGGGAGGATTCATGGAGTGCTGGGCAACCGAATCTGGCATGTGATAATCATGTAGGATAGTCCACGCAAGAGGTGCAGCCCATGAAATGGGCACCCATGAACTGGGCGGTGTGTGGACGGCCCGTATGATAGTATCAAGAGTCCATAACCCCCAGAGTGTGAAGCGCGCGCGATAGGGTCTTGTCACGACTCATTTTCAACATGATGTCATTTTCATGTACATTTTCAGGTAGCGAATGTCGCGGCCTGCACGCGCAGCTACATGAAAATGACGTAATGTTGAAAACGAGTCGTGACAGACATTATGTGACGTTGCACACTCTGGGGGTTATGGACTCTTGATAGTATGTATGTATGTCCACGCACAAAGTGCAGCTCATGAGATGGGCGCCCATGAAATAGACGGAGTGTGGACGGCCCACGCACGAAGTGCAATACCCGCTAGGAGGCACGAGTGTAGGAGTATGAGTGTGATGGCCGAAGGCCGTGGTAGATTGCCAGATGAGAGGAGATAGATGGCCCAGCACTCCTATTTATTTTCGTCTTTTATAAATATATGATGATACCTCTGTTGAATCAAGGATATCAATATTATTCATAGATGGGGAGAGGTGGGTGGGTGAGAAAGGAACACACCGGTGTTCTTCTCATGACCCAAGCAAAGCAAATACGAAGTAGCACAGTGGCCAGCGCGAAGTATGGTGTATGCATTACGGGTTCAAACTCCGATGTGTGCTGCAGTCGCATATGGCTGGTTGGCTGGCGAGTTCAGGTGAGTTCCAGCGTACGCATGTTACATGCCACAGCAGCGTGCATGTACGTGTTGCTTGACATGCATCAATGAATAGCGTGGGATCTGTGGGCTCTTTGAAGGCCGATGGAGCGCGTGTGAAGTGGTGGCTAGTGCAATGTGTTAACCTACATTACCACAAGCTCTAATGTGCTATTTTGCGATATTTCCCGGCGCCCTTTTTTTACCGAATAAATCGTTGGATGACGCCATAAGCCCCGAAACCTAGCGTCTGGCTTTCTGATCGTGATTTCTCTACGTGAATGTAGAGCAGAACAGATTTTCTTTACGTTACGGGAACGCGAAGAGAGTTGCCGGGATTCTTCGCATCGCGTTCCCGTAACGTAGAGCAGAACCTCGCTAGTGTAACAGTGTTGCAGTGTTACAGTGTTGCAGTGTTGCAGTGTTACAGTTGCCCAGCCGTGTTGTCTACCTACATGTAGATAGTGACTCCACTCCCCTGATGAACATGTACTGTAGCATGCACGTAACCGTCGTTGGTATTATGAAAGCTGTCACGATGGAAAACAGCGTACTGTACTGTGTTCCTGGCTGCAACCAGAAACCGGTTGGTAATTCCCCAACAGGCAACAACTGGTCCATCTACAAGAAAAAAGAGTCCCGCGCCAGGCCAGTGCCAGCAAGAGTACATGACCGGATGACGGGGCCCCATTCCCACAGCTTGGTGCTGGCGAGAACTTCGAAAGAACTCGAAATTTCGACACACGACTGCCAGTAGTGTACTGTGTGTCATCGAACTTCGAAGCGTCGAGAACACCTTGTCCGAATATCGACTGTCGACCGCCAACAGCCACTGCAGTATACCACAAGTACTGGAACAATGCCATCGTACCCCTAGTCGTACGTCCTGCAAAAGCACGCGACCGTGAGTACGACCGTGGAAACAGGTCAATGACCTTTGTAGGAAGGATACCTTTTTTAGTTTTACTACGATCCGGTAAGTATCCTTCTACAATTCGAAGTTTACAGAATAAAACCAGGAAACCAGGAAATGTTCCACAGCTACAGCAGCACAGTGGCTTACCTTGCGGCAACAAAGCCGTACAAACGGTGAAGAAAAGAAGCAGCCGAGTCAACATGCTGTCTCTCCTGGATGATGAGGAAGAAAATTAATTACGAACGAATCAGGTACCGGTAAGTTTCCCTGGCCAAATTTAAACTATAAAGGAACTACCCTGCACAAACAGTCTCGGCACACACCTGCTGACTACTGCCCTACACGTAGACCTTGTCGACCCGGCTGTCGCCGAAGAAGAAAATGAACAAGACCTTGCTAGATGGGCTGAGATCATTTCCGGCAAGAGATGCTATGCATGCAGCTGATCAGCTGATATGCATGTAATGATGTCATATCTCATGACACTCGTACTCGTACTCGTACTCGATCACGCGCGTGAACACTGCAATCCCCTATGGAATCCTCTTCATGTTTCTGAAGTTTTTTTGTCCAAAAAGCAAGCCATAACAAGAATAGAATTTCGGCCAGGTTTTGCCCCAACAGCACTGAATTGGGAAAAACCATAAAAATCCAGGCCGTTTGACCCCGCCTGCAAACGTGCATTGTGCGGTTCGAACCCCAGTTCAGGTACCCTTTTTGGACCCTTTTTCAAATTTCAAATTTCGCAGCACTGCACTGTGTACGATGAAATCACGAAAAATCGCCAAATACGGGAGCTCGCCAGAGCCAGAGCCCATCTTTTTATGAATGGACTGTAATTATGCGCGCGCGCGCATATGCGCATACATGCATGCACCTGATTGAGACGTCACCATGGTCACTCAGTGATCATTTTGTTTTTTATAATTTTTCCAGGAAGCCTGCATAGAGCTAAAGTACATGTAGTGTAGCTTGTTACAAAATACAAGCTGTAGAGACCACCGGCCGGCTAAAACTGGTCTCGCTTTTAGTTTGACAGCATACCGCGTACAACTACAAGGCGGTGGAACACCATCACGGTTCGGAAACAGTGCCCCTTTCTACAACCATCCACGGCTGGCAGAGCCTGGCTTGCACCCATCTGGACGCGACGGTACAAGGACAAGAAGACTTGAACAACCCCCCCCCCCCCCCACAGCAGTGCCAGTAGTCACAGTGTAGTCATGATCACACTCCCATAGTATACTGTGAGTTTCAGAACCGGGTCTAGCACCCATACGGTTCAGATGGTTGCAAGACCAGGGCTCTTCCAACCGTGCATGGTTCTAGTCAGGGGCACTCTTTCCGAACGCGGTGTTCCACCGCCTTGTAATTAAATAGGCCGCAGGCTGCCAAACTAAAAACACATTACTTGTAGTACCAAGAGTATATTCCGTCTTTCTTGGTAGTACGTGTTGGGTCTAGCTGCAGGTTTCCTGATGTTAAAAGAAAAATCAAGAAAAGAACAAACCGTTCAGTCAAGCTACAGGAGTACATTGCATGTGTAGTCCGGCAGTCTCGTGGTAGCAGGCGTAGGTGACCTGAATCCGGGCGACCTCTCGTTGTGTGTGTCCCGGATGCCGTGGGACGACATTCTCCTATTCTCTCTCCGGGGCCCACGTGACCCTTGTTTCAGTGGCTCGACAGGACAGGTGTAATCAAGAGTACAGTCATGGGTTTCATGTACGCTTGGTGTAGTAATTGAATTGAATGCTGTTGATTGCTCACCGCGTTCTGCAATATTCCGTGGAAATCCACAGGGGACAGACTGTACGTATTGTCCTTGAGATCAGCCTGATAAGATGGCCTCGCTTTTAGCCATACTTTTCTCATGCACTGTTGAGGGTCGTTATACATACGGTACCAGTATTTGCAAGGCTGACGTCACATTTATATTGATGGACACTTCTTACTGCTCAGCAGCATGCATAGAAGCAAGAGTACATTTATATACTCTTGATAGAAGCAATCACGAGTCCATAACCCCCAAGAGAGTGCAACTGGGGTCTGGCTGCTTTAAGCTGTACTGAGGCCCACTGTGCAGCAGAATTCCAACGCTACGTCATGCCGCTGAGGCACACAGGACAAAACTCCCCCTCATTAGGTACATTATTATTATTATGAAATGACCCAAAGGCAATTGAACAATCTGGCTGTAGTTTTGAGCAGGAAGGGAATAATAAAGCCCCAGGCTCTTATTTAAAAGGGTTGAGGGAAGAATAATTCCAAGCCGCCGCAGACACAAAAACCGGCAATAAATGAGCTGGTGCCATGGCCCTTAGCCTGCCCGTAGTGTTTTTATCAGACGAGAAGAAAAAGAAGAGCACAGTGTACCGCACACAGTTCACAGACTGCTTTCTACACTGCACTTTATCAGTTTAGGGAACTACGCAATCGATTAACCGGGCTTTATTGTTTGGATTCCTGATAGACAAGCTCTACCCAGAGGAATCAGGAGTGTGTGTGTGCTCAAGCATGTACGGCATGTCACCCTGCAGGCATATCAGAGGTTTGAGAGGGACAGTACCAACAACGGGATTCCGCAAACCGCACCATGCCACATAGTCAACCCGCAAAGACACGCACACTACTTCATCTACTTTATTCAGATCTACAAAAGGCAGGAAACGCGTGTAAAGCCTGAACATTGCACCACCTTGCATGGGTTTGCATCGATGGAGTGATGGGCATGCTACAGCAACCAGGCTATGACATGGTCGAGATCAAGCGAATACGTTGCATGTCACCAGCACCATAACAAGCATTGATAAATCTTGCAATCGATCATCCTGTTCTGAATCCAGGAATGCCACCATCAGCGAACGCTGCCTCAAAACAACCGTACGGCATACAGAGCTGGCATAGAAAATGACAACATAAAAAAACTGAGTAGGCAGCAATAACAGGAACGGGGAAGCTATCCCATGGGACCCTACGCAACACAAAAAAGATTGTGTAAATAAAAACGAGCATGAACTACGGACACACGGCGCCAGCAGGTGAAATCCCTTTTCACTCACAGCATGTGCCTAGACTGACTGGTAACCACGACGACTGGATCGAGATCGGCCGATAAGGTAGGCAACAAGGACACTGACGACCAGACCGCACAGAGCTGCGCCAACGGCAATAGGCACAATGTTGTTGGTATGAAGTTTGCCATTGCATTTCTCAACTGCAAAAAAACAGTACACATACAACGCATGACAAAATACAGTAAACATTTAATTCTTGCCACATTATGGTTGAAAATTGAAACCACGCTAGAAAAAGGACTTTGCGCAAGGGAACAACGGTGGTTTCAATCAAAAAAATTTCACATGAGACTCGGCCAGGCTATTTCCCACATTCATAGGAAATGCCAAGACCCCTCAAGGATGTGCAGTTCCTGAAGTTAACTTTGCACCACAAGAATACGATAAAGTCATTCATTAGAGACAACAAGCACATAATTTCCGTACTCCGGAACATCACTACTCGAAAACGAAGTATAAAAAATCCGTAGCGTTGCTACGGATTAAAGCACGGAAATCGTACGCCGGAACCTATGAACACATTTCTTGTGAGTTTCAGAGGGGCTGCACCTTACATTCGAAACACTACTGCTTTCCCTGCTCTTTGAGATGTGAGAAACCTACTACATGATGGTGTACATAAAAGTCAACACAATACTTGAAATCCAAATCCGCTTTTCGTCTTCTCTGCCGGGCTGCAAGTTAGCATAGCGCTGACTTCATTTTCAAGATACGTTTTGAATGTTGCACATTTACAAATCCATGTCATTATTTTAAAGGACCAGACACATAGTGCATGCATGATCTCTGACAAGGATAGCATACCGTGGGAAGAGAGCTTGTTGTCCTTGACGCCCATGGCCTGAACGACCATGTTATTGAAAGAAAGGACAATGGCGTCGTCGCCAGATTTCAGGGCAATTGTGGTGTTGGGACAGCTGTATGCGTGTCCAACCTCGGCAGAGATACCAGCGACCTCGGTTGTCAACTCGCTGTCAAAGTCGTTTACATCGTCGGTTTCATTAGCTGGGTAATAGAGAGATGCCTCACTCAGAGACCAGGTCTTGCCCTGCAGAATCAACCAGAAAAAAAGAGAAAAAATGTCACGGTTCGTGTGAGACCCGGCTGGAGACCGAGTTTTCGGCATCCGCAGGAACGTCACCACCCTCTAGCATCAAGGTGCAGATGCAGCTCCTAAGGGGTGAGTAGATCAGACCCACCACAAACTACAAAGTGGTCAAAGACCGTGAAATCCGATTCGCTGCATCTATCCATCCATACAGAAAGTTCGGGAAAAATGGCAGCACTAGCATCAACCAACGACCGGAACTGGCATGAACAGTGCATGGGCATGAACTACAGTCAACTTCGCGAATAACGACTGCGGATATAACAATTCGCGAATAACGACAGAATTTCCATGCCCAGAGCAAAGTTCCATCTAACTGTAATACATGTAACGAGACTTCGGGTATAACAACACTTTGCAAATATGGACACTTTTCTGATGCCCCTCCGGTTGTTGTTATACACAAAGTTGACTGTAGACTGATATGCAGTTTGTGATATTTACAATATGCGTGTGACCTGGACACCCAAAAAAGGTAGTGGTGGTCAGGAGTATACCAAACCGGTCAGTGCAAAACCAATACCCTCTGATTTGATGTAAACAGTCTCTTAACCACACGGCTCAGGTCAAACTCAACCATCCGTTCAGGGGGGGTACTTCCGGGCATCAGACCTAAAGCACTCCCATGCCCACCACCCCCCCCCCCCCCATTTCAACAAAGGACTTAAAATTGGATCGGCAATTCTTCTTGCTACAGTACAAAGAGGATGGATGCAGCGATTTTCAGAATGCATGGCCCCAAATACCCAGACACCGGGACTTCCCCTTCACTCACCTTCAGCGAAAATGACAACCTAAAATGTGCGAGGGTAAGATTGTCAGCATCAGCAGAAGAGCTGGTTAGCTGGATGTAGCTACTTGTCTTGCCACACTCGCCACTGGATGTCACATCGGTGATGTTGATTGGCATCTGTACAAAGGAACAAAAAACAACAGCAATGCACGCAATCATACATGCAGGAACAGTACACACTCCAATTCTGCCACATCAATTACCAAACTCGTCGGATCAAAATATACCCAGGCTTATATTTTATTTGTTCTTGAAGTTAGGCAACCGGGCGATTCTGCGGGGAGTGACCGTTATGTTTCAAGACAGGAATCCCTAACGCTAGCACATGAGCACTAAGCTACTTCTTCCGTTGTGTTCGCACAGAACGTGTCATCGGTGTCAGTATCTCTAGTTCCAAACGTGGCACGGCCATTGTACGCAAATAGAAGCACATAGGCGCTGTTCGAGAGACGGCTCTATCCGCGCAGAAACAGCCATCTGTACAAACTCCGCACTTTCAGCTCACCAGACAAGCCCCGCTGACAACCCGGCTGCAGGAATTTGGAAAGGAGATCAAAGTGTATGCATATCCACCCATCGTTCCCAATGCCTCTTTACAAAGTGCATAACTTACTCTGGTATTATTCGCACCCTCCGCGGTAACGTCAATGCGCGAAACCTCCATGATGATGCAAGCAGCTCCATCAGACTCCACAGTATAGCGTGCCTTTTCAGGAGCTGGCAAAGTCGTTGGAGCGGTAGCAGTGGGCTTGGTCGTGACTGCCTTGCCGGTAGTGGTGGGGGTATGTTTGGTAGTGGCAGCGTGCATGGTAGTTGCACCGTGTTTGGTAGTGGCAGTATGTTTGGTAGTGGCAGTGTGCGTGGTCGTTGGGGCGTGCGTGGTCGTTGGGGCGTGCGTGGTGGTAGCAGGCTTGGTCGAGGTGGTAGCAGGCTTGGTCGAGGTGGTAGCAGGCGTGGTCGAGGTGGTAGCAGGCTTGGTCGAGGTGGTAGCAGGCTTGGTCGAGGGGGTAGCAGGCTTGGTCGAGGGGGTAGGCTTGGTCTTGACGTCTACATCAGCAGAAATGATAGATGCTGCAGGAGTACAAGAATACAGAGAACAGAGAAACAAACATAATAGATGGTTATGAACAAAATTAAACTCATGCCAATGTCAAACAACAAAGTGGCCAAGGTTTTGTTCCAGAACGTTTTCAGAATTTCTTGTCACATTCTTCAATGGAATCTCGTGACGGAAAGAAAATGGATGACCAACAAAAAATGATAGATGGTGTTCTGCAATATCCAGTATTATCCACACATGTGAGTTGAATTATGCAACACAATGGTGGGAAAACATCCGTGGGTGTATCATCACCAGTTGATAAATGTGGCATTACCAAAAACAACTCAGTTGCAACTACACGAGTTACATGTAGTGTGGGCCAACAGCGTAGTGAAGTGCAGCAAAAGTAACAGGGTAAACATTTGCACCGTGCAGCGAGGCTACGAGCAGCAACACCACTAGAGGAGCAGATGGTCCGTGATCATCTCTCAAGGTCCTTTGCTAGGGTTTGCTGAGTCGGCCATGAGTACCGTATCTGTAGCTATTACTGCTAAACACCCCATTGCTGAATATTCTCATATTCCCGGAGACCAGTAAAATATATTTGTCAAACATATCCAGCATACTCGTTCTATGATAACTCGATCGTTAATAATAAACGGTACTGGATAAGAAGAAATGGATGATCGTTTCATCCCTAGTTTCATTCCATACCAGAATTCCAATTGAATCTCTAAAACTTTCATAACCACGGCAACTCGGCTCCAAGTTAGTTTGCACACACTACGTCGACCAGGACAGGTACCAATATGAACATGCACAATTGACCTTCGTGCATCACACTACCGGGTGACCCTATGCTTTGCGAATACTGTAAAAGCCATATATATATATATATATATATATATAGAACAATAGAAGTATTTCTTGCGTCGGCAAAAAAGTGCTCAATGTCCTAAGACACTCATATATAAATAGAGATGTAGGCGAACAAAATTTATATACACACAACAACAAGGTTGTCAATTTCATAATACTAAAAGCTTTTCACCCATTTTCATCAGTAGTTACATGGGAATGAGCAAGAACGAAAACGAAGCCAGAATTTATACTGGGGGTAGAGAATCAGCAAGAATATTCTTACGCGCCTCAAGTTCACACTACACTACCATAAGAATGTATAGAGCAGTGGAAAAATGCGGGAAACAACACATGAGGGGAATGCAGTACCAGAACAAACACGTGATAAAGTTGTGTGGCAACAAGTGATAGCGCCATCACAAAGCATTGGCAGGCGCAACCTGAATGCATCCCGCAGGAACGCAACAGCAGCTTCAGTGTGATCACACCAGCCCGGAACAGCGCGCACAGATTCACACTGGAGGCGCTGTACATTCGCAGTTTGAGGCCAGAGCTGTGTCGACAAAAGAAGCACATCAAGGTGCTACGGCTGTTCAAGCTGCAACCGGACTGACAACTTTATCACGTGTTTGTTCTGGTACTGCATTCCCCTCATGTGTTGTTTCCCGCATTTTTCCACTGCTCCATACATTCTTATGGTAGTGTAGTGTGAACTTGAGGCGCGTAAGAATATTCTTGCTGATTCTCTACCCCCAGTATAAATTCTGGCTTCGTTTTCGTTCTTGCTCATTCCCATGTAACTACTGATGAAAATGGGTGAAAAGCTTTTAGTATTATGAAATTGACAACCTTGTTGTTGTGTGTATATATATATATATATATACACACAACAACAAGGTTGTCAGTTTCATAACACTATATATACACACAACAACAAGGTTGTCAGTTTCATAACACTAAAAGCTTTTCACCCATTTTCATCAGTAGATACATGGGAATGAGCAAGAACGAAAACGAAGCCAGAATTTATACTGGGGGTAGAGAATCAGCAAGAATATTCTTACGCGCCTCAAGTTCACACTACACTACCATAAGAATGTATGGAGCAGTGGAAAAATGCGGGAAACAACACATGAGGGGAATGCAGTACCAGAACAAACACTTGAGGCGCGTAAGAATATTCTTGCTGATTCTCTACCCCCAGTATAAATTCTGGCTTCGTTTTCGTTCTTGCTCATTCCCATGTATCTACTGATGAAAATGGGTGAAAAGCTTTTAGTGTTATGAAACTGACAACCTTGTTGTTGTGTGTATACAAATTTTGTTCGCCTACGTCTCTATATATATATATATATAGATTGAGTATATATATATATATAAAATTATAATTGTACGTTCGGGCCTGATTGGAAATTTTTATTTCCATTGCTATCAGGTTCGGCCTCATTTCCTCTGTGCTGCGCTGATGAGTTCAAAAAGAACGAAACAGCATGCTGTCCGCAGATTGAGTATAAAAAATTATATATATATAATGAAGTGCTAACTCTAACGAGTTAACGAGGAGAAATCTGTCGTTAAAATAGAAATCGTTATCCAGAAATCGATACATATACTGTCGTATAGAGCGTTGAGAATAAGTGAGAATCGTTACATTTGGTATACGTAAACCAATCGATTTTGGGAAATCGTTATATATGCGCCTCGTTAGAATAATGGCTTTCACAGTAGTAGTCCGGGCTTCTATTCGAGAGGGGCTTGTATTTTTTCAAACAGTCCTTGTAGGTTTTTTTTATTCAAGAGGGGCTTCTTGAGTACGGTATGCCCATGAACATCCCCATTGCTGATTATGCCCGTGAACATCCCCATTGCTGATTATGCCCGTGAACATCCCCATTGCTGATTATGCCCATGAACATCCCCATTGCTGATTATGCCCATGAACATCCCCATTGCTGATTATGCCCGTGAACATCCCCATTGCTGATTATAGGGGATTCAAACACACGGGTAAAACCACGGTTATGGGAAAGTTGTTAGGGAAACTGTGGCACTGGGGGAAAGGAAAAACCTCTCGGGAAAAAATTGGCAAAGCTGTGGCCCTCAGGGCGTTGGTCAAGGGAAAAATCCCATGGCGCATGCGTAGATCTTGTCTTTGGCGAGAACTCTGAACCCTAGTTGTACGAGAGCATTGCAACTTGCATTTTCAGACAGTGCCCATCGGAAAATCGTGCGTGGCGAATGCAAGATACAGTACAGAATGTACTACAAAAAATGCAGTACAGATTATTTTTTTAGTTGCCCCGCCACAAGTTCATGGCGAAACGTGCGGCCAAGGCAAAACTGACCACGGGTGTGAACGGCCCCACTCCGTTGACCGAAGGTCTGAACTTTTACCTTGTCCCGTGACCTCAGGTTTACCCGTGTGTGTGAATCCCCTGTTATGCCCATGAACATCCCCATTGCTGATTATGCCCATGAACACCGCGACAATTCTCTCCTGGGCCACACCAGTGTGAGTGGTCAAAGTCATTTCAAACTTGCTTAGTGTTGGAGTGCATTCACAGGACGTGCAACATGTGCATGTGTTGATCAGCAACTGCAGGAACGGACCAGCTTGTGTAGCTATGTGACCAACTCAAAAACAATACACTATGGTAGTGCCGTGGGTTGAAGAATGAACAGGCTAGAATTCACCAAGCATAGCATACGGATGCAAAAAGCGGGGACTCCACTGTACATTGCCCGATGTCGGCTGCCATCGGTGGAATTCGACCCGAAGTGCAAAACTTGGCACCGTGAAACCTTTTTCCGATTACATCACCTCATTTGTGCACGTGTACGCCAAGTCACATGTGTACCGCTTCCAGGGCGCCAAATATGCACTTTAGGTTGGATCTAACCGAGGGCAACTGTACATGAACAACTTAGCTGTCCTTTCAGGAACTTGCGATTCCGTGGCCGCATGGTTTTCCGTGATTTCAACAAAAGTCTGCGATATCTGTGAAAAATGATCCATGCATAAAACTGTCCTTGACACTTGAGTCTTTCTTTGATGTTGTTTAGTTCTTCAACCTCGTCAGAAATTTACTTGCGAGATCGACATGACGGAATGGAGAAGTACTTAGTAACTGGGCAAATCAGCGGCTGACAAGTCAAAACTAAGGCTCGGCATATTTTCTGCTAAGGAGCGAGCACAACAATTTCGTCAAGTGTTGTCGGAGGATGCAGGAAAGCTGTCTTGCAAGCTCCTGTCAGGCAGTTGAGCACAGTCGCAATTGAGTACCTGTAGTACTGCGACTCACTTGTCCTCAGCAAGCATTCGGTCTGTTTTGTCATACTGTGCGACTAGTACTATGTAGCAAAATCGGTCGCAATTTTACCATAATATTTCCGACAAAACCCGCAACATTCCCCTCAATTTGTGGCAATTTACCTCGCAACTTTTCCGCGAGATTTCTGGAGGGACAAACGTAGGCTCCGAGGCCGACTGGCCTAGTTCTTGTGTGCGTGTGTGTGTGTGGTGGAAAGCTCATTCCGAGCTCGACGTGAGCATGGTGTTGGACTTGTTCTATGGAAAATCTGTAGGTGCACAGTTGGTTCACAAAGGACGTAAGGGGGGGGGGGGGGGTGTGGACGGGATACTAGTAAGCCTATTCAGCGATGCTCGCCTAGTGTCCTGTAACAAAAGCAGTCGGGAAGACTGCGACATTCTCTAGGTTCGACTGCATGCAGACAGTCGCATAAGCTGAAATTACCATACACACAACCCATGAAAAGGACAATGGGGTGGGGGCACGGGGGTATCAATTTCAAAAGCTGAAGCAGTACAGTACATGGAACTGATTTCTACTGGTACTAGACTTAGTGGACGAAGAGTCGACCAGCACACAAGAAAGCACAACTGTCACTTGCCCTAACTACGTAACGGTCGTTATACTTCTGACAGACACAGAGGTCATGCTCCATTGCCATTGGGCGGAGGCGCTGAGCTTCACTGCCCTGCAAACTCAGTAGTATTCAAACTAATGCTGTCACAGCTTTGCTCCGGCCCTGCCATCGCCACCAGGCTGAGGGGAGAGTAGAGCGCTACCCAGAGCAGTAGACTAGATAGAGTGATGGAGTCTCCACATCCCATCGGCACTATTCCTAAAGTAGGACAGTTCCCGCCTTTCCCGAACCCGAAAATTAAAAGTGAAGATGGAGCCGCTCACCTTGAAGCAGTGCCGCTGCACAGACAGCAAGGAACACAAGTCGAGCACACATTCTGGACGATGAAGTGAACTAATGCTAATGGACTACTTCGGCGGCTGGAATCCAAGGAAAGAAGATTTCACTCGCGTTCTTCAGCTCCAGAACTCAAACGCATGGAAACCGGACACACTTGCAAAAGAAATGAAAGGATCGAGCAAACCGAAACGAAATCCGATGACCCGCTCGGCGGTGAGGTCGTTCATGGATCACACGCATGCGCATGGCATGGCTGTACGCTATATATGCGCGTATACGTTTATTGATGCTGTCATTTTTGACTGACACGGTACGCGGCGCGGTACGATCGAGGCGTAGCTGTACGCGTGACGAACACGTACACGGAGGCGGAGGTATATTATGGCACCGCAGGCCGCGCACCTGAGGGCCTTTCTGGAAGCCTTACTCGATCGGATAGAGCGAAACTGAGCACCCTGGGATGCGAGCAGTTTTTAGTACTCCCGGGTCCGAAATCTCACCACCAGGCCGGGCTGATCAAAACGTCTGCCGGGTCTGCAGCCTACAAACGTGGATCTGTCGACACTGTGCTGTCGACGACATGTCCGGCAAGGCACCTTGCGTGAAAGCAAGGAACGCTTTTTTTTTAGAAAGGAAGCTTCTTCTCCAAAATTTTAAAAAAATTGAAAATTATTCCTTCTGAAAATATCATCGCGCTCTTGACCTCGAAGCTGACTGCTGAATGCGATTAAGAAAGAAGATTCCTGAAGATGCACCAGACTGATTCTGGCAAGCCGTCTGTCGTCTGGATATGCACTGTTGTTCGTCATGGTCAGCAATAGTCTTCGTTCGTCCTTTCGTTTTCCTGACCACGATGACAAGCAGCTCTCATGCTCAGGTTAGTGCTACTTGTATGTCTGGGCACACAACACATCTGAGATGCACTCACTGACGTTATCGTACTGAAGAATGCAGCAAGGGTTCCTCGGATTCTCTTGATTTCGGAACAAATTTCCTTCACTTTCACCCTCTCCGTCTCTTCCCCATGCCCTCCATGCATGCACAATGGAGCTTGCATTTCAAATGTTGTTTTTATACTTTGGCAGTGCCTCTGCTACACTTTCATAGAGAGTGAGGTCCTGTAAATAGGATCCAACATTGTTGGTGGTGGTGTGTGTGTGTGGGGGGGGGGGGGGGGGGGGGGTAGGTTTGCAGCCAGGATGTAGGAATGACACTTCTGCGCAGCAGGTGGCAATAGTCAGAACTGGTCACTCTACAAATCCCATACCTGCCAACCTTTGCAAACCTGAGATCGAATGACATACCTAGGCATGAACATGTATACAAATGTAGCTCGCGGTGAGGCATGGAACTAATGCACTTTTGGGTGCCTATTACCGCCCTCGATGTCGGGACGATCCCGGCCAAATCGGGATGGTTGTCAAGTATGAAATCGCAACCGAGAAAACCATTAAATTAAAAGATAAACTCGGGTGGAACGCCGCTTTTCTGGGAATAGAAAATGTGTAATGCCACTGTCGGCTTGTCCTTTTGCAAAAGTGATTCAGTGCCTCCCCAATGCTGTATGAGGGCCAGGACATAGCAACTTTCTGTATGCCGGGGGGGGGGGGGGGGGGGTCATCGTCCGCAACATTGGTAGAGTTACGGTTACATTGTATATGTAGATACATGTGCATCAGGGATTCATAGCACCTGGGGAGACGACATGAGACCAAAGTACCCAACGCGTTGTGAGTTTTGACCCCATATGGGTAGTTCTACGTGATCTGTGTTCTGTGCAGCTCTTAATCACAGGCTTGCTCTGTTAAGCCCAAACGTCTAGATCAACAATTCTATAGACCTTATTCGATAACATGATTTTTGGACTCGCCTCCAGGGATTTGTCGTAAGCTGGGGCACGCGTACGTGAAACAAGTGGCAAGAAAGGCCCAGTTCGTACAAGGGAGTAGTAAAATACAGGTATTTTTCTACTCCTATTTTCCCACGCCAAGTCCTCTGTGCACTGAGTGCAGGTCTCTTGCCGCTCCCTGGTTCCCGGGACCCCGGTTCACGTGATTGTGACGTTTATCGAATAAGGTCTATATGCAGACATGCATAAATAAACCCTTCCACAAGGACGGCTCAAACAGGCAGCCAAGGAGTGAAAATTTCACTCCTGTGGCTACGGTGTGAAACGAAGGCCTCAATTTGCCAAATGAACTTTCTCCATCGAAACGAACGAAGGTGTCCAATGATTCTTTTACCAGTTCACAGTTCCTGTTCACGCGCACTCCCGGAGGGGGGCTACTATGCACTTGTAGTGACACTTACCGTAAGCCAAGTTGCACCTATGGAAGCCAAGTGGAACACGCCTAGTTGACTGTACAGACTACAGTACAGTATACATGCAAATGTATACAGTGAAGATCAGTGCGTGCATGCCTGCCGTAATCGTATGTTGACCTTCGTTCGAATTGAAAAGAGAGGGTTGTTTCGAAAAAGAAAAAAAGCTCAATGGAAGTATGATGCTGCTGACAATTCAAGACTCACTGAAGTCACCTTTCTGGAATGGATCATGCGCTCTAGGTTCATCCAATTGGATATGGACTCAATCAGTGTTACACCATTCTTGTTTGGTTAGTTATCCTACATCCCATAGCATGTACAATCCACCTTGTGAATAATGTACCTCGGGTTTACAAAACAACTCACAAATAACGACACAATCTTCAGATCTAGTGACCATTTGATTGCATACTTCCAACCTCACGAGTAACAACAATACACCAATATCGACACTTTTCTCATTCACAATCGAGGGTCAATATTCCCCAGGTTGACTGCAAGTGCCAATCAAACAGGAGGGGCGAAAGTCTACCACGGCTGAAAAGGCGTAAAGAAAATGTATGTCATGAGCTACATGGCAGAAGGAGGAAGTAGGTTTTCTAAAGCAAGAAACAGATGTGAATGAAGCACCAGGTTTGTCCATGCAGTGGATAGAATTATTGTATTGAAAGACAGGCTCTTTACGTCACCTTGCTACTATTATACCTACATTTGCTTTCTGCCTTTTTCATGCAGGATTCTGAAAGCTGGAGCAGCTCTGCTTACCTCGACCACTGAACTTCCAACTAACTTCCAACCAAGTTCAAGGCAGTATTATGATGAATCAAGCACGCTTGCCATCATTTCGTCATTGCAAAGTACATCGACAATATAGATTTGGTGCTAACTATGTATGATGTAGAGTGTGCTCTATGTATCTATACTACTGATTGGCCTACATTGTACTTATGTGGGCTGAGAGTAATCGATTGTGCTGTATGGCAGTTTACTTGCATGTCATAGATGTTCACATTGCACTCAGCTACTGAATTGCGTTCTGTTGCACTGGCCTACTGCGGCCCACTGCAAATAGATTGTAGTGGCATGGGCCATGCCATAATTATAGTAGTATACCGGTACTACACCAACAGTTTCACTGGTGCACTGTACTTACTGGTAGATCTACATCATGCACAGCCTTGTCACTGCTTTTCCCACTTTTTATTAATTTACTGTACTGTACACATTTAGGCACAGCTCTTCCGCAAAGAGTTACTAGTATTTTCTACTGCATACCTACTGTATACAGTGACGTGACTGGTAACATATATGGCTGTGAAATCACAAACTAACTTCTGGGTTGACAGCCTCGAACCTATACGATTTGTTTCTGAGAACGTGCTATAACTATCATTCTATTAAAGTATTCTACTGTAGCTCGCAGGACATGGAGTGCAATTACGTAAAGTTTCGAACACCACTCTTCTGTGATTTGGATGTCAAATTATGAAATTCAGTGTGTGAGGTAAACCCATGCATGGCATTCACTGCTATAGTATGACTCGGGGTAAAGTGTTCCAACGCATACTCATTATAGTGAATAGGTGTATGTCAGTTAATCGGTGCCCAACGTTGTTGCTGCTGGATAACATATTCCGAGATAACTGAAGCTACACAGCCATCTAATGTTCAAACATGAATCGAAGGGGCCGTAACGAGATCTGCAAGGCATGATTCTATACCTGTACTGTAAGATATGTATATAATTATAACGAGGAAGTAAATCTAACGCTTTAACAGATGACATTTCTTCGTTATAATAAGATCCGTTGAGGCCATACTGCTTCATATATGTTGTGTGTGGATATGCCGGAATACCTCGAGGTCGTTAAACATATCTTCTCGTTAACCTATGAATTTTGGACAATCGTTATAATAACATGTCTTACAGTATTCAATGCTCTCTAGCAGGACATTCATCTGCCTCATTTTCTCTGTGCTGCATTGATGAGCGAAACAGCATGTTGTCCTCAGATTGAGTATTGTGTATGACAGACGTGTATGTAGTGGTAAAGCTCAAATACATGTACAACATAACAATCAATAACAATCCCCGTGTTTTACAACAGCACAAACCCAGCACCGCAATTCTTAATTTTGGGCTGTGGTGTTCTTAGTATTCCAGGCTGGATGTTCTAGGCTTCCACGCTCTTGGGCGCACGACTTTACTGTGCCGAAGAATATTTTCAGCCAATGAACCCAGTGCTTGGTGGCAGATGAGTGTCATGGAACAGCATTTTGCATGTGGCTTTCACTACATGCACATGTACCACGTTCAATTGATTCGGAAAAATCAGACGAGGACTTTTGCAGTTATGAGCAAGGTCCCCACGAATGGTCATGTCACTTCACAGAATACATGAACTGATAGAGTAGACTGAGGTCCACTCAGAGAACGCTTGGGGAAGTCGGTTTCAACTGAGGACATGTCCAAAACCATGCAAAGTACTTGAGCTGCTCATGACCCCCACAATTATCAGGCCCGCTGGAACCGGTCTGGTTGGCCACCAACAAATGTTTCCTGCTGTGGAGGACGTGTGTACCAGCCATATCACACACAAAGTATAAAAGGCCATGGACCAATCAAAAACTGCTTCCGGCGGTACTGATAATAGGACAGGTTTAAAAAGCGGCTCCATTTTTGTCATACATCAAACCAACTCTGTCATTGCTATGCTACTCAAAAAGAGTAGTGGTGTTTATTCACAAATGAATCACAATGCTATCAGAGAACTTCGATATTCTCCAATTTTAGGGGCACTGCAGTACTATGCAAAAATTAATGCTGCTTGGTCATTGTTATGAAGCAGTCACCTCAGTACAGCAATTAAACAGGCTGATTATGTGAACGAGATTCACGGCAAATCTTCTTCCATCAGTGCTGTTTAGTCTTGAGTGGTCCACTGAGGCAGGAAAACAACCTGTTCGGTCATTCCATACGAGAAACAGAAATTGAACATGTTCCAGGGTGGAGGTGGCGAGTATCGGCAATGTAATGCACCTTTAGGCCAACACGACCATCATTCCGACATGGATTCTCAAACACCTTCGCTCGTGAGTGTGCCTCAGAGTGGTATTCATCAACAGATGGCAATCCTGTAAAACACATGAAAAGACATAGCAGCAACACAAAGAAACCTAATGTTATAGAAACGAATTCGAAAAACAAAGTCTACTGAACCAAGGTACAACCACACTCCAGGAGGCAAGCAAAAGTGCATATAATCCGAAGGTTGCGATGCCTGTATGTATTGTATTTATGTATTCTCCACAGGCCTTAGCCTAAATCGAGGGAGTCTCTGTCATGCCACACTGGATACAACATGCTACCAGAATCACTTTCCCCAGTATTGATGATCTTTTCTTAGGGTGTTATATAAAACACATCTGTAGCCACTTCATCTTGCTCACGAAATCATACACCACCACACAAACGGGCCCTTCGGCTATTATACTTTGGGTGGTGATGTATGATATTGATAATCTATTGATACTAGGGCTGAAACGATTATATCGGTTATCCGTCTAATTGATCATTACAAGGAAACGATTTCGCTTACGCTGTCTTTTTCGATTACGCGATTCTTAAAAAAAAGAAACGCCTGCAAGAATCAAAAGATGTCATGTACAGCACTACTAGATACTGTACTTTGTCCTTTTCCTCGTTTCTTTTTCTTGTCCAAATGTTTTCCAGTAGGGGCCGTGAAAAAATAAAAAAAATAAAAAACTGACTGTCTGCACCTGCACGTGATGTGCCACTGCATTGTGTAGAGTACCCGGTTTATCTGCATGTGTGTATGTACATGTATATGTGTATATGTCAACACGGCATACTTTGTGCTGGTCCGGCGCGACAATTTCTAGGACACAGTAATTGATATCATAATCGATAATCGAATCGATACAAGGGTAGGTTAACCGATAGTTGAAAAGTGTAATCGTTTCACCCCTAATTGATACCATATCCAAGTCTGACTCTCACCGTGAGATCCTGGCAACAATATTACCTGGTACATGACATATTCAGACACTGACATAAGCATCTTTTTGGAACAACACGTGTGCCTATCTGCTAGAGTAATGTGACACACATGCAGAATCAGTCATAGCTAATTTTACCCCCTCACTGTTGTATGCGCATACTCCACTTCGTGGTGTCAAGTACTCTTCTTTCGGTGGGCTACTCCACTCAGGCGCTTGTCTTAAAGGACTCACATTCATCCTACAAACCTACACGACTTGCATAGTTTTCACTGTCGGCCGAAGTGCGTGCATTGCACACATTGATATTCACTCCCTCCGTACAGGCCAGTACAGAGCTGCCCACCAATTGAGTCTGTTTTGCGTACTCAGACTTCTGATTTTCCGTATCTTGCAGTGTGTTGCGTACTGCCGTGTACATTGCATGCAAGTTGCACTACAAAGTTTTTTGACACGCACATGCATGTCGGTGGCTGCATTTAGTAGTGTAAAACATGTGTGACTTGCACTCGCTTTGGTACAAGACTATTCATCGCTCAGCTTACACTTGCAATGCTTCTACACAGCTGATTGATCCTCTTCGATTTTCTATACCATTTGCTCAAATTCTGTAGTGCGGACAAGGAGTGATTTTCCGTACAAATACAGAACAATATGGAGGGCTGGTACTTGGTAGCACTGCTAGTATGGTAGTGCCAGGCTAAGCTGGCTGGAAGATCAAATACTTTTTTGGTTCTTTCAGTCATTTTCACGACCTATATTTTCTTTATCATGATCCCCGGGGTGTGACGTTCTTACGAATGCAGAAATCAGTCTTTCTAACCGAGTCTCACGTGCACTGTGAATTTGTTCTTCTTTTATTCACACTGCCATGTATCGATTCATCGCTTCTTCCCACCCGAGATCCTGTGCAACAGTGATTTAAATATTGGCTTTATCAAATAGTGATCAGAGAGAGAGAGAGAGAGGATCAGTTGTGGCTGCTGTGACAGCTGCATAGAGTGTAGATTGGTGCAAACATCATTGCCCAGCAGAACCGTATTCATAGGGACCTGCGTTTAGCATTTGGAAGCTATTTTTTAGAATTTTTACACGTCCAATAAGCCTGAAGCCAGAGAAGAACACCTAACTTAGACTGTCCTAACGTTATCGAACGCACTGCCAAAGTAAAAACAACATTTGAAGTGCAAACTCGATTGTGTATGCATGGAGGGCATGGGGAAGATACGGAGAGGGTGAAAGTGAAGGAAATTTGTTCCGAAATCAAGAGAATCCGAGGAACCCTTGCTGCATTCTTCAGTTCGATAACGTCAGTGGGTGCATCTCAGATGTGTTGTGTGCCCAGACATACAAGTAGCACTAACCTGAGCATGAGAGCCGCTTGTCATCATCGTGGTCAGGAAAACGAAAGGACGAACGTAGAAGATTGTTGACCATGACGAACAACAGTGCATATCCAGACGACAGACGGCTTGCCAGAATCAGTCTGGTGCATCTTCAGGAATCTTCTTTCCTAATCGCATTCAGCATTCAGCTTCGAGTTCAAGCTTTTCAGAAGGAATAATTTTCAAATTTTTTTAAATTTTGGAGAAGAAGCTTCCTTTCTAAAAAAAAAGCGTTCCTTGCTTTCACGCAAGGTGCCTTGCCGGACATGTCGTCGACAGCACAGTGTCGGCAGATCCACGTTTGTAGGCTGCAGACCCGGCAGACGTTTTGATCAGCCCGGCCTGGTGGTGAGATTTCGGACCCGGGAGTACTAAAAACTGCTCGCATCCCAGGGTGCTCAGTTTCGCTCTATCCGATCGAGTAAGGCTTCCAGAAAGGCCCTCAGGTGCGCGGCCTGCGGTGCCATAATATACCTCGGAGGCGGGCGCGCCTCCCGTACGGCCGTACCCGGATTTTGAGCACGGCGCCGCGGCCCGCGGCGCCGACGCAACGTCACTTTTGATTAAAAGTCGTCATCATGGCGAAGTGCGCATAATGCGTTGACCTGGTCATGACGGTTACCGGTTGCATGTAGTTCTATCGAGTACATAGATCTACGATGCATGTGTACATGTATGCCGCAACGCGCTAAATTCAAATTTTTCAGTCCTTCGACTCCTCCTGATTTTGGATATGTTCGTCGTTTGTTTTGATCGACTATCCATTCTTGTTCTGCCATTCTTGATCTGAGAAAGATACATGAATTTGCAGTGACAGTTCGTTAGACGTTTGCTCGTGGTGGTATTTTCTGGCATGTACAAATAGAATTGGCTTCTATGATGGACTCCTTCTCTCCTAAAGTCAGTCCTGTCGGCGGTAGTAAACGGAGGAAGTCTTCGCAGTCATCTGGAGGTGAAAATTCAGTAAGGACTTCTTTACGATACACTCGTCCATGGCATAATGATACATACACCTGTGCTTGGCTTAAGCCTTCATGTGAAGCGGACTAGGAGAGTGCACATGTGATTGTAGTTGTTTTTGAACGCTTGATATGTTCCAGATTTCCAGCAGACACAGCACATTCACCCACTCTGCTTCCCCACTATCTGGTGCTGAACGCACACGAGGCGCACGGTCTCCATACATCAGACGTGTGAACCAGATAGATGAAAAGCGGCGCAAGAAAAGCAGTGAGCGCAATAGGAGATGTTCTAGATCACCTCTCAAGGAATCACAGGAGAAGTGTGTGAAGAACACCAACAGCACACACTGCGACGAAAATGATCCATCAGTTTCGTCAACACATGGTCATGTTTGCGGAGCTACTATGACAATCGACGTGAGTGGACTGTGCCTTCTCAATCATGAATACAAGCATGTAGTTATTGTCTACTTGATAAGACCATGATCAGAAATATGCCGTACAATCCCCTGAAAATGTTGTGTATTGTCTTGAATTTATGTACTGAACAAGGAGAAATATTCGTCGGAAATTTTATTTCATCGTTCCGAGAGTTTCGGACTATATTTAAAAATAAATGAGTATTAACGGCAAATGCAGGACTAAATATTTTCTGTCTAGCCTTTGAGTACATTCCAACATCAGTGGGCAGAAATTTCAACCAGACAAACTGCCTTTCTTTGGAGTTACATGAAATTATTTGCTGACAAAATATTCTGCTTATACAGCACTGCAGTTCTGGTGAATGAAATAACAGACTGATGTTTTCTTTCCAAACTGCAAGCCGGTTTGACGACCTTGTCTACTCGGTCTGTAGAGAGGGAGAGAGAAGTCTGAAGAGAATGTTGAACAGTCTCTGCTGGGATGACGGCTACACCATAGCTCAGTGGTTAGAGCATCGCTAGCTACAAGCGAGGGTCCCTGGTTCGAGTCCTGGTGGTGACAGTCAATTTTTTCTTCAGACTTTTCCCGTTTGTGTCTTTCCCTCAAACTAGTGGAGAGACAGACAACAGAACATAGCCGAAGCACGCAACAGGAGCAAGACTTATACTGTAAAAGCGGAAATTTTCGGTGGTGTTTTATTTTCGGTAACTTTGGTGCCGACAATTTTCACCTAAAATAAAACGCACCGACAATATACGTACATGCATGCCGACTGCAGTACGGAAAACTGGTTTACCGAAATTTCGCGCTACCGAACCGTTGATTTTTTTGGGAAATACCGAAAATATTACACCACGGAAAATTCCCGGTTTTACGGTACTGATGACCTAATCTTAACGTTTCAACCATATTGATCTTCAGAATGATATTGATACTGGGGGAGGACACAGTTATTATAGGAGAGTATATGTGCCGAACAGACAGACATGCTGAGAGGAGCTCAGGACATCATGGCCAAATAGCCCGTGGCACTACACGTATACAGCAGTCCAGATTGCTCATGCCGCAACTGTCCTTATCTGTACGGCTCCTACATGCATTGTGTGTAAGGGTTTAAAAAAAATTTCAAGGTATGGAAAATCTGAGGTTTTAGTAGTGTACACAGATCACATAGTATCTTGGTAGTATGTATAAAGCTGGTTCTGGGACTTGTACATGCCCTGCCCCAAAAATGCGGTATTGATAACACCACATTTTTACGGTAAATAATTATCCAGGCACCCAGTTTTTAGATTTGCAGTATTTTGAACTGTATGTATGCCGGTGGTATACGTGTTGTGTCCTCAGCAGAATGTGTGTATGGCCATGGCTGCACGGCCTACACAGTCACCAGCGCTGGGCACAGCGGCTGGCGTGAGTAGCGGCACATTTGTCGGCAGAACCACTGCAGCAGAATGCATTGGACCGGAGTCGGTCGGCTCTGGCACGTATGCGCTGTGCGACCAACCGCAGGCGGCGGGTCAGACGTTTGACTTCAAAGCAAAGTTCTTGCAACTGTTGGACACCCGCATGACCAAGCCCGAACAGGAGCTGGTCTCAACGAATGCACAATTCCGGGAGTATATGCATGGTGAGTAGTACCGTGCTGCTCAATGAAATCCAGTCGCGTCACTCAAGACTAAGCACCGTGCGTTGCGCAGTCCTAGACCTGCGAACACTGGGCTGCGAAATTGTGCAAAGTGCAAACTTGAGCGACGCGACTGGATTTCATTGAGCAGCACTGTAGTAGTTCAGTACTAACAAGAGTACATAACCCCCCAGAGTGTGCAACGCTTGATCCAGCTGTGCATAGGATCTTGGTCGAGCGTAATCGGATCTTTGCATCATAATACCGTACACATCTGAGGGGAACCCGGGGAGTTGCGGGTACTCTCGGATCAAAAACAAGGGTACCCTGCCTCGAGACCGGCCGGCCTTGCGCTGGTGTAGAGTGTACGCATGACATCAGAAGATCCGACTACGCTTGACCAAGACCCTATGCAGAGCTGGTTCAGGCGTTGCACACTCTGGGGGGTTTGTACTCTTGGGACTAATCTACTATTAAGCTGGTGCTGGTACAGTTGGGGGCAAGAAAATCAGCTTCCCTGTGCCACTACCGTAAAGTACCGTTGATCCGCCCCCCACGCCATGTCGCTTCCCAGCTGGGTTTTCGGCAAGGGCGGGAATTAGATCAAGGCTGTCAAGTGCAGTACGATGTACAACAACGTAGAAGTTCAGACTCGATGTGCTGGATTGTGCACATTTTCAACCTGGATTGGCAAGTATTGTGTACAGCAGTGCATGCGTCGGCTCAGCATCGTATTTCGTTGTATACGCCGAAGTCGCTTCACAGGTAGAAAATCGACAGGGGGCGGGAATTAGAGAGGGGGCCGGGCGGATCAACGGTACTTTATGGTACTAGTACTAGGCAGTGCGGTGGATAGCTGCCCATATATAGACGCACATGCGGGCCGGTACTATATTTGGGCGCAGATGCAACATGGTTACATAATAGATACAGTCTCCGTTATAAGCCCCAGACTTATATTTTTTCAACCAGTCGGGACCCTCGGCTTTTATCAGAGACAGGGCTTATACTGTTTCAACTATCTGCTTCAGGTACATTGGTTCTGGGCTTTTTTTGACACCAGAAGCACAACGTTTCCTAGTTGGTAGTGTGACTGCAGTTTTATACAGTGCCACTCTCTGGTGAGACGCACCCGTCGGCAGGGGAAAACATTACTTACCATCCCAGCTACTTCTTAGCCAACGTTGAGTCCGACTGCCCCACCAATACGCAATACATGTGCCCTGTGCCAACATGCTCGAAATTATTTATTGCAATCGGAAATTCATGATGTTAGTGGCGCCGCCAGCCGGGATTGCCTAGCGCCTGAACAGCCTCTCCGCACTGTCAAATTCTGTAGTACCTGTCATGCAAACCTGCCATGTGTACAGATGTACGAAAACACCAAATATGTAAGTATGTAGAACCCCAGGCCAGATTTGTCGGAACCTGCTGCACTGTAGAGTCCGGCATGCACGAGTTGTACGTCATATCCGTACACACTTGAATATACGCTTATGGTAGGAAAATCCGTACGACGAAAAAAAAAAAGAATCGTACTAAGGGGGCATTCGTTTTTGATCTACAGGTTTGGGTACAAACTACTTCTTTCGGTAGATGTGTTGAACAGTTCCCAGGACCCATTTTTCTGCTCAAAAGAGTAGATTCTACCTTTCTCTACCGGCTCTACCAGGTTTGAAGCTGGTAGAGGTACAGGATATCCAGCAAGATCAAGGACTTGTACACATCTCCATGTCTCCATGACTCCATGTCTCCACATCTCCATGTCTCCATGTCTCCATGACTACCATGTAGAAGAGAAACATTTCACGTACATACAGTAAAACCTGTAATGGCGACCAGTTTTCCTTTTCCTTGTCACGGACGCATTCACATTCAAAACAGCTCGGATAAGGCGACCACTCGCTCAACGCGACCGACGACCACCCACCCGTGACCGCGTTGCACAGTGCTAGTAGCCTAGTACATGTAAATGTATGCATTGCATGGTGCACCATGCATGGTAGATCTACACATCAGTGCAGGAACTGTGTAGATGTACATGTACATGGTGTATGCACAACACTTGACAGGTCTGAGGACCCCAGGCACATGAGTCGTGGTAGAGTAGCATAGGTGTGTGCACTGTGATACACTGATCAAAATGATGTATCACATGTGGATATGGTCACGTGACCCACTTAACCTGGATAAGAAGACCACCTGGCCACGGCGACCACTTTTTCTCGTCCCTTGAGGGGTCGCCTTAGACAGGTTTCACTGTATCGTGAAAAACTACTAAATCCGGTGGGAAAGCGTTTGTGCATTTACCTCTACCTTCTACCTCTATCGGTAGAATGACTCTACTCTACCAGGTAGCTAAAAACGAACACAGCCTAAGGGCATGATCGATTGGGCGAATCCCGAGCAAGTGCGCTCCGAGTGAGCGTGAGCGTTTGGCCGAATCCGGAGTAGGTGTACTTGGAGTGGAATCCGACCACACCGGCCCCCACACCGGGAGTGGCTGGAGTGGAAATGTACTTTGACGTTTTTGACAGCTTTCACAGAATCTTTGTACGATATGCGTACATTTTGCGTACTACACCCTTGCTTTGTTCGATTGGGCCAGCGTTTCTCGGACCACACCGCCTGCTTGCACTCAATCCAGATTCGCCAATCGGACTGGCGCCACAGCATGTGTATATGTGGTGCTGTGTGGCATCAAACATGTATGTGTATGTGATTCTGTGTGACATCAAATATGCATGGTAACTTTGGTTGGCTCTCGTTGCGGCACCAACCTTTCAATGTGACTCTCGTTTGTAATGCTTTTGGCACGGCTTTGTGAGTACCTATATTATACTTCATTGAACTGGTGTCTTATAAGTTCTACTGTCATTGAACACTGGTGTCTTTGTTTCTTGTCTTGACATTGTAGCAAGCAGCACTGTGGTACAGGCTTTGCGGAGTGAGCTCAAGGAATCAGAATCTCGCTCCAACAGTACTCGCGAGGAGTGCAATCGCTTGCAGGAGCAAGTTGCTCAGTCGGATGCATCGCTTGTTGAGCTGCGAGCCAGTAACGAAGAGCTGTTGCGTCAGCTTGGTGAGTGTGACTTTACAAGTTTATGTGCATGATACTAGTACACCAGTAGTTTTGATGATGGTTTGTTTAGTATGTATTGCAGGCAGTCACACCGGGAACTCTCCTTAGCCACATGTGTGCAGATCACCATGGTTGGTAACCATGGTGTGCAGATGCGAATGTACATGCACTTGTGCTGGCTTTGCTGGCTTCTTGTTTGTTTTTTTAATTAGAGCACAGACATACGACGACCCCGCGGACGACCACGTCTGAGATGGATCGACGTGGTCAAGAAAGACTTACAATGCATTAATCTCTCGCTTCTGGATGCTGTGCAATCTGCTTCTGATAGAGCTGCTTGGCTTGAAATTGTCAACAGATGCGTTGACCTCATGCAATGAGTGATATGCGAACTGTCATTATTATTAGAGCAATCAAGAGTACTTTTAATATTCGACAAGGAGACGACCATTTTAATATCGCAATAAGGAGGACGAACTGAAGTGACGTTGAATTACTAAATCAAGAGTACAATCGACAATCTTTACACACAGCACAATCTTGATTGCTCTAACTAAATTGCTTTCTCCACGCCGGCTTTTTTCTTTCTTTCTTTTTCTTTCACTTTTTACGTTACGCAGAGGTTGCACGTGAGGAGTTGGCTGCAGAGAAGCTCGCAAGGCAAGAGGCTGAGGAGCGTACCCAAGAGGAGCTACAGGCGCTGCGCCAGAGTGAGGGTGACTGGCAGGAACAGCTTAGTGTTACCACTGCAGAAAGTGAAGACCTACGCATCCAGACGGAGGCGCTACGCGGCTATATCGCCGAGCAGGCCGAGGCAACATCCAGCGAAGAGGTAAGTTTTGTTTGTGTGTGTGTTCTCTACCTCTGATGCCCCTCCGGGGCCCACGTGACCCTTGTGGCAGTGGCTCTACAGGACAGGTGTGTGCGTGTGTGTGTTTCTGTGTGTCCTGATACAGTTATCAGGCTAGCAGTGATGCTAAGCAACAGTTGTACAGTACTGCTCAATGAAATCCAGTCGTGTCACTCATGTACGCACCGGCCGGGCGTTGCGCAGCCCTAGACCTGCAAACACTGGGCTGTGAAATGGTGCAAGGCGCAAACTTGAGTGACACGACTGGATTTCATTGAGCTGTGCTGTACTTTTCAGATATATCGGTGCTTCCTTCCGCCATATCCATGGTGATTGGTCATTCCTTTTGACTTTGTTTCACTACGGTGTGTTGTGGTGCTGTGTGTTTCCATGGTAGCAAGTGCAATACTGTGTGGTGCTGTCTTCTTTCTCTTCGGTGCTTCATATCCAGGTGGATAGTATGAAACACATCATCGACTGTTACTCCAGAATGACGGGTTTTCAAGTTCAAGTCGATGTGTCGAAGTGGGACGAGAACACGGAATCGTTCCGCTGCTTCTTTACCGACGCTGTTGGAATGGAAGGTGAGCAACGCTGTGTACCCATGCTGAGACGGCCAAGTCTCTCTCCAATCAGGCAGCGCCTGGTTTTCTTACAGACCAATACCTAGTAGACTAGGCTCGTCAGACTTGCTTTCCGGAATCTTTTTGTACATAATAGTGTATTCAAACTCGGATCGGAGTTTCACACTCTTGTTGCTTCTGTACTCTTAATGAAAGTATGCAGTGACATCTCCAGTTCAAGTGCTCTGATTTTTTCCTTCTGAATTGTGGAGTGGCCCAGTACTATTCAATCCCGTACAAATCACCTGCAGAAGCGTGAAAGTCACATGCTCAGCAAGCAGATTATTGTACAGACTAGCTGTCTTTTTCTGCAGTATGTCAAAGTACGTGTACGGCGTGGATTAATTTAATTTAATTCCCGTAGCTATGCAGAAGACGTTACTTCAGTAACGTCTGGCGCTAGCCAGGGTCCACACAGCTTTAATTTGGTGTTTGTTTGTGTGTTTGTTTGTGTCACGCCTGGCGCTATCCGTATCTGACGGCAAAAAAGCATAGGATGTTATAAATTTTTCAATTCTCCTATTTTTTTCAGGCATATCCTGGGATTCAAACCCGCACTATCGCCCTACATGCATTCCCCCATACACTTCGCATTCATACCCATTCTTCCAAGTTGCTTTACGTTCTTGCGTTTGAAAGCCCTATTTGAATATTGCGGGCAGCTGTATGTGGCCAGCTGTGTTTGATGGTACGGTACGGTACGGGAGACGGTGTCGTATTACCCTCGATCGTACCTGTCCCGCGGCCGTCCCTATCCCCTACCGTACCGTGCCATCAAAGACGGCTGGCCACAATGCATATTCAAATAGGGCTTTCAAATGCAAGATCACAATGTGAAACAACTTGGAAGAATTAGTATGTATGCGAAGTGTATCGGGGATGCATGCAGGGCGCGCGATAGTGCGGGTTCGAATCCCAGGTTATGTCTTTATAAAAAAAGGAGTTTTTTAAAGAATTTATAAAATCCCTATCCTTTTTTTGTCTAGGTCATCAAGGCAAAAAAGCATAGCGTAGGGCCCTGAGCTTCCAAGCTCTCTCGTTCCCGTAGCTATGCAGAAGACGTTACTTCAGTAACGTCTGGCGCTAGCCAGGGTCCACACAGCTTTAATTCCCGTAGCTATGCAGAAGACGTTACTTCAGTAACGTCTGGCGCTAGCCAGGGTCCACACAGCTTTAATTTGGTATTTGTTTGTTTGTGTGTTTGTTTGTTTGTTTGTTTGTTTGTGTCACGCCTGGCGCTATCCGTATCTGACGGCAAAAAAGCATAGGATGTTATAAATTTTTCAATTCTCCTTTTTTTTTCAGGCATATCCTGGGATTCGAACCCGCACTATCGCCCTACATGCATTCCCCCATACACTTCGCATTCATACCCATTCTTCCAAGTTGCTTCACGTTAATCTTGCGTTTGAAAGCCCTATTTGAATATTGCGGGCAGCTAGACGGTGTCGTATTACCCTCGATCGTACCTGTCCCGTACCTATTCCCTACCGTACCGTGCCATCAAAGATGGCTGGCCACAATGCATATTCAAATAGGGCTTTCAAATGCAAGATCACAATGTGAAACAACTTGGAAGAATTAGTATGTATGCGAAGTGTATCGGGGGCTGCGTGCAGGGCGCGCGATAGTGCGGGTTCGAATCCCAGGTTTTAAAAAAAGGATTTTTTTAAAGAAAACATCCCTATGCTTTTTTTTGTCTAGGTCATCAAGGCAAAAAAGCATAGCGCAGGGCCCTGAGCTTCCAAGCTCTCTCGTTTGGTATTTGTTTGTGTGTTTGTTTGTTTGTTTGTTTGTGTCACGCCTGGCGCTATCCCGTATCTGACGGCAAAAAATCATAGGGATGTTATAATTTTTTCAATTCTCCTATTTTTTTCAGGCATATCCTGGGATTCGAACCCGCACTATCGCCCTACATGCATTCCCCCATACACTTCGCATTCATACCCATTCTTCCAAGTTGCTTCACGTTATGATCTTGCGTTTGAAAGCCCTATTTGAATATTGCGGGCAGCTGTATGTGGCCAGCTATATCCCTACCGTACCGTACCAGCAAAGACGGCTGGCCGCAATGCATATTCAAATAGGGCTTTCAAATGCAAGTTCATAATGTGAAGCAACTTGGAAGAATTAGTATGTATGCGAAGTGTATCGGGGGACGCATGCAGGGCGCGATAGAGCGGGTTCGAATCCCAGGTTATGTCTTAAAAAAAAAAGGAATTTTTCAAAGACCGGGTGATGCATGCAGGGCGCGATAGTGCGGGTTTGAATCCCAGGTTATGTCTTAAAAAAAAAGGAATTTTTTAAAGACCGGGGGATGCATGCAGGGCGTGATAGTGCGGGTTCGAATCCCAGGTTATGTCAAAAAAGGATTTTTTCAAAGACCGGGGGATGCATGCAGCTCGCGATAGTGCGAGTTCAAATCCCAGGTTATGTTTTTACAAAAAAGGATTTTTTTAAAGAATTTATAACATCCCTATGCTTTTTTTTGTCTAGGTCATCAAGGCAAAAAAGCATAGCGTAGGGCCCTGAGCTTCCAAGCTCTCTCGTTTGGTATTTGTTTGTGTGTTTGTTTGTTTGTGTCGCGCCTGGCACTATCCGTATCTGACGGCAAAAAAAGCATAGGATAATATAAATTTTTCAATTCTCCTTTTTTTTTCAGGCATATCCTGGGATTCGAACCCGCACTATCGCCCTACATGCATTCCCCCATACACTTCGCATTCATACCCATTCTTCCAAGTTGCTTTACGTTATTATCTGTTTGAAAGCCCTATTTGAATATTGCGGGCAGCTGTATGTGGCCAGCTGTGTTTGATGGTACGGTACGGGAGACGGTGTCGTGTTTCCCTCGATCGTACCTGTCCCGTACCTATCCCCTACCGTACCGTGCCATCAAAGACGGCTGGCCACAATGCATATTCAAATAGGGCTTTCAAATGCAAGATCACAATGTGAAACAACTTGGAAGAATTAGTATGTTTGCGAAGTGTATCTGGGGATGCATGCAGGGCGCGCGATAGTGCGGGTTCGAATCCCAGGTTATGTCTTAAAAAAAGGATTTTTTTAAAGAATTTATAACATCCCTATGCTTTTTTTTGTCTAGGTCATCAAGGCAAAAAAGCATAGCGTAGGGCCCTGAGCTTCCAAGCTCTCTCGTTTGGTATTTGTTTGTGTGTTTGTTTGTTTGTGTCGCGCCTGGCACTATCCGTATCTGACGGCAAAAAAAGCATAGGATGTTATAAATTTTTCAATTCTCCTTTTTTTTTTCAGGCATATCCTGGGATTCGAACCCGCACTATCGCCCTACATGCATTCCCCCATACACTTCGCATTCATACCCATTCTTCCAAGTTGCTTTACGTTATTATCTGTTTGAAAGCCCTATTTGAATATTGCGGGCAGCTGTATGTGGCCAGCTGTGTTTGATGGTACGGTACGGGAGACGGTGTCGTATTTCCCTCGATCGTACCTGTCCCGTACCTATCCCCTACCGTACCGTGCCATCAAAGACGGCTGGCCACAATGCATATTCAAATAGGGCTTTCAAATGCAAGATCACAATGTGAAACAACTTGGAAGAATTAGTATGTTTGCGAAGTGTATCTGGGGATGCATGCAGGGCGCGCGATAGTGCGGGTTCGAATCCCAGGTTATGTCTTAAAAAAAGGATTTTTTTAAAGAATTTATAACATCCCTATGCTTTTTTTTGTCTAGGTCATCAAGGCAAAAAAGCATAGCGTAGGGCCCTGAGCTTCCAAGTTCTCTCGTTTTTTACGGGACCGATGGCACGAACAAAATTTGTTTGAAAGATACAGTAAAACCTGTAACTAAAGACCACCGTGACTAGCGACCAGCCTCGTACTACAGACCACTTCGCCAGGTATGGGCGGTCTCCTAACTAAGGACCAACTTCCACAAAAGACTGCTTTCTCTGGCCCCAAGGGGTGGTCGTTAGTCACAATAGCCACAGTAGAGGAGAGAAAAACAGTACAGTACGGATCGGCTATAGCGTTGGTGTTTGATTTTCGTGAAAATATCACTATAGGCGATATATTACTATAGGCGATATGCATACTTAGGTATGCCTGACAAATGCGTGTATGGTGTCATTCGAATCAGTGCAGCGTGCAGAAGCGCGTGCTGTACTGCTGTGCATGTGACTGTGCAGTACGCGCAGTGACTTTTTGACATGAGTTTTCAAGGAGTTGCTGTGCTCAACAAATGTGTTCTTTTGGAAGAGAAACACTTCAACACATTCAATCGACATATCAACAATATCTACAGGATCGATTAGTGGGAGTAGAGTCTCAGTCTGGGTCGCCATCGCTCGACTCATCACCGCTGAAACCGTTCCAAGTGGCAGGTCGATCGACGCGTGATGTTGCATGTCACGGAGAAGCTTCTCCGCGTCCCTGATCGTCTTCGCTGTTACCTGAATGCCTTCTCCAACATCTCGGCGGAGACCACGGTAGCACTTCAGCGCTGGTACTCATTACTGCCTCCGATCTCGCTCGAGGATGCCCCGGAACAACAAGCACAGCAAACGCCAAACATTTCGAATTTCCTCCGAGGGATATCATAGTCGTACCAGCGGCAGCGCTTCCTGGCTGCCGCGATCAGATCTCGCCATGTACGATGTATATTAATTTTTTATGATCATCACTATAGCCGATGAAAAATGTATGCAATAAGATCATTTTGACAAAGAAATCGTATCATTATAGCCGATATATTACTATAGCCGATTATTACTATAGCCGATCCGAGATGTATAGGAAGGGGTGGTTTACGAAAATGAATTCGAGAATACGATCACTATAAAAAGAGGTATAATTTTTACTATAGCCGACAACCGTATAGCCGATCCGCACTGTAGATTGGTTTGTGGATCACTAGGGCTCTCTGCCTTCTTCTTGACCCATATGCACTACATAGCTTGTGCATCAGGTGGCTCCTTGCATACTCTGGAGCTGCTGAAATCTGTAATAAAAACGTGTACTCTGCATCAGAGAGTAAATATTTAATCCGAGTGTGTTGTCTTTGCAAAATCCAAGCGAGCAAGTACTCGAACGTCTGGTATCATTGCTTCGCCTCACCTCCCCTGGGAAGCCACACAGTGTGTGTATGTGTGGTGGGAGTATGAGCAAGTCCTGGCTCTTCTTTGTCCTGATATTTCAGGTGAATCGGTGTGACTTATGTGCGGGGAAGTACGTTCTTCATAAGGTCAATCTCACAGGCTTGTACACCTACTCCAATGCGGTAGTCCGTTGTTGCTTTTGTGTTCTATAGGTCATGGTTTCTCTTTGCTCCATCATCTTGACTGCAAGGAGGTTGAATACAGCCCGGAAGTGCAGTCCGTTGCCGACACACCCAGGAAGTCGCTGAGGAGGCGAAGCGTGGGCCGCACCAAGATCACAACACTTCCGGAGTACCTGCGCGAGGATATTCTGTTTGATGACGCGCGTGGCTCACCGCGCTTCACCTTTCTCATGCTACAAGCTCTTGTTGGTCAGCTGAAGCAGCCACCGCCAGTGTCTTGATGTGTCTTCCTTCGCTTTTTACCTTTCTCTATCGAAACCCTGCATAACAGTTTTGCTTGTGCGCATTCCCATCAAGTTAGTTTCTCACTGTAGTTTCCTCTTGGCAGTTGTTGGTTGTGGTTCCTTTGTATCTCTCTCTCTCTCTCTCTCTCTCTCTCTCTCTCTCTCTCTCTCTCTCTCTCTCTCTCTCTCTCTCTCTCTCTCTCTCTCTCTCTCTCTCTCTCTCTCTCTCTCTCTCTCTCTCTCTCTCTCTCTCTCTCTCTCTAACTGTGAGTTGAACCTCTCGTTGTCTCTAGGCTGCATTGCCTAGTCCCTGTTTGTGTAGTTAGTGTTGCCAAGCTGTTATAGCCAAGCTTGTGTCTACGTTTAGAATCAGCTTTTTCTTTTTTCTTTTTAGGTCCAGTTCAGTTCTTTCCTATTATTCAGTTTTTGTCTTTGTTGTAGCACGCTTGCAGGACAACCACGTGCCACTGGTGCTGTAACCTTAGCAGCCATTCCCGTACCTCTGTGTTTATGATTGTTCTCTTCAGTAATCCTGGTATCTAATTGTGCCCACTTCCCTGTTCCGGCGATGTCCTTGATTCAGCCAGGCAGTGTTTTGGCATGTTCAGTGTTGCTGTCTCGGATGGCGTCCGAGTCACTCCTCTTCAATTTTTCGCATCACAATCGTGCATCTTGGAGTTGTTGGTGCCCTTTTCTGCGATCACAACCATAACAATATTTACTATTGTGTGTGTGTGTGTTTGTGTGTGCGTGTGTGTGTGTGTGTTGTGTGTGTGTGTTTGTGTGTGCGTGTGTGTGTGTGTTGTGTGTGTATGATGGTACATGTATACCCATAGCTGTATATTGGCTTTGATGTATGTAGCTATCATTCCAAACTACAGTGTACTGATTTCTCATTGTGTAAGTTGAGTAGGATAACCCGTCATGCGATTTAACTAATTAAAAGTTTCTTTACAACTGACTTGGGTTGTGTGTGTGTGTGTTGGCAATGGGCAAGTTCAAGGTATGTCTCACAGTTTGTGTGTGTGTGTGTGTGTGTCCCTGTGCCTTCTGACTGCTGGTTTTTTGCTGGATAAATTAAGATCGCTCTGTCTGGAGGCAGATTGCTCCGCGTCGTGCTCCCCCTGGTCCTGACTCTGGCTTCCGCTGCGCATGTGGAAAGGTCTGCCGTCGTCCCAGGAATCTCAAGTGCTACGCTCCGTACTGCAAAGCTATAGCAGATAGTCCCTTCGCCGCAGTATCATTGCCATTGACAATGGACACGTTCAGGGTGTGTGTGTGTGGGTAAGCATTTGGAAGTAGTTGGACTAGTTTCGCCTCCACAATCCAGTATGTCGTTACTATAATAGCTTTCATGGCTGAGGTTGTTGGTATGTCTGTTGGCTCTGGGTTCCCAGTACCCATGGTAGCCGAGGCTGGTCGGTAAAGTAACTCAAATTTCACTTCAAGGTACCAGTGCATCTAGTGTCTGCTTCTTTCAAAGCAGCGTGCTGTCTTTTATCCTGCCCGACCGGTGGATTTCCGTCTTTAAAAGACACAATGAAATCCGTGACGTCACCGCCGACCTCGTTCGCCAGGTGGCTCACTCGGTATCCGTGGAACCTCCACTCCAACCACTCTCTGGTGAGCAGTTCAGCCTCCAATCTGCTTCCTCGTAGTAGAGGACAATGCTCGCCTCGACATCGCGGGCTATGGGGTGGCCGGTTCGAACGCACAATGTTTGATATACGGGTTTTCAACCCCTATGCTGCTTCAAATCGTGCTGCCTCAACCCCCGCTGTGTATGCCCGCCATGAACGCGAGAAGAGGAGGAGATATGAGGCCCTGAGAGGACTCGGGAAGTTGAGAGGGCCTCCTTCGTGCCAGTCGTCATGTCGGCTAGTGGTGGTGCTGGGAAAGCCGCCACAGTTTTGTACAAGTGCTTGGCTGCTCTTATCTCTGAAAAGAGAAACGACCAGTATTCTGCCACCATGGCGTGGATTCGCACTTGGCTGTGCTTTGCGCCAGGGAGTATTGTACTACTCCCTGCTTTGCGCTGGTGAGGTCGAGCATCATGTGTTTGCGTGGTGCCAGATCGTCTAAGTCCCGCTACCTCCAGCGAGATCCGGTTGCGGTTGTCGTTGCCGGGAGGCACGCCTGCGGCCTGAGGCATCTGACTACTAGTAGTTTGTAAACAAACAAAAAACACACATTTTAAAAGTTGCTTGGACTGAATTTCACTTGTTTTATCAGACAAGTTTAATACTGCGCAGTACTCTTATCTGTACTGTGCATGTTTGCTATAGCGCTACATAATCAATCAATCATATCAACTCTTGATCATATCAATCAATGTAAATTAACTGTCATGACGTCATGACTTCTGAAAAAAACCCGAAAAAAACCTCTGTCATGCCGCGGTTGCCATATCAGTTCCCGCCATTTTCAAAAACACACGTGAACACTGCATCCATGTCCCGATCACATGCATGATTCAGTCAACAACACAAAAGTCAAAAGCAAAATTCCGAACGAACGTGAACGAGGCCGCTTCAAAATTTCTATCTTCACGACTTGGTTTGTGGTACAGTTCTATTTGGGTTCTCCACTCGCAAGGAGTGAATGCAAGCTACACGATTCGCCAGAACGTGCTTTGTGAGGGCGGCTGTGGGTAAAGTCTTCTTCTCCACAACAACCGGTATGTTGGCTTCAACCCCACCCAAACGAGGCGCCCTGGTCGTTCTAGAAGGTTGCGACCGCTGTGGCAAATCTACGCAGGCTAGAATGCTATCTGAAGCTCTGAACAAGTCGAACCTGACAGCGAAGACCATGCAATTCCCCGGTAAGAATACTTACTAATGAGGTGTGTAGTGTTCGGACACTGCTTGTTCCGTATTTACTAATGAGGTGTGTAGTGTTCGGACACTGCTTGTTCCGTATTTACTAATGCATTTGGCACACATGCACAGTTTTTAAATATTTTTTAAATATAATTATTATTATGCTCCATCTGCGGACAGAACTGTGTTATGAACTGCTATATTAGGTGCCTTATGACTCTTGTGTCACACTGTATGTTGCTATGCATGCTGTGTACACGCTCACCCATATGCGCGCGCCTCTGCTTTATGTGTACACCTCTCATGCTGTGCATGTGTCCACGTGCGTAGCTGCACTCCTTTCTCAGATTGCATGCCCGTCTTTCTGTACTTCAGTAGTTGAGTCGATCCTTTAGTTCAGTGTGCTTCAGTCTGGTTCTGATAACTTACTTCTAACTTCTATGTCTCTTCCAATTCTCTGGTAAATAATTCATTCCCTAATCCGAAGTGTTGCGTTAGTGCTGGCTGGTCGAACGTGGGTTCCACTACAACTGGTGCCGAAACCCGGGACGTGTGTGTTGTATTGACGAGTGCAAACCCTGCCACGCCAGCGAGATGTCGCTCAAGTTTGACAACTTCCTCCAGCCGTTCCGTGGGAACGGGGACGATTTCGGACGTTTTTGGGATAAGTTTCTGGTGCTTGCAAACATACAAGGTTGGGACACGGACGACAAGAAAGTGAAGAATTTTCCGTTGTTCCTGACGGATGACGCGTTTCTTGTATTTTCACGGATGCCGGCAAGCGATCAGAAAGACAAAGATAAAGTCTTGGCGAAAATGGGACTGTCGTTCACTCTGACGAAGGCGCAGGCGTACGCCAGATTCACCTCACGGACGATGCGCGTGGATGAGTCCCCCGACGCCTACGTTGCCGATTTGCAGCGACTGAGTACTATGGCGGGGCACAAGGCTGATGACGACAAGGACCCGATGATCATAGAGCAGCTGATCAAGGGACTGCCGGTAGAGTTTGCCCGAGAGCTAAGACTTACGATGGCGGGCAAAGAGTTGAGTGTGACGGGTTGCCTGGACGTGGTACGGGCGTTGAAGGCTGCGACCTCGGACCACTTGACACGAGTGCGTGGCGATGTTGTTGTGGCAGCTGCCACCACGGATGAGCAGGCATGTTTCAACTGTGGCGGAGTTGGCCACATGGCGCGGCAGTGCCCGAAAGCGAAGAAATCTGGTCGCAAGAGTGGTGCTGGTAAAGGAACGCGCGGCGAGCGTACTGGCCCTCGAACCTGTTACTTCTGTGACAAGCCAGGTCACATGAAGAGTGACTGTCCGGAGCGTAAAGCCTGGCAAGAGCGGAAATCGTCTGGAGCAGCAACGGCTGCAGACAGTGGCTCCCTGGCGAGGGGTGCGTGTTTGTGCACTGTAGCCGAGGCTACTAGAGCTTCACTGCCCAGAATCTACGTTGACGTGCGAGGCGTGGTAGGCAGCGAATGGGCACGTGCTAGAGCAGCAGTGGACACTTGTGCAAGTTACACAATGGTTACGGTCGAGTTCCTCAAACTTCACAAGATTCCGTTCACTGCTCAGCCACGTGTGTCTGTTGTATCCGTGGATAGCAGCAAGGTGAAGATCAGAGGAGCAGTTGATGTGGAACTGCAGCGCCAAGGGGATGGTGAACCGGTTAGTCTGCCAAGAGTGCGTGTGAATGCCTGCGTTGTCGACTCATTGACGGCTGTGGCAGCAGACCTCCTCCTCGGTGCTGACGTTATAGCTGGTGTTGGTGGCGTTCGACTCAGTTATGGCCAGGACGGCGAGGTCAATGGCGTGTGCTTTGGTCCTCAACCTAGAGATACCGGTGCAGCCGCTACTGCTGCAGCTGACGTTGAGAGCACACTCCGTCATGTGGACGTCACAGAGGACGATCGTGGTGTGACCCTGAAGGCCGAAGACGGAGAGCTCCGGTGGGACAACGACAAGCAGCATTGGACGTTGCACTGGCAGTGGCGTGATGGGCAAGCTCCTACATCTCCGATCGGCTCAGGGATCAGACAGTACGCGAGGCACAACCTGTCAGACAAGCAAGAGTCGCAGTTCTGTGACGAGATGGACGCCTGGGTCGAGAATGGCTACCTGATCGAGTACGACAAGGCTACGTACGGTCCTCCGGCGGCCATCATTCCGCTGCTCGCCAAGGACCAAGCCCACAAGGAGTCGACCCCAGTTCGTCCTTGTCTTGATTACCGTGGCTTGAATGCGGTGATTAAGTCGAACCCAGGCACTGATGCCCCAGCATGCGGTGAGAAGATCCGCAAGTGGCGACAGGTTGCAGACAGCCAGTTTGAACTTGTCGACATACGTAAGGCGTACTTGCAGGTACGAGTCGACCCATCCCTCTTGCGCTACCAAGTCGTGGTGTGGCGTGGGAAGCTGTACGCCATGTCACGGATGGGCTTTGGTCTATCGATTGCACCAAAATTCATGGACATCATTGTTCGGTGGGTGACGCGACGATGGCCTGATGTTGACAACTATGTTGATGATGTCCTCACGCCAGCGGAGAAGCGCAAGGCTGTCGCTGCAGAGCTAGCACGGTATGGCTTGCCGACAAAGCCACCAGAGCATCTACCCGAGGCGCGAGTGCTTGGCCTGAAGCTATCGACGACTGCTGATGGTACCATCATGTGGGCTCGCCGTGATGGAGTCGACCTCAGCTTCCGCCAACCGCTGACGAAGCGTGGTGTATTCCAATGGACAGGTCGGCTCACAAGCCACTATCCAGTGTGCGCATGGCTTCGCCCAGCCTGCTCAATGTTGAAGCGGCTATCAAGTGCAGTGGACAGATGGGACACGCCGGTTCCACCTAGCGTTCTTCAGTGTGCTGATGAAGTTGCTGAGCAGCTGTCCGCTCAAGACCCCGTCCGTGGTGTGTGGCATGCATCAGCCGAGTCCGATGGAGATTGGGCTGTGTTCTGCGATGCCTCGGATCTGGCAGTTGGTGTGGTCCTCCAGCTGAACGGCCAAGTCATCGAAGACGGTACATGGCTGCGGGACACAGCCGATAAGAAGCACATCAATGTGGCGGAGCTAGATGCTGCGGTGCGTGGACTGTCGCTTGCAGCGCAATGGCACCTGCAGACGGTACGACTCGTCACCGACTCAAAGACAGTGTACGGCTGGCTGAAGCAGGTCCTCGACAATGTGCGCCGAGTGAAAGTTGGTGGGCTGCACAAGATACTGGTTGAGCGGCGACTGGAAGTGATTGCTGACCTCGTCCAAACGGTCGGCCTCAAGGTCCGAGTGGAGTGGGTGCCGACTGACCAGAACCCGGCCGATGAGCTCACCCGTGTCCCGAGGCGGCGGCCCAAGGGTACAGCCGAGCCGAGTGATGTTTGTTCTGTTTCTGTGGCAACGCACAAGCATGCTATCGGGCCCGTTACTCTCAGTGAGATAAAGGATGCGCAGCAAGCCGATACCGAGATATCACAGCTGCTGGATGAGCTGAAGTCGGGAACCCCCCTGTCGTCGAAGCTGTACAGACCGGTCCGTGATCAGCTGTTGGACCATGACGGTGTGCTGATGCGTTCAGTAAAGCTGCCACTCGACGGTGTCGTGCAAGTGCCAGTCATACCACCTGAGCTTGAAGACCAAGTACTGAAAGCATCTCACAAGACCTCTGGCCATGCCACCTGGACGACAATGCATGACTCACTGCGCAAGCGCTGCTATATGCCGCTGATGGCCGAGAAATGCCAGAGTGTTGTCCAAGCGTGTGTGCCTTGCTCTGCAGCTAACCCGGCACGGGGACCGACTGTTGAGCCAACGCGTCCAGACGTACCAGGACGACCATGGGAGGTCATACAGATCGACACGGTGGAGCTTGGCCAGAGTGGAGCGCACCACTGCTGCCTGGTATGCGTCGACATGTTCACCAAGTGGGCGGAGGTACAGCCACTACGTCGACACGATGCAGCGAGCGTAGCAGCCGCACTGACCAAGATCTGCTGCCGGTGGGGCCCGCCGTCTGTCATTCGCATGGACAACGGCACTGAGTTCCGGAACGCGGTCGTAGCAGCCCTCCTGGAACAGTTTGGTGTGGTGGTGAAAACGGGTGCAGTTCGACATCCTCAATCACAAGGAGGGGTTGAACGGCTCAACCGTACAATCATCGGTCAGGCGCTCGAGGAAACCAGTGACTGGACGTCTGAGCTGGAGTTGGTTCTGTTCTACTACAATGGACGTCGCCATGCTACAACCGGAATATCGCCAAGGCTGGCCATCACGGGCTGGGAAGGGCGCGATCTAGTAATTGATCACGACCCGACAGCATACAGCGCCAGTGAATGGGTAGACCGACTCGCCGGGCGCGCTGCTCGAATTCGAGACCTTGTTGAGTCGCTACTGTCCTCGAATGACTCTGTGTCAGGCGGTCCAACAGAGTCACCATACCGTGTCGATGATCCGGTGATGCTACGTCGCCCAGAGCGGAGTCAGAAGCTCATGACGCCATATGAGAGTGGCTGGACGGTGCTGAAGATAGTCTCGCCATCGACCCTGGTGATCCAGCATGCTGACGGCAGAGAGAAGGTCGTGAACGTTGATATCGTGAAGCCTGGACACGCCCAGCAGGTAGATGGAACACTAGATGATGGTAACCATGATGCTGCCGAAGATCGCCCAGAGCCAGCTGCCTGTGATAATGTGGTGAGCATCGAGTTTGCGGCTGACATGCCGACTCAGCGCTACGATCTCCGAGGCCCTGGTAATCGACGACAGCCAGCTAGATACAGTGGATGATCAATGGCACCTAGGGGAGTGGTGTTATGAACTGCTATATTAGGTGCCTTATGACTCTTGTGTCACACTGTATGTTGCTATGCATGCTGTGTACACGCTCACCCATATGCGCGCGCCTCTGCTTTATGTGTACACCTCTCATGCTGTGCATGTGTCCACGTGCGTAGCTGCACTCCTTTCTCAGATTGCATGCCCGTCTTTCTGTACTTCAGTAGTTGAGTCGATCCTTTAGTTCAGTGTGCTTCAGTCTGGTTCTGATAACTTACTTCTAACTTCTATGTCTCTTCCAATTCTCTGGTAAATAATTCATTCCCTAATCCGAAGTGTTGCGTTAGTGCTGGCTGGTCGAACGTGGGTTCCACTACAACTGTTTCGTCCTTTGTGGACTCATCAGCGCAGCACAGAGGAAATGAGGCCATATAGATCTTTTTTTACAAGTGCCGGCACGTTCGTGCTCTCCGCCTTCTCCGTTAAAAAAAACCTGAATGACTGACTTAACCAAGAAATCATAACAAACAAACAGACAGACAAACAACTAATTAAATAATTAAGTCTAGACAGAAATTTTGCCTTGGGCGACGGCCAATGATGCCGACTGCTCACCCACAAACTGGGGGCAAACAGGGCGCCCGAGCTCCACGAAGGCAAACCAGACTAGCTCTGAGGAGCACAAAGGCTTTTAAGTCGAGGCAACACCTCATCCAGGCCATTACCATCGAGTACGGCTCGGCAGACTTGGCCGAGATGAGGCTGGCAATTCACTTGTACAACGCAGTACTGCACTTGCTCATGCCACTGGTAGCAGCAAACACAGCTGGCGAGAACGGCGCATGTTCTACATTGTGAATCCGTTGTTCACAATGGCGCGCCTCTTCTCCTTCTCGTGGCGAATGTAGCTTTTGGAGACTGGAGTGGATGGGTTTGTACTTGCGAATGGGTTGAAAACACGACATGGACATGACCCGTGTCACAATCTAGAGTTCATGCGTAGAAGTCGGTAGCCTTCAGCCAGTGTTGGTACGTGAGGTGCTTATGGGCATCTTTCTTGAAGGTGTGGAGCGGCTTCAAGCTGAGTGGAGCCCTTACAATTTCGCTTTGGCAAGCTGTTCCATACTGAGATGACAGAAAACGGGAAGGAGCAAAAGCATAGGCTGGTGTGCTCTCCTGCCCAGGACTTGCTGCAGCTGCAAATGGTACTGCTGGCCAGGAGGGGGTTGACTCCGGGTGCACCGATTTTCTCCATGGGTGGCAGGAGGGGGATCATGGCGGTGAGTTGGGGTGGTCCTGGGATGCACTGGAGCTTATACAGGTAGACTCCCTCTAATTCGAATACGGTATAATTCGAACATTCCGTGTAATTCGAACTTTTTCGTTGTACCGATCTTCTGCAAGTCACTTCAAGTCAAAATCGAATGCATAATTCGAAGTACGAAAAGTGCGCCGGTTGGATAATTCGAACCCAGTCTTCGTACAGAAAAGCTGTTTACAGTACATTGGCTATGTCCTTTGAACGCTTATTTCGAAGTGAGATTGATTGCTATCCTTGTAATTCGAAGTTCAATCTTTTCTCCTTCTCTAGCCAAGAGTAGCTCAAAAATCGATCGATGGTCCGCTGCAGGATCGACTATAGCGTTCAAGAAACCCACCTTCTCTCGAAATTTCTTTCAAGCCCGTGCGAGGCAAATTGCAAAGGTTTGATTGAAAACGATGTCTTCCAGGTGGCTGACTCTCTTCGCGGATCTCGATGGCCTTTCTTGCCGCGCCAGCTCGTGCGTGGAAATGTTGGCGCACAAAAACACTACTGTCGTAAATATTGTCTATGCCTATGCTCCACTTCCCTTCTTCAGAACGACGTGCTGCTGTCCGACGGCCTTTCATGACGCGGATTAGGCAGCGCAGTTCTTTTCCGTTGAAATTGTTTCAGGAAAGCTGCAGTGACTGACAACTTCTTCACTAGAAAATGAAGATGTCAAAATGATTTTGTGTCGATCCAGTGGTTTGATGATCCGTTGTACACGACCGGTACGACCACCTATTGTCCTTGCACCTATGTTTCGTTGATGCAAATAAAAATGTGCAAAAAATATTCAGCATGCGATTTCAAGCATTTTGACATACATATCAGTGCATGGGGCTGCATTTGGATAATTAGAAGCTCTGGATAATTCGAAGTTAGGGCCTGGCAATTTGAGGTTCGAATTATAGGGAGTCTACCTGTACAGGTATACCAGCCCAGATACAATCCGGCGGTGGCACAGGCTTGGGAGAAGGGCACCAGGGCCAATAATGGCCATCGCATGTTTCTGCACACGGTCGAGTCGGGCCAGGTGGCTGGATGCAGCTCAAATCCACACAAGGGGGAGCATACTCAAGGACAGGTCGGACTAATCCCTTGTACGCACAAAGCCGGCCATGGTAATCTAAAACAAGGCAAGCCCGACGGAGAACGAGATGGCGGATGTTGTGCACGCAGGTGGCCCTATGCAGTCTATTGAAGGCATTGGAAGCGTCCACGACTAACACAGCGTCAGTGTCCTCATCCGCAATCTTTAAGTGCATGGCATGAATAGCAGCTTCCATCCCGCTTCCTTGGCCGCCGCATAACTGCAGACACCCGACGGCTTGCACTCTGTATGTATGCGCTGCTCCTGTGCCCGGTCTCGCTGTTGCAGTAGGAGTGCAGTTGCCACCATTGCCATCTTGAATGCAATTCCCTCTGATGCTGCAGCATCACCAAAACCACGGAGGATCATCATCAAAACCACGGAGGGTCATCATCAAAACCACGGAGGATCATCATCAATGTGCGAATGAACTGTTCCCCTGGTGAGCCTTGAGGCACTGCAAATAAATTCGGTCCTGTGACTGTGTGGTCAGCATTAGGCTGCTACCATGGCTGCTGTCTTCATGGAGGGAAGCGAGCAGTCTAGCTGCCGAGTTGGCATCCTCCGCGACTGTGGATGTGCTCGGTGTGTCATGGTGCTGCTCCAGCATTTCCCAAGCTAGTTGTTGAGAGCTTGTCGGCTGCTCGGTGCTCTGGGCGCTCGTCACTGGAGTTCTAGTATTGTTGACAACGAGCTGCTGGTCCAGCGTGTTCCATGCTAGCTGTTAGGACTCCGACACATGGACATCCTCACTGGCTGCATCATTCATCGTGCTGACTGTATGGTCTGTTACTGTACCGTCACCTGAATTATTTCGTACAGTTAAATGTTTTGATTTTGAAACTCGGATGGAGACTTCTCCAACGAAGAGGAAGGGCGATTTAGGCATCTCCCGTTCTGAGCTGGGCGGCAGTTCCGGCAGTGGCGACCGTTCTTGACACAAGCACAATCAACGCAGGAGCCTTTGCCGTTGCAACGGCAACATTGTGGACCACCCTGCATGGTGTGCACAGGGAATGTATGCACGACATGTGGGATTGTTGGTGTCACTGGAGGTGGGCGGAAGGGCTGCCATAGATTATGGACAGGTCGAGTTGAATGGATGGATTGAAATAATCAGATCCTTGAAAGCAATGTCTGTTGGCGCCGTCATGCTGAACTAGTCGCAAAGAGAGCTTCAAGAGTCAATTTCAACTGCTTGGCACAACTACTCCAGCTGCTGGCACACCATTCGAAAGCTGTCCATGTATGCGTGTGTGCGTGTATGCCTGCCAAGTACTGAGAGTGCTTTTTCGGGATCGTCAGGGCAAAATCCTGGGATTTTCCTCAGTTTTTCGGAAAATGTCTTATTATTCACAAGTCTAAGCTGTGATTCATTTTTTCCAGCTCTTTTTATGATGAGACTCAGATGGAGAATCAAGGATTAAAATTAAAAAAGGAAAGGAGCAAAGTGTTATGTCCCCTTGCGGACTAACATTCCATTACACTCATGCATTCTCACTGACACACACAAACAGTTACACTAGCTTTTGGAAGACATTCCTCTTGGTCAAGTAAAGTAACAACAACAACCATATGCGAGCATGCGCAGTCAGTAGCAAACGGTGTAGTAGATATATAATGACTAACTTGCATACACAACAACTGCCCCCTTTCAAGAATGTTCCAGGGAATATTCTACCACAATTAAATACCTCAAAAATCGTTGAAGAAACACATAAAATAAGTTCATCAATCCACCGTACGTGAATTCTTAAACTTTGACACAGCACTACAATAACATAATCTGACGCAGGAATCCGTCAGTCAATATTAGCAATACCAAGGATCTTGCACACTATTGTACATGGTAATAATTACTAGTTCGCTAAACAGTCCAGCAATGACATCAGGGAACGGCTCAAAGCTGTTCAATCAGTCTATCCGGACGAACACTACGCCGAGACGAACGTCTAACAGTGGTTTCACAGGGAGTATTCTCGACCTGTGGTAAACCAACTTCAGGAGCAGACTGCTCACAAGGAGGATCCGCCTCAACTTGTACAGTAGCAGACTGTGGCGAGACGCTAGCCGGAAAATCACTGGACAGTGACGACTCTCCTACGTCTGACAGCACTGGTGACGGTGACGTCTGATCGATTGTATCCAACAGTGGTTCTGGCAGCGATGCACTCAAGCTTGCCGGAACTGACCGTAGACGCAACTGATCTCGGTGACGCTTCCACAACACATCACCCACTTGTACTTCATAGTTGTAGTCACTGAGGACACGCACAATTCGTCCCGGGACCCAACGATTACCTTTGCCGAAATTCAGCGCAAACACAGAGTCACTCTCTGTGAACGCTGGCTTGACGCGATTGCCGTCCTCATAAGCCTTTGCTTGTTGACGTACCTGCGAGGGACGCAGAGCACTGAGCCGCGTGCGTGGCTGGCGTCCAAACATCATCTCCGCAGGTGTTCTGCCGGCATGGTTGGGTGTCGTGCGGTACGTTAGCAGAAACCTGTCGAGCCGAGCTTGCAGTGGTTCGCTCGTTGCACCCATTTCCTTCAACTTCTGCTTAAACACACCCACATAGCGCTCAGCAAGTCCATTCGTAGCCGGATGGCCTGGAGCCGTCAGGGTGTGCACAATGTCGTTGGCACGGAGGAAAGCCTTGAATTCCTCGCTCGCGAATTGGGTTCCATTATCTGAAACAAGATGCTCCGGCAGACCAAACACAGAGAACACGTGCCGCAGAGCCGCAATAGTGGTTGCAGATGTGGCATTAGACATTGCAATTACATCCAGATACTTTGTGTATGCATCCACCACAACCAGGAACATCTTGCCCATGAATGGTCCTGCAAAGTCGATATGCACCCGTTTCCAAGGACCGTTTGGCCATGACCAGGTTCCCGACTTGGCAGGTGGACATTTCGCACTTTCTTGGCATTGAGCACATGCCTTGATTAACATTTCAATCTCTTGATCCACATTTGGCCACCATAAGTACCGTCGTGCCATTTGCTTGGTTTTGACCATGCCAAAGTGCTCCGTGTGCAAATCACGTAGCAATACCATTCTTAGTAATTTGGGTATGACAACTCGTTGTCCCCACAATAGGATACCATCTTCCGCAGACAGCTCATCCCTCTTATTGTGGTAAGACCGAAACGATTGGGGTACTGAGCTAGGCCAACCATTCACCACATAGTAGAGCACCTTAGATAGCTCAGGGTCACGAGCTGTTTCCGATTTCACTACGTCTGCTTTGATTATCGTATCTTCCTCCACTAGCAAGACACGAACCGTAACCATTTCCTCTGCAGACGGACTGATATTCTCACATGGTTGCCTAGACAGGAAATCCGCGTAGACATTTTCCTTGCCTGGCAAATACTTGATCTCATAATCATAGCCAGCTAGCATTAGTGCCCATTTCTTGATGCGAGCTGATGCAATTGTAGGAACTGGTTCGTTGTTTCCCAGTAACTTCAATAGTGGTTGATGGTCGGTTTGAAGCGTGAAGTGGCGCCCTAGCAAGTATTTCTGGAACTTCGTAACACCGAAAACCACAGCTACGGCTTCCCGTTCGATTTGTGCATAACGCGATTCAGCCGGTGTCAATTTCCTTGACACGTAAGCAACCGGCAAAACATCACCATTCGTTTGCCTTTGCAATAGTACGGCACCTAGACCCATTGGAGAAGCGTCCACCTGGAGTGTGACTGGCTTCTTGACATCGTAGTGTGCTAATAGCGTATGCTCACACATTGCATCTTTCAAGGCCTGGAATGCATCTTCCTCTGCCTTGCTCCATTGCCATTTCATTTCTTTCCTGAGCAGGTTGTACAGTGGTGCAGCAATCTCTGCGAACCGAGGTACAAATTTCCGTTGAAAATTGGCCGCACCCAGAAAAGAGTACAATTCATTCACGTTGTTAGGCGGCTTTGCGACTTTCAAGGCGTTCACTCGATCAGGCGAGGGTGCGATTCCCTGCGCGGTTACCTGATGACCGAGGTACGTTAGCTTATCCGCCATGTAGCTGAACTTCTTAGGATTGAGCTTGAATCCTTTCTCATTTAGGCAAGATAGCACTTGATCCACATTTTTCTCATGGATCTCCTCATCACGACCAGTACACAACACATCGTCGATGTAGCCCCCGCATCCTGGCAAATCGCTAAGGGTTTCTTCCATTACCCGTTGGAAAATAGATACGGCGCTGTGAAAACCAAAAGGGAGTCGTTTGTACTGATACAACCCCTGCATGGTATTGATCGTGGTGTACTTCCGACATTCAGGTGCTATCTCTAGCTGGTGGTAGGCTTGCGACAAATCCAGCTTCGTGAATTTAGACCCCGGGCCCAATTTGTGCAATAGCTCCTCAAGAGTGGGTAGCGGGTATTGCTCGCATTTAGAATGCAGATTGATAGTGCCACTGTAGTCACCACAGATTCTCAACCCACCTCCTGATTTCTCTACCGTGACAGTGGGGGAGGCCCATTCTGAATGCGTGACTTTCTCGATTATACCATCTGCTTCCAATTTATTCAGAGCCTCAACATAGCTCTCCCGAATTGACAGTGGTACCGGCCTGGCCTTTCGGTAAACAGGGCTCTCATCAGACACATGCAATTTCACCTGCACGCCTTTCACCTTTCCCACTTCTGAGGTGTCGAACAACCCTGGGTATTTCTCAATGAATTTAGCGCCAGACTTTTCGACCTGGTGCACTTCGAAAATTGATTTCCAGGGGAGTTTGAACAAAGCCATTGCATCTCTGCCCAGAATAGATGGACGGTTTCCATTTGTAACCCTCACCAATAGTGTGTGCAATTGTGTGCCCATTCGGAACTCCATTTCCGCTTCCCCGAGACAATTAATCACATCTCCAGAGTAGGACACAAGGTTGATACTGGATTCCATCAGGTTACTCAGCACACCATTGCATTGCAAGAAATCTGCGCTGCTGAGAATCGTGACAGCACTTCCTGTATCAATCTCCATTTGGATAGTGGTACCCATTACATCTAATGATACAGTGTACGGTAGTCGCCCCATTGCATTTACACTATACATGGTGACATCGGGTTTACTAGCACATGGAACGAACTCACCAATTTCTTCCGCGATGTGATGGACGGTTTGTCCAGACTTCTTCTTGCGGCAAGCTCTCTCGATGTGACCCACCGTACCACACGCGTGACACTTCACACTCTTGAAGCGGCACTCTTCCGGTTTGTGACCAGCCTTGTCACACCGAAAACATTTCTTGTCGTGCGACTTGAAAGTTGGAGTTGGCTTGCTCGTCGACTGGCGCGAACGAACGGCGTGGACGGACTGCGCCGTCAATTGTTCCGACTCTCTCGATGCAGTTTCATAGGCTGATGCCATCGTCACAATGTCCGCCAAACTTGAGGTCTCCTTTGCTTTCGACAATATCTCCTTCGTAACACTCATCGACTTCAACCCACTGACAAACTGGTCTCGGAGTGCCCTGTCCAAATACGCCTGAAACTTACAGTCCATGGCTGCTTGCTTTAGTCTAGCTGCATACTGTGTTGCTGACTCTCCATCCTTTTGACAAATCCTCTGGAATCTATGAGTCGCCGCCAACACACTGACATTAGGCTTGAAGTGCTCTGAAAGCAATTCTCCGAGTTCCTCAAACGTTTTCTGCGCTGGTTTGTCCGGCAGGCAAAGACTCTTCAGAATCGAGTAGTTCTCAGCAGAGAGTTGACTGATCAGGACAGCTGCCTTTTGCGTGTCTGCCGCTCTCTCCTGGTCCGCGGTTGCCCCAGCTGCGACTTGTCCAATACTGTTGGCGATAAAATAAAACGTGAGTCTCTCTACATACTCACGAAAATCACCTTTTTCAAATATTTCAAGCTTCGATCGCGACATCTTCGTCTTTTATCTTCGTCGCCAAATTGTTATGTCCCCTTGCGGACTAACATTCCATTACACTCATGCATTCTCACTGACACACACAAACAGTTACACTAGCTTTTGGAAGACATTCCTCTTGGTCAAGTAAAGTAACAACAACAACCATATGCGAGCATGCGCAGTCAGTAGCAAACGGTGTAGTAGATATATAATGACTAACTTGCATACACAACACAAAGGTTAACATGTTATCTGTAGTTTGTTCAACACTACATGTAACAGTTCTAAGCAATATGCCGGTGAGTCATAACGTGCAACAGTTATCACAATACTGACTGATGCGAGGAGGGAAGGTGTAGTGTGAACCCTGTGCATAAGGCTTGTATGTGTGTATACCTGGGTGCGATAACTAGCCGATAAGTGACTTGTGTACCTGGGTGCGGTACGTGGCTTGTGATCAACGTTACATACTCTAATTTCAGAAATTTTCGGTGCTCAATATTTTCGGTATGAGGGCAACAGGCCAGGTTAGGTGAACGGAATTTTTCGGTACAGGGAAGCTGTTCCCTATTGGATTATGTGTATTAGGGTTTGTTCGGTGTATTGAAATGTTTAGGTATGAAACAGACGCACCGAAAGTACCGAAAATAAAAGTACACCGAAAATTTGTGAAATTACAGTAGTCTGCACTCATCTGCTGTATTCTGTACATGTACTTCGAAGTATGTATGTATGTATGTATGTATGTATGTATGTATATATGTATGTATGTATGTATGTATGTATGTATGTATGTATGTATGTATGTATATATGTATGTATGTATGTATGTATGAACGTTGACGCGCCGGTGTGGAATCTAGACTCTAAACCAGTCAGTTAGCAAGTCACACAACACCATTATTGCTAAGGCACACGCCACACTGACGTATCAATGTTCATACATACCGTACACACTCACTTTTCAATACTAATTTTGAGGAGGCTTCTATTCAAGAGGGGCTTTTAATGTTTCATTCCATACCATTATTCCAATCGAGTCTTTCACATTCACAGCAACTCGGCCCCGTGTTAGTTTGCACACACTACGTCGACCAGGACATGTACCAATATGAACATGCACGAGATGTTTTTTGCACACTTGACCTTCATACATGGCACTACCTGGTCACCCCATGCTTTGCAAATAGTAGTCCGGGCTTCTATTCGAGAGGGGCTTGTATTTTTGGAACAGTCCTTGTAGGGAGGGCTATTATTCAAGAGGGGCTTCTAATCAAGTGAGTACAGTACGTGTACAACCTACAGCAGATGAGTGCAGCAGAGTACAGTAATCGCAAGCCGTGTATCGCACCCAAATACACACACACACCCATGCGCAGGTGCAGCACAATGCCTTACCTGCTAACCCTGGCGCATGCTGTGCAACATGCTACATTACGCCTACTAGTATCTGCGTGACATTTATGCCTTGCACTTCATCTTTGCGCTGTCCATTCCTGTACTAGTACCACTTTCCCACGTACAGGCCAGGTGCCAAGGAGTACTATTACCCACGTACAAGCCAGGTGCCAAGGAGTACTATTACCCACGTACAAGCCAGGTGCCAAGGAGTACTATTACCCACGTACAAGCCAGGTGCCAAGGAGTACTATTACCCACGTACAAGCCAGGTGCCAAGGAGTACTATTACCCACGTACAAGCCAGGTGCCAAGGAGTACTATTACCCACGTACAGGCCAGGTGCCAAGGAGTACTATTACCCACGTACAGGCCAGGTGCCAAGGAGTACTATTACCCACGTACAGGCCAGGTGCCAAGGAGTACTATTACCCACGTACAAGCCAGGTGCCAAGGAGTACTATTACCCACGTACAGGCCAGGTGCCAAGGAGTACTATTACCCACGTACAGGCCAGGTGCCAAGGAGTACTATTACCCACGTACAGGCCAGGTGCCAAGGAGTACTATTACCCACGTACAGGCCAGGTGCCAAGGAGTACTATTACCCACGTACAGGCCAGGTGCCAAGGAGTACTATTACCCACGTACAGGCCAGGTGCCAAGGAGTACTATTACCCACGTACAGGCCAGGTGCCAAGGAGTACTATTACCCACGTACAGGCCAGGTGCCAAGGAGTACTATTACCCACGTACAGGCCAGGTGCCAAGGAGTACTATTACCCACGTACAGGCCAGGTGCCAAGGAGTACTATTACCCACGTACAGGCCAGGTGCCAAGGAGTACTATTACCCACGTACAGGCCAGGTGCCAAGGAGTACTATTACCCACGTACAGGCCAGGTGCCAAGGAGTACTATTACCCACGTACAGGCCAGGTGCCAAGGAGTACTATTACCCACGTACAGGCCAGGTGCCAAGGAGTACTATTACCCACGTACAGGCCAGGTGCCAAGGAGTACTATTACCCACGTACAGGCCAGGTGCCAAGGAGTACTATTACCCACGTACAGGCCAGGTGCCAAGGAGTACTATTACCCACGTACAGGCCAGATGCCAAGGAGTACTATTACCCACGTACAGGCCAGGTGCCAAGGAGTACTATTACCCACGTACAGGCCAGGTGCCAAGGAGTACTATTACCCACGTACAGGCCAGGTGCCAAGGAGTACTATTACCCACGTACAGGCCAGGTGCCAAGGAGTACTATTACCCACGTACAGGCCAGGTGCCAAGGAGTAATATTACCGTAAAGTACCGTTGATCCGCCCCCTCTCTAATTCCCGCCCCCTGTCGATTTTCTCCTTGTGAAGCGACTTCGGCGTATACAACGAAATACGATGTTGAACCGACGCATGCACTGCTGTACAAATACTTGCCAATCCAGGATCAAAATGTGCACAATCCAGCGCATCGAGTCTGAACTTCTACGTTGTTGTACATCGTACTGCACTTGACAGCCTTGATCTAATTCCCGCCCCCTGCCGAAAACCCAGCTGGGAAGCGACATGGCGTGGGGGCGGATCAACGGTACTTTACGGTACCCACGTACAGGCCAGGTGCCAAGGAGTACTATTACCCACGTACAGGCCAGGTGCCAAGGAGTACTATTACCCACGTACAGGCCAGGTGCCAAGGAGTACTATTACCCACGTACAGGCCAGGTGCCAAGGAGTACTATTACCCACGTACAGGCCAGGTGCCAAGGAGTACTATTACCCACGTACAGGCCAGGTGCCAAGGAGTACTATTACCCACGTACAAGCCAGGTGCCAAGGAGTACTATTACCCACGTACAGGCCAGGTGCCAAGGAGTACTATTACCCACGTACAGGCCAGGTGCCAAGGAGTACTATTACCCACGTACAGGCCAGGTGCCAAGGAGTACTATTACCCACGTACAGGCCAGGTGCCAAGGAGTACTATTACCCACGTACAGGCCAGGTGCCAAGGAGTACTATTACCCACGTACAGGCCAGGTGCCAAGGAGTACTATTACCCACGTACAGGCCAGGTGCCAAGGAGTACTATTACCCACGTACAGGCCAGGTGCCAAGGAGTACTATTACCCACGTACAGGCCAGGTGCCAAGGAGTAATATTACCCACGTACAGGCCAGGTGCCAAGGAGTACTATTACCCACGTACAGGCCAGGTGCCAAGGAGTACTATTACCCACGTACAGGCCAGGTGCCAAGGAGTACTATTACCCACGTACAGGCCAGGTGCCAAGGAGTACTATTACCCACGTACAGGCCAGGTGCCAAGGAGTACTATTACCCACGTACAGGCCAGGTGCCAAGGAGTACTATTACCCACGTACAGGCCAGGTGCCAAGGAGTACTATTACCCACGTACAGGCCAGGTGCCAAGGAGTACTATTACCCACGTACAGGCCAGGTGCCAAGGAGTACTATTACCCTCTTTGTAGGATATAGTCCACTGTGGCAGTGGCTGTTTAGTCTACTGAGCATTATCTCCTGATGATTGCGTAGCGGCATGAAACTCTGAGAAGAGGTGTACTGATTTTCTTCCATCAGTCCTTGTGTGTTATGCAATGCACGTGAAAGTACTTGACAATACATCTTGCTAGCGGAAACGTTCATGGTACGTCATCCCAAGCAGCGTATTCCAATTCATTGCTGAGCGGATGTGCTTGCATGGTTGTAGTCAGCAAGCATCATTGTTTCCCTTGCATTTCTACAGTTCCCAACCTAGCCATAACCTCAGCCGAATACAGCAGTAGCCTTGTTCTTATAGGCTACAACATCGTTCCAGTTTTCATTATAAAATTCAAATCTGACTCAAAGCAGATTGTGGAATAGTTTCCAGATCTGCGATTGACAACAACCGATCTCCCTCAAGTTCCTGTGTTGCATGGTGTGAAAGCATACTCAAGCATCTGACCACTGTGCTCATTTCACGACCAGTCTGGATCTCATCTGGTAATCACGCTATGTGTCTGTGTTTGTGTCTGTCTAATGATTGCCACAGAGCGCAGCACGGCCATCGGTGGCATTATCAACTCTTACCTGTGCAAGGAACTGGAGCTGGACGACCATTGCGTGCATCTGCTTTTCTCTGCCAATCGCTGGGAACTGCAGTGAGTTTGTTGTGCATCTGATTTTCTCTGTACTTGTATTATTGTATTATACAGTCTAACCTCGTTAGGACGAACTTCAAGGGACCAAAAAAGTTTGTCTTATCGGGAGTTCTTATCCAGATCTGACAAAAAAATTGATATGCATATCATATGGCCATGGATTGTATTTACGTGAAGGTGCATGCTGTGGTAAATGTAAAACATTTTTTTTCACAGGTAAGCACAATGTGCAATGAATTCATGACAGTATTACATCCGCCTTGTAACATGTTTTGCCAGTACAAGAGGCCTCGACTATCGGAAAAAACTATAGCCAGCTTACCCACGGGGAGCGAAAGTTCGTACTACAGTCCGTTTCAAAAAGATTTGCAATCCTGGCGATCGCCCGCGGAGTTTGGCGTCTTACCGTATAAGCACTCGAGCGCTGCCTGGAAAAACTCACTGTGAACTCGAAGAAATATTCCGCGCGAAAGCAGGAAAAATGACAACTCACTCACGTTGATACAGTCATGTACGTCTGTCGTCTACGTCTGGTTTACAACAAACGAGTTCTTCCTCGTATCGATAATGGAGTCAGAGAGGACATGTCGAAACGAAAGTGTTGTAAATGTTGACGAGCGGCATGGGTCCCAATTCGTTTTGTGACCAAAATAGTTTCTTTGAGCTGCAATGCAATTTACTCACCGTGTGACGAAAACAACATCGACACGGACTCATTCCCAAGGCCATGACTTGGCAAAGCTATCCGTGTGACTTCGACGACATTTTGAGAAAAGGAGACGCTTGTGAACGCTGATAGAAGACGGCGTTGACTGCTAAATTCAAATAAAAATTGGCGATCTTGAAATACTAGAATTTTTTAAATCTCAAAAAAGCTACAGCGCGATGACTTCCATATTCACTCACACCATTGCAGTGTTGTGGGTGTGTTCACATGGCGTGAGCCAGTCAAGTGTCAGTCAGTTCGGCAGGAAGCGCGAGCTCCAACAACAACAACAAGTCGTTTGGTGCAGCCATCTTCTTTGTCTTGTACCAGCTTGATCACCAAAACAATGAAGAAAAAAAGTTTGACTTGAGGATAGGTTGGGATTTGAACTCACAACTTCATGGTCAGCAGACAGCATTCATAACCACAACGCCAAAAAGGAAAGGATAAATCGTGGGTTTTGATAAAAAATCGATACTGGCTTCCTGGGCAAATTGTAAACCATGGGAAAAGGCCGGAAACCTGGCCAAAATTCTAACTCCTTAACGGCTGATCCAATTGCTCCGAAACCTTCACAGAACAATTTGCCGTGTCCTAACAAGCCATTCTATGTACTTTGTTGTCCAAATTTCCCTTATCTTCATACTTTTTAAGACCCAAACCTAATTGTAAATCTTTTTGAAACAGACTATAGATGCTGATTTTTTTCAAATCACACTTGAAATTAGTTCGTCTTCGCGAAAGTTCGCCGTACAGAGTTCGTCGTAAACGAATAATTTGGACTTGATAGGATGCCTGGCCAACCATAGGATTGGCCCAAGTTCGTACTAAAGCCGGAAAGTTCGCCTTATCAGTGTTTGTCCTAACGAGGTTTTGACTGTAGTTGTGTTCACTGAAATGCGACCCGAAGTGCAAAACTGACACCTTGGACCAGTTCTGATTGCATCACTGTACTTGTACATGTGTACGTCCAGCAGCATTCGTACCACTTCCAGGGTGTCCAGGGCCGTACAAGCCACCACACTACAGGTGCCGTGCTGCAACAATGAAACCGATCATGATTGTGCACGTTACGGGCACAGTCAGCCCTCTCTCTCTCTTTCGGGTCTCCCAGTATCCGGACTTCCAAGCACCTCCCTCTGAGAGAACTATTATACCAACGTGTGCTCGTGGTAACAAGCAATACTTGTGTGTGTGTGTGTGTGTGTGTGTGTGTACACGTGTGTGTGCGTGTACACGTGTGTGTGTGTGCGTGTACATGTGTGTGTGCGTGCGTGTGCGCGTGTGCACGCACGCACACATTTGTATGTGCGGTTCTGTTACACTGTTCAGAGGATCCATGACCAAAGCGTTGGAGGCGGGCACGACCCTGATTGTTGATCGCTACGCCTTTTCTGGAGTGGCGTTCACCGCAGCAAAAGAGGTTAGTTGATTGGGATGGGCCAGGGGTGATGGAGTCCAGGGGTGATGGAGTCCAGGGGTGATGGAGTCCAGGGGTGATGGAGTCCAGGGGTGATGGAGTCCAGGGGTGATGGAGTCCAGGGGTGATGGAGTCCAGGGGTGATGGAGTCCAGGGGTGATGGAGTCCAGGGGTGATGGAGTCTTTTGATGGGCCAGGGGTGATGGAGTCTTTTTTTCTTCTTCTTTTGACAGGCAATACATTGCAGTAGCAGCGTGTCCAGGTGAATTTCTTGAGCACCTTAGCTATCACCTCGGTTGTTGTTAGTTTGTCACATATGTGTGTTAATTGAGTGTACACATGTACACCTTGCACCAGTATCTTTATCTTGAGTGTAAGATTGTATTGTCTTATCCAACACTTTTCATTCAACGCCTGCTCTCCTCTGATGAGTTCCCACTTTCTTATTTAGTGTTTTTTTTTTAAGGAACAAAACAAACTTGTCAGTAGTAACTATCTGCTGGTGTGAGTAGAGAGGTTGCGCACAACGAAAATTCGTTAGATTTCGACCGTCCGGGTTCGAGTAACGAAAGTTGCTCCGAAGATCCGTCCAAACGTGACCGAAACAGAGCAGATCTACGAAAATATTTTTCGTCACCTGGAGTACTAAAATATTGATATTTTACAACTCCTTGTCTTGACTCTTCGTACCCGCGCGGCCGCCGCGTCGACCCACTACGAAAACGTTCACGCGTTGTGCGCAACCTCACGGTTGACGAATATTCGTTAGCTTTTTTCGTTAAAAATATTCGTTACGGCGCTACGAATTTTCGTTGTGCGCAACCTCTCTAGTGTTGCTGGTTGGAACTGTTTGTGCTGGTGTTTGCAAGCGTCCTGTGGTCTGTCTCGTCTGGTCTGGTCTGTCTGGTCTGGTCTGGTCTGTCTGGTCTGGTCGGAAAAAAAAGAACTTACTACTATCATGATATACATGCAAGCCTTGCCTGTTCACGCTGTCACCGTGACAACATGGTACTAACATGATCTAGTGTTGAAAAGCGAGAAGGAACTTCAACTTAATTGAAACTTTGCAGAGCCCATCTGAACCAAGACAAGCATTGCTTCAAGGAGGGCACGCATACGCGCGTTGTGCCTGGATGTATTCAGACCCTATTCCCATGGCAACACAGTATCTCCAGTACTAGTATGCCCTGGCAAACGGAGAACTGGTTTCCTGTACACGGGGTGACTAGTACCATCCTGGTCTTGGCAATAGGGAAACAGGTCTGTGAGAAATCATGCCCTGTGCTATCGTAGCAAATCCGTAATTCTTTATAAACTCAAATTGTACCAACCACAGCATGCACTGGCTGTGCAATTGAGGTTTCTGTAATCACCAGTATTTGCCCATGTGAATTTGGGTTACTCTAATTTCAGAAATTTTAGGTGCTCAATGCTTTCGGTATGAGGGCAAAAGGCCAGGTTAGGTGAACAGAAATCTTAGGTACAGAGAAGCAGTTGTGTTAGTGTTTGTTCGGTGTATTGGAATATGTATGTTAGTGTTTGTTCGGTGTATTGGAATATGTGTGTTAGTGTTTGTTCGGTGTATTGGAATTATAGGTATGAAACGGATGTACCGAAAGTACCGAAAATAAATGTACACTGAAAATTTGTGAATTTAGGTTAGTTGGTGTCCGCACAGTGTATATTTTAATTTATAGTCAAGTTTGTTGCCGTGTTTGTTGCGTCTCTTCAGGGTTTCAATCTGGATTGGTGTAAGAATCCTGATAGAGGACTACCAGAACCAGACCTAGTGCTATATTTAGACTTAGCTGTGGAGGCAGCAGCGCGCCGCGGTGCTTATGGAGAGGAGCGGTACGAGCGCACCGATTTCCAGCAGCGCGTCTACGACAACTACCAGCAGCTGAAAGCGGACGATTGGAAAGTAAGAACACTTGTGCTGGCCTTGTCGGGATTCCAACGATGGATGCGTGTGCACCCATCGCACAGTCTCTGGGTCATGTGCAGCTAAGCAGCTGGGTATGACTGTATGCTGAATGCACACAGTTCATGTCACCAACTTGCCAGCATCATGTCTATTTATTACGACTACGTGAAGTCGTAATGACACGTGTCTATGTATCCTGAGGCTGTGTTGACTGCCCAATGTCCAGTTGACAGAGAGCCAGATAAACGATAGGCAAGTAGCAATAGTACGGCCAAGTCTCTCTTCGCTGTTACTCCGAGTGGTGCATGTTGCAAAACGCTCCTCAGAATGAGTATCATCCCGATCATGAACATCAGCTGCTGTCTGATGGGTGATTTGCAACATGAACCACTCGGAGTAACAGCGAAGAGAGACTTGGTTGCACCGTTGCTGTGTGCCCATTCAGGGTTATAGTAGGGATATCAGCGAACGCACTGCGCAGCCCACTGCGCAGGTGATCACGTGCACATCTAACGCGGCCGACAAGCCGTGACCATCCACACCCAAAAAATTCGCAAGTAAATCAGGATGGAAAAGAAGGACGGAATGGCGAAGAAGTTTCTGAGGAAGAAGACCAGCCGAGCTACTTCGAAGCTTCCCTCTACGACGCTGGGGCGATGGCTACAAAGGTTACTACGAATACATTCATCGTTTATTACGCTGCTCTCGATGTCGTCCACAGGTTTTCCGAGGCACTTTATTCCAGCTCAAAAATGGACGATCGTCAGCTAGATTTCGTAGAACGTCGGCTGGTACCTGGCAAGATCTAACCAGGGAAGTCCCCTTTTGAAGACGTCATTGAATTGGCCTGACCATGTGGACTGCACGTGGCAAGATTGGAGGAAATCCACGGAGGCGTTCGCGCGAAAATAATTGAAAGATTACTTGGGCACCATGTACCACACATATGCCATGGCGCTTTTGAAGTTTTGAATGACAGTGACAATACTACTTGTTCTCGCGTTGAGGACCTTTGCCCAAGTAGTTTCTAGTCATGGCTGTCTAGACAAAGGAGTAGGAGCCCAAGTCTTGGAAACTTGCTTGGCGTGGCTAGAGCAAAATCAACAAGTAAGTTTGAGACGCAACCAGAGGTCACCAGGTGGCCTGTTCAAGTACGAGTACTGCTCTTTGTTGGAAACATAGCTTCATCCAGCTACGAACATCTTCTTCCTTCGTCTTGTCTTTGCTTGAGAACGTTTACCAGGCATGGGCGCCGAAGAATATTAGCTCCTGATGTCTCCTTTCCTGAATTCATCGAGCTGCTGCTCAAGCAAACCAACAAACAGGCTTCTTGTCGAGTGTCGATTTTAATTTTTTACTGATCCGCGACCTGATTTCTGCGATCGCCATTTTTTCTTGTCGGCCGTGCGCCTCATAGATTTCTGCATGACGTAAGACATGCGCGAACACGCTCCGCAGTGCGTTCGCTGATATCCCTAGTTATAGCTAGAAGAAAAGTGAGGGGGGGGGGGGGGCGAATGATCGGACCCAAATTGTTTTACACCATTCTGTGCCGCCACTTTGACCGCTACTTTCACTGACACCAGTAAGCAGGCAAACAGCTGTTACTTCCATTGCATGTATTTATTCACTGGCCACTGGAACCGTCTCCCCCCAGTACACAGTGCAGTGCATGCACAGCTCCATGTGTATGTACTGTACTGCAGTGTAGTGTACAGTACACAATGCAGTGCATGCACAGCTCCATGTGTATGTACGGTACTGCAGTGTAGTGTACAGTACACAATGCAGTGCATGCACAGCTCCATGTGTATGTACGGTACTGCAGTGTAGTGTACAGTACACAATGCAGTGCATGCACAGCTACATGTGTATGTACGGTACTGCAGTGTAGTGTACAGTACACAATGCAGTGCATGCACAGCTACATGTGTATGTACGGTACTGCAGTGTAGTGTACAGTACACAGTGTAGTGCATGCACAGCTCCATGTGTATGTACGGTACTGCAGTGTAGTGTACAGTACACAATGCAGTGCATGCACAGCTACATGTGTATGTACGGTACTGCAGTGTAGTGTACAGTACACAATGCAGTGCATGCACAGCTACATGTGTATGTACTGTAATACATGTAGAACTACTGTGTAGCACATTATCGCAGGTGTCATTTTTAATTTCGGTAGAGAATTCTGGCGCCTAAGTTTAGATTACACCTAAAAGGCACTAGAGTATGCACTGTGTGTGAAGGGTAGGCTGGTCACCTAATTCTACAGTACACCTGAAACATGGCAGGTCCCTGGTACCGAAATTTAAATACACCTAAAATGACATGATATACAGAATAATGTACATTACACTGTACTAGCCTTGTATGCACCAGTGTCAGTAGTACGGCATGATGTGAAAATTAGTTTTATTTCACATATCCGAAATAGCGCCCGGTTCCACATTAGCGCTCAGGCCCAAATTGACTCCCATGTTCTTCACCTTCACTAACGTGCTTTTGCAGGCTTTTACGGTATGTGTGCCGTGGGTGTGGTTGTGGGTGGGTGAGTGCATGCGTCCACTCACATGTTAATGTTTGCTTTGTATATCCGTTGTGCAGGTGTTGGACGCAGATACCAGTATCGACAACCTCCACAGTCAAATCTTGTCCTTAGTCGAAAACACGATATCCTCATGCGCAGACAAGCCTATCGGAAAACTCTGGACGAAGTGAGTGCTTCGTTCTGAACAGTAAATCAGCACACGAATCTGGAGTGAGTCCCATTGGTGATGAGATTCAGCCGCTCTCTTCAGCGACTATCACCGCCATTCTGAGCCGTTATTCATCACTGTTATTCTGAGCAGAAGCTGCTGGTGTCCAGTAACCTTCCTCTACTTTGCCGCCATTGCTGCCATTGTTGTTGGTTGTGAAATATGCAGTAAGACTCAAGAGAGCAATGCCACCTTTCTTCCACACACTGAACTCAGCTACCGTAGTACTATGCTTGATACTCTCACTCACGCTGCTGCTTCTGCTGCCGGATACCCCCGGATAAGCTGCTCTGCTCGTTTCAACCCAGCAGCGTGTCCCTGCCCTGCCCACCCCCGCTCCAGCACCCCGAGACTCACCGCTGTACAGATATAGTCCCCCTGCCCTGCCCTCGCTCCAGCACCCTATTATATACATACGCACAAAACCGTTCAATTATTTGCACATTTCACCATGCGTGGTTGTGCTCTTTTTATTTTGTTTTTGAAACTCGGATGTTGAGTAATTAAGTGTCCACCGCTGCAACTAGATACTAGAATTAAATTATTGTTTGAAAGTGCAACGTACACAACAAATGTATAACTGTTTCTTAAAATTGACCGGTGTACCGGCTTTCGATGCATGCATGCGGTGTGCCTTTATTGGAGAAAATACGGAACACACGCACGCGCACCCGCACACGCACACACACACACACATAATCCAAAGAAGTGTGACACATGACGCGTAAGTATTACAAAAGGTGAGGGCTAAGAGATTCTGCGGAGCAGAGCGGTTGTAGGGCGGCACAAAGGAAAAGGAAACGCAATGCAAGGCTGTTTGTAGAATAATGCGGTGGATACAAAAAATTGAACATCAAACAATTAGAGTGTATGTAAGGTGAAGTCCATGTCCAGACCGAATCGCTATCTGTAGCTCGGCAGGGGACGCTTTAAGGAAAGCCGTGGACTAAAAAGTGAGTACCTTTATATTGGCGGCCTCAGCGTAAGTCCATACACCCACGCACCCTCGGCATAAGTCCATACACCCACGCACCCTCGGCGTAAGTCCATACACCCACGCACCCTCGGCGTAAGTCCATACACCCACGCACCCTCGGCGTAAGTCCATACACCCACGCACCCTCGGCGTAAGTCCATACACCCACGCACCCTCGGCGTAAGTCCATACACCCACGCACCCTCGGCGTAAGTCCATACACCCACGCACCCTCGGCGTAAGTCCATACACCCACGCACCCTCGGCGTAAGTCCATACACCCACGCACCTTCGCCAGCACAAGTCTAGGTCCTCTGTGGAACCCACTACTCACATTTTAGTTGTGGGTTTGGGTTTCTAGCTCAGTGGAAAAATTCTAGAATATTGATTTTTAGTACGTGGCTGATCCATGAAGTGTGCATGGACGTGTAAATTCGCACAGAAATCTAGGGACGTTATCTGCCCAAGATTTGTGTGGGAGAGTGTTAGTGTGAGGAACGAATTTTTAAGACCGAGACTTAGGATGTCGCGGGCGGTGTCAGAGATTTCGGTATCCTCGATCATCGTGAAATGTGTGGTGTTTTTAAGATTCGTTGAAAATTAGCTCTGCAGCTCTCAATGAACGTCGGCGTTATTGACGTTTTAGACACGCTCTGTGATTCAGTTAGTTGTCAGGAGCAGGGCGGAGGAGGAAAATAGGAGGGTTGGCGCCTCAGCTGGGGGTAAGGTGATGGCCTAGTTATCGGCCTTGGTAGGAAGTGCTGTGGGGGCAGCATAGGACCTATTAGGCGGGGCGGCCCTCTCGGTTTATAGAATTGAAACCGAGGGGGTTGAAGATGCCGCGGGGGCTGTGTTGGGCCCGTTAGGTGGGGCGGTCCATGAGCTCTAGAGGGATTAACATAGGGCTGGGGCCGGATTTGTTGTGACGGGTGTTGGTAGGGGGCCTTATAGGTAGTCCTAGGTGTATTTCGGTATGTGGATATATCACCGTCATGCAGACCTACGGCGAAAGCCTTGGGCGGTTTATTAACCGTCAGTGGTGCGTATGTATAGTTTTGTTTCCGTCTAGCAACCTGTTGATTATAACGCTGTTGCGAGGCTGGCGGTGGTGGTTGGGCCAGTAGAGGCAGATTTGGTTTGTCTGTATATGTTGGTTTGTTTGGTTGTAGACTAGATTTAGGTGGTTTGGTTTTATCGGATAATGTGAGAATGTGTTTTGCTAGGCTCGGGCGATGAATGAGCGTGGTGTCATTAATTGCCTCACTTATGATAGAGTCGATTGCTCGTGGAAGGTCAGCAATAGCCGTGTTCAGGGTCTTACGTGCCTCATTAAAGAGGTCCTGATGGCGAGTCAGTTCGATTTCAAGCACTTTCAGGTTAGTGTCTGCGGCTATCTGGGCTAGTTTCTCATCAGAAGGGTCATGCCCGGTCTTCCGAGGCTTGTATCTTAAAGCGTTATGGGGTGTCTTCGCGCTGTGGCGTACTTGTTCGTCAAAAAGGTGGGTGCCGGCGATTTTGAGACTAGTCTTGTGGTCCCGTAGTTTCTTGAGGGAAGGCCAGAAAATTGATTGATATTTATTCCAGACCATCTCAATCGGGAGTAAAATATCTGTATCATGTATCCGTCAGGGGTTAGCTCGAGCGGCGGAGGCTCGCCGGGAGCTAAATCAAATTGTGGGCGCTCGTTTGGTATGTGGGGAATAGAAGGAGAATTTGCACAGAAATCTAGGGACGTTATCTGCCCAAGATTTGTGTGGGAGAGTGTTAGTGTGAGGAACGAATTTTCAAGACCGAGACTTAGGATGCCGCGGGCGGTGTCAGAGATTTCGGTATTCGGTATCACCTTCGGTAAGGATGGCCTAGTTATCGGCCTTGGGCAGATAACGTCCCTAGATTTCTGTGCTAATTTACACGTCCATGCATACTTCATGGATCAGCCACGTACTAAAAATCAATATTCTAGAATTTTTCTACTGAGCTACAAACCCAAACCCACAACTAAAATGCGAGTAGTGGGTTCCACAGAGGACCTAGACTTGTGCTGGCGAAGGTGCGTGGGTGTATGGACTTACGCCGAGGGTGCGTGGGTGTATGGACTTACGCCGAGGGTGCGTGGGTGTATGGACTTACGCCAAGGGTGCGTGGGTGTATGGACTTACGCCGAGGGTGCGTGGGTGTATGGACTTACGCCGAGGGTGCGTGGGTGTATGGACTTACGCCGAGGGTGCGTGGGTGTATGGACTTACGCCGAGGGTGCGTGGGTGTATGGACTTACGCCGAGGGTGTGTGGGTGTATGGACTTACGCCGAGGGTGCGTGGGTGTATGGACTTACGCCGAGGGTGCGTGGGTGTATGGACTTACGCCGAGGGTGCGTGGGTGTATGGACTTACGCCGAGGGTGCGTGGGTGTATGGACTTACGCCGAGGGTGCGTGGGTGTATGGACTTACGCCGAGGGTGCGTGGGTGTATGGACTTACGCCGAGGGTGCGTGGGTGTATGGACTTACGCCGAGGGTGCGTGGGTGTATGGACTTACGCCGAGGCCGCCAATATAAAGGTACTCACATTTATAATTTTTAGTCCACGGCTTTCCTTGAAGCGTCCCCTGCTGAGCTACAGATAGCGAAACCGGTCTGGACATGGACTTCACCTTACATACACTGTAATTGTTTGATGTTCAATTTTTTATATCCACCGCATTATTCTACAAACAGCCTTGCATTGCGTTTCCTTTTCCTTTGTGCCGCCCTACAACCGCTCTGCTCCGCAGAATCTCTTAACCCTAACCCCCCCCCCCCCATAAAGAGTAAGTGTGACAAATGGGCATGAACAGTGCAGAAACGTGGCTGGCTATAAAAACCCTGCAATCGCCACGCAAAGTGGTCATTGGCTACCCCAGCCATGTATTGCTTGGAATAAAATAAAACAACTCCTGAACACGGGGTGCAAACTCACGAAAATACCCTACGTGCTACAACATGTTCTTTTGCTTACACAAATCGGGCTTATGCGTACGAATACAAACAGCTTCAAGGACCTTCAACTGCTGCTGGACATAACGGGCACGACACAGTACAGAGAAGTGGGAATCATCATACACACTCAAACAATCGGGACAAGATAACAAATGCAAGTACACAGCTGACTTCTTACGAATTTCACCCTCATCAGCTCCATCACCTTCCCTGCCACCTGACTCCTCGTCCGTTTTATCACCATCACCACCAGCCGTCTCATCGTCATCCGCCTTGTCGTCATCCGCCGCCTCGTCATCATCCGCCTCGTCGTCATCTGTATCTTCGTCATCTGCCGCATCATCACCCAACTCATATTCACCACCAGTCAGTCGTCTGATACCATCCGTGTTCTCCTTCCTACGTCTGTCCCGTGCCACTGTCCCTAGCTCATCCACGTGTCGAGATTGTGTTCCGTCTAGCTTCTGGCTTCTGTTCTCCTTCGATGCTCCGCGTGGGCCTTGGCCATTCCTAGCATATATTTCGGTTGAATAATTGGCGGTCAACCTCCGTGGTCTCTGTACCCACGGATCAAGCGCCGGAGGGTGCTGCGGTGTCCGCACAACGGGATACTGTGTCACAGAAATGGGATCAATTTCTGTGATTGGCGGTACTGTCGTTGTTGCCGACTCCACCCCAACCCCAGCCACCAACAGCACTGGTGGTAGCTCCGGTGGTGGTGGCCATCACTTTTTGTAATACTTACGCGTCACGTGTCACACTTTGGATTTTAACCTTTGGTTTTCCCTTGATCAATACACACAACACACACACAACACACACACAACACACACACAACACACACACAGCACACACACAACACACACACAGCACACACACAACACACACACACACACACACACACACACACACACACACACACACACACACACACACACACACACACACACACACACACACACACACACACACACACACACACACACACACACACACAATTATGTTGTGTTGAGCCACTGCCACAATGGTCACGTGGGCCCCGGACGGGCAACGAATAGAGAATAGGAGAACGCCGTTCCATGGTGCCCGCGACACAAATGCGAGAGTTTGTCTGGAATAGGGTCATCGGCAGTTGCGACCATGATGCTGACGTGTGAACGGGGGAGCACCGGAGTACATGTAGCAGTGTCTATTCCTGCCCTGGACCGAACGAAAGCAGCGGTCACACAGTGTGCGCCACAACACGGTACACCCGACCACACACATGCGTACACACACACACATGCGTACACACACACACATGCGTACACACACACATGCGTACACACACACACATGTGTACGCACACACACATGCGTACACACATGCGTACACACACACATGCGTACACACACACACATGCGTACGCACACACACACATGCGTACACACACATGCGTACACACACACATGCGTACACACACATGCGTACGCACACACACATGCGTACACACACACATGCGTACACACACACACACACATACCACCCGTGCGTACACACACACACAGTCCTGTCAAAACTAGAGAGTAACAACTGCCAAATGGACAAAGAAGAAAGCAAAGAAGTTGGGACAGTAACCAAGGCATGCTTGTGCTCCAACAAAAATTAATGACGTGATATTCTCTTCTCCCCGATGCCGGAAAGAAATTCTGTCCCTGGGGAATATCGCGATTCCGTGGCCGCGAATTTGGCGATTTAAAAAAAACCCCGCATTTCCTGCAATTTTCGAACTTTTTGTTGCGCTTCACACCAGCATGTTGGGTTGTGAGCCGTTCACGTTACATACTGGTACTCCCGTGTATGTGTAGGGTGCTCCCTAGCCAGCCGGGTAGGTGTATAAGAGCACACTGCGGGGGCACACGTGCACCCCCCTAGACATTTCGACCTACATGTACGACTCGTATATGTAGGCTAGTCATGCACCATGCACATGCTTGACTTCCGCTAGCATGCGAAGAGCTAGAGCATGCTGCATAGTCTGTACTGTATGTGCTACCAGTCTGCAGATCTGTACGAGTATTATAACCCAACACTAGTTCAAAACTAGTATTAGATAAACCTTGTTATAGTTCACACATATTGTTAGATTGACAGCATGAAACAAGGTGGAGGACACTGTGTTCGGAAACAGTGACCTTACTACAACCTTCCGCGGTTGGCAGAGCCCCGGTCCCTTCGGACCATTTAAACCATATGGGTGTTGAACCCGGTTCTGACCCTCATTATGCTTGGGGAGTTTTAGACTTCTCCTTACGTCCGTCGTGCATTCTTTGATCGCTCCTGGATGTCGTCATGGTAGTCATGTAGCTACTTAAACCTGAATTGCTTTTCTTAAATCTTCTTTTCTTCCAACTTCTGCCCATGGCGTCCTTCTCTCAGCTCGTCAGCTGTCAACAGTTACTGCCACCACCATGACACTGTCACGAGAAGGTGATCTCGGTAGACGGGGTTGGTGATGTCCCGACGCGGCCATGGGTAGGCCTTCACCACGTCGGAACACCCCGGCTACTCGTTGGTTACTTCCACTAGTTAACTTGTTTGTTGTTGATGTTGTCGCGTAAACTAGTACTGGTCAAGAAAACTTGAATTTCATCTAAAAACCTGAGCAACTGCTTCAATTTTGCTACACGTTGGTTACCTTCATCAGTACCGCTGGGAACTAACCCGTATGTTGTTGATGTCGTCACGTAAACTTGTACTGCTGAAAAACTTGAATTTCATCTACAAACCTAAACAAATACAAGTGCCTCAATTTGATCATGCAGTTTTGTTAGTTACGTGCATACCCTCATAAATTTATAGAAAAAACAAGCTGAGTTACGTCTTACCTCCGGTGTCAACTCGTATCAAGTGGAGTTAATCCTAGGGTAAACGTGGAGATGTCCAACTGCGGAAGACATCTCGTCTCTTCACAGACAACTGCCTCGAAGAAAATTTCTTGACCTTGTCATGGTGGTGGCAGTAACTGTTGACAGCTGACGAGCTGAGAGAAGGACGCCATGGGCAGAAGTTGGAAGAAAAGAAGATTCAAGAAAAGCAATTCAGGTTTAAGTAGCTACATGACTACCAGGACGACATCCAGGAGCAATCAAAGAACACACGACGGACGTAAGGAGAAGTCTAAAACTCCCCTAGCATAATGAGGGTCAGAACCGGGTTCAACACCCATATGGTTCAAATGGTCCTAATTGACCGGGGCTCTGCCAACCGCTGGCGGTTGTAGTAAGGTCACTGTTTCAGACGACAGTGTCCTCCACCTTGTTTCATGCTGTCAATCTAACAGATCTGTACCACTAGTGTAGTATATGAATCTACACTGCACTGTCTACACTGCACTGTCTACACCACACTGTCTACACTGCACTGTCTACACTACACTGTCTACACTACACTGTCTACACTACACTGTCTACACGTACAGGATATAACCCGAGTCAGAGGGTTATACCGGCTGAATATAAATCCCGACTGCGATAGCAGGAGGGATTTATATGAGGGTACGGTATAACCCGACTACGCGGGTCATATCCTACTTATGCCAGGTACCCCTACGCATTTCCAGAACAACGAACCTATTTGGAGATCTCCTACATCATGCAGTACATGAACATCTTCTGATGGTTATCAGTTGTCAATTGAAAGAATGGTCGAGCAAGGTCAGAAGGAGATTCCTCCGTGGATGTTTGGCATAAGATTTCCTTACAGTTCCAGTGCATATTGTAGCATCTTCATGATCTTGTCTTGAGTCGTGAGCGGTGCGGAAGTCGACTGAATTGCTGCGGTGCTGGAGTTTGTCGTTGAATCAAACTACCGTCACTAGTTAGATTACAGCTTGGACTCTTTGGGAGTAAGTGTTACTATAATTATGGTACAGTGCTGATTTTCACATGCGGCATCTCATAAACAGTTTTGCTTACTACTTGCAAGTAGATGCATTTGCATACACTGTTTTGTATCACATTTCAATCCAATCTATTGTAGCCTTTTCCAATCGGGTTGAAGTACATGTACACTGGTATTATAAACTTATTTACGAAGGAGACAGTCCGTTTATGATCTTCAACTCTTCGAAGTACAATGTACATTGCTGACCCATTCGGGATACTTCGTGGATATTCGACGTTCTTTATCCTCAGATTCAGTATAACAGAATACTCTGTAGACGAATTCCAGGTCATTCTTCTTTTCCATTGTGTACTGTTCCTCGTCAGTGTGCCGTTCTGTGTGGAGTGTACACGCGCATGTGGTGTCCGTTGTGTCTGTTTATGTATGGTCCGTGCGCTGGAGTACTGCCGCCGTACAAGTTCACTGCCTTTCAGGCAGTGAACTTGTACGGTGGCAGTGCCCTAGCGTACGTACCGTGCACCGGGATTTATATTCTATATAAATCCCGCGCGGGATTTATACTGGCCAATATAACCATGGCTAGACGAGCGCTGATTGGCTGAAAACAGGCCCTCCGTACCGTACCATGGTATAATACACTGTCTACACTGCACTGTCTACACTGCACTGTCTACACTGCACTGTCTACACTACACTGTCTACACTGCACTGTCTACACTGCACTGTCTACACTGCACTGTCTACACTGCACTGTCTACACTGCACTGTCTACACTACACTGTCTACACTACACTGTCTACACTACACTGTCTACACTACACTGTCTACACTACACTGTCTACACTGCACTGTCTACACTGCACTGTCTACACTGCACAGTCTACACTACACTACAGTCCGAGGGAACAAAGTCGCAAACAGGACTTATGTTTCTAGTGCCTTGCTTAAGAGGCGTTTTTCGCCGTGTTGCATTTCCGGTCCTGTCAGTGTCACAGGAGTTGTATCACAGTCAGATGTTCTAGTTGGCAGTATTCTTTGTACGTTTCTCCGTGGAATGTCACAGTTTTCTCGCTCGAAACCGGCAGCTTGCCGGTCAGGTGTCGATTGAGAGTTTTCTTCAATCGTCCCATGCGCATCCGAGAAGCTGACAATGAGCATGTCTTGCATGATATTCCCGTAGATGTAGAGAGTTCTGCTCCGGAGGACGATTAAGAGCATGAGCCTGAACCTGTCCCAAAATACCTTGCCTCAGATCCACTGAGGAGGTGATCTTGGACCTGGTTTCGCCATAGACCATAGCGGCTGTGCACCAATCGGCCATATGCGTTAGCATGTGTTGCAAAAATGTGAAAAATGACGATTATTCTCTTTTCTGCCATGCGGAAAGCAACTGTGTCTTCTGCCCTGGCATCGTCGAGGATGCAATGCACTTCCTTTTCGACTGCCCAGAAAGAGCACAAAGCCGTCACTCTGCAGCTCTTCAGACGTCTTCATTCGTCAGTCAAGCTGTAGCCGACTCTCCCTACAATATTGCACGATTCTTGCAGTTGGAGAAACTGTTATGAAGTTTCGAACACAGACTTGAAACACAATACATGATAAATTGCTACTGTTATGTGAACTCTCATTACACCGGTATGCGATATTACCTTACACATAGTCATTAATCTAGCATGACGTCATAATTATATTTATCTCAATTCAGTGTTTTCCGAAGAATAAAAAAAGCAATTATACAATATGTACAGAATGAATACGCAGGTTACTAAGGTTACTAAGGTTACTAAGGTTACTAAGGTTACTAAGGTTACTAAGCTTTCAACTTTCGTCACTTACCCTGTCAAGTGAGCTCCGGTGCTTGAACTTGTGACTGTCTGCCGGAAGACGATATCAACTTGTGACTCTGCTGCCGGAAGACGATATCAACTTGTGACTCTGCTGCCGGAAGACGATATCAACTTGTGACTCTGCTGCCGGAAGACGATATCAACTTGTGACTCTGCTGCCGGAAGACGATATCAACTTGTGACTCTGCTGCCGGAAGACGATATCAACTTGCGACTCTGCTGCCGGAAGACGATATCGTTACAGGATTCTGGTGTGGGAGGTACATGTCGAATCACTGACGTGCAATCCGCTTCCGACAGGTCCTGGTAGAAAGACATTATCCACAGAAAACCAGTGGGTAGCAACCAGGTCAGATTGTGTTCACTTGCCTTATTCTCTGCAGCTAGTATCACCTAGGTTATCATCACCTAGGCTACCATCCCTCTGTAGGTCCAGCGGAACCTGTCTGCTTGGTCAGGCCATGGCCGGACCAACCGGACAGGTTTGCCCTCCAATACGTGTTTACTGCCGAGGAGGTCATGTGACTACCCCCCGCATCATTCTCAAAGCGTGAAAGGTTAGGGTATGGCCGGACTAATCAAACAACTGCTTACGCCGGTCCTGTGGCTTGGCTACAATCACCTAGACTAGCTACAATCACCTTGGCTGCAATCACCTTGGCTGCAATCACCTTGGCTACCATCACCTTGGCTACCATCACCTTGGCTTCCATCACCTTGGCTTCCATCACCTTGGCTACTGTATGGCGTTCATTGTGGGTTAATGCTGTGCATCATATCACAGCAAACACTTTAAAGGCTATAGTTACGTTCTGGCACAGCGCTCTTCTTCTCGCCATCACCACTATGAGTTGGTGCACGACGCCTAGTCAATGCAAGGCTAGTGGTATGTACCAGGTTGGCATATCAGGTAGCGTAACTAATTTACTTTGCAGCTTAGAGAGCGTATTTTGGGCGAAAATTCCAATATACTTAGTCAACTGCCGGCCCATGTCGATAGAGCGCAGATCGGACTCTACCGGGACGGCGGGCTCGCTGTTCTCAAGAATACCACTGGCAGTGCAGCGGAGCGTGTACAGAAGAGACTAACAGCGGTGTTTACTGCACACGGGCTGAAGGTCGCGGTTGACACCAACCTCAAAGTCGTGAGCTTTCTCGATGTCACCTTCAACCTATATACAGAAGGATACCTACCCACAGAAAGCCAGGCCACACACCACAGTACATCAATACCTGTGCTAACCACCCACCATCAATCATTAAGCAACTGCCAGCCGCAATTAGCCGGCGCGTATCAACAATTCTTCGGACGAAGAAGCGTTTAATAAAGCTGCGCCGATGTACAACGACGCACTGTTGGTCAACGGAAAACCATAGCAAGATCGAGTACATGGAGCAGCCAGTTCAGAAAAACAGAAAACATAATCGAAAAAGTTAAAATAAAAACGGGTTCAACCCTCCCTTCAGCCGGAACGTAAGAACCAACGTCGCTGCTGCCTTCCTCAGACCCATCGACCGCCATTTCAAAAACACCATGCTAAAAATATCTTCAATCAGCAAAGGTTGAGAAAGTAAGTTACACCTGTAACGTTATACCCAATATCGCAGCGATAGTTAGCGAACACAACAAACAGCAGCTAACCAAAGATACACCCGAAAAGCCCTGCAACTACCGAAGGAAGGCAGAATGCCCGCTAGATGACCGATATCAAGCCCCCAACATAGTCTACAAAGCTAAAGTCAGTCAAAACCAACTCAAGTACTACTTTGGTGCGTCAGATACACCGTTCTGCTGCGGCATAATAATACCCAACTTGTGCCAAGCAGCACGTGTCGTATATGAAGAAGCAGTGAGCGCGGAAGACAAGGAGACGTATTATATTGGTCTCTGCAAGACACCATTCAAGCAACGACATAATAACCACAATCTGTTAATGTGCCATGTAAGGCACCAGCACAGCAGGGAGCTCTCAAGCCACATAATGGTCATTGAAAACAAAGGAAAAGACTACATCAAATGGAACGTGAGAAAGAGGGCCAGCTCATACAGCCCAGACGCCAACCGCTGCAACTTGTGCCTGGCGGAGAAGCTGGACATGATTGCTGCAGACAAGAGCATCCGCCTGCTGAACTCGCGGCGCAAGTTCGTCACGAAGTGCAGGCACAACAAGTACATTCTAACCAAGTGCATGGCCTATACGGGCGTCACATAGAGTCTCTGCTAAGTTCCACGCAGAAATCACCTCCACAACTTCACAATTTTTATCACTTGCTCCCCTCCTCGCCATCGGTAGCTCCAAAAGAGCACAATCCATTGGCACGGCTTACTGGACCTAGCACTGAAATCCCTCCATATTTCAACCCAATGAAGACTATTTATTTGGTGTTTCAGTTTATTCACTATGAAGTTGTCTGGTGAGTGCTTTGCGCACGAAACTCGGAGTAACAACGGATTTCACGGCCGTCCATCGCTTGATGACTTGTGTATATTATGCTTTGCTTCACGGAAACGTATTTCATTGCGAAGAGCTGCGCTTCGGTCCTCTGAGCTGTGCTGAGGAGCTCTAACAGAGCGAAACAATTGTTGTCCACAGATTTTAGTATTATAATTATATTATATATAGGTTCGGCCTCATTTTCTCTGTGCTGCGCTGATGAGTTCAAAAAGAACGAAACAGCATGCTGTCCGCAGATTGAGTATTTCGCTCCTGCTCTTGTAGCAGTTGAGCACTCTTGCGTGGGGTAGTGCCTTTGCTGTTTGCGTTATGCAGAGCTCACTGACTTGTCAGTTTGAGCACTCTGGCAAGGTACGTTCGGGCCTGATTGGAAATTTTTATTTTCATTGCTATCAGGTTCGGCCTCATTTTCTCTGTGCTGCGCTGATGAGTTCAAAAAGAACGAAACAGCATGCTGTCCGCAGATTGAGTATTTCGCTCCTGCTCTTGTAGCAGTTGAGCACTCTTGCGTGGGGTAGTGCCTTTGCTGTTTGCGTTATGCAGAGCTCACTGACTTGTCAGTTTGAGCACTCTGGCAAGGTACGTTCGGGCCTGATTGGAAATTTTTATTTTCATTGCTATCAGGTTCGGCCTCATTTTCTCTGTGCTGCGCTGATGAGTTCAAAAAGAACGAAACAGCATGCTGTCCGCAGATTGAGTATTTCGCTTCTGCTCTTGTAGCAGTTGAGCACTCTTGCGTGGGGTAGTGCCTTTGCTGTTTGCGTTATGCAGAGCTCACTGACTTGTCAGTTTGAGCACTCTGGCAAGGTACGTTCGGGCCTGATTGGAAATTTTTATTTTCATTGCTATCAGGTTCGGCCTCATTTTCTCTGTGCTGCGCTGATGAGTTCAAAAAGAACGAAACAGCATGCTGTCCGCAGATTGAGTATTTCGCTCCTGCTCTTGTAGCAGTTGAGCACTCTTGCGTGGGGTAGTGCCTTTGCTGTTTGCGTTATGCAGAGCTCACTGACTTGTCAGTTTGAGCACTCTGGCAAGGTACGTTCGGGCCTGATTGGAAATTTTTATTTTCATTGCTATCAGGTTCGGCCTCATTTTCTCTGTGCTGCGCTGATGAGTTCAAAAAGAACGAAACAGCATGCTGTCCGCAGATTGAGTATTTCGCTCCTGCTCTTGTAGCAGTTGAGCACTCTTGCGTGGGGTAGTGCCTTTGCTGTTTGCGTTATGCAGAGCTCACTGACTTGTCAGTTTGAGCACTCTGGCAAGGTACGTTCGGGCCTGATTGGAAATTTTTATTTTCATTGCTATCAGGTTCGGCCTCATTTTCTCTGTGCTGCGCTGATGAGTTCAAAAAGAACGAAACAGCATGCTGTCCGCAGATTGAGTATATATATACACCGTGAAGACTGATGTTGCCGCGGGATTCCTGAGACTTGTGAAGCGAAACGCCATTTCCCAGAAGGATCTGCCCTCAGAAAAATATTCAACAAAAACACGCTCAAAGTCAGCTACAGCTGTTCGCCCAACCTAGCCTCGATAATCAAGGGCCACAACGCGAAAGTCCTCAGACAGCCGGAAGAGAAGAGATGCAACTGCCGTATTAAAGCAGACTGCCCACTCAACGGGGACTGCAACGCCAGCGAGATAGTATACAAAGCTACAGTGGACTCAAATCTCAGCCAGAAGAAGTACATCGGCATCTCCGAAACCCCATTCAAGCTCCGGTTCAACAACCACACGTCATCGTTCCGGAATGCCCCACACAGAAACAGCACATCATTGTCAAAGCATGCATGGGCGCTGAAGGAGGCAGGTGAAGATGTCAACATCTTGTGGAGAATCAGGCAGAGATCCAGCACCTACAAAAGAAACTCTAAGCGGTGCAACCTATGCCTATCGGAGAAAATCGACATAATGAATAGTGACAAGGCATCGCTCCTCAACACTAAATGCCGCCTGGTCACAAAATGTCGCCACAGCACCAAGTACCTCCTATCGGAGGTGACCTGAACTGTAGACTGCGCTTGCTATCTAGTGCACATATGCAGAACTCCTGCTATCTAATGTGCATGCATCCTACTGTCACACTTCACTTTATGCACACCACCCGGCCTGCGTGATTGCTCACACCATGTGGATGTGCCCGTTCTGTGACAGTTAAAGAGTTAACTAAAACAATTAGGAACGAGAGGGCTTGAAAGCCCAGGAGCCCTCCCTATGCTTAAAATTGCCTAGGTCATCATGTGTGCCATTTGAACTGAGAGAAACGTCTTTGCAATACGATTGTCGTGCACATGCTTTTGTATTGCAAAGACGTTTCTGTCAGTTCGAATAGCGCACACATGATGACCTAGGAAATAAAGCATGGCAAGGGCTCCCGGGCTTTCCAGTCCTCTTATTAGGGAAAATACGGCAGTAACTTTTACGTTACTTGTCCAGGCGTCCCCAGTGGATAAAAAGACCCACTGACGTTGTTGTTAACTGCAAACGTCTGGACAAGCGTTGCAAAAATTACCATATTTGTTGAAAATGCGTACCTCTCGGAGACTCCTGGACTTAAACAACAATAGACACAACATGGTTTACCATGCATGTCGATTGTGTTTCAAGGCTGTCGTGGGACGGGGGTGGGGTAATGGGCCTCTAGACCTCTACACCCCCTGCCCTCCATTCTACAGTGCCGGTCAAAGAAATCAAACCTCATGAATACAGTGACGTTGCGTTAGAGTGCACAGACCACAGACCAGTGTGTGTAGTCCACAGACCACAGACCACAGACCTGCAGTGTGTGTAGTGCACAGACCACAGACCTGCAGTGTGTGTAGTGCACAGACCACAGACCTGCAGTGTGTGTAGTGCACAGACCACAGACCTGCAGTGTGTGTAGTGCACAGACCACAGACCTGCAGTGTGTGTAGTGCACAGACCTGCAGACCTGCAGTGTGTGTACATGTACAGACCAGTGTGGGTAGTCCACAGACCACAGACCAGTGTGTGTAGTCCACAGACCAGTGTGTGTAGTCCACAGACCAGTGTGTGTAGTGCACAGACCAGTGTGTGTAGTCCACAGACCAGTGTGTGTAGTCCACAGACCAGTGTGTGTAGTCCACAGACCACCAGTGTGTGTAGTGCACAGACCAGTGTGTGTAGTCCACAGACCACAGACCTGCAGTGTGTGTAGTCCACAGACCAGTGTGTGTAGTCCACAGACCAGTGTGTGTAGTCCACAGACCAGTGTGTGTAGTCCACAGACCAGTGTGTGTAGTCCACAGACCAGTGTGTGTAGTGCACAGACCAGTGTGTGTAGTGCACAGACCAGTGTGTGTAGTGCACAGACCAGTGTGTGTAGTCCACAGACCAGTGTGTGTAGTCCACAGACCAGTGTGTGTAGTGCACAGACCAGTGTGTGTAGTCCACAGACCAGTGTGTGTAGACCACAGACCAGTGTGTGTAGTGCACAGACCTGCAGTGTGTGTAGTGCACAGACCTGCAGTGTGTGTAGTGCACAGACCTGCAGTGTGTGTAGTGCACAGACCTGCAGTGTGTGTAGTGCACAGACCTGCAGTGTGTGTACATGTACATGTAGTGCTAGGGCTGCGCAGTGCCTGGCAATGCTATTTTATTCATGAGGTTGTGTCTCTTTGTCCGGTACTGTACATGCATGGATACTGCTCACTCGGCCTGGACAAGCGTAGTTTCTAGTGCTAATGTGAAGACTGGACATGTGCACCCTGGCCTAGGAGATGGCCCAGCAGTCACAGCACACTAGTAGTAGTGCACTAAATAGACACAAACTGACTTCTGATGCTAACAGTTATGTACATCGTGGGAGTTTACTCGACCCTCAGGATTAATCACCACAAACTTACACCGTACCTCTGGGACACTGTGACCTACGAATTGGTAAGGTTCATGGTATACAATCTGGTTACAGTGGTGGACCGTTGCTTGTTACTGATATCCATGTTTATTTTCTCCTTTCTACACACTGATAATGGTTTACTTGTAGTCATGATCCGAAAAGAACGGGGCACTAGGGTTATCACAACGAGTGTTCATTTCAAAAGGTGGAAACCTACCCAAGATATGTGCCATTTGCGTCTGGTCCAATCCGGACAGCTGCAGCAGGTGTGTTGTCAGGGCGATGTGGGACTGGATGTCCTTTATTTCCGGATGATGTGCACGGCCAGTTTCCTGCGACATGGAGAAGTTAACAAAAATAAGTACATGTATCTTCACTAGTTTGAGGGAAAGAGACAAACGGGAAAGGTCTGAAGAAAAAATTGACTGTCACCACCAGGACTCGAACCAGGGACCCTCGCTTGTAGCTAGCGATGCTCTAACCACTGAGCTATGGTGTAGCCGTACACGAAGTACATGTATGGTATTCTATTAATGACAATAGAACATAGTAGGCTACTCGTCTACTGTGAAGGAGCCAACACATCATGGGGTGACAATTAGGAAAGGGGACACGGTGCAATAGAAGGAATGTATGGGTTGTGTTTAACTACTGCATGACTTGCTTGTACAGAAAGGTCATAACTAAGAACTTACGTTTTCGATTTTCCACTTTGAATATAGTCTGGATAGCTCGAGCATCTTGAAGTCCATTGTCGACCATCGTGAATACACGGCCGATCATAGTACTGCGGGGCTAAGTCTCTGGCTCAGCTCACCGGAAGGCTTTCCTGTCTCTGTTGTTACATCATCACCAGTATGGCACTCAGCTGTGGGATAGCTAGCAATGAACCTAGTAGGTGCAGAAAAATACGCACCATGCATCGTACATTAAATCCGGTTTGCATCAGCTGTGGATTTTTCAACTCCCACCCTCCCTGCAGAGAAACGAACGGAAATTTAGTGACTAGTTATATTTAGGGGTGACACGAGTATATCGAATACTCGAGCAAGGAAAATTTGAAACGAGCGAGTACTCGTTTCGCAAAATACTCGAAGTATCCTATGTACAGTGTATTGTATGCATGTACATCAAGCATTTCTGTTACTCTTGACCAGTACTGATAACTTCTGCAAGCGCGAAATTATTGCTTGTCCCTAGTTACCAACAAAAGACAGTAGTGCAGACTATTTCCTGCACTAGGCTGCATGCAAGACTACAATGTGTATCAGATGTACTTGAAGTAGTACGTTCGGTGTTACGAGAGAGTGTGCAGCATATCGTTTTATGTTGGTAGTAAATACTCGTACACACACACACACACGTACTCACTCGAATACTCGCTCGTTTCTTCAAAGAGTACTTGCTCGTTTCTTCAAAGAGTACTCAAGTCCTCAATTTTGGCACTCGTTTCACCCCTAGAACCCCTAGAACTTACCGTATTTCCGCAAATAAAAGGCCGTCCTCGTATACAATGCCTTCCTCGTATACAAGGCCGGGGCAGGGGGCGATTGAAAAAATAAAAGACCGTCTCCGATTAGAAGACCGGGCCTACTAAATGAGTCTTTGTTCGTGTGTTAAAAATAGAAGACCGTGCTCAAACTGTGGGAAAAAATAGAAGACCGTGCTCAAACTGTGTAGAAGAAAATGGAAGAACGGGGGGGGGGGGGGGGGGGGGGGTAAAACTGTGTGGCGAGAAATAGAAGACCGGGGTCAAACTGGGTTGAAAGAATAAAAGATCGTCCTCGAATATAAGACCGTCCTCGATTATAAGGCCGGGTTAGGACGAGGTTGAAAAAATAGTAGACCGGCCTACTATTTGTGGAAATACGGTATATTCAAAGCAAGTTTTTCCACTCAAGTTTTTCCACTCAGAATTTCATTCTATTTTGCATACAGGACACTCCAATATCTTGCCTCGAACCTATTATTACAGTCGTTTATTACCATTATTATTTGAAATGCAGATAGTGTAGATAACACACATGGTTAGTTGTAGAGGTTGTTCTTCTGGAAATGTTTGGTAGACGTCAGCACCGTCGGTTAGTGTCGTGCAATGTTATCGCATGAGCTGATTGTTTAGTAGCTGGTGGTGTCAGTGGACATTATAGCGGAACTTGTAGTTCCTTGGTCCTTTTCTTTCTATGACTTTATAATTTTGCCATTTGTTTGGATAGTAGACCTACCGTTCGGCCACACTGAACTCACACAGCTTCTCAGCTTCAAGAGCGGTCGTAATTGATTTCCTTAGTCTCGAGCTGGTCAGGCTTTGCCTGTTTTTAACGCATTCGGCGATAGACCAGTTCCATCCACCGAAAACTTCGGCAACCTCAGTATGCGACGTACTGTGCAAGATGCATGGCAACCTTTTCTTCACGTACCTGCAATTACAAGAAAAAAAGAGTGTTGACATATTCAATGAGTTTTTACAGGAAGAATGGACACACAGCTCAGGCACAACTGTTTTTCCTTCCTTTAAAAAAACTACCAATACCAATAACAATATCAACCCAAAGCCACGGCAAGATGTAAATGATTCATTACGATTGTAACTACTTCGAAGTGACATCAGCTTCAAGTGTAACAGACTGTCCAACTGTCCAGACCTAGTCTGGAGAGTCCAGATCTGAGAGAAAATGTCCTGTGTCCTCCCGAGGGCCTCATCCGGACGCCTTTATCCAGATTTCATTAAATCAGGACACTTTTGTCCAGCTTTCCTCCGAATCGGGTCTTGACTCGACTCGGCCACTGGTTTTTACCAGGGAGTCGTAAAATACCGGTATTTCGACTCCTGTTTTTTTGCGATCACCGCGTACCATGACACGGAGTAGTGTCTCTACGAGTAACTCGTACAACATTCATGCGCACATTCATGGGTCATCCGACATCGAGCGTGCCACGCTCATGCTCCTGCGAACTCAACATGTCATTTGTTGACGCAGCCACATGCGGCTTACAGTGCTTTTACCAGAGGCCTACGTGGGAAGTGGCGCTATCATCTGCGATCCCACAAAGGTCCAGAATCTGCGTGTTTTGATGAACTGGCCAGTGTCATTGGACGAGACCTGATTCCGGCCCTCACTGGTTGTCCCAGCCTGTCGGATACTGGATGCAGAGCTGACGGCTCTCTCATTAGGCTATGGAGACTGGCATGTCGCGACAGCAGTTACATTGTAGCAAAGGTACGGCGACTTGCTATGCATACAATTACAGTGCGTATGGGTTATAGCGTGGTCGTGTAAAAGAATATACTGCCTACAAGAATGAACTCTCATGTTTTCATAATCATAACATGGATTTCATGTGCACATTTATTCTTACAAGCAATTTTATCGTACAGTAGAATATATCGGTCCTAAGAATGGACTTTGTGTAGCGAAACATGCCAGATCAGTACAAAGTATATCGCCTGTAGTAATAACATCCGTCCAAAGCAGTTCTGATCTGACTCGCGTTGGGTCGTAGTGCTGCAGGTTCAACTATTGTGGTCATGTAACTCATGTTGCATAGCCACATGGTAAGCCTATGTGACTGTGACCAGCCGCATGCACAGCAGCACTACCTTGTATGTACGATGATCTTTCTGCCTCTGCGCACATGTACATGATATGTCACACTTGATTTAATATCGTGTGTAAGAAATATCGGAAATAAGAATAGAAAGTCATTTTTCAAACACCCACGCTATAACCGATACCTACTGTACCTATGTGAAAGATGTTTTTTGGTAGTCCTTACAATAAAGTTGCTTCGAGTTAGGAGGACTTTCAAGAACTCTTCCAATGCCTCCTGCCGTCCATCGACTACAGTCGTTTCATTTGCCATTCCCGCAAAACGAGACTCGCAACAACATACAGGTAACTGGCTTCAGATGTTGATACAGGGAATATGGGGCAAAAGTCAAACATATACCGGTACTTCACTTGCGAGATATTAAAGAGGTTAAGCTGCACGTTATTTCTGACGCGACGTGTAATTTCACGTAAAAATTTGGCGTAAAACTCCAAATTTTGACCCGAGCTGCAGGTCACTCGCGTTGTTTTCAAATCCAAATAACGCGAGCTGAATTTTCGCGTCACGTCAAAAATAACATGTACCTACTATACTAGCGATGTTCTACAATCAAAACAATCATACTCATAGTCATTCAGTGGCTACAATCATAGTCATTCAGTGGCTGCGTTTGATATCATAGTCATTCAGTGGCTGCATTTGATATCATAGTCATTCAGTGGCTGCGTTCTACAATCATAGTCATAGTTTGGTTGGTTGGTTTTTATTTCATAGTCATAGTCATTCAGTGGCTGCGTTTGATTATGCAGTTGAATCGATTCATGAATCCATTCGCATGCATTCAAGTCGTTCGATTTTCACGTCACGAGCCCTGGAATTGATTCGGAATCCACTCACCCTATTCACATGGGGTGATGTGAATAGCGCGAATCGATTCATGAATCGATTCGTGAATCGATTCGCGCGCATAATCGAACGCACTCAATAAGTACCTCTGGATGGCCAAAATCCGTACCCTTTCACAGCACATCCTTCTCAGTCTAGTTTCAGAAAGGGGCACATGACTCATGAGACGAGATGTTGATAACGAAATTGTGGTTGAAGGACATGCCGCTACACTTGAGATGCAGTGTTTGGAGGTTATCTTTAGAAATACTTTGTTGCCAACTTACGAACAGAAGGACACAGTTGAACGAACCTTTATTATTATTATTAGCCGCTGGCATTGGTTCGAAATCCTTACCAGCTCACCGCGAATCAATACCTCAATACGTTCCATACTGAACACGCTTTAGCCTTGGTCGCTTGACGTTGAATACTCCTTGGTGCCATACCAAGTCGTAAGCACTCTCCGTTGGAGAACGAGGATGTTGTCAGAGTCTGAGCCGGGTGCGGACGATAATGATGGGGAGGGCACTGACCTGTTCTTCAGGGAGTCTAGTAGTGCGTGAAAATTCTAGTCGGGACAAGATAGCAATAATACTATTATTGATAGCAACACAACCAATCCACAACCGGACACCGATTCGTTTTGATAGAAACGGGTTTTCATTAGTGACCAATGGTGACCACTTCTGGTAGATTCTAGAAGAAGTGGTAGATGATATGAGACGAAGCAGCTCAGTCATCATAGTCATGATAGCAGAAAAATAATCAACTGTACTCCAGCAAAGTTGTACTTGTTGTAGCCTAGGCGTACATGTAGCTACAGTACAGGTGTCAAAACGGTAGCAAGGCGGGAGCCAACCAAATGGTGCGAAAAAGAGCCCATTGCCAAGTAAAGCGAAACACACACAGCGCACTGCACCACATAACACGACGTAGATCTACTTACTACAGTAGTATCCAATGTATCACTAGAATGATGAGGCATAAGCGAATGATGAGGCATAAGCGAATGACGAGGCATAAGCGATTCACACTCACAGACCACGAAGAGGAGCAAGGCGGTGTGACTTGCAAAAATACAGCCGGGGGCATGCTCTGCTTCTGCCTGCAGACTCAGGTTGGGCTGCTAGGTGAGGACAGTGTGCTGGTGTCTGTATGATAATATACAGATTCGGGCACCTTCAAATGACGATCAAAACGACCACAATCATCAGAATACATGTTAGTCATGTAGACATCAACACAATCAGTGCCATTTTTTGAAAACAGTAAACCACTGGCAATTTTCAAAGATCCAGTTGTCTTCCCGCGCCACAGAGTTTGTTTGCTCCCGAGTCCAGGATCTTTACACTGGAATGAATTTAGTGATCAGATGATTTAAGGGGCGTTGGGCAAGGCTGATTTTGTGACCTAGGCTTTCCCCTAATCGGCTCGTTTTTCGCCTATTCGGCTTTTCGCTCGGCTAAATATTGCATCAGATTCGGCCGCAAAATATCTCTCTTCTCAGCTGTATCTCTAACTATTATTCTACGACAGCCTTTACAGCCATGTGACATCAGTTCTATGCAGTCAGGGCCGGTTTCTGCCGAGGTGACTCTACAGCACTCCAACTTTGCAAGATTGTGCAGGATATCTATGCAGCTTGAGACCAAGGCCACTATGTTGGAGTTTGTTTCTTTGACCTCGCCAAGGCATTTGATACTGTGTGGCACAGAGGATTACTTTCCAAGCTAGAGAATGCGCATTGCATTGAGGGTTCTGCACGGTCCTGGCTGGGGAACTACCTCACGAACAGATCTCAAGTTGTGTCCGTTGGAGGCAAGCTTCCACAGCCAGTTGCAATTCTCTCAGGGATGCCCCAAGGCTCCATCTTGGGGGCCCCTCCTCTTCCTCCTTTATATCAACGATCTCCCTGATGACGCACCAGATACGGCATTGTATGCAGATGACACCGCCCTCATTAAGTTTGTCTCCTCTCAGGCACAGCTACAGGATAGTATGCAACGAGATATCATCGAAGTCGTGACCTGGATGCGGCGCTGGCGGCTGACGCCCAATGAACAAAAGACAAAGGCTATGATTGTCGGATGTGCTCCCACGGATAGGTTCAAGTTGTCATTCCCCATCACAGGGGAATTGATTACTTTAGTATCATCCTATAAGCATTTAGGGATATTTCTGGACTGTGCCCTGTCATGGTCTGACCATGTTAACCTGTTCAGCACGAAGGACGTAATAATACGTCATTCAGAATACCACTGCACCACGGAGGACGTAATATTACGTCCTGAGTGTACATCGCGCATATACGCGATTTGTGTGGATCGCGTGCGTTCAAACTATCGTAACTCAGTCAATTCTTGGTCGATTCTCACGATCGAAGTATGTATCTGGAAGAGAAAACTCTCAGCTTGCGATAGAAACAATCGCCGAAGCGATACGACCCCGGGTTGTTGAGATATGCGACTCGACACGGCAAATTCAAAGAGAATTTTTTGCGCGATCTGCAGAACGCGTATTTTGCATTTTCGATCATTTTCGATCATTTTTGCGCTACCTGCTGCCATGGAAACTAGATTCAAATGATGGTGGCGGATCTCGGGAGTTCTCAAAAAAAATTTGAGCTCGATACGAGCAAGGAGGGCGAAATGGCAGCTGAGGATTTGGTCTCTTGCCCGTGCTCAAGTCTGTCGAGCGCGTGGGTGAAGTTTGCCAGACTGTAGCATGGGCGTTTAGTTTCGCTCCGAGCTGAGTTTGGAACTAGTTTGCTCCTCGTCTCAAGACCTTTCCAGGAAGCTCCAGATCGTGGAATTCGTCCAAGGGAAGGTAAAGTTATCGATCCTTGAACAGGTAGTACTTTCATAGGAAAAACGCCACTTTTGCAGGTGTTGCCGTGGGGAGGCATTCAGGTAGCGTCGTGCTCAAAAGGTTAACGATGTCTGCAGGCGTACAAGCTCAGTCCTTGGAGTTCTTCTTCCCCAGTCATATCATCTTTCCCGTAGTTGTAAGTTTCTTATCGAGGATATATTCTACCACTTTTTGAGTACGCTGACATCGTTTGGTCTGGTTTACCCTGCTCTGCAGCTGACAAATTGGAAGTTCACCACCGAAAATTACTTAAGCGTCTCTTTGGTTGGTCGCAATACACCAATAGCGCTATATTGTACACTTCAGTTCCTGCATGCCCCCTATACACCCGCCGCTATGACCATTCATACCTGCTTTACACACAAAATATTCCTTCTCAAAATCCCGAACCATCTAAAAAAGTATGATTGGTTCCACCGCAGTCGAAATACCGTAACCAGGTCTCGCTCCCCCGACCTCGTTTATCTGTTCTTCTCTGATCTCCCCTGTTTCTTGCCTACTCTCATTGGCTCTCCATTCCGTATAACCTGCGCACTGCGACTTCTATCTCAGATTTTAAGAATGCACTGCGTGATGTGAAATGGGCTGACTACTGTCTCGCTGTAGTCAACTGTTATCTCTCTTTGGCAATAAACATAATCAGCTGAAGAGTCATGTCACGAAGGTTTTATTGAGATGTTACGAACAAATTCTAGAGAAAGTGCCTAGTGGTGATGGACATAGAAATAACTGTGATGGAAATGTAATATGAAGAACAATAATAGGAACGATGAAAACATATAAAAATGAATCGAACTAGATTTTGCACAACGCTCATCAGCAAGCATCCTTGTACTAATATTACCAAATTGCAACGCAGACACAGAAAACTAGTTCGATGCATTTTTATATTTTTCATCGTTACTATTATTTGAAACTCAGATGTTGAGCCATAAATAAATGTAGAAGAGAAAAGGAAATATGGATACGAGTTAAGGGGGCACATCACCCAAAAATTTCATATGGCATTCAATTGACCGTAACTTTGGTGTTTCTCAGTGGATTTGAGTGAAATTTTGACCACACACTCCTGCCACTATGCTGGCCCTCAGGACATGATTTACAAGTTCTTGCGCCTCACTGACAGGCTTTCCAGGCCGGAAAAACTCAAATTTCCGGCATAGTGCCACGGTGTGCGAGCCACCCAGGAGCCAAACAAATGCATTTACATTTTTTTCACATTTTCGTGCCCATTCTGTCCGTGCGCGGGACCCAAACCTAAAACAAGTCCAGAAGCAGCCATGGGTGGTGGGGTAGGGCCCCTCTACGTGGCCCTGGAATCTGTCACAACGGAACGAGTGGGCGTTCTCTCGCGGACTCCCACAGGCCCAAGTCAATTTTTGAATTTTTTTAGGTTTAGCACGTGCTACGAGGTCGTACCTTTGATACAACATCCAGTGCTGGGACCTCCGCAGCAAGCCATTTCCACAGCGCTGCACACCAAATCCAGGATGCCCTCAGAAACCGGCAAAGACTGCCACTCACGTTTCACTACTGCCTAGTACTGAATCCTACCTGACTTCTTGACACGACTCAAACTTGCCAAAGTCACTAAATCAACGTCAACTACAATAATCAAGCCACATATCTGCAACGTCACGAGGGTGCTGGCAAAAGTCCTGCTGCAGCCCGCCGCCGTGCAGCCCAATACGTGGTTTTTTTAACGTGATTTTTTGGACTTTTTTGGACTTGGGGCAAAATTCTGCACACTTTCGCGTGTTTCCATAATACGACAAGTTGCGCACGGTCTGCTCACATTCAAATACAGTGCTGCCAACAAATGACAGCATGCAACAAAAAAATCTTTCCTTGCAAGGGCACATTTTCGGCCATAACTCTTGAACGGCTGGTCAGATAGGGACACAGTTTTCAGAGAATTTGCAGCTATTCATGCTCTTTCAACTGACGTAGCACTCAATATGAATTTACAAATTCGATTTTTCAGCCAATTTTTGGGTGATGTGCCCCCTTAAGAGTAACTCTCCATCACTGTAACATGATACTATATACGGTCAGAAAGTGCAATAACTAGGCACAAAACTGACAGAGTACTGAGACATTCGACGTCCTGACACCTAGCTTCAACACATCTCCATAGCGCTAACCGACAGCCTTCCAACTTGGAAGGTTCAAAGTTATGGAAAGACCAAAGAGGTTAGCGCTACGGAGATGTGTTGAAGCTAGGTGTCAGGACGTCGAATGTCTCAGTACTCTGTCAGTTTTGTGCCTAGTTATTGCACTTTCTGACCGTATATAGTATCATGTTACAGTGATGGAGAGTTATTCTTAACTCGTATCCATATTTCCTTTTCTCTTCTACAGTTACTATTATTGTTCTTCATTTTACATTTCTAGAAAAGAAAAGGACCAAGGAACTAAGTTACGCTATAATGTCCACTAACACCACCAGTTACTAAACAATCAGCTCATGCGATAATATTGCACGACACTGACCGACGGTACTGACGTTCTACAACTAACTGGCAGTTCCTTGGTCCTTTTTCTTTTCTATAAATTCATCCTTGGCTCTCCATCCGAGAACATTACATTTCCTTCACATTCATTTCTTTGTCCATCACCTCTTTCTCTAGAATTTGTTCGTGACATCTCAATAAAACCTTCGTGACATGACGCTTCAGCCGATTCTGTTTTCTCTTTTTCTTTTTTCTTCTTCTTTTTCTCCCGGTGGTTGGTTTGTCACGCTCACTTCCTTGTACTGGCCATTTTAGGTGCCATGAAGCGATGACATAATTATTTCATTAATTTTTAAGGCCATGGTGAAAAAGAAAAGTTGATTCTCAGGTCATGAGACTGTGAAAGCATGCACAGACATTAAGGAGTTCAAGCTTCAGCTTCTTCGTCCTAAATAATCTCACCATTTTCGTCATGCCTCCCCTTGCAGTACTCTCTTTGTTTCTCTTCTTATTATTCAGTTTGCCGTGGTTGGCTACCACCCGACTTCTCATATATATTGGCAGTCTTCTGACGAGCCAGGAGATGTTGAATTAAGAATAGTACATACACAAATAGGAGATCCCCCAGATAGGCGTTAGCCTTTGGGTAATCCTGAAATAAAGATTATTATAATAGTAATAACAATAATAAATCGGTGCGAGCGAGCGATTTTTTATTTTATTTCCCACAATTTGTTTATTTCCAAAGATAGGGTCACACATATATGTACATGGTCACATGTTCATACATGTATATTTGCGATATTCGGGCCAGGGAGTAGAAAAATACCGGTATTTTACTACTCCCTGATTATCAAAAAGTATTCTTTCTAGACCAAAGAGTGGTATATTTGATAAAATAAAGATAGAAATAGTTACGATACTTCTCCAGATGTTTCGTTGTTCTGAACAACGAAACGTCTGGAGAAGTGTCGTTAATATTTCTATCTTTTTTTAAAATCAAATATGTACCACTCTTTGGTCTAGAAAGAATACTTTTTGATATTACGGCTTGTCCACCAACTAGTTTTACTCCCTGATTCATGCCTTTCACCAATGCGCGCATATGCATGCATAGAATTAAAAAAATCGTCGGTGCGCCGCCAAAAATCGGTGCGCGCGTGAGAATCAAAGATATTTTTTTACCATGGCCTATTAAACATGGACATTGTGGGCACAAGTTATGCGATCGGGTCCACCAACTAAACCACATATTTTTACAGTCAGACATGCACAATCTAGCACAAAGCTGGCAAGGAGTACTGTGACAATCTACGGCATGAAAGTCAGCTTGAGTACTGCTCGATAGCGCTAACCAACGGCCTTCCAACTAAATCGGTCCTTGTCGTCAAGGAAAGGTGTTACCAGGAGGCGACTGAATTGTTTCGAGACACTGGTGTAATGATAACGGACGAGGGATCACGATATCTTGGCGCAGCAATCGGAAGGGACAGCTTTCTTCAAAGCTATATCAAAACAAAGGTGGACGAATGGATGGGGGAACTGAAGAAGCTAGCAGTATTTGCACAAACCCAGCCGCAGGCTGCGTATTCTGCGTATGTGACGGGCCTCAGGGGTAGATGGGCGTTCCTCTGTCGTACCATGAAGGTACCCGAACCCATGTTCCAACCGCTGGAGGACATTGTGAAGTCTGAACTGATTCCCGCCTTAACTTGCCGTGCACCCCCAGGCGACACCCTCCGACGGCTTATGGCTTTGCCGTGTCGTCTGGGTGGGCTCGGTTTGATTAACCCTGTGTCCCTATGCCAACAATACGACTCGTCGGTTCGGATGACCAACCCTTTGTCTCGGAGAATCTTGTCAGGGGATGACTCCATCGGTGACTCGGTAGTGTTAATCAGATCGGCCAAGAGAGACGCCAAGGCATCTTCTCGACGTCATCAGAAACTGGAATTCGACGCGATATCGGGCAGTGCGTCGGAGTCGCTACGACATGTCATAGACGTCGCGAAGGAGAAAGGGTCGTCGAGCTGGCTGACGTGCCGTCCACTTAAGAAATATCATTTTAATTTAACAAAGGGAGAGTTTTGGGACGGACTCTGCCTCCGTTACGGATGGACACCGGCCAGGGTACCGTCACACTGCTCTTGCGGCCAAGAGGCAACTGTCGCGCATTCCCTGTCGTGCCCCTATGGAGGGTTTCCCTCTATTAGACACAATGGTATTCGGGACGTCACGGCCCGGCTGCTGGACGAGGTGTGCACCAGTGTGTCCATCGAGCCCTTGCTGCAACCGCTGACGGGGGAGCGTCTTCGCTACCGGACCGCAAATGTGGAAGACCGTGCCCGGTTGGATGTCGCTGCCAATGGTTTGTGGGGCAGTCGTTTTGAGCGTACACTTATTGATATACGGGTTTTTAATCCTCACTCACGCTCAAATCGATCTGCACCACATACTATTGTGTATCAGCGACATGAAAAAGAAAAGAGAAGGCACTATGAGGAGCGGGTGAGGCAGGTTGAGCAAGCCTCCTTTGTTCCGGCGGTCATGTCAGCCAGTGGCGGAATGGGTCCAGCATCAACAGCACTGTACAAACGAATTGCTCATCTGTTGGCGGAGAAGAGGGGTGAGCATTACTCTCATGTTATGGCATTTGTTAGATGCAGGATTTCCTTCAGCCTTCTGAAATCCTGTATCATGTGCATTCGCGGTTGTGGGCGTTTAAATTTTGGTTTGAAATTTGCACCCTCCTGCGGAGCCCACGCTGCTTTGGCAGTGGCGGAGGCTCGCTTGCCGACGTAACCGTCGGAGATCATCATGAACAATGGACTGACTAATTATTCACTTGTCCTGTCTTTATAAATAACATGTTATTGCATATGTTCTTGGTTTAGTTTTTGGCCTTTTTCGTGCTTTGGAGTTGATAACATTTTCCAACTAATTACTTGGATGGTTTATGGATATTAGTGCTAATTCCAAAGAGGGGAAGGCGAGCGCCAGTTGGTTAATCAAGTTAATCGATTGCTGTTCTGGCGAGAATTCTCTAGCCGGTATGGCAGGTCAGAGGTTATCAGCTTCTCGATAATCTTACATGCAAACTCGTCGCGGCTCTCGCATTTCCAGTAGACAATCTCGTCTCGACCTCGCTTGTCCTGCACGTATCCATAGCCGGATTTAACCAGCTTCGGTCTTCCTCGGCTTGTGATGCCAACATAGTCGGGTTGTTCCTCAGCCATCGTCGACCTCGACAAGAATCTGTGGTAATTAGTCTGGTGCCATTGCTTTTGAAGGACGAAGGTGTAAAGTTAAAACCAGGGAGTCGTGAAATGAACAGGCGAAAAGTTAAAACCAGGGAGTCGTGAAATGAACAGGCGAAAAGAGGTGCGATTCTTCTCCCAGCAAAAGCCATTGCTTTTGAAGGACGGAGGTGTAGAGTTATAACCAGGGAGTCGAGATATGAACAGGCGAAAAGTTCAAACCAGGGAGTCGTGAAATGAACAGGCGAAAAGAAGTGCGATTTTTCTCCCAGCAAAAGCGGGCGTGACGACGAAATGAACAGGCGATGTCGTGGCCATTTTCCGAACTGGTTCTCGTCGAATCGTCTGGCGCCGAATTTGACACACTCCGAAGTGTCCCCGTAACTGACTGTCTTCGAAATGACCGCTTCGAAATGTCGCGCGACGAGACGTCACGCTCCGAAGTGACGGGACACCGCTGAGATCGTGCAGGGGCCTTGTCGGGAACAATGGCGGATTTCTGCAGGGAACAAAATTCCTCACGGAGGCCTAGGAGCTGCGCGGAGAGGTCGTCCACACGCTGATGGAGACGCGCCTCACGATCCCTCGACTCGCTGACATGAAAAGTCAGGGTCTGCAGCACGCTGAGCAGAGTCTGCTCCATACCCGGGAGGGAGCAGAGAAGTTTCATCGCAGGCTCTCCTGCGAGCTCGCCCATGGCGAAGAAGTTCTCTCTCACTGCTTTACCTACCTACACCCCTACACTACGCTACCCTACTACACTATGCTACCCTACACTGCCACTAATACTACTGTCCTACTTCCAGACCGGCCTGTTGCCGGCTGGGCTGTCAAACACTACGGAGCTGAAAAAGTCACAACTGTCCACAGTCAGTGCATTCTACACTAGCTTCCATAAGCTATAAGGCCCAACGCAATTTGGTCAAGCACCTCTCTCGCCATGCTCACAAAAGATACATTCAGTCACTCCAAAGCAAACTCACTAACTCAGCCCGCCCGTCGCTTTACTCATTTGTCCGCTCCCTGTCTGGTGTGTCTTCGCATCACCCTGCACCCTCAGCAATGACCACTTCCGCTGACACCCTCACACATAATCCTGCTGAGATGGCAGCTGCTCTCAACGATGGCAGCTGCTCTCAACGAGCACTTTGTATGGGTTGGCACACAGGATGATCCTGACTGGCCCGTCCCAGATCTGTCTCATCTCCCTTCTCCGGCCTCGAACCTCTCAAACATTGTCATCTCCTCCGAGGCCGTGATTCGCTATAATGAGAAACTCCCCACAGGGAAGTCCCCAGGCTATGACGGTATAAGCAACGAGATTCTGAAGGCCTTGAAACTTTCTATCTCCTATCCTCTCTCCCTTACCTTCAATAACTCCCTGTCCAGCGGCGTTTTTCCCTCTGCCTGGAAATATGCTGTGGTTGTGCCCATATACAAGAACAAGGGAAGCAGACATGATCCTGGTAACTATCGCCCAATCTCTCTGCTGAACACCTGCTCCAAGATACTTGAGAGAATCGTCTATGATCGGCAGTACCATCATCTGGCACCTCTGCTCCATGATATGCAATCTGGGTTCCGCCATGGTGACTCTACCTCTCTACATCTAACCAACCTTGTCCAGAAACTGTGCACCCTCCGAGACCGCCGCCATTACCTTGGCCTATGATTCTTCGACCTGGCGAAAGCGTTTGACTCAGTTTGGCATAGGGGATTACTAGCCAAGCTGCATGCTTATGGGGTCACCGGACGCCTGCAGTCGTGGCTCACCTACTATCTCAACAATCGGACTCAATCAGTCAAGCTTGGTCCAGTCCTCTCAGATTCTATCTAGCGCAGCAGTCCCTCTGTTTCCCGTCTTATATTAGACCTCCAAGCGGGTATCACGGATATCACCTCGTGGATGGCATTGTGGAAGCTAAAACAAAACGTCGGGAAGACCAAGGTAATGATCATTCCCCCTCTGTCTACTACTCTCTACTACCCTCTCCCTCCCCTAGTATTCCATTTCTCCACCACTCCCATAGAATATGTAGATCATCACAGGCATCTTGGTGTCATTTTTGACACTAATCTCTCCTGGACTCACCATGTTGCCCACATATGTAAGACGACTAGTCAAGCCATAGGTATAATATACTCACACCGCGCCCATCTTCCTGACAGCTGTCGTGCTCTTTTCTATAATGCATATATCTTGCCGCATTTTGACTACTGCTGTACTGCCTGGACAAATCTATCTATTGCCCAACAGCAGAAACTGGAAACTCACAATCGTTCCCTCCTTAAGATTATTTATCATATGCCCAAGTCCCTTTCTAGTGTCGCTCTCTATATGTTATCCTCGACCAGACCTCTCCTAGAAAGACGACGAATCATGATGTGCTGTCTTATCCATCGTATTCGACTTTCCAAAATACCCCCGCATCTTTTAACAAAACCATTTGGCTGGTTCCGACGGGATAACTCCACTAGGAACAAACTCTCCCTTCCTCTAGCCCGCTCTTCTGCATTGCTACACTCCCCCCTTTTCAATGGCTATTTGCATTGGCTTAAGCTGCACCAGGAGACAAAGGGCCTTTCTACTTCAACAGCATTCAGGAACGCCTTTCTTTACCAGTAGACCACAATTTTAGTCCATATTTGCTTCTTTCTTCTTTTCCTTTTATTTTTGACTTCTTACTCTTTTCCATGTTAGCCATGGTTGGCTATAAAAACCCTGCAATCGCCACGCAAAGTGGTCATTGGCTACCCCAGCCATGTATTGCTTGGAATAAAATAAAATAAAATAAATAGTGGATACTGTCGGGAAATGTCAGGTTTTGGCAACAATCGGCTAAAGCCATGAGGTGCAATGCCATGTATTGTACCGGCTGATGATTTTGTGATTGTCTAGACACGAAACAACTTTAGCACTAATGCTACATTTAACTGACTACATAATGCCATTGATACATGAAGGCTTTATGTGGCAGTTTAGTCAGGTAAATGTACATGTGGTGTAGCATGCCCAACTAAGCGTTGCAACTGAGGCTGTTGCACAAAATCCGTAACGATGATTTACGAGGAGTTTTACTTTTTAGAAATCATGGAGAACCACGGAGGAGACTAGACGTACGCGAAGTGAATATCAAACAGACGAAGAGGAGTTTTCCTGTTAGTAACAAGTGTTATGCCATACACTCTGGCCATAGCATCTCTAGCGATACAGAAGTAAACACTGATCCATTGATAAATTTGGACCTGGATAAAGGAGCGACCATAAACAGAAAGAGCTTGTTCCAAATAACTACCTTTGCGGAGTCCAGCTCAGCAGGCTCGAAAAGAACTAGAATTTCTCGTGGACGCAGTACCAAATCGATTTGAGTGCTCAGCAGCGCGTGTCTTACTTTCCTGGTGAAGCACGTGCAGTTCGTTGTGGACGATTGTAATGCAAGGCCTACAGTCAAGTGCTATCAGAAAAGAAGAGTATTGTGGCCAACCATTTGTCTCCGCGCAACCTCAGGAGAAAAAGACAGCGCAAGCAGAGGATGTAGAGCGGCAAAATAACTTCTGACCACGTGTGTTCAGGATTTCCGCAAATGGGAGGGATCTAGATCTGAGATCGTCTCTCAGGAACTGGCCTCACGTGAGCTGTTTCAGATGAAGATAATTATTATTAATATTGTCACAGAGTGGAAGCAGTGACAGATTGTCTGCAGGCAGGAATATCGCTTCCCATGATAAGCTTCCAGCATCCAAATGATCACCAGCAATGATGGTTTCACCTCTCACTTCATGGATAAGCAAGGGAAAAGATTTGATACACCCACTATGCAGCCACAGCCCTGTATCAAAGTTGCAATGGAGAGCAGCCAATGGAGACGAGCATGTCTTATAGTGCTAAGAAGTGGTGGCGCTCGTGAGAGATATTGTAGCAGCTTCAGAGGCAGATCGACTATATGCATCCTTTCCTGGAAGTTTGACAATGTGGAGCCTTTCTTCTATTTTTTCCAAAACAAGAGCATTATAGACCTTGTCGAAGAATTATAATCAGCATTATGAGGTAGTTTTTCGAGCATTATAATTAGCATTATACGAACATTTTCGGAGCATTATCCGCTGGACCCTATTGCAAAATCAGCTGATTGTTCGAAAATCGGCTGCAAAATTGGACTTTTATTGTCTCCAGCGCTGGCTTGCGAATTAGATGGTTTGGAGGCAACAACATTGTGAATGGACAACGGTCCTCAGCGCTTGTTCAGCACACCCATGAGCGTTACTGACCCACGCTGCGATCTGGTGTTCAAGAGGTGTGTGTTTGTCGAGCTGGAAACGGAGCGTCTCTGTACGTTTGTATCCCTGGTAATGTCTGTGCCTGGAGAGCATGCACTGTACATGTATGTGGTGCTTTTCAGGCACAATCTTCCCCAGCCTACTAAAACCCAAGTGATGACGGGTGAATTCCCCGAAACACTGTGTATTGAGCAGGGACTCCCTGCTCAATAGGCACCGGCGGATTATGCCGGCATAATTATTGGAATAATTTGGTGGTTGAAAATTTGGAGCATAATTTGGCATCTTCTCGGAGGTAGGAGCATAACTGCACGATTATACCACAGTTCTAGTATGTAGGCTATACAATTGTGCACAATGCACCTGATCAGTGCTGGTGGTCTGCATGGTAAAGGGTTCAGAGGTCATGCAGATAGTGTTTTCAATGAAAATCAGGGAAGAAATCATGGCAATACAGAATTGTATGCTCGAACTCGTCTTCTTCAAAGTTCTTTCTCACACTGACACAGTACATGTAGCAGAAGATGCGAGTGAATCAGCCTTCATCGGGTATCCCGGGGCGGACGAGATAGTGGCGGGTTGTACTAGTATCACGTTGCCACGTCACGTCCTAATATGACGTACTGGCATGTGCTTCAGACTCATTACGTGTGGGTGTGCTGTGCACGCATGCATGCACCCCCTGAGCAGATAGAGCTCTCAACCACGCGGTGTTCAGTGGTTGTAATTATTATTGCAATGGCATGAAGACAGTTTCGACTTTCTATTTCTCTTCCCGTTACTTTAATCCTATCATGCATTCAACTTTGTAAACCATATGAACTGAGTGGGTGTTCGTTGTGTCGGGTGCACTCTGTGTGCGTGCTTGAGATTCCCCGACAACTTTGGTGCCGAAACCCGTTGGAAGTTCTGAAAGATGGCTTCGAAGTTGGATGGATTTATTCGCCCGTATCGGGGCAAACAGGACGACTTTGATGAGTTCTGGGCTAAGTTTCTGGTCTTAGCCAAGGCCAATAAGTGGGCCGATGACGCTGCCAAGGCTGAGCATCTTCCGTTGTTCCTGAGTGGACAAGCCTTTACGGTTGTCACTCAATTGTCTGACGAGGACAAAAAATCGCCGGCAAAAATTAAATCTGCGCTGGAGCAGGCATTTTGCCCCACGCCTGGTGCTGCCTACCGTTCATTTACGTCAAGGGCTTTGCGGAATGGAGAGCCTGTGGACGCGTACCTGGCAGATTTGAAGCGCCTACTTACGCTGTCTGGCCATAAGATTGCGGATAATTCAGATCCCGTGCTGATTGAGCAGTTCCTGAGTGGGTTGCCAGCTGATATTGGTCACCACGTTCGTATGGCGTCTGCTACGCAGAAGCTCACTGTCACTGATATGGCAAATCAAATCAGAGTCATGCAGGCATCCAAACTCCCAGAATCCCATGGTGCTGTTGCTGCTGCTAGCTCTCAGCCCAAGAAGTCGCTCGTGTGTTACCAGTGTAAGGCCGTGGGCCATGTGAGATCACAGTGCCCGAAGCGTAAGCCCAGTGTCACCTGTTATGCCTGTAAAGCGAAAGGGCATATTTCCAAGGACTGTCCGAACAAGAGTCGAGTTGGAAATGTCGCTGCTGGTCACGCGCCGCCTGAACGTACGGATATTTGCCTTGCTCTGGCAAAATCGGATGGAGACCTAGTTCGTGTAGCCGTGGACGTACAGGAACCCAGTACTGAGTCTAGTACATGGACGCGTTTTGCCTCTGTGGTGGATTCTGGCTGTACTCGCACACTGGTGGAGTCGGCTGTTGTTGACCGATTGAACCTATCAGCTGCAGTTTCTCCCTGTCAGGACAAGCTGTTGTCTATCGACGGAACACCACTTACTATCCTTGGCAACGTCACGCTACGTGTGCAACGACTTGATGGAGCCGTCCATTTGCCTCGGATCACTATTGATTGTCTCGTTGTGCCCAACTTGTCGTCCTTGAACACGGACTTCCTGATTGGCACAGATACCATTGGCAAGGTCGGTGGCCTCACTCTACGTTACGACGGTCTAGGGGGCACGCTGTCCTCAGTTGTGTTTGGTCAGCAGGCAGGTGTCGCTGCCGGTGCATCTCCCCAACCCGAATCTGAGAAGCCTAATAAGCTTTCTCGTCACATCGATGTTACCGAGTCCGAGTCGACAGTCACCTTGAAGGCGAATGATTGCATAGCTAACTGGTCGAATGAGCGTGGTCATTGGATTGCTCAGTGGTCGTGGAAGGGTGGCGTTGCACCCGAGCAGCACATTGGTTCCGGCATTGGAGAGTACTCGCGGAAGTCTCTAAGCGTCAGCGAGGAGGAGCAGTTTGCTTCAGAAATGAAGTTGTGGGTGGACAATGGATGGCTTGTCAAGTACGACTCCGAGGCATTCGGAGAGCCTGTCGCTGTCTTGCCGATACTTGCCGTTAGTCAGCAGCACAAGGCATCCACGCCGGTTCGGCCGTGCTTGGACTACCGTGCCCTGAATGCCTGTCTTGTGTCCCACCCCGGTGTCACCGCTCCAGCTTGTGACGCGAAACTCCGTGACTGGCGCAGACGTAGTGCCGACAGTGTTCTTCTCGACATCCGGAAAGCCTACCTGCAAGTTCGGATCCATCCCACCCTGTACAAGTACCAAACCGTTGTGTACAAAGGCGAGTTGTAAACCATGACCCGCATGGGATTCGATCTGAACGTCGCGCCAAAGATCTTGGACATGATTGTCCAATGGATTACCCGTGATCACGCCGACGTTGACAACTATGTGGACGACCTCTACGTCCCTACTGCCCAGACCGACATCGTCCGCCATGAACTCGCCAGCTATGGGCTTGAGACGAAAGAGCCAGAGCAGTACGCAACTGCTCGTGTGTTGGGCCTACAGCTGTCCTCTTCTGATGTCGAAGATACAGTCACGTGGGAACGTCGTGCTGGTGTTGACCTCAAGTTGCCAGAGTCACCAACTCGTCGTCAAGTGTTCAGTTGGTGTGGCCGTGTGATTAGTCACTACCCGGTATGTTCCTGGTTACGCCCGCTGTGCAACTACATCAAGCGGCTTGTCGGCGAGAACACATCGAAATGGGATGACCTCGTACCGCCTCATCTCGTGCAACCATGTCGTGAGGTCGAGTCTCGTGTCCGTCAAGACGATCCTGTGCATGGTGTCTGGTCTGTGCCCTGTGATGACACCACAGTGTGGCACGTTTGGTGCGATGCTTCTGGCCTGGCCATGGGTGCGGTTCTGGAAGTCAACGGCGCTATCGTCGAAGACAAGTCCTGGCTCAGACCTTCCGATGATAAGCGTCATATCAACATAGCAGAGTTAGACGCCGTCATCAAGTCGCTCAACCTCGCTCTGTGTTGGCCAGTGAAGAACGTGGTCTTGCACACTGATTCGCGTACAGTCCATGGCTGGTTGACGCAGTTGCTGAACAACATTCGTCGTGTTAAAGTGAGTGGCCTTCACGCTACGTTGGTTCAGCGTCGTTTGCAGATCATCGACGATTTGATCACTGTATCTGGCATTACAGTTGACGTTGAATGGGTCCGCTCAGAGGACAATATTTCGGATCAGCTAACCCGTGTCCCTACCTGGTTCCGTGTGCCGGACAGTCCTAAGAAGCCACAGCCTGATGTTGCAGCAGCCAGTGTTACCGTTCGTGCTCTCCCACCTCTTGCTATGGGTGACATCGCCACTGCCCAAGTTGCCGACGAGGCGATCTCGTCCGTTAAGGCCCAGCTTCTCTCCGGTGAACCGATTCCCAACTCCAGCTACAGCAGAGTCCGAACCCAGCTGGTGATTGAGGATGATGTGCTGTTTCGCAGCGTGAAATCGCCTCTCAACGATGTTGAGCTTGTGCCTGCCCTTCCCCAGAGTCTTACTGCCGATGCACTTGCAGTCGCCCATACTGTGAGTGGTCACGCCGGTTGGGAAAGTATGTGGCGTCTACTCCGTAGCCAATGCTATTTCCCTGGTATGGCACAGCGCTGCCGTGACTACGTGTCAGAGTGCACTACCTGCCGTGCGGCAAATCCTGCTCAACCTTGTCTACCGCAACCAACGCGACCTGTAACTCCCGATGGTCCCTGGCGTGTTGTGCAAATTGACACGCTCGAGCTTGGTACCAACAAGTCTGGCCGATATCACTGCGTTCTTGTCTGCATTGACACCTTCACCAAGTGGGTGGAGGTCGTCCCACTTGTTCGCCATGATGCTGAGTCTGTCGCCGATGCATTTGTTAGTGTCTGCACTCGGTGGGGTCCTCCCCATGTTATCCGCTCCGACAACGGCACCGAGCTTCACAATGCCCTGATGTCATCCCTCTACAAGGTATTTGGGGTCAACGTGTGTTTTGGCGCAGTTCGCCACCCCCAATCGCAAGGTGCCGCAGAACGGTTCAACCAAACGCTGTTGACCTTGGTGCGGAAGGTCCTCGACGAGTCCAGTGATTGGCAGGTTGACCTAGCTATGCTCCTGTACTTCTACCGCAACAGGCCCCACAGTGTCACCGGTGTCTCACCTATGCAAGCAATGGTTGGCTGGCAGCCCCGCAGTCTCGTGGTGGATGCTACCCCAACAGATTGGTCGTTTCCCCGCTGGACGGAGGAAATACAGCGTCGCGCCTCAGCCATGTACGATCTCCTGGAATCAGAGTTGTCGTCCTGCGATTTTGTCGAGGAGCCAACTCAAGCGTTCTCGGCTGGAGAGTCTGTTCTCTTCCGCCGTCCACACCGGCACCAGAAACGACTCCCCGAATTCGAAGAAGGTTGGATCGTCAAGCGAGTCGTTGGTCCCTCAACTGTCGTGATTGGCCGTGGCACATAAGAAAAACTCGTCAACACAGAGCTGCTGAAGCCTGCTGGAAGTCATTCCAGTCGTATCCCTGAGCCACTAGATGTAGCTAGTATTATCGATGACGAGCCGTTGGACCATGTGCCTTTGGCTGGTGTACCTGATGACACCGCTGGTGGTCGTCTTCTCCGCGACAGAGCCCTGCTGCCGTGAGCCTAGTAGGTATGGCTCTTGAGACCACTATGTTCTCTGCTTTGTCCGAGTTTGGGTCTGACTCGTGACTCTAATTCGTGTTTTGGCCGTCTCTGACGATTGACGTTTAATAGTGTGTGTCATAAATTTGGTTCTTTTGTTTATTATTATTATTATTATTTTGCTTGTTCGCGTTGGCATCAACCTGCATAAAGCAGGTATATAGCCTTCGCTTAAGCTGCCATAAAAAAGAAAGCTCATCCTAAGCGAGAGGGCTGGAGGGAAATATAACGATAACGAGATACAGAATACAAAGAAATCCGATGAGTTCAACGTACAATTCAAAACAAGAAAGAAAGGAAAGAAAAACAGAGCCGAATCTACCGATTGATCCGTCAATCGACAAAGGGGACTAATTCGTTAGTGTTGCAAAGTAGAAGCTGATTATAGTTGCAGATCTCCAGGCCAGGGCCAGCATATTGCCGATTCTGGATAGGTCTCCGCAGCATTTGATGTGGTAATTATCATAATGTTTGATAAAATTGTTAGAGTATCTAGTATCTAGAGTACCGAGTATCTAGTATCTAGTATCTTTTGTTTTGTTTTCTCAATTTATTGGCTCCTATTCTGCGATAATTGGTACTGTTTTTTATCTTCTTCTCCTCATTTTTAGTGACAATTGTCACTAGGGGGCATGTACTAGTATCACGTTGCCACGTCACGTCCTAATATGACGTACTGGCATGTGCTTCAGACTCATTACGTGTGGGTGTGCTGTGCACGCATGCATGCACCCCCTGAGCAGATAGAGCTCTCAACCACGCGGTGTTCAGTGGTTGTAATTATTATTGCAATGGCATGAAGACAGTTTCGACTTTCTATTTCTCTTCCCGTTACTTTAATCCTATCATGCATTCAACTTTGTAAACCATATGAACTGAGTGGGTGTTCGTTGTGTCGGGTGCACTCTGTGTGCGTGCTTGAGATTCCCCGACAGGGTAGTCCGCAAAACTCCACATGAACATTACATGTGTACATTATGCATGTTACGAACTCATGACCTCTGCATGTTACGAAGTCATGACCTCTGCATGTTACGAAGTCATGACCTCTGCATGTTACGAAGTCATGACCTCTGCATGTTACGAAGTCATGACCTCTGCATGTTACGAACTCATGACCTCTGCATGTTACGAAGTCATGACCTCTGCATTTTACCCATTGACCCCGGATCTCCTCAAGTCTATCGCCGAGCACACAGAAGGCTCCGCTGACCCTTCCGGTCTGGATGCTGCTGCCTGGCGCCGCATTTATTTGGCGTTCAAAGGAGCCTCAACACGCCTATGCGAGGCAATAGCTGATGGCGCCCGCTTGCTTGCGACCCGTGTCATACCATCGGAGGGCCTCATTCCATTTCTTGCTGGTCGACTAATTGCACTGGACAAGAAGCCTGGGGTCCGCCCAATCGGGGTTGGCGAGGTGCTGAGGTGCATTGTTGCTAAGGCGGTACTACGTGTCGCAGCCCCGGATATTGAGAAAGCCTGCGGATTTATCCAGAAGGCATGCCAAGTTTATGTCGGTTCTCGAAAGTCACGCTCCCCTGCGTGAAGTCAGAATCTCCACCAGGAGGACTCCCCGCCATGGTCCGACCGTGATCTATTCCAACTGAACATGCGCAAGAATAGACTTCACCGAAAGTGGCTACGAGATAAGACTAACGTGCATCTACATGAGGAGTACAAGCGAGCCCGTGCAGAAGCCTCAAATGTTTTCCGGCGAAAACGCAATCAGCATTTCCAACAGCAGTGTCGTGATCACTCCTCCAACCTGCGGATGATGTGGTCCGTGATCAACTCTGTCACTAGCCGTTCTCGTCAACATCATCAGCCAACGTGCGACATTATAGAAGTCTCGGATGCCTTCCACAGCATTGTACATAATCCGTCCCGTCCGGCGCAGCTCCAGATTCCCATTGGTCCACAGCCGCAAGGCTCAATGCTGACCTTCCAGTCAACCACCCCAGATGAGGTCAAGCACCTCCTGGAACGGATAAATCCCTGCAAAGCCACATGCAGTGATGGGATTCCTGGGTGTCTGCTACGTGCTTGCGCTGACCTGTTAGCTCCATCGCTTTCAGTGCTCTTCAGCTCATCGCTGAGGCATGGTGAAGTCCCTCTGGCTTTCAAACATGCTGTAATAAGCCCTCTCTTCAAAGCTGGCGATCCATCGGTAGCTGCAAATTATCGTCCTGTGTCGCTCCTGCCGATCGTATCCAAGCTACTCGAGAAGATAGTCCAGAAGCAACTTGTTGCACATCTGGAGCGATCATGTGCCATACCACCGACTCAGTTTGCCGTCCGCCGTGACCACTCCACAGAGGATGCCCTAGTTGTAGCCACAGATGGCATCTTAAAGGCCCGGGACGACAAGTTGACCACAGGCGTCTGCCTAATCGACATGTCAAAAGCCTTTGACAAGGTCAATCACAGCCAACTGGTCCGGGACCTATTCGATCTCGGCCTGGACAATGCCTCCCTTCGCTGGTTCTGCAGCTACTTAAGCGATCGAACCCAGCAAGTGCGCATTGGCCCCACCTACAGTGTTGCTGCTAAGTGCTCATCTGGTGTACCTCAGGGCTCCGTCCTAGGACCGATCCTGTTTAGGATGTACACCGGTGATGTCCCTGCCATAGCCCATCCTGCTCCATCTCTGCAATTTGCCGATGACATTGCCGTGCACTGCCACAGAAAATTAGTGCTAGCCACATCAGCCTGCCTATCAGGGGCCGTCACCAACGTCGCCGACTGGCTCAAGTATCGACGTCTGCTTCTAAATGACAAGAAGAGCCAGGTCCTGTCAATTGTACCAGAACGCAATGCGGGTCAGCATGTCGCTGTCCGCTGCAACCAGACAGAGCTTTCCCTGAGCCCAACAGCAAGGTACCTCGGCGTGACCCTTGACGCCGCTGTGAAGTGGGACCCCCATGTTGACGCGATGGCGAAGAAAGTTGTGCAGAAGATTGGAGCACTGTGGCGGTCCCGCAGATGTCTGAGCCTCAGTAGTCGCATCCAGTATGTGAGGTCAGTCATCATGCCTGACCTCCTATATGGGTCTAACGCCTTCTCTTCCTCCCTCAAGGTTTCGCAGCTTGATCGCCTTCAGGTCCTGCAGAACCGAGCGGCGAGAGCTGTATATGGTTTGCCGCCTCACACCTCGGCTCAGCCTCTGCTCGAACGGATGTCCCTGTACAGAGTTCGCGAGTGCTACGCCCAGAAGCGGCTCGTCCTGGTGTGGCACTGTGTCAATGGGAAAGCCAGCAGTGTCCTCCAGGACCTATTCTCACCATCAGCTGGCAGCACCACCCGGCACCAGGTTCCAGGGGCCTCACTGTCCCCTCAGCACAGTCAGAAGCCGGCAGATCTCGCCTGGCCTTTCAGGCAGCCTTGGCCTGGAATGCTCTCCCAAGGAGTGTAAGGGAGATCAAGGCTGCCCAGCAATTTAAGCTTGCCTCCATCCCCTACACCTTGCAATGAATGCTCTGTCTGACTTTTCCCGTCCACACACCACGTCATTTACTCTTCTCTGCGTGCTTGTGCGCTTATGAACTCTTTGTGTTCCCTCTGTTGACGCTTCAAAATCGCTCTATTGACACTGCAAAATCGCTCTGTTGACGCTGCAAAATTGCTTATCATCTCCCTCCCTCCCTCCCCCCCCCCCTCTCTCTCTCTCTCTCTCTCTCTCTCTCTCTCTCTCTCTCTCTCCCCGTAGCTCTCTCCCTTTTTGAAATTCGCTTCCATAGAATTGGGCACCATTGCCCGTTTGGCCTTGCGAAGTAAAATAAAAATCAACAACAAGTGTGCGGGCCAACCAGCTGGGATAGAGGCGGCGGTGCATGCGGTGCAGCAGATTTACAATGACGAGGAGACAGATGGAGTGCTGTTGGTGAATGCTCGCAATGCATTTAACAGCTTGAACAGAGAAGCGGCGCTACACTATGTCCAGCGGATATGTCCTGCCCTCTCCAGCGTCATCATGAACTCCTATCAAACGGCTGCACGTTTATTTGTTGCAGGTGGAGGGGAAGTCAAGGCGAGTGAGGGAACCACGCAGGGCGACCCCCTCTCCATGGCCTTTTACGCAGTTGCCACCATACCGATCATCACTCGTCTCCAGGAGCAGCACACATCAATCCGGCAGAGCTGGTATGCGGATGATTCCAGAGACAGATTCGATTATGGTGACGAGCTGCAGGCAATTGGACGACGATACGGATACTTCACGAACTCCGAAAAGACCCAGCTCCTTGTCAAGCCAGAGCTGGAGCAGGAAGCACGCCAAGTGTTTGCCGAGACAGGGATCCGCATTGTCACGGGGAGCTTGCGTTATCTCGGCTCCGAGATTGGATCGGAAGAGACGGTTGCGGAAAATGTGCAGCAACGGGTGGCGAAGTGGAAGGAAGAGCTGAAGCAGCTTACTGAGATTGCAAAAACGGAGCCACATGCTGCCTATGCTGCAATATCTCATGGTTTACGTGGTAGGTGGACCTACCTATTGCGTACAGTACCTTTCCTTGCACAATGCCTTACCGACCAGGACAAGGTGATCACGGAGGAGCTTCTACCTGCTCTAGCGGGCCGTGATTCCTTCCTACCAGAAGAATGGAACCTTCTCCGCCTGCCCTGTCGACTGGGGAGGGGATGGCCCTGCCGTGTTTTCAGCAAATGGGTACGGCGGAGCTCCCTGCGTCGAGAGCTGTAACGGCCCTTCAGGTGGAGGAGATTGTACACCAGAATGATGTTCAATTCACCCATAACTCCACGGAGGATGTTCGCCAGGCAGCCCAAAGCGAGAAGACACGGCTAGCGCTTGACCGTCGTCAGAGGGAGCAGAATGATTTCGTCACGATCAAGAGCAGTGCGTCCCCTGCCTTGGCTCGTCGGCTGGAGAGTTTATCCACGAAAGGCGTGTCGAGTTGGCTCGGGGTGACCATGGTCACCATCTGTCCAAGGGAGACTTCCGCGACGCTCTAGCTCTCCGCTATGGTTGGTCTCTCTTGGACACACCAGCGAGCTGTGTGTGTGGGGAGCCGTTCGACGCCACGCATGCGATGATTTGCCTGCTAACCTGCGAGTGCGCATGTGATCATTCACATGCTCTACAATTACTTACAAGAGCCGTAGCTACTACTAGTACTACTAGTAGTAGTGTAGTCACACTATACATGTACATGTATGTACACCAATCCTACGCAACACTTGCCTATACAGTTTTTACTGATTTTAGCATTTTAAATGACAAATGTATGAAAGTTCTGATGTGGAGACTGTCAGAAAATGCCACAGAATTAGTGAATGTGTCAACGGTGAACAGGAAGGTCATCTTGAAAACGCTCGCTAACAGCTGTGAGTCAGAGAGATGTGGTTTCGCCCGCTCGTTCATTATCAAATTGCACTACCACTCAAAATCCACCAGATGTGCCAGTAATGCCTCTAACGTTATTTCTAGCACTTTACTTAGATAGTGGTTCACATGAACTTCTCGCTACTCTAGAACATGCATACATGATGTACTGGAACATGCAAGGCATAGTACCACTAACTCTGTCTTGTTCTTTCTCAGTCTAGCCACAAATAACTTTAAAAGAAGCGTCTCAAGTTACTTTCTTATGATTTTTGCTCACGAATACTTCGCTATCGAGTATTGTTTTCTATGATGTGCTTGCACACATCTGTACTTCGAGTACTGGCTCACAAATTCCCATATGAATATGAGGAAAACTCCATCTCATTATTTTGAAAACAGATACGATATGAGTGTGGAAGACTCAGCGAATAAGACAAGACTTTCTTCAGCAGCCTTGTAGAATCTGTTAGGCCAGCATTAGTATTGACACATTTCTGCGGGATGAGCAGATCAGCCGAAAAAGTGAACTAAAAAGAAACGGGTACTATGGTTACTAATTGGAGGGGAAATACCCGATCCTGACAGTGAGTGGGTAGAAACAAGACTGAAGGCAGTGCGGATTAGGATGTTGAGCTGCAATTCTACTGACGCTATATCTGTAGCCAGCATCATGGGTAATGTTAGTGAAGACAACATGCGGAAAATGAAATTGACAAGACATTTGAAAAAGGAACTTCTACAAATGTAGCAGTCGTCTGATTGACTAGTTCCACAGCCGAATAAGCAATAACCCAGCTCCATCTCTAATGAAATAACCTTATTACATTCAGCGTTGGACAGCGTTGATACGATAATTCAATATCACAAAAGCGAGTATTGAACTTGCATCTGTACACTTCATACCTCTTTTTTGAATAAGGTAATTATGATAAAAAATTGTTAACTCCGTAAAACTTAGGAGTTTTGATAATAATTACGAAATTGTTTGGTTGAAAGTGATGATGTGCCTTAAAAACCTTATTGACAGTGTTTAACACATCCATTCACGAAGCTGGCTGCAGCGCCATTTTGAAAAGGCAGTTGTCCAGCTCAGGAGAACAGTGTTTTCAAGCCGTGTAATGTTTGTTTGCTTAGTATTGCCTTTTTGGGAGGTGTCTTCGTGCTGACAGAGAGTGAGCGACCTGCGAGGGCAGTACGGGGTGCAGCAATTGTCCTGCATGAAATAGTGTTGGCTGAGCAGTTGCCGAATGCTGTGCAAAATGCTGCTGGTGCAGCTGCATCGGCGATGGGAGAGAGTGCTTCTGTGCCTGATGGTTATGCGTCTGAGACACAGGTGATGACTGGTGCTGCGGTGTGTGAGCCACCAGCGATAGCTGTGTGTGTGTGGGCGTCGGCAGCTGATGGTGGTGAGTTAGATAGATTTGCGACTGCTGACATTGGTCATGTGATGCCTGGTGCTGCTGATGCTGCTGCTGATGATTCTGCTTCTTGAGCTGCTGTTCTGGATGTTGATGATGAGGTTGTTGCTGCAACTGCTGACGTGCTGCCGGGTATTGGAAGTGAGTTTGTTGCTGCTGAACAAGCTGTCTGTTTTGAGTCAGTTCTGGCACAGGTGCTGGCACAGCTGCTGCTTCTGTTGCTGCTGTTGCTTCTGGCTGTGGTGGCGGCGGCTGTGGGAATGTCTGTATGGAACATGTAGGCAAGGGATCATTTCTTGTTGCTCTACTGCCTAGGCTTGCCACTACTAGGTCACCCTTTCCGGCATTGTCATGGCATACTTCACTGAACCCCGCATAGCTATCAGACGGCTGTCCAGGTGGTGTTGGCCGTGCACTGTTGACCAAATCACTACTAGCAGTAGCCGGGGCAGAGGGCAAATGATAAGGTAACTGAGGCAAAGATGACGTGGATGCTGAATTCACAGTCAGCATGCTTGCGGACGTTCCCAGCGGTAAGTGTTGCGGCTGTGCAGGCTGACACTGGTCCGTGCAAGTCACAAGTGAAAAACCTTGTTGTTGATGTTGGTGTTGATGCTGCTGCTGCTGTTCTTCCTGTTGTTGTTGATGGTGGTTGTGCTGGTCTTCAAGTACCTCATCGGATGAAATCGAACTGCCATGATCACTTTCTCCGTCCGCAGCAATAGAACCATCCGCAGACGGCAAGTCACTGTTCTCTGCGCTGGTGTCCGTGGTACGGTAGGAAAGAGCATTACCGCCATTGGCTGCATTTCGAGCATCATGCTGCTTGGTGTGCTTTCTAAGCGAGCTCGGGTGTGTATATCTCTTCGTACATCCTGCTGCCCTGCATTGGTAGGGTTTATCATTCGTGTGCACGTGCATGTGCTTCTTTCGATCCGAGGAATTTGCGAATCTTCTCTTACAGTCCGGGAAGGTGCAGGCAAACGGCTTTTCCTTTGTGTGGACTCTGTAGTGTATCTTCAGGTTTTCGGATCTTGCGAATGCTTTGCCTGTGCAGTCTTGATGCTTGCAGACAAAGGGTTTTTCACCTGTATGAACTCGTATATGGTTGACAAGCTTGTACTTGGCTTTAAATCCTTTCTTGCGTGAACACTGGTCCCAGTGGCAGATGTGAACGTTGCCATCGTCCTGTTCGGTAGTGTCCTGTTGCTGGAGATGAACGTTGCTTATGTGCTGCGCTAGTTCGGTGACACTATAGAAAGCCAACCCACACAATTGTAGACCGTTGTTTACACGCCATTCGCACAGATTTCTGGGATGTCCGCCAAACAGTGGAGGGGCAGAGGGGTTGTCCGGTTGATACTCGACGCCTTGTGCTAGATGGTTCAGTGGGGTCTGTGGAAAGCCGGCGTGCATTTCCGCAGGATGGTTAGAGCTGGCCATACTGCCGTGCATTGCTGGGACACTACTCGGCAGATAGCTGCTAGCAGTGGCATGGAAGTGGTGACTCATTTGCTGGCTGTAGGGAGTCGCAAATTGTGCTGGTGATGACATAAGACCAATGGTTGGTTGAGGCTGTGGTGGGAGACCCAGTGTTGACTCCACTAATGATGGTCTAAGCCCCACAATACTACTGAAGCCACCAGTGTTGATAGGTTGTCCAATAAGGCTGTGCTGCTGACCAACAGGCTGCGGTTGGTTTGCAATAGGCTGAGTTAAGCTATTGTTGGGATCAGGCTGTACCGGACCGACATATGTCTCTGCAGCTTGCAGCCCTGTCTGTGCCTGTTGATGTGTCCCATCGAATGCTGTGTTACATAGCAAAGCAGAAATTGACAATGTGCAAATAAGATATTAAAGATAGCAATTGTTTGATACTTGATAACACTGACTGAAGTGGTCCTGCCCCATAGATGTGTGCTTAGTTTTGCATCAGTGAGTTGTCCCTCAGCACAGATTTATGAAATTAATGGTCCCTGCGCTGGCACACAGACACACACACAGATCATGCACACACACACGGGCACACAAACACACATGCGCACACACACACACACACGTACACGCGGACACACATGAACATATGCACACATTCACGCAAGCACACACCAACATGCACGCACGTACACACACGCATACACGTGTCATACAGGTACCGTTGAAGCAGTCATGTACATGATTGTACACACTGCTCTCTGAAGTAGCCAAGGACCTCCTTCTACATGGCTAGTACCAGGGAGTACTGTAAAAGCCATATAACGAAGTGCTAACTCTAACGAGTTAACAAGGAGAAATCTGTCGTTAAAATAGAAATCGTTATGCAGAAATCGATACATATACTGTCCTATTGAGCGTGGAGAATGAGTGAGAATCGTTACCTTTGGTACACGTAAACTAGTCAACTTTGGAAAATCGTTATAATATGCGCAAATATGGCCGAAAGCTCTGTCGCAATATTTAGTTCTGAAATATGCGCCTCGTTAGAATAATGGCTTTTACAGTTGTATTTTACTACTCCCTGGCAAGCGAAGGCTAGGCTAACGGAGTAACGCCGATGCCAACGCGAAAGGGCTGATGATGATGATGATGATGATGATGATGATGATGATGATGATGATGATGATGATGAGCATATGAAGTACAAGCAGCAGGGCGTGCGTGCCCGGCGAAGGCAGCGCAACCTGGCTAGAGCTCCACAGACTGGCGGGTGCACATGTAGAAACTGTGCACCCTTGTTCGCGTTCCTCTTTTTCATTTTCGTGGCCATCATTGTGATTCCACTCGTGGTTTCTTTATACGAATAATCCGCGATTGACCGTACCACGAGACGTTTGAATTGTGTTCCACCTTGCAAGTTGATGTGTTACTAATAAAATTATGTTAGTAATCGAAAAAAAAACAAAAAAAAAACAAAAAAAAAAAAAAAAACATTTGGCATGATGATGATCATTTAATGTTTCTTCCTTAGTGGTGTAGGTAGATTCTGTTTTGTAAGCATAGTAGGACTACTTTTGTTTTGTAAGTCAATCTCATTCTCCACGCTTTGCTGTCATTTGGTTATGTTTTAAAGTAGTTTTTATGACCTGATGTTTGTTTTTTATATTTGTAGTTCTATTGTTGACATCTTTTGTCTTTTCTTTGAGTTAAAAGGTTAACTTCATCCTCGTTTTCTTATTGCCTTGTATTGGAATTTGCCCATAAAAGTGGCTACGGTGTGATAATGCATTTTTATATTTCGTGTTTTAACATTATTTTCAGAAAATTGCTCTTACAATACCTTGCGTTTTATATTCATAATATTGTTGCCCGTAAAAGCGGCTTGGTCACATGATGATGATGATGATGATGATGATGAGCAGGCAAAAAAGAATCAATATCCGCTGAGCATCCCATTGCTTTTTAAGTTGCTAATCCCTTCCCACTTTGTGTACGTGCTCTTCATTTTCTTTTTTTCTCTTCTTCCGTGGCTGGTCTCACCCTCTCCTCAATTCAATTGGCTGTCTTGACATGCCACGAGGTGCAGAAATAAATAAATAAATAATAAATAAATATGCCAGCCGCGTTGTGAATGTCGAGCGAGGATCGTTCACCCCACTGGTGATCTCGACTTATGGTTTCAGCGGGCCTGAAACAGCTCAATTCCTAAAGCCTCTTGCCTCTCTCTTTGTAGAGAGAAGCCAGGATCTCAAATATCCTGTTGTCATGGGTATGTTGCGTACATGTACCCGCCTGTCGTTTTGCCTCTTGAGGTGGGCCATTACGTGCTTTCGTGGTTGCCGAGGGTCTTATAACAGACGGCGGGTGAATTCCTTTGTGGCCCAGTGTCGTTTGGCCGCATAGTGAATTTTTATGCTATGCCTCTCAACAATATCACTATGGATAACATCACATTTTTTAAATAACTATTTGGTAAAGTAACACCATCTGTCATTCAATATCTACCTGGTAAAATAATCAGCAATTTAATATCTACTTGGTACTAATCATTCAACTGTTAAATGTCATATTTTTACCTGAATATCTATCACGATTTTTGCACATAATCTCGGTTATCACCGTTTCAAGCCCGTACAAGAGGCCGTTTGATGATGATGATAATGATGATGATGGCTAGTGCTGACACCTACACTAGGCTACAGTACAGTACACGTAGTGACGTACTTCAACTTTTCAAGCATTACTATCTACCCATAGAAAATAGCATGACATCACGCTGGAGTAGCAAGTAGGTTCCTTCCAAGCCCTTGGCTCCCAATACTAGAAACAGGCACAAGCTTGAACCTGAACACTTCTTTCGATCAAGTGTGGTCTACACCCAGTCATGAGCTAGTACTAGTACTAGTACCAGTACAATGTATTGCCTACTATTGGACTTGAACACCTTGATACTGACTAACTTGATAGTGAACAAAACATGACCGACTTGCAGCTGTACATGATGGCTTCTTTTTACACTCTACACATGTTTTTCAGTATCAATTCCCCCCCCCCCCCCTGACCACTCATTACATGGACATGATTGTAGTTCCGGATTTCAACACGAAGAGAACATCATTTTTCAACACGAAGAGAACATCATTTATCACACAGCTTGCGCAGAGATTCCCCAGATAGTAGGAACGGTATTTTGCAGTTTCTGATTTCATGCAGAAGACCCGGAGCAGGTGTAAACCTTCCGAACTCTTAGCGACCTCTCTCTGCAGCTGCACAACATGTTCCTCCGTTCTCCCTGCCGTTTGACGACCTACAGTTTAGAAACTGTGATGCACTCATCGCACTCTCTGCTGGGGCTTCTCTCCTGGATCCTGCTTCACTATGGAAGGAATGAAAGTCATACAGCGAGCTTCCCGTCTTGACTTCTAGCAACCATCCTCCGAACCACTCCACAGCACTGAATCTGCCAAGTACTAGTAGTACACAGCTTCCTGACTACTTCCAAAGAAGTACGTGATTGGCCCAGCTGTGTGACACAGAAACGTACATTTGCCAATCTCTGCTCAGCTATCAACTCCCTAACGTTTCAGTGCAATGTTCCCTGAGCGCCGCCTTTCCTCAACCTCAGTTCGAAGTAGAAGACTTTGCCTTGATTGGTTGCAAAACGCAGTGAAAAGGTCTACAAAGGTCGCACGGCACTTGTCAGTATCCCGGAGTTAGTGCATTCAACCAGCAATAGCAGCACAGTTAATATACCATTGGCGATGATTTGCTTGTCGGCCCCAGTAGATCCGAAGTTTCACGATTGCCACGCAATCACACTAGTTCTTCACAAATTCCCACGCAATTAGTACTGTTTGCTTTTCGTTTCAAGCGGCTCGTTGACTACTGCATTTTGGGTCAAGAAAGGATAAGCGACAGTGAGTTTAAAACCCAGCGGCTAAAATGCACTCATTTCGCCCGAGCATTCTGACTGTCTCTGTGGGTAGTTAGCTGATTCGTTGCTACTGTTTTTTGCTTGACCTTTACTGTCAGTGTTGTGCGCTTACTTTCTACACATTGCCGGATCTGCAATTAGGAAATGACATTCTAACTGCGTAAGGAAAAGGAGATTCGCTGACTTGTGACAGCGAGGACATGTTTAATATAAACTGCTTGCAATGACATTATGTAAGTCTGAAATAAGAGCTCTCCTTCTCTCCCGCCCACTGGCAGGTTGTGCAAGAGCCTGATCGATGGCAGGTTGCTGAGGTCTAGTAGAGTGGTTGGCCGTGCTAGGCTGTCAAGGTCTGATAATAGTAACTGGCCATGCGAAGCTGCTGAGGTCTGACACCTTAGTATGTACATGTACATTCCGCTAGCTGCTACATCAGATTAAAGTGTAGGGCGGATAGGGACTTATCACCATGCCTATCGTTGTCCAGCCCAGTCTCTCCATCAAAGATTCGCTAAGCCTAAGAATTCTACCATGAGTGACAAACTAACTTCTCATCGTATAAAACTATACTTTACTTTCCACCCTATAGTCAAACTTACTGCACGACTGTATACATCAGTTGAATTCCAAATTCAAAGTCATACTGCGAGGAAAATAATTAAATCTTCATTTTCGATTGGTTATACACAGCAATGAACACACAGAAAATTCACTGACAATTTTTTAATTTTGTAGAAAGAAATAATTACCAAGGAACTACAACTTCCGCTATTATGTCCACTAACACCACCAGTCACTCAACAATCAGCTCATGCGATAACTTTGCACGACACTGACCGACGGTACTGACGTTCTACAACTAACTGGCTATCAGCTCTAGCAAGCCTCGGATGCGAACTCCAACAGCCTTCCAAATTGGAAGGTCCTAAGTTATATGACAACATAGGAGGGGAAGGTGAGGGGAGGGGGGGGGGGGTGAATTGCTCACTAAATCCTTATACAATCCTATTGGGCTCTCCATCCCAGTCCATTCTAACAGGCTTGATAAACATTTACACTGTCTTGGCCAGACGGGGATTAGATGTAGTGACTGTGTTCGACAGCTTCTACTGACTGACTTAGACAATTCCATGCCGTGATTCACAGCCCATTTCACACACACACACATACACACACACACACACACACACACACACACACACATACACACACACACACACACACACACACACACACACACACACACACACACACACACACACACACACACACACACACACACACATGAAGTCCCATCCACGCTAGAGAGCAGAAACTAGACAATTCACAAAGCAAATAATATATCGGGGCAGAAACCATGTCTAGCAGGATAATATTCTCAAGTTTTTATCCGATACTGGAAACACATAAAATCCCAAGACATTATGTACAGAGCATACAGGTGCAAAATCCCAAGACATTATGTACACTAGGTTGCAAAACGTTCGACTTTCGTCCCTTACCCTGTACAGTAGGCATCTTTGGACGTTGTGAGTACAACGGCGGAAAATACTGCATCGTGTAGCTGGGTAGTTGAGCTCCCGTCATCCCTTGGTGGCCTTCTGCTTCTGACGTGTTCCTTGAGGAAGACATTCCGAACGTGACAACTAGGGCAGTGTCAAACAGCCAACCGAGTCTCTGGAAAATGGCTGTACTTTTTCGTCCACAATGGTAGCCAAAACAAGTGAGGTGACTGGCTTGTCCAGGGAACAGCAGCAAGTTCTGGTCCGGGAGATACGGATAGAATCCACGGAACGACAGGATAGTCCTGATCCACACTATTACAGGAGAGTGACTGCTGGAGTCTCGCAACGTAAAGAAGAATAGGAGATGACCTGTTGTGAAGCGTACTCGTAGCCTGTGACTCGACGAATGGTGCCGTTTCTGCTAGTCAGAGGGTTATATTGTTGCCCGGAATCTACCTATGCAGCAAGTATGCGCTAGTGCCGGCTTGAGTCCACGGTGTTCGTGACGTCATTCAACAGGCATTACTAACGTCTTTACCCCTTTGTCTTTCGCTGTCGCCGGCAGTAATGTATAGCAGTAGAGATCGCACATTGTACAACGAGCCGTTCTGAGTTCGGTATATTTTTAGTAGCAGTGGGTAGACTTACTGCAGATTCATTCATAGGAAGTAGCTTAGAGCAGACCCGCTCGTTTCGGCTAAATTGCCCCGATCAGGTTTGTGATGGTATGCCAGCTTGAAACGGAGTAGGCCAGTGATGAAACTGCAAAAGACATTCCCCTTTGTCTAACTTTCATCCGTGGTCAGCATGTTGACGCAATACTGCTCAAGAGCAAGGAAGCAATTGCTATGACAGTTTCGCACCCTTCACAGTCTAACCAAGTTACTTCGAATTTAATTATTATTGTTGCCCCTTCACTTGTACCCTATAACACCTCTTTCTCGATTCGTCCAACGCTACTCAGTATGTGGTGACGTGATGGACATTGCGTGTAATCGGTAAACAGAACACCGTAGTTTGCATCTTTGTGGTTCGGACTACATTGTTTGAGCGCCAACTCGGTGCAGGATACCGCGCCTTGTACCATTAGTAGAATCCGCAGTGAACAGACACTGCAACGACACAGTTACGTGGGGTGCCTATCAAGATCTTAAGCTTTTGGGAGTTTTGCTCATCGCGCCCATTGTGCTGACTATTTCTGCGCGTCAGCTGATCACTAGCTAGGATTACGAGATCTGATGCGTTCCATTGCACCAGTGAGCAGTTCAATGTTCTCGATCCTAGGCCTAGGCACAAGGTTCTGGCAGTGCTAGAGGATGAGCCCTTTCTTATCCATCACAGGCTTATCATGGTATTCTAGATTTATTTCCGGGAGATCTTCGTTGCAAGGAGTACTCCGGACCGGTGCTGCCTTTCCTGGATTGGCAATGAATTCAATGAATTTTTGAAAATTCCATATAAATAAATTTATTTCACGGTTCGCGTGAGACTCGGCTTGAAGCCGAGTTTTCGTATCCCGATAGGAAAATCACCACCCTCTAGGATCAAGGCGCAGATGCAGCTCCTAAACGAAAATTCCACATGCAGGGACAATAATAGTATTATCATCTGTGCTGTGCTGAGGAGCTCTAACAGAGCGAAACAGTTGCTGTCCACAGATTTGAGTATTATCATCTGTGTGTTCAACTTCCAGCGCACTGGGATCCGAGGAGCTTCACGCTTGCACTGGTGACTAGAATATCTTCTAAGAGACGTGCTATTATTGGAGACTGTGCTTATATTAGAGATAATACGGTAGGTAGGACTCAGTGACCAGTCCCCATGACCAGGCCCCATGACCAATCACGGTCCCCGTGACCAGTCAAACAGTCACAAACCCCCCATGACCAGTCACAAAATAATAAGTTTACCAGTCACAATGCTCCATGACCAGTCACAACTCACCATACATCTGCTTGTGTAAGCACACAGTTCACAGTTCGTGACTGCTCGCGGAGTTCTTCATACTGCAGGATTTGTTGTGGAAACTATAATTCCCTATGAGCGGTCACAGAATACAGTTGTGACCACTATAATTCCATGCGAACGGTTGCATGCGGAATGTACAGTTGCGACCACTCTTTCTCTGTGAGTAGTCACAGGCAGAATATAGGTATTTCTGTATTATTATTTTATCTCTTTTCAAACAATCCACAAGCCAAGAAGAGATGAGTAGACAGAAGAACCGTACTCTTGGTGATACTGATCGCAAACATGATTAATTCCTCCAGGCCATTGAGCACCCAATTCTAAACCGTATCTAACCAAAGTTCTTGTCAAAGCAGCATGCCAGTTCAAGAACATCTCGTCAGACATACATATCGGTACGTATCTGGTGCACTCTCACTAACAAGCAGGCATAGCAGGCTACATTGACACCAGCAATCACAAGAAGTTGTAGTGAGTGAATATTTCTATAAAATTAATAATAATAATAATTTTACAAGAAGTCGGAGGCGGATAATACTTTTTAATAACGAAGGTACGTGTTGGGTCGTAAGTATCCACGCAAACACACATCCAGTCAAAATAAGGCACTTGTCAAAGTATCCGAACGTTTTCGGTCCCTTCTATGTTCTTGTCACTATTATTATTTCCTTCGAGTTTTGTGTCGTGCTGAACTTGATAATTTTCCACCTTCTCACGAGTGTTGTTATCTCATATCTTTACGCTATATAAATTTTAGTCTTTCCAACTTGAGCCATTCCCTGTATAATCCTTGATGAGAAGGGACCGAAAACGTTCGGATACTTTGACAAGTGCCTTATTTTGACTGGATGTGTGTTTGCGTGGATACTTACGACCCAACACGTACCTTCGTTATTAAAATAATAATAATAATAATAATAATAATGCACTTGTCATAAGTATCCGAACGTTTTCGGTCCCTTCTCATCAAGGATTATACAGGGAATGGCTCAAGCTGGAAAGACTAAAACTTATATAGCGTAAAGATAATTAGATAACAACACTCGTGACAAGGTGGAAAATTATCAAGTTTAGCACGACACAAAACTCGAAGGAAAATAATAATAGTGACAACAACATAGTGAGCAAATTAAGTTACATTGTTACCACCTGTGATGCTTGATGTGCACTGTGCTTCCTCGCATTCACTTGCTCCTTCTTGCAGCTTGTCTCTTTTTTTCTGTTTTTTTGTTTTTTGTTTTGTTTTGACGCTCTGTGTGCATTGCGCTTCCTCGCGCTCACTTGCTCCTTCTTGCGGCTTAAGCGAAGGCTATATGTGAGCTTTATAAGCTCACTGATGCTAACGCGAATAGAGCATAATAATAATAATAATAATGTTACCACCTCGACGAGGAGTAACACCAAACAATTGTAGCGACAACACATTTTCTTTCTGTACGCAAAGTTCAGGATCTAACTTACGGATATACAAAGCTTCTAACACAGCCAAATGTAACGCACATCTACCACGTGACAATATTGAGAAAACATTATCACTGTACAACTCACGACAATTGGTACGGGCTGACAGATGTTGCTTGATTGACGAAGTGCGATTCTTAGCTCCATTGGGTGTTGTCTCCTGGGTGTTGTCGAGGTGGTAACAATGTAACTTAATTTGCTCACTATGTTGTTGTCACTATTATTATTTTCCTTCGAGTTTTGTGTCGTGCTAAACTTGATAATTTTCCACCTTGTCACGAGTGTTGTTATCTAATTATCTTTACGCTATATAAGTTTTAGTCTTTCCAGCTTGAGCCATTCCCTGTATAATCCTTGATGAGAAGGGACCGAAAACGTTTGGATACTTATGACAAGTGCCTTATTATGACTGGATGTGTGTTTGCGTGGATATTTGCGACCCATAACTTACCTTCGTTTTAAAGTATTATCCGCCTCCGACCTCTTTAAAAAAAAAATAATAATAATAATAATTTGAAACTCGGATGTTGAGCCATAAATAAATGTGGAAGAGAAAAGGACATATGGATACGAGTTAAGAGTAACTCTCCATCACTGTAACATGATACTATATACAGTCAGAAAGTGCAATAACTAGGCACAAAACTGACAGAGTACTGAAACATTCGACGTCCTGACACCTAGCTTCAACACATCTCCGTAGCGCTAACCGACAAGGCACAGCCTAGCCTTGTGCCTAGTTATTGCACTTTCTGACTGTATATAGTATCATGTTACAGTGATGGAGAGTTACTCTTAACTCGTATCCATATGTCCTTTTCTCTTCCACAATAATAATAATAATAATAATTCGACGAGGAGACAATAATTTTAATATGGCAATAAGTAGGACGAGCTGAAGCGACATGTGGACTACTTTATTAACAATGTAAGCGATGGAGACGATGCAAGAAACAACCTAAAGGGCAAGGAAAAATACATGTAAGAAGAAAAAGGGCAATGGAAAAAAAACCTTTAGGTTGTTTCTTGCATCGTCTCCATCGCTTACATTGTTAATAAAGTAGTCCACATGTCGCTTCAGCTCGTCCTACTTATTGCCATATTAAAATAATAATAATAATAATAAACATTTTCACTAGTTTGAGGGAAAGTGACAAACGGGAAAAGTCTAAATAAAAAATTGACCGTCACCACCAGGACTCGAACCAGGGACCCTCGCTTGTAGCTAGCGATGCTCTAACCACTGAGCTATGGTGTAGTCGTCATCCCAGCAGAGACTGTTCAACATTTTCTTCAGACTTCGTAACTCACACTTCCTGTGAATCCACACAGGCGGGTGGGACGCAGCCCTCAATAATAATAATAATAATAATAAAAAAAATTTCTTCAGACTTTTCCCGTTTGTCTCTTTCCCTCAAACTAGTGAAGATTTTATGACTTGGGGCTCCCCGCGTGCTAGAGTGTACGTGAAGTGTGTGGGTTACAGTGAGGGCTGCGTCCCACCCGCCTGTGTGGATTCACAGGAAGTGTGAGTTACGAAGTCTGAAGAAAATGTTGAACAGTCTCTGCTGGGATGACGACTACACCATAGCTCAGTGGTTAGAGCATCGCTAGCTACAAGCGAGGGTCCCTGGTTCGAGTCCTGGTGGTGACAGTCAATTTTTTCTTCAGACTTTTCCCGTTTGTCTCTTTCCCTCAAACTAGTGAATAATAATAATAATAATATTAACTGGTTTGAGGGAAAGAGACAAACGGGAAAAGTCTGAAGAAAAAATTGACTGTCACCACCAGGACTCGAACCAGGGACCCTCGCTTGTAGCCAGCGATGCTCTAACCACTGAGCTATGGTGTAGTCGTCATCCCAGCAGAGGCCGTTCAACATTTTCTTCAGACTTCGTAACTCACACTTCCTGTGAATCCACACAGGCGGGTGGGACGCAGCCCTCACTGTAACCCACACACTTCACGTACAAACTAGCACGCGGGGAGCCCCAAGTCATAAAATATTAACTGGTGTGAGGGAAAGAGACAAACGGGAAAAGTCTGAAGAAAAAATTGACTGTCACCACCAGGACTCGAACCAGGGACCCTCGCTTGTAGCCAGCGATGCTCTAACCACTGAGCTATGGTGTAGTCGTCATCCCAGCAGAGGCCGTTCAACATTTTCTTCAGACTTCGTAACTCACACTTCCTGTGAATCCACACAGGCGGGTGGGACGCAGCCCTCACTGTAACCCACACACTTCACGTACAAACTAGCACGCGGGGAGCCCCAAGTCATAAAATATTAACTGGTTTGAGGGAAAGAGACAAACGGGAAAAGTCTGAAGAAAAAATTTCAATAATAATAATAATAATAATACGAAGTAGTGGTTGCGACTTCGGCGATTATTTGTAAGAAAGGGTTTGCTCCCCACACTGGAGCTCGCGCTATTCCGCCGACTTTACTTGACACTTGACTGACTCACGACTGCCATCCAGAGCACACGAGAAGTCCATCGAACCTTCGACTCGGCAAACCTGCAAGAAAGCACCACTCCCTGCTCAATACACAGTGTTTCGGGGAATTCACCCCTCATCAGTTGAGCTTGAGTAGGCTGAGGAAGATTGTGCCTGAAGAACACCACTTATATAGTGCTGTCCAGGCACAAACATCGCCAGGGATACAAACTTACAGAGACGCTCCATTTCCAGCGCGACAAACACCTCGTGAACACCAGATAGCAGCGTGAGTCAGTGTCGCTCCTGGACGGTGAGACCAGACGTTGAGGACCCTCGGTCATTCGCAACGCTGTCACCTCCAAACCAACTAGTCGCAAGCCCGCGCTGGGCACAACAGTACGAAGTAGTGGTTGCGACTTCGGCGATTATTTGTAAGAAAGGGTTTGCTCCCCACACTGGAGCTCGCGCTATTCCGCCGACTTTACTTGACACTGGACTGACTCACGACTGCCATCCAGAGCACACGAGAGATCCATCGAACCTTCGACTCGGCAAACCTGCAAGAAAGCACCACTCCCTGCTCAATACACAGTGTTTCGGGGAATTCACCCCTCATCAGTTGAGCTTGAGTAGGCTGAGGAAGATTGTGCCTGAAGAGCACCACTTATATAGTGCTGTCCAGGCACAAACATCACCAGGGATACAAACTTACAGAGACGCTCCATTTCCAGCGCGACAAACACCTCGTGAACACCAGATAGCAGCGTGAGTCAGTGTCGCTCCTGGACGGTGAGACCAGACGCAAACCAGTCAATAATAATAATACTTGTAATAATAACCATAATATTATGACCTTGGGTCAAATGGATCCCGGTGCTGTGCTTCATGCCTCCTTTCAAGCTTTCTTTTTCTGCTTTGGGAGTGAATAAAGTCGTCATAATAATTCAAAGGATCAGTCGGGGAAGTGAGCTTGACTGATCCTTTGAATTTGAAGTTCTCCCAATCCTTTACAAATAATAATAATAATAATAATAATACAAAGGATCAGTTGGGGAAGTGAACTGCCTGAAAAGAGAAAAACCGCCAGACCCACCAGGACTCGAACCTGGAACCCTGCTTGTCATGAGCAATGCTCTAACTACTGAGCTATGGGACCAGGCTGAACCTAGAAGGCGCTGACAAGTTTTTCACTTCAAAGGTAGCTCACAACACGTGCCACACATACTGATGGCACTTGGGTCTTTCTCCCTCCCCCAGGGGACCAACCACGGTCAGTTTCTGGACCCTACCAGAAGTGAAAGAAAAGTGATTAATTTTTGAACGGATTGGGAGAACTTCAAATACAAAGGATCAGTTGGGGAAGTGAACTGCCTGAAAAGAGAAAAAACCGCCAGACCCACCAGGACTTGAACCTGGGACCCTGCTTGTCATGAGCAATGCTCTAACCACTGAGCTATGGGACCAGGCTGAACCTAGAAGGCGCTGACAAGTTTTTCACTTCAAAGGCAGCTCACAACACGTGCCACACATACTGATGGCACTTGGGTCTTTCTCCCTCCCCCAGGGGACCAACCACGGTCAGTTTCTGGACCCTACCAGAAGTGAAAGAAAAGTGATTAATTATTGAACGCTCAGTGGTTAAAGCATTGCTCATGACAAGCAGGGTCCCAGGTTCGAGTCCTGGTGGGTCTGGCGGTTGATTGATAGCTCCAGTGCTTGTGCTGAGGCGGATTCTGGACCCTCTCGCACCACATGGCCAAACCTAGTTGCCCCACTGTAAATCCCCTACAGCATGAATTAATTAAAAGTAACCTCAAAATAGGATTCCTAAATGTTTGCCATCTTCTCAATAAAAAGCATGACATTGAAGATTATATTCTTTCCCATAAAGTTGATATAATGATGCTGGCAGAGACTTTCTTAACAACCTCCGTTTCCGATGACATCCTACGCATACAGAATTACACCCTGGTCAGACGCGACAGGCCAACTCATGGCGGAGGCTTAGCAGCATATGTAAGAGATCATCTCCGAGCCCGAATTGTGAAGGCTGACACCCAGGTGGAAATGCTCATGTTAGAGGTCAGTGGGCAGCGTTCCAAGGTTCTCCTTGGTGGTGTGTACCGTCCTCCAGGCACTCCTGTGCAATTCTGGCAAGAATTGACGAATGCACTAGACACTGTCATCTCCACACTTCCCACATCACCTCTGGTCCTTGTTGGAGACTTCAATGTCGATGTAAGCTCCCGCGACAGCCCCCAGCTAAACAGCTTGCTGCACCTGTGTAATTCTTTCGACATCAAGAACCAAGTGGACAGTCCTACCAGAATTGGACCCCAAGGCAGCCAAACAACCCTGGATCTCGCTCTGGTCGGAGACGATCATGTGAACTCTTGTGTCGTAGTACCTTGTACAATAAGTGACCACTTCGCTCTGGCACTTGATTTGCGACTCACAACGTCCTGCACACCGACCGTGCGACGTGGCCGTAACATTGCAAGAATTGATATGGGTCAATTTGCACACCACCTTCTAAATAGCGATCTAGAGAACTTCTGCTTTGCGCGGACAGAAGATGAAATGTGGGATATGTGGCTGGAGAAACTTGTCGCGGCCTTGAACACTCATGCTCCTATCCGTTTACACCGCCCAAGAGCTCCTACCCGGAAATCCTTCCCCTGGAAGACGCCAGCTCTACATGACCTAGTCCAGCGACGTGACGCGGCCCATCGACGGTGGAAAGCATCACCTGCAGACCCGGCACTACGCAATGTCTTCACTTCTGCCCGAGACGAAGCCAAGCGTATGTCACGACATCTCCGAGCCATCTACTTTAGGGACCTTCTTGCTGCTAGTCAGGCCAACGCACGAAAAACCTGGCAGACCATCAACTACCTCAGCGGTCGTAACAAGTCCTCAGTTCCACCAGCCGTCAGTGTCTCACAGCTCAGTGACCAATTCAGCGGTGTTGTGTCAGACCCAACTAGACCACTACGTCTCTCAGCCCCATTGGGTCCCACGAAAAAGGAATGCCTCGAAGAATTTGCTCCAGCAAGTGTGCAAGAGATCGCTAAGCTGCTCTCCAACATCGACGTGCGCAAAGCTGCAGGCAGCGACCAGGTTCCAGCTGCAATCCTCAAACACTGTTCTCCTGTCCTTGCACCGTCCCTCACCATACTAATCAATGCATCTCTGGCTTCTGGTGTTGTTCCTGCATCTCTGAAGATTGCGGATGTTCGTCCCCTCTTCAAGTCAGGCGACAAAGCTGTCGCTAAGAACTATAGACCAATATCGTTATTACCAATAGTTTCCAAAGTCCTAGAACGGGTAGTCCACACGAGACTCTGTAAGTTCCTCTCCGGAAATTCCTTGTTCCCCGCAAACCAGTTCGCATATCGCCCACTTCACTCCACAGAAGATGCCCTGACATTGGCTGTAGACAGATACTTGGAGGCAGCGGATCAGCAGCGCCATACAGGTCTTGTACTTGTCGATATGAGCAAGGCCTTCGATAAGGTCAAACACCAAATTTTGGTTACAGATCTATTTCAGCTTGGTATTACCTCAACGGCTCTCAGTTGGTTCATGAGCTACCTAACTGACCGCCGTCAGCGAGTCGTCCTGAGCAATGGCCAGTCGTCCGCCCTCTCTCCCTGTGAGTGTGGTGTTCCTCAGGGAAGTGTGCTGGGTCCTCTTTTGTTCTCCATCTACACAATGGAAATAGAACAGATCACAGCTCCAGCCCACTCACAGCTGTTTGCTGATGATATCCTGCTAGACGCCATCAGTCAATCCGTCGAATTCTTGAATTTAACCCTCTCCCGTTCAGTCTCCAACCTGGCCAACTTTCTGGAAGAAAGAGGCTTAATACTAAATCCCTCCAAAACCCACGTTCTAGCCCTTCATGCGTCTCGCAGGCAGCCCTTGTTACTTAACATAGAATGCAATGGAAATCCCCTAGCTCAGACCACAAATGCTCGATATCTAGGTCTACATCTCGACACCCAGCTTCGGTGGGAGACTCAAGTTGCAACTATTACACGGAAGACCTCCCAGAAACTGACGGCGCTGCGAGCCATTCGCTCCTGCTTAACTGAGCAACAAGCCCTGCTATTTTACAGATCGTTAATACTACCGGACATGTTGTATGGATCTAATGCCTTCTTCTCGGTTCTCTCTGCGCACCAACGGCATCAGCTTTCGGTCCTCGACAAGCGATGTATCCGCTGCGTTGCCAACCAGCCATTCCCCTCCCACACAGATCCCATCTACACCCGTCTAGGCCTCATCCCCATCATCCAAAACGCCCACTGTAAACTCCGCCTCCTCATGCTTCGTATCCACACCGCCAGAATTAGTAATCTCCTGTCCAAGCGCCTACGTCGCCAGACTGAAGGCGTCACTCGGATCAACGATCCAAATGCGTATGTTGTCCCTGCCACCAGGCGAGTCTCTGGTGACTGTCGGCCGCTCGTTTCTGCTGTTAAATTATGGAACGCCCTGCCCCAAGAGTTCAAGTCCCTCGCCTGCCATAGATCGTTCAAGAGACTTTTAAAGGTTTATTTTTATGGTTAGCCAGCATCTAGGCTTGGACTTGGAGTCGTGACTCAACTGTGACTCAACTGTGCTTTCTTCTTCTTTATTTTTCTTTTTTTCCCTTTCTCTTTTTTCTTTTTGAGTATTTGCAGTCTGTGTTTTCTGTGTTTTTCTCTCTTTCGTGGAGGCTTGCTTGTTGTATCCTTGGCTCTCGGCCGTTACTTTATCGCCATCATAATATAGGGCACCATTGCCCGTTTGGTCTGCGATACAAAATAAAATTTCAACAACAACAACAACCACAGCAGCCTGCGTCGCCGGCATGTGGCACTAACTGGAGATTGTTTTGTTTCTGTGTATAAGTTGTTATTGGTGATGCGTTGCGGGTAGACAATCTGAAGCAGTACGCGTAGCTTCCTCCGTTGCCATTTGTCCAGTTTGTCGTTCAGCAATTTGGACAGAGTCCACAATCCACAATTGTATAGAAGGATCGCCATTATGAGGCAGTTAAACATACACAAAATTAATAAAGTATAAGGAAAATACGACATGGACAAATGAAGGTGTGGAGGATCGCCCAAAACCACTTACAAGGAGACAGTAAACGGTACACAGTGCTCGTATGCATGTACAATTGCAAATATTATAATACACGTTATAGCAGCACAACGAGAAAGACCATGTACCATAATGTTACATCAATACATTTTACCGAGATATTTTGGGAGTAGGAATGAAGATGTTTTGGAAGCAGTAAACTGCGTAAGCACTACGTTGAGCCACAATATTGAAATACAGTTTCCTGCAGTCAAAACAAGACACTCACACCTCTCTGGTCTAGTTCTCCATTCTTATCGCTAACATAACTTGATTTAATTTCTTACGATGGTTCTTGAGAATCGATCAATGATGTCTTGAATAGATGTCTTCCCTGAACGACTTCAACTAAGAGGCAGTTTCAGTTTCAACAAGCTGGACATTGTTATTCTGTGGAGTCTTCCACAAGAAAGACAGAGCTACACACACGAAGGTGCTTGATGTACTCAGTACATGTACCTTCTTGGAGATGAACATATTTTCATTTCCATCTTCATTATATTTTCGTCTTTGCATCGTCGACGATGTGCACTTCTGGCTCCGTAATCTTGTCACCCATTCTCTCCAAAAACACAAAAGCGAGTGCTGCTTGTATGCTGGATCAGTTGAAATCAGTCTCCGTTCTAGCAAGATCGGCATGCAAAAATTTCTTGACTGAAAATATTCCGGAATAGCTTTTCTGAACGACGAAGCTTCAAATATGACGAATGGCACAATCTACTAGCCAGAACGTCCTCTCAAAAGAGATTCTATCTGAAGCCTGCAAGATTTTCGACCACCCTTCGTTTTGGAGAGGAGCCCCGACACACACCAGACTCAAGCAAACAAGTAAACTACGCGGAGATAGAGAGTTGATCGAAATCTTTCTTGCTCACTTCTGAAACCTGTGAAGGAATAAGTAAGTTTGCTGAACGTGTGAATGCCTACAGTTGAGTCGTAATATTTTGACGTGGACCCTGTGACCGTTCACAGAGAAAGTCGCGGCTGTTTGTGACTGGTCATCGGGATTCAAACTGGTGTGTGACTTTATGACTGCTCTTCGGGGATTTGTGACTGTTTGATTGGTCACGGGGATCGTGATCGGTCATCGAGACGTGACTGCTCACTGAGTCCTTATACATGTAGTATATTCCCATTCAGGCAGGCATAGTGGGATGGTCTAAGACCATGATTGAGAAACTGTGGGTACCAGGTTCAAATCCTGCTTGGAAGCGGAAGGAATTTTTCCAACCGTGCTGCGACCCACAGTTAATTGGGAACTCGTGGCCTGGCACGAGGGTAGCATGGATGCAGTTAATGGGATTTCGGTCTTTGACCACTTTGTGGCGGGTCTGATCTACTCACCTCTCACCGTTTAGGGGCTGCATCTACCCCTTGATCCTAGACTGAGGGTGGTGGCTTTCCTACGGATGCGAAAACTCGGCTTCCAGCCGAGTCAGAGCGCGAACCGTGAAATTTTTATTATATTCCCATTCCGTTTTTGCTATAGTGTAGCCCTTTTTTTTACTTTGTTTTACTTCGCAAAATCCAAACCGGAATTTCCTCCCAATGACAAGGTAGCGAAGAGGCAAGAAAAAAAAGAGAGAGAGAGAGAGAGAGAAAAAAAGAGGTTGACTCTCTTAATTTATTATTAAACTCTCTTTAAAATTATTTTCTACTCTTCTTCTCTCCGTATTTCTGCGTCTCTCTCTCTCTCATTCGCCCTGTTTGTGGTGCAACCTAACCCCCTCGATAGGCGAAAACCTTTGGGGAATTATTAAACAATAAAATTACAAATTACAGTTACCTCTACAACAGCAGCGTTACAACAATGACCTGGCCGGTCGTCTCTGTTCTCTTCTGCCGTTTGTGCAACAACAGTAGACGTATGGGCTGTGCGTTCCTTTCTTCATTGAGTGCATGTGGTGCTGCTGCTTATCGCATGTTTGTGGTATATAGTCTTCACCAATTCGTCTCAGCGAAGCAACATGCACCGGACGAAGCGAGGAAAGCACCGCACACCCATTGGTCGCCTAGTCTCCCACTGTGGATAACGCCATTGTTAGAGGAGAACTGTACCCATTTCATCCACTGTGCACATTTGTTTCGCTCGCCGTGAGACCTTTTCAAACATTTTATTAAAATATTTGAATGGGTCGAGTATATTCTCCAAACGCCAGTGCAAGCATGTTGCTCCTGTTGTTGTTGACATTTACAAAACGTCGCGCCATAAACAGGCGGTTTCGCATCCTTTCATACATGTGAGCGACAGAGGGAGAGAGGGAATGAGAAAGGGAGATGAATTGAAATGGGAATACTTTACTTGTCGTGAGAAATGCTCTAACCAACGGAGCGACGGGCCAGGCCAAAACTCTAAGGCGCTGACAAGTTTTTTTTACTTCAAGGCCTTGGCAATGGCAGCTCATGGCAAAAAAACCTCATGACAAGCAATGTCCCGGGTTCGAGTCCTGGTGGGTCTGGCATTTTTTCTCCCTTTTCAGGCAGTTCACTTCCCCTGTTTACCTTGAATTTGAAGTTTATCCCATTCCCATTTCAGAGAAAGGCAAGCAAATAATTTTAAAAGGGCGAGTCAACCTCAAGGCTAATATTAATAATAATAATAATAATAATAATAATAGTACGAAGTAGTGGTTGCGACTTCGGCGATGACTTGTAAGAAAGGGTTTGCTGTCTCACCGTTCAGGAGCGACACTGACTCACGCTGCTATCTGGTGTTCACGAGGTGTTTGTCGCGCTGGAAGCGGAGCGTCTCTGTAAGTTTGTATCCCTGGTGATGTTTGTGCCTGGACAGCACTATATAAGTGGTGCTCTTCAGGCACAATCTTCCTCAGCCTACTCAAGCTCAACTGATGAGGGGTGAATTCCCCGAAACACTGTGTATTGAGCAGGGAGTGATGCTTTCTTGCAGGTTTGCCGAGTCGAAGGTTCGATGGACTTCTCGTGTGCTCTGGATGGCAGTCGTGAGTCAGTCAAGTGTCAACTAAAGTCGGCGGAATAGCGCGAGCACCGGTGTGGGGAGCAAACCCTTTCTTAATAATAATAATGCTTGATAATAATTTGAAACTCGGGTATTGAGCCAATAATAAAAGTAGAAAGGAAAAGGACATATGGAAACGAGTTAAAAGTAACTCTCCGCCACTGTAACTAGATACTATTATACAGTCAGAAAGTGCAACAACTAACAACGACGTCCTGACACCTAGCTTCAACACATCTCCGTAGCGCTAACGCCTTGAAGTAACGGACAGCCTTCCAACTTGGAAGGTTCAAGGTTATGGAAAGACCAAAGAGGGGGAGGCAAGCGCAACGAAAACGAGCACAAGCTACAGTCCCAACGGAACAAAGAATGTCGATTGTTACTGGACGATGACGAGACCAGTAGGCGATTTGACAAAAAGTATGTCGTGTGAAACAACTTGTTTTGTAGTCAACTAGTCCATCACAATGTCATGCATGAGAAGTACGGTAGGAGTTTGGCTTTCGGCTTGTACAATTCGTTTTCGCAAAGCTTCCCCCTTCTTTACTTATCTTTGATATTTATGACCCACCCAAGTTGGGTGGTGTGCTGCTTTGCTGCTTCGAATTATAGTTAGACCGCTTTTCGCCTACTGGTCTCGTCATCGTCCAGTGACAATAGACATTCTTTGTTCCGTTGGGACTGTAGCTTGTGCTCGTTTTCGTTGCGCTTGCCTTCCCGTCTTTGGTCTTTCCATAACCTTGAACCTTCCAAGTTGGAAGGCTGTCCGTTACTTCAAGGCGTTAGCGCTACGGAGATGTGTTGAAGCTAGGTGTCAGGACGTCGAATGTCTCAGTACTCTGTCAGTTTTGTGCCTAGTTGTTGCACTTTCTGACTGTATAATAGTATCTAGTTACAGTGGTGGAGAGTTACTTTTAGCTCGTTTCCATATGTCCTTTTCCTTTTTACTTATATTATTGGCTCAATACCCGAGTTTCAAATTATTATCAAGTAGTGCAGGCAGGCATAGTGGGATGGTCTAAGACCATGGTTGAGAAACAGAGGGTACCAGGTTCAAGTCCTGCTTGGAAGCGGAAGGAATTTTTCCAGCCGTGCTGCGACCCACAGTTATTTGGGAACTTGTGGCCTGGCACGAGGGTAACATGGATGCAGCTAATGGGATTTCGGTCTTTGACCACTTGGTGGTGGGTCTGATCTACTCACCTCCCACCGTTTAGGCGCTGCATCTGCGCCTTTGATCCTAGAGGGTGGTGGCGTTCCCACGACGGATGCGGAAAACTGGGCTTCCAGCCGAGTCTCACGCGAAGCGTGACATTAAAAAATTTATTTATTTTATTATTATTATTTTAGAATTGCGATCAACAGAACGAGCTGAACCGACATTTCACAAAGGCTTTTATTGTATTCAAAAAACGAGTGGATACGAAGGCAGTGAAGAACATGGAAGAAAGATAACATGTGATATGGAAGAAATGATGAACAAAAAATTGTACTTCGAACTAGTTTTCGCACAACACTCCTCAGGAAGCTACGTTGTACTAATGAAAAACAATCCAGAAAGATACTAATAAAGAGAAATGGAGTGAAAAGAAACAACACCTATGAAAATGATAATCCTAGCACTAAGGTTATAACAGGGAAAACTGCGAAAGCACTTAACGAACTTGTAAGGACTACTAGTATACTGTGACACAAGATATGACACCATGGCCAACTAGAGCCAAACAGACAGAACAAGCTTCTACTAAAACAATCGTTTGAAATTGTTTTAGTAGCAGCTTGTTCTGTCTGTTTGGCTCTAGTTGGCCATGGTGTCATATCTTGTGTCACAGTATACTAGTAGTCCTTACAAGTTCGTTAAGTGCTTTCGCAGTTTTCCCTGTTATTAACTTAGTGCTAGGATTATCATTTTCATAGGTGTTGTTTCTTCTCACTCCATTTCTCTTTATTAGTATCTTTCTGGATTGTTTTTCATTAGTACAACGTAGCTTCCTGAGGAGTGTTGTGCGAAAACTAGTTCGAAGTACAATTTTTTGTTCATCATTTCTTCCATATCACATGTTTTCTTTCTTCCATGTTCTTCACTGCCTTCGTATCCACTCGTTTTTTGAATGCAATAAAAGCCTTTTGTGAAATGTCGGTTCAGCTCGTTCTGTTGATCGCAATTCTTGAACTATTGTCGCCTCGACGCCTATTTACATTATTAATATTATTATTATTAGCCTTGAGGTTGACTCGCCCTTTTAAAATTATTTGCTTGCCTTTCTCTGAAATTGGAATGGGATTAACTTCAAATTCAAGGTAAACAGGGGAAGTGAACTGCCTGAAAAGGGAGAAAAAATGCCAGACCCACCAGGACTCGAACCCGGGACATTGCTTGTCATGAGGTTTTTTTGCCATGAGCTGCCATTGCCAAGGCCTTGAAGTAAAAAAAACTTGTCAGCGCCTTAGAGGTTTGGCCTGGCCCGTCGCTCCGTTGGTTAGAGCATTTCTCACGACAAGTAAAGTATTCCCATTTCAATTAATCTCTCTTTCTCATTCCCTCTCTCCCTCTGTCGCTCACATGTATGAAAGGATGCGAAACCGCCTGTTTATGGCGCGACGTTTTGTAAATGTCAACAACAACAGGAGCAACATGCTTGCACTGGCGTTTGGAGAACATACTCGACCCATTCAAATATTTTAATAAAATGTTTGACAAGGTCTCACGGCGAGCGAAACAAATGTGCACAGTTGATGAAATGGGTACAGTTCTCCTCTAACAATGGCGTTATCCACAGTGGGAGACTAGGCGACCAATGGGTGTGCGGTGCTTTCCTCGCTTCGTCCGGTGCATGTTGCTTCGCTGAGACGAATTGGTGAAGACTATATACCACAAACATGCGATAAGCAGCAGCACCACATGCACTCAATGAAGAAAGGAACGCACAGCCCATACGTCTACTGTTGTTGCACAAACGGCAGAAGAGAACAGAGACGACCAGCCAAGTCATTGTTGTAACGCTGCTGTTGTAGAGGTAACTGTAATTTGTAATTTTATTGTTTAATGATTCCCCAAAGGTTTTCGCCTATCGAGGGGGTTAGGTTGCACCACAAACAGGGCGAATGAGAGAGAGAGAGAGATAGAGAGGCAGAAATACGGAGAAAAGAAGAGTAGAAAATAATTAAGAGAGTTAATTAATAAATTAAGAGAGTCAACCTCTTTTTTTTCTCTCTCTTTTTTTTCTTGCCTCTTCGCTACCTTGTCATTGGGAGGAAATTTTTTTGGATTTTGCGAAGCAAAACAAAGTAAAAAAAGGGCTACACTATAGCAAAAACGGAATGGGAATATAATAAAATTTTCACGGTTCGCGCTCTGACTCGGCTGGAAGCCGAGTTTTCGCATCCGTAGGAACGCCACCACCCTCTAGGATCAAGGGGCAGATGCAGCGCCTAAACGGTGAGAGGTGAGTAGATCAGACCCACCACAAAGTGGTCAAAGACCGAAATCCCATTAACTGCATCCATGTTACCCTCGTGCCAGGCCACGAGTTCCCAATTAACTGTGGGTCGCAGCACGGTTGGAAAAATTCCTTCCGCTTCCAAGCAGAACTTGAACCTGGTACCCACTGTTTCTCAATCATGGTCTTAGACCATCCCACTATGCCTGCCTGTATGGGAATATACTACATGTATAAGGACTCAGTGAGTAGTCACGTCTCGATGACCGATCACGATTCCCGTGACCAATCAGACAGTGTTACCAACTGCCCGTATTTGTCCGTATTTTCACGGAAAAACGATGTTTTGTCCGCAGTACGGATTTCAATCGAATTATCCCGGAACAGGGAAAAAATACGGTGTCTTCGAAAGGAGGGAAAAATGGTGCAGAAGGCGCCCATCCACGTGCCATCGATCGATCTTCCCAAATTCGGATCGCAGAGTGCATGAATTGTATACATGCCATGTGCATCATGCGCTGTACATGGCTTTTCTACCTCCAAAAAGCGTGGAGTTCTTGAAAAAATCAGCGAAGCATAACCATGATAACCGTTTCTTGACAGGATGTCACCAGAACACAACCCAGGCGCATGACACCAAAGTGCGAAAATGAGAAACAGTTCGAAAGACCGCGTGGCTCATGCAGCTAAGCAGGCCAGACACTGCTGGACCAGCACGATGCGCGTCCGCACACAGCCAAAATAAATCAATGCACGTGTGTTTGCGGCGCAGGGGAAAGCAAAAGGGTTCGACGTTCAGGTTGTTGTTCAGCCTGCGCAAAGTCCCGATCCCAACGTCGACGACTTGGCGTTCTTCCACAGCCTGAAGGCAGACGTGTCACTCGTGGAAAAGGAGACCAGAAAAGAACTTCTCCAGGCTGTGGAAACGTACTGGCACGAGTACCCCGCTGCCAAGATGAGGAGCGTTTGGTTGTGTCTGTACATGTATGGATATTCAAATTTATGGCTCTTTCCATGGCATTCTGGAGACTCGTTCGGAGCGGCAGAGACAACAATTACCAGCGCAGCCGTGGAGGTCGTCAAGCTCACAGTTCAAGCGAAGAACTTGGCGATCTCCATGATCAAATCGTGTCTCGGCAACTTGTAAAAGATGCAGGACAAAAGCTGGCAGCGCTGGAGGCGTAAATCAGCGAGGATGCCGACTCGATGTCATCAAGGAGTGAGTCGTCATCAAATTCAGACGAAGAATGAAGCTGGACTGCTTTGAAACGAGCTGTGTGGCATCTGTAAATAACTATCTTTCATATGCTGCTTTGTTTTCCACTTTGCGAAGTGTTTGGTAGTCATAGAATGCTTTAGACTGAACTGTAAAAATGCAACGAAGTTTTGCTTAGCGATTGATTGATTGATTGATTTTATTTTACTTCGCAAGTTCAAACGGGTTCCTGGCCCAGTTATATGAAAGCGAAGGATAGAATTTGCCAAAATCCTAATGAGCAACAGCATAGGCAATATTATCATAGAAGTGGAGTACTATGCGAGCGAGAATACTGAGAAGAAAGGAACATGTCAAAACCTGACGAAACACAGCCTATTTCAGGCATACATAAGGAAGGCAGGCTAGCTTAAAATCTTGCAATCTGGATACGGTGCGCACCTCTCTAGGCAAACTGTTCCACAGCAATGCTCCTGCGGTGGCGAATCTCGTTTGGCCACACCGACTGCGAGCTGGCTGGCTGAGCAGACCATTGGCATGCTGATGGCGCGTACTTCTGCCGCTGCATGCTGCTGGTTTGAGAAGCTGGGCTAGAGCAAGGCTAGTGGAGTCATTTAGACAGCGCCAGATGAAGATCAGGAGCGGAGGCAGTATACAGGTGAGAAATGATAGGAAATTCAGCAAGTGCAGTGTGACAATGGACAAGTGTGTGTGTGTATTGTTTTTTTCCAAATTACACCAATAATCAGTGAGAATGTTGACCTGAAAAAACGAGTACGGAAAACGCTGAAAAATTCCGCAAAATGGCACTGGGAAATACGGATGGGGGTAGAGGGCACTTGGTAACACTGCAATCAAACAGTCACAAATCCCCGAAGAGCAGTCATAATGTCACACACGAGTTTGAATCCCGATGACCAGTCACAAACAGCCGCGACTTTCTATCTGAACGGTCACAGGATCCACGTCAAAATAATTATTACGACTCAACTGTAGGCATTCACGCGATCAGCAAACGTTTTCCTTCACAGGTTTCAGAAGTGAGCAAGAAAGATTTCGATCAACTCTCTATCTCCGCGTAGTTTACTTGTTTGCTTGAGTCTGGTGTGTCTGGTGTGTGTCGGGGCTCCTCTCCAAAACGAAGGGTGGTCGAAAATCTTGCAGGCTTCAGATAGAATCTCTTTTGAGAGGACGTTCTGGCCGGTAGATTGTGCCATTCGTCATATTTGAAGTTTCGTCATTCAGAAAAGCTATTCCGGAATATTTTCAGTCAAGCAATATTTGCATGCCGATCTTGCTAGAACGGAGACTGATTTCAACTGATCCAGCATACAAGCAGCACTAGCTTTCTGTTTTTGGAGAGGATGGGTGACAAGATTACGGAGCCAGAAGTGGACATCGTCGACGATGCAAAGCCGAAAATATAATGAAGATAGAAATGAAAATATGTTCGTCTCCAAGAAGGTACATGTACTGAGTACATGAAGCACCTTCGTGTGTGTAGCTCTGTCTTTCTTGTGGAAGACTCCACAGAACAACAATGTCCAGCTTGTGGAAACTGAAACTGCCTCTCAGTTGAAGTCGTTCAGGGAAGATATCTATTCAAGACATCATTGATCGATTCTCAAGAACCATCGTAAGAAATTAAATCAAGTTATGTTAGCGATAAGAATGGAGAACTAGACCACAGAAGTATGAGTGTCTTGTTTTGACTGCAGGAAACTGTATTTCAATATTGTGGCTCAACGTAGTGCTTACGCAGTTTACTGCTTCGAACACATCTTCATTCCTACTACCAAAATAAATCTGTAAAATGTATTGATGTAACATTATGGTACATGGTCTTTCTCGTTGTGCTACTATAACGTGTATTATGATATTTGCAATTGTACATGCATGCGAGTACTGTGTACCGTTTACTGTCTCCTTGTCAGTTTTTTTGGGCGATCCTCCACACCTTCATTTGTCCATGTCGTATTTTCCTTATACTTTATTAATTTTGTGTATGTTTAACTGCCTCATAATGCCGATCCTTCTATACAATTGTGGATTGTGGACTCTGTCCAAATTGCTGAACGACAAACTGGACAAATGGCAACGGAGGAAGCTACGCGTACTGCTGCAGATTGTCTACCCGCAACGCATCACCAATAACAACTTATACACAGAAAAAACAATCTCCAGTTATTGCCACATGCCGGCGACGCAGGCTGCTGTGGTTTGGCCATGTGGTGCGAGAGGGTCTAGAATCCGCCTCGTTCCAAGCACTGGAGCTATCAATCAGCACAAACGACATAAAAACCCCGTGGCCGTCCGCCATTGCGGTGGATAGATACGATTCGGCACGACCTGAAGGCAGTGGATCTCTCCGTGGAGAGCGCTCTCCAAGCTGCAGGAGATAGACTAACTTGGCTTGACACTGTTGACAGATGCGTCGACTCTGCTCCTGTCTAACAGGTTCAGGGAAGATGCGAGCTTTGTTTATTATTATTATTATTATTAAGCTTACGTGGAGATAAAAATTTAATCAACGCAATAAATAGAGTAAGCTGCGCACTCAGTACAAACACCATTAGCAAAACTTGTTTTCATGTAAATAACGAAGCTTATTCCTAAACGTTTTCGTCACCATCTCATCAGAGGATTACTGGCAAATAAACATTAGCTCTACACTCAATATACTCTAATAATATACTCTGATGAGATGGCGACGAAAACGTTTAGGAACAAGCTTCGTTATTTACATGAAAACAAGTTTTGCTAATGGTGTTTGTACTGAGTGCGCAGCTTACTCTATTTATTGCGTTGATTATTATTATTATTGTTATTATTATTATTATTAACTGGTTTGAGGGAAAGAGACAAACGGGAAAAGTCTGAAGAAAAAATTGACTGTCACCACCAGGACTCGAACCAGGGACCTTCGCTTGTAGCCAGCGATTAATGTAAGCGATGGAGAAGATGCAAGAAACAACCTAAAGGGTAAGCCAAAAACACATGAAAGAAGAAAAAGGGCAATGGAAAAAGAGATCCTGGTGGTGACAGTCAATTTTTTCACTGAGCTATGGTGTAGTCGTCATGCCATTATTATTATTATTATTATTAATTTTATAGAAATATTCACTCACTACAACTTCTTGTGATTGCTGGTGCCAATGTAGCCTGCTTGTTAGGGGGAGTGCACCGGATATGTATTGATATGTATGTCTGAAGAGATGTTCTTGAACTGGCATGCTGCTTTGACAAGAACTTTGGTTAGATACGGTTTAGAATTGGGTGCTCAATGGCCTGGAGGAATTAATCATGTTTGCGATCAGTATCACCAAGAGTACGGTTCTTCTGTCTACGCATCTCTTCTTGGCTTGTGGATTGTTTGAAAAGAGATAAAATAATAATACAGAAATACCTATATTCTGCCTGTGACTACTCACAGAGAAAGAGTGGTCGCAACTGTACATTCCGCATGCAACCGTTCGCATGGAATTATAGTGGTCAGAACTGTATTCTGTGACCGCTCATAGGGAATAATAGTTTCCACAACAAATCCTGCAGTATGAAGCACTCCGCGAGCAGTCACGAACTGTGTGCTTACACATGCAGATGTATGGTGATTTGTGACTGGTCATGGAGCATTGTGACTGGTAAACTAATTTTGTGACTGGTCATGGGGGGTTTGTGACTGTTTGACTGGTCACGGGGACCGTGATTGGTCATGGGGCCTGGTCATGGGGACTGGTCACTGAGTCTTACATACCGACCGTATTATCTCTAATATTAGCACAGTCTACAATAATAGCACGTCTCTTAGAAGATATTCTAGTCACCGGTGCAAGCGTGAAGCTCCTCGGATCCCAGTGCTCTGGAAGTTGAACACACAGATGATAATACTCAAATCTGTGGACAGCAACTGTTTCGCTCTGTTAGAGGTCCTCAGCACAGAACAGATGATAATACTATTATTGTCCCTGCATGTGGAATTTTCGTTTAGGAGCTGCATCTGCGCCTTGATCCTAGAGGGTGGTGATGTTCCTATGGATACAAAAACTCGGCTTCAAGCCGAGTCTCACGCGAACCGTGAAATTAATTTATTTATGTGGAATTTTCAAAAATTCATTGAATTTATTGCCAATCCAGGAAAGGCAGCACCGGTCCGGAGTACTCCTTGCAACGAAGATCTCCCGGAAATAAATCTAGAATACCATGATAAGCCTGTCTTGTCCGTGACATGGGCCTTGCAGTATTAGTATCATGGTTCGTTACTATGGTTACTAGTATCCGATTCCTAGGTTTCGCCTGCTCATGAGGTTGAACTCCAGGTAGAGTGGTGGTAGAATATGGCGGCGGTGCTTAGTCTCGCCAGGTCACAGGTCTGCAGAGTACTCTATGCCTGTTGTATGTACGGCTGCTCCTGCTGCTGCTGGTCTAATACCCTACACTCAGGCTACAGTGTGTAGTATAGCCGGCTATAACCCCTGCTGCTATGAAGTGTGCAAGTTTACCTTACGTTTCTCAACACCAGATTCCCAATGACATTCGTGACGTTGAGGAAAGTAGCAATATGAATATTCTCCTGGGTTTCATCGTGTAGACAGTGTGTACATGCCGATTGCTACAAGCGATCAAAGGAAGCCGTCAGCGCATCTCCTCCATATTGTTTGGTGTACATGTATTTCCTGTGGTGTAACTGCTAGGTCAGCTTGTACTGTACTGACTGTAGTCCGGGCTGTCCGGGGACGTGATCTGTACTACTGTAGACGTGTTATTATTATTTATTATTTTGCTTGTTCGCGTTGGCATCAACCTGCATAAAGCAGGTATATAGCCTTCGCTTAAGCTGCCATAAAAAAAGAAAGCTCATCCTAAGCGAGAGGGCTAGAGGAAAAGATAACGGTAACGAGATACAGAATACAAAGAAATAGTTCAAATACAATGAGTTAAACATACGTATACAGTTCAAAACAAAACAGAGCAGAGCCGAAGTTAGTAATCGGAGTGACGAATGCGTTGGTAGACGTGTACGACATGTTAAGACAATAAGAGTGGGGATCGGAGAGAGTAAGAACTGTTGTTGAGAAGGTCATGCACCAACCACCTTACGGCGAACCTATGACATGCTCATCGGCATACCTCTCACAACAGCACACCCCTGACTTCATAAAGTGATACTGACACATGTGCTGTTGCGCCAGGCAGCATCTGCCTGAGCTTGGCTGGCAGACAGGAGGACAGCACCAGGAACGGTTCTCGAGGAAAAGAAGCACACGCCATGGGAATACGTAGTGGATGTAAGTACATCGCACGCAAGATCGTCAAGTACTTTGAGTGGAAAGCTAGTTCAGTGAGTTGGCCCCAGTGCATAAGCAAGGCCTAAGGTCCGATACAGCAGCGTCCACCCGGGCATAAGCAAGGCCTAGGTCAGATACAGCAGCGTCCACCCGATCGGCCAAGCACATTTGCGGAAGCGCAGACTGGCTCACGCTCACGTGTTCACGACCACTGATGATTAGAATAGAAAAATGGGCAGCACACAGTACTGTGATGGATAAGAAAGGGATCATCCTCTAGCTCTGCCAGAACCTTGTGCCTAGGCCTAGGATCGAGAACACTAAACTGCTCAGTGGTGCAACGGCACGCATCAGATCTCGTAATCCTAGCTAGTGATCAGCTGGCGTGAGAAAATAGTCAGCACAATGGGCGCGATGAGCAAAAGCTTAAGATCTTGATAGGCACCCCACGTAACTGTGTCGTTGCAGTGTCTGTTCACTGCGGATTCTACTAATCGTACACGGCGCGGTATCCTGCACCGAGTTGGCACTCAAACAATTATTATGTAGTCCGAACCACAAAGATGCAAACTACGTTGTTGTGTTTACCGATTACACGCACTGTCCATGACGTCACCACATACTGAGTAGCGTTCGACGAATCGAGAAAGAGGTGTTATGGAGTACAAGTGAAGGGGCAACAATAACAATTAAATTCGACGTAGCTTGTTTAGACTGTGAAGGGTGTGAAACTGTCATAGCAATTGTTTCCTTGCTCTTGAGCAGTATTGCGTCAACATGCTGACCACGGATGAAAGTTAGACAAAGGGGAATGTCTTTTGCAGTTTCATCACTGGCCTACTCCGTTTCAAGCTGGCATACCATCACAAACCTGATCGGGGCAATTTAGCCGAAACGAGCGGGTCTGCTCTAAGCTACTTCCTATGAATGAATCTGCAGTAAGTCTACCCACTGCTACTAAAAATATACCGAACTCAGAACGGCTCGTTGTACAATGTGCGATCTCTACTGCTATACATTACTGCCGGCGACAGCGAAAGACAAAGGGGTAAAGTAATGCCTGTTGAATGACGTCACGAACACCGTGGACTCAAGCCGGCACTAGCGCATGCTTGCTTCATAGGTAGATTCCTCGCAACAATATAACCCTCTGACAAGCAGAAACTGCACCATTCGTCGAGTCAAAGGCCACGAGTACGCTTCACAACGGGTCATCTCCTATTCTTTTTTACGTTGCGAGACTCCAGCAGTCACTCTCCTGTAATAGTGTGGATCAGGACTATCCTGTCGTTCCGTGGATTCTATCCGTATCTCCCGGACCAGAACTTGCTGCTGTTCTCTGGACAAGCCAGTCACCTCACTTGTTTTGGCTACCATTGTGGTCGAAAAAGTACAGCCAATTTCCAGAGACTCGGTTGGCTGTTTGACACTGCCCTAGTTGTCACGTTCGGAATGTCTTCCTCAAGGAACACGTCAGAAGCAGAAGGCCACCAAGGGATGACGGGAGCTCAACTACCCAGCTACACGATGCAGTATTTTCCGCCGTTGGACTCACAATGTCCAAAGATGCCTACTGTACAGGGTAAGGACGAAAGTCGAACGTTTTGCAACCTAGCGTATATAATGTCTTGGGATTTTTCACCAGTATGCTCTGTACATAATGTCTTGGGATTTTATGTGTTTCCAGTATCGGATAAAAACTTGAGAATATTATCCTGCTAAACATGGTTTCTGCCCCGATATATTATTTGCTTTGTAAATTGTCTAGTTTCTGCTCTCTAGCGTGGATGGGACTTCATGTGTGTGTGTGTGTGTGTGTGTGTGTGTGTGTGTGTGTGTGTGTGTGTGTGTGTGTGTGTGTGTGAAATGGGCTGTGAAATGGGCTGTGAATCACGGCATGGAATTGTCTAAGTCAGTCAGTAGAAGCTGTCGAACACAGTCACTACATCTAATCCCCGTCTGGCCAAGACAGTGTAAATGTTTATCAAGCCTGTTAGAATGGACTGGGATGGAGAGCCCAATAGGATTGTATAAGGATTTAGTGAGCAATTCACCTCCCTCCCCTCACCTTCCCCTCCTATGTTGTCATTATAACTTAGGACATTCCAATTTGGAAGGCTGTTGGAGTGCGCATCCGAGGCTTGCTAGAGCTGATAGCCAGTTAGTTGTAGAACGTCAGTGCCGTCGGTCAGTGTCGTGCAAAGTTATGGCATGAGCTGATTGTTGAGTTACTGGTGGTGTTAGTGGACATTATAGCGTAACTTGTAGCTCCTTGGTAATTTTTCCTTTCTAGAAAATTAAAAAAAATTGTCAGTGAATTTTCTGTGTGTTCATTGCTGTGTATAACCAATCAAAAATGAAGATCTAATTTTCCTCGCAGTATGACTTTGAATTTGGAATTCAACTTATGTATACAGTCGTGCAGTAAGTTTGACTATAGGGTGGAAAGGTGGTAAAATAATAGTTTTATACGATGAGAAGTTAGTTTGTCACTCATGGTAGGATTCTTGGGCTTAGCGAATCTTTGATGGAGAGACTGGGCTGGACAACGATAGGCATGGTGATAAGTCCCTATCCGCCCTGCACTTTGATCTGATGTAGCAGTTAGCGGAATGTACATGTACATGTACATGTACATACTAGGGTGTCAGACCTCAGCAGCTTCGCATGGCCAGCTACATTATCGGACCTTGACAGCCTAGCACGGCCAACCACTCTACTAGACCTCAGCAACCTGGCATCGATCAGGCTCTTGCACAACCTGCCAGTGGTCGGGAGAGCTAGAGAAGGAGAGCTCCTATTTCAAGCAGTTTATATTAAACATGTTCTCGTTATCACAAGTCAGCGAATCTCCTTTTCCTCACGCAGTTAGAATGTCATTTCCTAATTGCAGATCCGGCAATGTGTAGAAAGTAAGCGCACAACACTGACAGTAAAGGTCAAGCAAAAAACAGTAGCAACGAATCAGCTAACTCCCTACAGAGACAGTCAGAATGCTCGGGCGAAATGAGTGCATTTTAGCCGCTGGGTTTACTCACTGTTGCTTATCCTTTCTTGACCCAAAATGCAGTAGTCAACGAGCCGCTTGAAACGAAAAGCAAACAGTACTAATTGCGTGGGAATTTGCGAAGAACTAGTATGATTGCGTGGCAATCGTGAAACTTCGGATCTACTGGTGCCGACAAGCAAATCATCGCCAATGGTATATTTACTGTGCTGCTAATGCTGGTTGAATGCACTAGCTCCGGGATACTGACAAGTGCCGTGCGACCTTTGTAGACCTTTTCACTGCGTTTTGCAACCAATCAAGGCAAAGTCTTCTACTTCGAACTGAGGTTGAGGAAAGGCGGCGCTCAGGGGACATTGCACTGAAACGTTAGGGAGTTGACAGCTGAGCAGAGGATGGCAAATGTACGTTTCTGTGTCACACAGCTGGGCCAATCACGTACTTCTTTGGAGGTAGTCAGGAAGCTGTGTACTAGTACTTGGCAGATTCAGTGCTGTGGAGTGGTTCGGAGGATGGTTGCTAGAAGTCAAGACGGGAAGCTCGCTGTATGACTTTCATTCCTTCCTTAGTGAAGCAGGATCCAGGAGAGAAGCCCCAGCAGAGAGTACGATGAGTGCATCACAGTTTCTATACTGTAGGTCGCCAAACGGCAGGGAGAACGGAGGAACATGTTGTGTGGCTGCAGAGAGAGGTCGCTTAGGGTTCGGAAGGTTTACATCTGCTCTGGGTCTCCTGCATAAAATCAGAAACTGCAAAATACCGTTCCTACTATCTGGGGAATCTCTGCCGCAAGCTGTGTGATAAATGATGTTCTCTTCGTGTTGAAAAATGATGTTCTCTTCGTGTTAAAATCCGGAACTACGATCATGTACATGTAATGAGTGGTCAGGGGGGGGGGGGGGGGTTATTGATCCTGAAAAACATGTGTAGAGTGTAAAAAGAAGCCATCATGTACAGCTGCAAGTCGGTCATGTTTTGTTTCCTATCAAGTTAGTCAGTATCAAGGTGTTCAAGTCCAATAGTAGGCAATACATTGTACTGGTACTAGTACTAGTACTAGCTCATGACTGGGTGTAGACCACACTTGATCGAAAGTGTTCAGGTTCAAGCTTGTGCCTGTTTCTAGTATTGGGAGCCAAGGGCTTGGAAGGAACCTACTTGCTACTCCAGCGTGATGTCATGCTATTTTCTATAGGTAGATAGTAATGCTTGAAAAGTTGAAGTACGTCACTACGTGTACTGTACTTTAGCCTAGTGTAGGTGTCAGCACTAGCCATCATCATCATTATCATCATCATCATTGGAAACGGCCTCTTGTACGGGCTTGAAACGGTGATAACCGAGATTATGTGCAAAGATCGTGATAGATATTCAGGTAAAAATATGACATTTAACAGTTGAATGATTAGTACCAAGTAGATATTAAAATGCTGACTATTTTACCAGATAGATATTGAATGACAGATGATGTTACTTTACCAAATAGTTATTTAAGAAATGTGATGTTATCCATAGTGATATTGTTGAGAGGCATAGCATAAAAATTCACTATGCGGCCAAACGACACTGGGCCACAAAGGAATTCACCCGCCGTCTGTTATAAGACCCTCGGCAACCGTGAAAGCACGTAATGGCCCACCTCAAGAGGCAAAACGACAGGCGGGTACGCAACATACCCATGACAACAGGATCATCATCATCATCATCATCATCATCATCATCATCATCATCATTGGAAACGGCCTCTTGTACGGGCTTGAAACGGTGATAACCGAGATTATGTGCAAAAATCGTGAAAGATATTCAGGTAAAATATGACATTTAACAGTTGAATGATTAGTACCAAGTAGATATTCAAATGCTGATTATTTTACTAGATAGATATTGAATGACAGATGATGTTACTTTACCAAATAGTTATTTAAGAAATGTGATGTTATCCATAGTGATATTGTTGAGAGGCATAGCATAAAAATTCACTATGCGGCCAAACGACACTGGGCCACAAAGGAATTCACCCGCCGTCTGTTATAAGACCCTCGGCAACCACGAAAGCACGTAATGGCCCACCTCAAGAGGCAAAACGACAGGCGGGTACGCAACATACCCATGACAACAGGATATTTGAGATCCTGGCTTCTCTCTACAAAGAGAGGGCAAGAGACTTTAGGAATTGAGTTGTCTCAGGCCCGCTGAAACCATAAGTCGAGAACACCAGTGGGGTGAACGATCCTCGCTCGACATTCACAACGCGGCTGGAATATTGATTCTTTTTTGCCCGTTCATGGGACTTCAGCTGACTCAAGGCTTTTGATCGAGACAACACGGACGCTGCGGGATGGGTAATCCGCACATCAAAAAAGCGTCTTGTTGCCACGACCAAAAGCCCCGAGCCCGCACGTCAAGACGAGCCTCAGTACTTCTGTTGAGCAAAGGCCCTCCTGGTAGATCCTCATCACCGCACGGCAATAATCTAGGCTCGGTCTCGACGTCAACAACACCTGCCTCTCTCAGGAGACCGGCGACAAGGTCTCTCACCTCTCTCTCTCCCATCATCATCATCATCATCATCATTGGAAACGGCCTCTTGTACGGGCTTGAAACGGTGATAACCGAGATTATGTGCAAAAATCGTGATAGATATTCAGGTAAAACTATGACATTTAACAGTTGAATGATTAGTCCCAAGTAGATATTCAAACGCTGATTATTTTACTAGATAGATATTGAATGACAGATGATGTTACTTTAATAGTTATTTAAAAAAATTTGATGTTATCCATAGTGATATTGTTGAGAGGCATAGCATAAAAATTCACTATGCGGCCAAACGACACTGGGCCACAAAGGAATTCACCCGCCGTCTGTTATAAGACCCTCGGCAACCACGAAAGCACGTAATGGCCCACCTCAAGAGGCAAAACAACAGGCGGGTACGCAACATACCCATGACAACAGGATATTTGAGATCCTGGCTTCTCTCTACAAAGAGAGAGGCAAGAGACTTTAGGAATTGAGTTGTCTCAGGCCCGCTGAAACCATAAGTCGAGAACACCAGTGGGGTGAACGATCCTCGCTCGACATTCACAACGCGGCTGGCATATTGATCCTTTTTTGCCCGTTCATGGGACTTCAGCTGACTCAAGGCTTTTGATCGAGACAACACAGACGCTGCGGGATGGGTAACCCGCACATCAAAAAAAGCGTCTTGTTGCCACGACCAAAAGCCCCGAGCCCGCACGTCAAGACGAGCCTCAGTACTTCTGTTGAGCGAACGCCCTCCTGGTAGATCCTCACCACCGCACGGCAATAATCTAGGCTCGGTCTCGACGTCAACTACACCTGCCTCTCTCAGGAGACCGGCGACAAGGTCTCTCACCTCGTTGTGCCTGGCGATTGTGTACCCACCAGTAGCGCAAGTGAGGGCGTGTGCGGGACTGAGATCCACTCCACACACACATTTCTCCGGCAGTCCACTCAATCTGTGACCATACCGGATGCATAGAGCGTCCCGGAAATCAGATTTCTTTAAAATTGTTCCATGCTGCCAGCGGGGAGCCACCGTCAGCCACGATGATAGACCCTTCTCATTTGCGACTTCTACCAAAAACTGCTGCTCGGCAGTCAAGCATGGCTTAGTATCGGCTGGGCGACGACACACATCCCCGATCCTGGCCGCACGCGTTGTTCTTGCAATGTGCCGTGCATCGCCCACTGCATCACGAACCGGATCAGGTGTCAAGATTAATTGATCCGGATTCGCCAGCACACCAATATTTCCATCAGGCTGTGCGATTTCCTCCTGGGCTTCCATCTGTGGCACACAGGAAACGTCAGGAGGGCTTGTGTAATCATCATCATCATCATCATCATCATCATCATCATCATCATCATCATCATGCTGACCGTGGTGGAGCGTCTCCCACTCCCACGATGACGGCAACGGAGGTGCAGCCGCGGGAGGTCGCTGGCAACTCAAACCCTGGACCGGATGTGGCTGCTGATGTTGCTGGTGCTGGTACCCCCTTTCAGAGGATGATCGATGAAATGCGTCACAAAAAGCGTGTCGTCCACACCGAAAACCGGGAGCGCGCAAAGGCAGCCAGGAACAAAATAGTGGACACGAGCGATGAGATGACGAAGCGACGAATAGAAGAACACACGGAGAAAGGATCATCCTCATGGCTGAGCGTGCTGCCCCTGGCGGAGCATGGCTTTCGTCTCACCAAGCGTGACTTCCGGGATGCTCTGGCATTGAGATATGCATGGCCGCTAGCCAATACACCAGCAACCTGTGTGTGTGGTGAGCTGTTCTCAGTTGAGCATCAGCTATGTTGCGCCAGGGGCGGCTTCCCGACACTTCGTCATAACGAGATACGTGACCTGCTGGCGAGGGAATTGACTGAAGTCTGCACTGCCGTTTCGACAGAACCAGCGCTGCAACCTCTTTCTGGTGAGAGGTTTCCTCTTCGGTCAACGAACCGCCGAGAGGATGCGCGCCTGGACATAGCCGCTCGAGGGTTTTGGACCCGTGGGGAGGAAGCTTTTTTTGATGTAAGGGTATTTTGCCCAGATGCTCCTTCCTACGGGTCCAGAACCCTTCCTGCATTGTACCAGCAGCACGAGCGGCGTAAGTGGAACGAATATGGGCCAAGAGTCACAAATGTAGAAAGAGCCGCTTTCACACCTCTCGTGTTCTCTGTGCATGGTGGTTGTGGGAGGCTGTGCAATGTGTTCCTCAAGAGACTGTGCCAGATGCAGGCCGAGTCATCGGGATCTCACTATTCCCAGGTCATTGGTTTACTCCGCTGTCGGCTGTCTTTTGCTTTGCTGCGTGCTGCTGTGTTGTGCATACGTGGGGCTCGGTCACGGTACCACCATCCGGCGAGATGTTTTCATGATGTCTCGATTGCCGTGGCCGAGTCAGGTCTAGTTTGTTAAGTATCGTGCTGTGTCCTGACTGTGCATGCGGGATTGGTATGGCGCTTACCCTTTTGTTGCTGTTTTGTTGCTTTCATGCCTTTAAGCATGTAATTGTGTTCAATTGTTGTATTTCATGGAAAAACGATCTTTGCGTTGGATTCATTTAAACTATTATTTGTGTAGGGTTCCACTCCTTCATCTTGGGAAATTGTGTTTTGTTTGCCCAAAGAAGTGGCTTCATCATCATCAAAAAAAAAAAAAAATCATCATCATCATCATGCAGCTGCCGGAGGGCTCTCCCCATTGCGAAAGTGGTACAACCTCCTTAAGGAAGAGGGCCAAAAATACGGCTACAACATCAACGAAACAAAAACGCAACTACTCGTCAAGCCTGGCTTTGAGTCCTTGGCTGCCGAGACTTTTGGTGACACAACTATCCACGTCAAGTCTCGTGGCGTACAGTATCTGGGCGCTGCTATCGGGACTGAGGCATTCCTCGGAGAATTCAAAGAGACAAAAGTAGAAGAGTGGGTGAAACATACAGAGATTTTGGCAAATTATGCCGCATCAGAGCCGCATGCAGCATACTCTGCGTTGACCCATGGCTTAGTCAACAGATGGAACTATGTGTTTCGAACTATGGCTGTTTCTGCGGAGGACTTGGCGCCGTTGGAGCGGGAGCTTCACTCCTCACTTCTACCGGAGCTCGTGGGACAACCGAGCGTGCCTCTGAAAGACATTGATATTCTAAAGCTCCCGACACGGGATGGTGGGATGGCCCTTCCGGACCTCACGACTCGACCACGGTTTGAGCACCAGGGCTCCAAGCAAGTGTCCGGACCTATGGTGAAGGAGGTTCTGGGCGATTTCGCTAAGGATAGCGATCCAATTTCTCTCGCTGGAGATGTGCCGGCTTCTGCAGATACTGCTGACCGTGGTGGAGCGTCTCCCACTCCCACGATGACGGCAACGGAGGTGCAGCCGCGGGAGGTCGCTGGCAACTCAAACCCTGGACCGGATGTGGCTGCTGATGTTGCTGGTGCTGGTACCCCCTTTCAGAGGATGATCGATGAAATGCGCCACAAAAAGCGTGTCGTCCACACCGAAAACCGGGAGCGCGCAAAGGCAGCCAGGAACAAAATAGTGGACACGAGCGATGAGATGACGAAGCGACGAATAGAAGAACACACGGAGAAAGGATCATCCTCATGGCTGAGCGTGCTGCCCCTGGCGGAGCATGGCTTTCGTCTCACCAAGCGTGACTTCCGGGATGCTCTGGCATTGAGATATGCATGGCCGCTAGCCAATACACCAGCAACCTGTGTGTGTGGTGAGCTGTTCTCAGTTGAGCATCAGCTATGTTGCGCCAGGGGCGGCTTCCCGACACTTCGTCATAACGAGATACGTGACCTGCTGGCGAGGGAATTGACTGAAGTCTGCACTGCCGTTTCGACAGAACCAGCGCTGCAACCTCTTTCTGGTGAGAGGTTTCCTCTTCGGTCAACGAACCGCCGAGAGGATGCGCGCCTGGACATAGCCGCTCGAGGGTTTTGGACCCGTGGGGAGGAAGCTTTTTTTGATGTAAGGGTATTTTGCCCAGATGCTCCTTCCTACGGGTCCAGAACCCTTCCTGCATTGTACCAGCAGCACGAGCGGCGTAAGTGGAACGAATATGGGCCAAGAGTCACAAATGTAGAAAGAGCCGCTTTCACACCTCTCGTGTTCTCTGTGCATGGTGGTTGTGGGAGGCTGTGCAATGTGTTCCTCAAGAGACTGTGCCAGATGCAGGCCGAGTCATCGGGATCTCACTATTCCCAGGTCATTGGTTTACTCCGCTGTCGGCTGTCTTTTGCTTTGCTGCGTGCTGCTGTGTTGTGCATACGTGGGGCTCGGTCACGGTACCACCATCCGGCGAGATGTTTTCATGATGTCTCGATTGCCGTGGCCGAGTCAGGTCTAGTTTGTTAAGTATCGTGCTGTGTCCTGACTGTGCATGCGGGATTGGTATGGCGCTTACCCTTTTGTTGCTGTTTTGTTGCTTTCATGCCTTTAAGCATGTAATTGTGTTCAATTGTTGTATTTCATGGAAAAACGATCTTTGCGTTGGATTCATTTAAACTATTATTTGTGTAGGGTTCCACTCCTTCATCTTGGGAAATTGTGTTTTGTTTGCCCAAAGAAGTGGCTTCATAAAAAAAAAAAAAAAAAAAAAAAAAAAATCATCATCATCATCATCATCATCCTCATCATCATCATCATCATCATCATGTGACCAAGCCGCTTTTACGGGCAACAATATTATGAATATAAAACGCAAGGTATTGTAAGAGCAATTTTCTGAAAATAATGTTAAAACACGAAATAATTTATAGAAATGCATTATCACACCGTAGCCACTTTTATGGGCAAATTCCAATACAAGGCAATAGGAAAACGAGGATGAAGTTAACCTTTTAACCCAAAGAAAAGACAAAAGATGTCAACAATAGAACTACAAATATAAAAAACAAACATCAGGTCATAAAAACTACTTTAAAACATAACCAAATGACAGCAAAGCGTGGAGAATGAGATTGACTTACAAAACAAAAGTAGTCCTACTATGCTTACAAAACAGAATCTACCTACACCACTAAGGAAGAAACATTAAATGATTGCAGTCTCACAAACACCGGCCTCTATCTAACGACCCATCAAACAATAACTCCTGAAATTCTTGACTGACTTTTTCTGGTAGGAGCTACGGCAGCCGCGAAAACAGGTCACTGCCCAACGGAGTAAAGTGAACGAGAGCAGGCACCGCAATCGACCCATAACCAGCGAGTAGGCCAAGTCACTGTGTTTATCGACATACTGGGCTGCAAGACACTTGAGAAAGCGGTCTGCCTCCCGGCCACACATGCCATTCGTGGCGAAAACCAACGGGGTGAATGTGCCTCGGTCTATATTCACAACACGCGCTCCGTATTCCCGCTTTTTCATGCCTTCATGCTTTTGGAGATGGCGCTGGACTTCTGGACGCGACAGCAGGTTTGGCTTTGGGTGAGTCACCCGAACATCAAAAAAAGCCTCCTGCTGCGTGGACCAGAAACCCCGCGCCCTCACATCGAGGCGAGCTTCGGATTTCCTGTTGGCTGTACGATGGGGAAGATCCTCCCCATCAAATGGCGCTAGCACCGGCTCCACCTCCACGTCAGGCAATACCTCCGACAGTACACCCGCCAGCAAATCGCGAACATCATTATGGCGTGCGATGGTGTAGCCGCCAGTAGGACAAGCCATTGCATGCTCAGTGCTTAGAGTTGCTCCACAAACACAAGTCTCAGGGAGGCCATCCAGCTCCAAACCGTATCGGAAGCAGAGAGCATCCCGGAAATCAGATTTATTGAGGATGGTTACTGGCTGATTGTATGACGGTTGGGCGGTCAGCCAGCTGGAGGTGCCTTTCTCACCCGCTGTTTCTAACAGTAGCCGCTGGCACGGAGACAGTCCAGGGCCAATCTCTGCCTGCACACCACGCGAAATCTGGTCCCGCTGTGCTCTCACCCGGCGCAGCTCAGCACGCACCGCAGCAACAGCCTCAGCGACACCACACGGACCACTAGGATTAGTCTCGCCAGGCTCTTCGACGCCTAATCCCACGGCAACAGGCCCCGCACGCAGCGCAGAGAACGATCTGGCAAAATCATCATCATCATCATCATCATCATCATCATCATGAGAAAAGCCTCTTTTACGGGCAAAGCAAATGTATATCATTACAATATGTAAAGTGAACAGGGGAAATCAACACAAAACCAACCGGAAAATGATGAAACACAAAAGCAGTCAAGGAAGTAAATCAATACAAAAACAAGCAATGAACACAGAGTAATAAAAGGGGAAAAACCAAATAGCATTATATTAAGTTGAGGCCAAAGGCAGCACCCTACTCCGCCTGGCGGCACTGGGCCAGAAATGAGTTCGGCTGTCGCCTCTTGCCGTACGAACCGCGGCAACCGCGGAAGCAGGTGACTGCCCATCGCAGCAAGCAGAAAGACAAACGGGTGCGTAGTATGCCCATTACTAGTGGGTACTTCAGTTCAGTATGGCGCTCAACAAACAGGGAGGCCAATGATTTCAGGAATTGAGTAGTTTCTGGGCCACTAAAGCCGTACGTCGAGAACACAAGTGGCGTGAAGGAGCCGCGCTCCACGTTAACCACACGGCTGGCGTATTGATTTTTCTTGTTTCGCTCGTGAGACTTCAGCTGACTCAGGGCTTGTGATCGAGACAACACAGACGCTGCGGGATGAGTGATCCGCACATCAAAGTAAGCGTCCTGTTGCCACGACCAAAAGCCGCGAGCCCGCACATCCAGACGAGCTTCTGCGCATCGGTTGAGGGAACGACCACCAGGCAAATGCTCACTGCTGCAGGGCAATAGCCGGGGCTCCGTCTCTACGTCCACCACTCCAGCCTCCCTCAGTAGTCCAGCAACCAAGTCCCGCACCTCATTGTGACGGGCAATGGTATAGCCGCCAGTGGCACAGGTAAGTGCATGAGCGGGGCTGAGAGGCACACCACAAACACATGAATCGGGTAGCCCACTCAACCTTCGCCCATAGCGGATGCACAGGGCATCACGGAAGTCGGATTTCTTCAGGATGGTTCCATCTTGCCACCGCGGGGCAACAGTCAACCATGACGATACTCCCTTTTCGGACGCGATTTCAACAAGAAATTGTTGCTCCGAGCTCAAGTCCGCCTTAATGTCTTGTTGCCGGCTGCATAGGCTCCGCATTTTGCTTGTCCGAGTCGAGCGTGCCAGCTGGCGGGTGTCCCCAACAGCATCGCGGACGGGATCATGATTGGAGAGCCTCACTCGGTCGGCAACCTCCTGGGTTGTATCACCGGAGCCCTCTGACTGGGCAGTATCCGACAAATCGCTCCTTGCCATATCACCAGGCACGCTTGGAGGGTTCGCATATGTGCCAGTCAACAGTAGCTGAACAAGAGGCTTTGTGATGCTCAAGGATGCTGCGAGCTCTGCTGGTGCACTATCCTGCAACAGAGGGAGGGCCAAACCACCAAGACGCACTGGAAATGACATCAGCTCTCTCTCAGGGCTACCAGGACGAACGCCATCCCCCAGAAGGGCAGGTATCAGGCAATCATTGATCCTCTCATCAAGCTCGGCCAGTATCTCAGCCGAACAAGGTGAGCAACGCAAGTGGTATGTCCATGTGGATGACAGACCCTTCGTAAAAACGGTGTATGCGGCCTGAGGCTGAGTGACAGCCATCCCCGTCAGGGAATCCAGAACCTGCTTCCATTTATCCACCTTCTTGGCCATGAAGGCAGAGCAGAACTCCTCACTGCCAATCGCTCCGCCGAGGTGACGGTTGCCGCTGGTCTTGATGGTAACTCCAGTGGCGGAGAAGAGGCGCTGGGCCTCTTCCTCATGCTCCGGCTTGACCAGCAACACTGATTTCCGTGGGTTTGGAAAGTATCCATAGTCAGGGCCCAGTTGGCTTATGTCTCCCCAGTATGTGGACAATGAAGAAACGCGGCCACCTGCAGAATCGTCGTCCGCGTACCAAACCTGAGCCACAGATGGATTGGATTCCTGGAGGCGCCGAATCATCGGGACTGTAGCGATACCATACAGAGCCATGGCCAGCGGATCGCCCTGGCAAGTACCCTCCAGTGACTCAATCTCCCCGCCGCCGGAGACGAAGAGACGAATTGAAGAACTGTACGTGTTCTGGAACACCTTTGCCATAGCGGGGCATACATAGGGCACGTTATGGAGGGCCGCGTTTCTATTCAATGAATTGAACGCATTCGTAGCATCTACAAACAAGATGCCTTCCGTGTCCTCTCGTGCGAACAACTCCTGCATTGCATGAACCCCTGCCTCACAGGCAGACGGCACCCCAATGCACAATTGCATGGGAGCAGTAGCACGCAGTACATCGGACTCAAGCACCCGCATAACGGCACGACACACAAGCCGGCGGAACACTTCACCCACCGCAATCGGCCGCACACCTGGGTGTTTGTCCAATGGAATAAGTCTAGCGGCGGTAAATGCGGATAGGTGTTCCGGATCCAAGTCCTCCGAGCACAGGCATTGGGCAAAGCTGGCAAGAGCAGTACAGAGACCATCTGACGATTTGCGATAACAGGTTAGCATCCGGCACCACGCGTCAGAGTCCAGACCAGATGGGCCCGAGGACCCCTTCATCTGTCGGCCCAGACGTCGGATGAGCTCCGGTGTGATTTTCTGGAACACTATACTGTTGATTGGCTCCGGGTCGCCGGCGAGAAGTATCGAAACCGGGGGCTCGGCAGCAGGTGGATGTTTTTGCAACAGTGCCTCCTTCACGGTAGTTCCAGTTTCTTCGTCCACTACATCTGTCATACCCAGCACATCATTGGAAGAATCACTGGACAGGTAGCGAATGGCAGACTTAATTTTTCCCGAAAATACCAGGTTGCTGAATGTGATATCACTCTTCTCTCCTCCACCAGACGAGGTAGAGTACCGGGGCTTGAGACGATCCTGAAGGGACTCTCCTTCAGTAGTCAGATCATCTATTCGGCCAGATTTCCATAGAGTGAGTCGACGCCGTAAATGGTCGCTATAGTTTGACATCATCTTAGAATCATGCGGACGCTGGAGAAGCAGGTGGCAGGCAACACCGACGGCCTTCCATGCAACTGGTCGTAATGAGGAGCCATTGGTGAAACCCTTGATGAGCCCAGTGAGCACGTCAACAAAATCACCACCAGCCGAGCCCAATGGAACGTTGAATAAGTTTCTCCGCCAGGTCACCACCTTCTCATACGCTCGGGATATGTCGTTGTTGAGGGAGGTGTTCGAAGATAGGGAATCATCACTGCTCATAGTATTAACTCTGGCACCCGCAGGAGAGACCTGTGATGTAGAAGTCTGCCGAGCGACCGCGGCAGCCGGAGAAGCAGCAGCAGCAGGCTGGGCCGAGCCCTGCCCCACAGCAGCAGCTCCTGGCAACAGGGAGGGCGCAGGATCCACCCCGCTCCGCCCACCAATGCGATGAGCCGGCCGACCAACCGCGCCTCCGAAATCGCCGGCCGGTAATGACGAGGTGCCGGCATCACCGCTGTCTGCCGCTTGTCCAGAGGACTCAGGACCCGAAGCATCTAGGGTAGCCAGGAGCTCCACCTGAGAACCTGTGGGATGAATGTTGGATGTTGACGCTCCAGCCCGTGAGGTGCCAAGGCCATCACCTTGAATCTGAGAGGATGGATCAGTTATTACATCACTTGCAGGGGAAGAACCAGCGCGTGCATGATCTGCGCATACCAAGTTCCTCGGAAGTGTCGAATTTATATGCAGTGAATCACTGTCACTGTCGCTAGCTTGCGATCTATCTCCAGCGCAATCAACCCCGCGAGGTGCAAACCCAACCGCAAGTGGCTGGCTGGCAGGGTGCGCGTTGACAGTTCGAGTGACATTGCTAGCACCAGAAGGCTGTGAGGCAGATAACGAATTGTTGCACGTGCTAGGTAGCGACCTTCCTGGGTAGCAATCAATACACTTCCTCCCATGCCGAACACAGCTGCATCTCACACACTTTCGACTTGATTGACACTGGCAGCACGGCATAAAGTATTCCAACGGCTGGAGGTGCGAGGCTGGCAGCCCCTGCAGGCCCACTGCTGGTAGGTGGCAATGATGTTGATGAACGATGCTCTGGCGAGATTGATCAGGCGGGTACTGTTCAATCATCATCATCATCATCATCATCATCATCATTCTTATATATACATCAAGTAGTACTAAATAATTGAGAGGCTTTGAATCGTTTTTATCAAAATCAAAATATTTGTATTTAAAAAAAAAAAAAAAATCATCATCATCATCATCATCATCATCATCATCATGTGACCAAGCCGCTTTTACGGGCAACAATATTATGAATATAAAACGCAAGGTATTGTAAGAGCAATTTTCTGAAAATAATGAACACGAAATATAAAAATGCATTATCACACCGTAGCCACTTTTATGGGAAAATTCCAATACAAGGCAATAAGAAAACGAGGATGAAGTTAACCTTTTAAGGTGGCAGACTACCCAAAAATTCGCTGAAAAATCGAATTTCTAAATTCATATTGAGTGCTACGTCAGTTGAAAGAGCATGAATAGCTGCAAATTCTCTGAAAATTGTGTCCCGATCTGACCGGCCGTTCAAGAGTTATGGCCGAAAATGTGCCCTTGCAAGGAAAGATTTTTTTGTTGCACGCTGTCATTTGTTGGCAGCACTGTATTTGAATGTGAGCAGACCGTGCGCAACTTGTTGTATCATGGAAACACGTGAAAGTGTGCAGAATTTTGCTCCAAGTCCAAAAAATCAGGTTTTTGAGCCACGTATTGGGCCGTGCAGCAGGACTTTTGCCAGCACCCTCGTGACGTTGCAGATACATGTATGTGGCTTGATTATTGTAGTTGACGTTGATTTAGTGACTTTGGCAAGTTTGAGTCGTGTCAAGAAGTCAGGTAGGATTCAGTACTAGGCAGTAGTGAAACGTGAGTGGTAGTCTTTGCCGGTTTCTGAGGGTATCCTGGATTTGGTGTGCAGCGCTGTGGAAATGGCTTGCTGTGGAGGTCCCAGCACTGGATGTTGTATCAAAGGTACGACCTCGGAGCACGTGCTAAACCTAAAAAAATTCAAAAATTGACTTGGGTCTGTGGGAGTGTGTGAGAGAACGCCCACTCGTTCCGTTGTGACAGATTCCAGGGCCTCGTTGAGGGGCCCTACCCCATCACCCATGGCTGCTTCTGGACTTGTTCTAGGTTTGAGTCCCGCGCACGAACAGAATGAGCACGAAAATGTGAAAAAATTGTAAATGCATTTGTTTGGCTCCTGGGTGGCTCGTACAACGTGGCACTATGCCGGAAATTTGAGTTTTTCCGGCCTGGAAAGCCTGTCAGTGAGGCGCAAGAACTTGTAAATCATGTCCTGAGGGCCAGCATAGTGGCAGGAGTGTGTGGTCAAAATTTCACTCAAATCCATTGAGAAACACCAAAGTTACGGTCAATTGAATGCCATATGAAATTTATGGGTAGGCTGCCCCCTTAACCCAAAGAAAAGACAAAAGATGTCAACAATAGAACTACAAAAATAAAAAACAAATATCAGGTCATAAAAACTACTTTAAAACATAACCAAATGACAGCAAAGCGTGGAGAATGAGATTGACTTACAAAACAAAAATCATGATGATGATGATGATGATGATGATGATGATCATCATCATCATCTTCCTGTTCGCTGTTGCCTTGACCGAGGTTTGCTCCAGTGTGTCTGTGGAGCCACCTCTCGCCCCTGTTGAGGGTGAGGTTTTTCAGGCCAGGTCGGCGAACACCTCTGTCGAGGCTCGCCTTGATGTGAGCGCTCGAGGCTTCTTGACGCGTGGGCAAGATGCATTTTTTGATGTAAGGGTGTATAATCCCGACGCTTCTTCCTATGCGTCCAGAAGCCTGGACGCGCTCTTCCGGCAACATGAAGGTGCTAAGAGACTGCAATATCAGGAGAGAGTAGTCAATGTTGAGCGTGGTGCCTTTGCACCTCTTGTGTTTTCCGTGAATGGGGCTGCTGCGCCGGCATCCACGGCCTTCCTCAGGCGCCTTTGCCTCCTTACATCTCAATCTTCGGGAGGTAGCTATTCGTCGTTGATGGGTTATTGTCGTTATCGGGTGTCTTTCGCGCTGCTACGTTCCGCTGTGTTGTGTGTCAGGGGTGCTCGGTCGGCCCGTCACCGTCCAGTTCACATGCTTCGTGAGTTGGCGATGGTGGAGGGTCGGGTTCCCCTGCAGTGATTGGTGCTGCACCGAGCTAGTTTGGTGTGAAAGTGTTACTATTGTTATTATTCTTGTATCTATACATCAAGTATTACTAAATAATTGAGAGGCTTTGAATCGTTTTGATCAAAATCAAAATATTTGCCAGGTTGGAAGGTGGGATCAAAAAAAAAATCATCATCATCATCATCAGCCCTTTCGCGTTGGCATCGGCGTTAGCCTAGCCTTCACTTGCCAGGGAGTAGTAAAATACTACTCCCTGGTACTAGCCATGTAGAAGGAGGTCCTTGGCTACTTCAGAGAGCAGTGTGTACAATCATGTACATGACTGCTTCAACGGTACCTGTATGACACGTGTATGCGTGTGTGTGCGTGCGTGCATGTTGGTGTGTGCTTGCGTGCATGTGTGCATATGTTCATGTGTGTCCGCGTGTACGTGTGTGTGTGTGTGTGCGCATGTGTGTTTGTGTGCCCGTGTGTGTGCATGATCTGTGTGTGTGTCTGTGTGCCAGCGCAGGGACCATTAATTTCATAAATCTGTGCTGAGGGACAACTCACTGTTGCAAAACTAAGCACACATCTAAGGGGCAGGACCACTTCAGTCAGTGTTATCAAGTATCAAACAATTGCTATCTTTAATATCTTATTTGCACATTGTCAATTTCTGCTTTGCTATGAAACACAGCATTCGATGGGACACATCAACAGGCACAGACAGGGCTGCAAGCTGCAGAGACATATGTCGGTCCAGTACAGCCTGATCCCAACAATAGCTTAACTCAGCCTATTGCAAACCAACCGCAGCCTGTTGGTCAGCAGCACAGCCTTATTGGACAACCTATCAACACTGGTGGCTTCAGTAATATTATGGGGCTTAGACCATCATTAGTGGAGTCAACACTGGGTCTCCCACCACAGCCTCAACCAACCATTGGTCTTATGTCATCACCAGCACAATTTGCGATTCTCTACAGCCAGGAAATGAGTCACCCCTTCCATGCCACTGCTAGCAGCTATCTGCCGAGTAGTGTCCCAGGAATGCACGGCAGTATGGCCAGCTCTAACCATCCTGCGGAAATGCACGCCGGCTTTCCACAGACCCCACTGAACGATCTAGCACAAGGCGTCGAGTATCAACCGGAAAACCCCTCCGCCCCTCCACTGTTTGGCGGACATCCCAGAAATCTGTGCGAATGGCGTGTAAACAACGGTCTACAATTGTGTGGGTTGGCTTTCTATAGTGTCACCGAACTAGCGCAGCACATAAGCAACGCTCATCTCCAGCAACAGGACACTACCGAAAAGGAGGATGGCAACATGCACATCTGCCACTGGGACCAGTGTTCACGCAAGAGAGGATTTAAAGCTAAGTACAAGCTTGTCAACCATATACGAGTTCATACAGGTGAAAAACCCTTTGTCTGCAATCATCAAGACTGCACACACAAAGCATTCGCAAGATCCGAAAACCTGAAGATACACTACAGAGTCCACACAAAGGAAAAGCCGTTTGCCTGCACCTTCCCGGACTGTAAGAAAAGATTCGCAAATTCCTCGGATCGAAAGAAGCACATGAACGTGCACACGAAAGATATAACCTACCAATGCAGGGCAGCAGGATGTACGAAGAGATATACACACCCGAGCTCGCTTAGAAAGCACTCCAAGCAGCATGATGCTCGAAATGCAGCCAATGGCGGAAATGCTCTTTCCTACAGTACCACGGACACCAGCGCAGAGAACAGTGACTTGACGTCTGCGGATGGTTCTATTGCTGCGGACGGAGAAAGTGATCATGGCAGTTCGATTTCATCCGATGAGGTACTTGCAGACCAGCACCACCACCATCAACAACAAGAAGAACAGCAGCAGCAGCATCACCACCAACATCAACAAAAAGGTTTTGCACTTGTGACTTGCATGGACCAGTGTCAGCCTGCACAGCCGCAACACTTACCACTGGGAACATCCTCAAGGATGCTGACTGTGAATTCAACATCCACGTCATCTTTGCCTCAGTTACCTTATCATTTGCACTCTGCCCAGGCTACTGCTGGTAGTGATTTGGTCAACAGTGCACTGCCGACGCCCACACACACACAGCTATCGCTGGTGGCTCACACACCGCAGCACCAGTCATCACCTGTGTCTCAGACGCACAACCATCAGGCACAGAAGCACTCTCTCCCATCGCCGATGCAGCTGCGCCAGCAGCATTTTGCACAGCATTCGGCAACTGCTCAGCCAACACTATTTCATGCAGGACAATTGCTGCACCCCGTACCGCCCTCGCAGGTCGCTCACTCTCTGTCAGCACAAAGACACCTACCAAAAAGGCATTACTAAGCAAACAAACATTACACGGCTTGAAAACACTGTTCTCATGAGCTGGACAACTGCCTTTTCAAAATGGCGCTGCAGCCAGCTTCGTGAATGGATGTGTTAACAACTGTCAATAAGGTTTTTAAGGCACATCATCACTTTCAACCAAACAATTGCGTAATTATTATCAAAACTCCTAAGTTTTACGGAGTTCACAATTTTTTTATAATAACCTAATTCAATAAAGAGGTATGAAGTGTACAGATGCAAGTTCAATACTCGCTTTTGTGATATTGAATTATCGTATCAACGCTGTCCAACGCTGAATGTTTTTAAGGTTATTTCATTATAGATGGAGCTGGGTTATTGCTTATTAGGCTGTGGAACTTTGTCAATCAGACGACTGCCACATTTGTAGAAGTTCCTTTTTCAAATGTCTTGTCAATTTCATTTTCCGCACGTTGTCTTCACTAACATTACCCATGATGCTGGCCATATGTATATAGCGTCAGTAGAATTGCAGCTCAACATCCTAATCCGCACTGCCTTCAGTCTGGTTTCTACCCACTCACTGTCAGGATCGGGTATTTCCCCTCCAATTAGTAACCATAGTACCCGTTTCTTTTTAGTTCACTTTTTCGGCTGATCTGCTCATCCCGCAGAAATGTGTCAATACTAATGCTGGCCTAACAGATTCTACAACTGCTGAAGAAAGTCTTGTCTTATGCGATGAGCCTTCAAACACTCATAATTATCGTATCTCTGTTCAAAATAATGGGATGGAGTTTTTCTCTTATTCATATGGGAATTTGTGAGCCAGTACTCGAAGTACAGATGTGCAAGCACATCATAGAAAACAATACTCGATAGCGAAGTATTCGTGAGCAAAAATCATAAGAAAGTAACTTTAGACGCTTCTTTTTTGTGGCTAGACTGAGAAAGCACAAGACAGAGTTAGTGGTACTATGCCTTGCATGTTCCAGTACATCATGTATGCATGTTCCAGTACATCATGTATGCATGTTCTAGAGTAGCGAGAAGTTCATGTGAACCACTATCTAAGTAAAGTGCTAGAAATAAAGGCATTACTGGCACATCTGGTGGATTTCGAGTGGTAGCGCAATTTGATAAGGAACGAGCGGGCGAAGCCACATCTCTCTGACTCACAGCTGTTAGCGAGCGTTTTCAAGATGACCTTCCTGTTCACTGTTGACACATTCACTAATTCGGTGGCATTTTCTGACAGTCTCCACTTCAGAACTTTCATACATTTGTCATTTAAAATGCTAAAATCAGTAAAATCTGTATAGGCAAGTGTTGCGTAGGATTGGTGTACATACATGTACATGTATAGTGTGACTACACTACTAGAACTAGTAGTGTAGTGTCCCTGCCCGACCAATACGGAAGCAGTACGGAACTAATACGGAGCTTTGCCTGATGTATATTTAGTGTATCTCCGTATGGGGAGATACACTAGGCGCGGTGAAATCAACAAGAATTACTTTTATTCTACTTTCAGGTACACACCTGAGATATAATTGTTAGTGAAAGAAGAAGCGGCAAAATAAATAACTTTCTCTCCGGTGCTCACCTAGAGGCTGAATCCTTATTCTTCGAGTTAGCTTTCATTGCTATCCAATCTAATCTAATCTTCTCTTCATCAAAACAGAAATGCGCAGCCGCTTTTATGCAGCAGACGACGTACGCTTACATACGGAGATACACTAAATATACATCAGGCAAGCTCCGTATTAGTTCCCTACTACTTCCGTATTGGTCGGGCAGGGATACTACACATGTAATGTTCATATACATGTAAACGGAGTTTTGCGGACTACCCGCCACTATCTCGTCCGCCCCGGGATACCCGATGAAGGCTGATTCACTCGCATCTTCTGCTACATGTACTGTGTCAGTGTGAGAAAGAACTTTGAAGAAGACGAGTTCGAGCATACAATTCTGTTTTGCCATGATTTCTTCCCTGATTTTCATTGAAAACACTATCTGCATGACCTCCAAACCCTTTACCATGCAGACCACCAGCACTGATCAGGTGCATTGTGCACAATTGTATAGCCTACATACTAGAACTGTGGTATAATCGTGCAGTTATGCTCCTACCTCCGAGAAGATGCCAAATTATGCTCCAAATTTTCAACCACCAAATTATGCCAATAATTATGCCGGCATAATCCGCCGGTGCCTACTCCCTGCTCAATACACAGTGTTTCGGGGAATTCACCCGTCATCAGTTGAGTTTTAGTAGGCTGGGGAAGATTGTGCCTGAAAAGCACCACTTATATAGCGCTCTCCAGGTACAGACATTACCAGGGATACAAACTTACAGAGACGCTCCGTTTCCAGCTCGACAAACACACACCTCTTGAACACCAGATAGCAGCGTAGGTCAGTAACGCTCATGGGTGTGCTGAACAAGCGCTGAGGACCGTTGTCCATTCACAATGTTGTTGCCTCCAAACCATCTAATTCGCAAGCCAGCGCAGAAGACAATAAAAGTCCAATTTTGCAGCCGATTTTCGAACAATCAGCTGATTTTGCAATAGGGTCCAGCGGATAATGCTCCGAAAATGTTCGTATAATGCTAATTATAATGCTAAAAAAACTACCTCATAATGCTGATTATAATTCTTCAACAAGGTCTATAATGCTCTTGTTTTGGAAAAAATAGAAGAAAGGCTCCACATTGTCAAACTTCCAGGAAAGGATGCATATAGTCGATCTGCCTCTGAAGCTGCTACAATATCTCTAACGAGCGCCACCACTTCTTAGCACTATAAGACATGCTCGTCTCCATTGGCTGCTCTCCATTGCAACTTTGATGCAGGGCTGTGGCTGCATAGTGGGTGCATCAAATCTTTTCCCTTGCTTATCCATGAAGTGAGAGGTGAAACCATTATTGCTGGTGATCATTTGGATGCTAGAAGCTTATCATGGGAAGCGATATTCCTGCCTGCAGACAATCTGTCACTGCTTCCACTCTGTGACAAAATTAATAATATCTTCATCTGAAACAACTCACGTGAGGCCAGTTCCTGAGAGACGATCTCAGATCTAGATCCCTCCCATTTGCGGAAATCCTGAACACACGTGGTCAGAAGTTATTTTGCCGCTCTACATCCTCTGCTTGCGCTGTCTTCTTCTCCTGAGGTTGCGCGGAGACAAATGGTTGGCCACAATACTCTTCTTTTCTGATAGCACTTGACTGTAGGTCTTGCATTACAATCGTCCACAACGAACTGCACGTGCTTCACCAGGAAAGTAAGACACGCGCTGCTGAGCACTCAAATCGACTTGGTACTGCGTCCACGAGAAATTTTACTTCTTTTCGAGCCTGCTGAGCTGGACTCGGCAAAGGTAGTTATTTAGAACAAGCTCTTTCTGTTTATGGTTAGGGTCCAGCGGATAATGCCAGCATTATATTCGGCATTATACGACTATCCGAGCATCAGAGCATTATTGAGCATTAGAAAGGAACAAAACGAGCATTATGTGAGGTTTGAGCGGCATAACGAGTTTCATAGTGGATAATACCGGGAAATCCCAGGTTTTTGGCAACAATCGGCTATAATCATGATCATGAGATGTCTGATGATTGGTTTTTGCCATGAAACTCTGAGTAACAACGAAACAGCCCTATTTTACTCCTTTTGTGTACCTCTTGCGTACTATGCTCCTTCCATTCCAGGCATTTGAGCACTATGCATTGTACCAGCGCATGACTTTGTGATTGTGTAGACACGTAACACCTTTAGACGCTACATAACTATTGCTACAAAAACGTTTTGATTGTAGCGATGTGGTCAGGTAAATGTATACAAGCCATTTGTGAAGCATGCCCAACCGAGGCCGCGATCGCCGAGGCAGTTCAAGTGACACAAATCCAAAGAAATTATTTACGAGGTTTCTTTTACTTTTAGAATGATGGAGAGCTATGGAGAAGGCATACGCGAAGTGCATTATCAAACAGACGAAGAAGAGATTTCTAGTTGTGCCAGAGGCTCTGGCGATAGCATCTCTAGAGATAATGAAGTAGACACTGATGCATTGCTAAATATGGACCAGGATGAAGGAGCGGCTATAAACAGAAAGAGTTCGTTTCAAAAGAACCGCCTTTGCCGAGTCCAGCTCAGGAGGCTCGAAAAGAACTAGAATTTCTCATGGACTCAGTACCAAGTCGATTGCTCAGCAGCGCCTGTCTTACTTTCCTGATGAAGCACGTACAGTTAGTTGTGGACAGGTCTACAGTCAAATTCTTTCAGAAAGGAAGAGTATTTTGGCAAGCCATAAGTCTACACACCATCTTAAGGAGAAGATGAGAGCACAAGCAAAGGATGTAGAGTGGCAAAATAACTTCTGACCACGTGTTTTCAGGATTTCCGCAAATGGGAGGGCTCTCCATCTGAGATCGGATCTCAGGAGCTGGCCTCACGTCTGGTGTTTCAGATGAAGGCATTATTCACAGAGTGGACGCAGTGACAGCTTGTCTGCAGGCAGGAATACTATTTGCCAAGATTAACTTCATCCCAACAATGAATGACTACCTGCAATAATGGTTTCATCTCTCACTACCTGGATAATCAGGGGAAAAATTTGATACACCGACTATTCTGCCACACCCCTACATCAAAGTTGGAATGGAGAGCAATCAATGGAGAAGCGATCATGTATCATAGTGCTAAGAAGTGGTGGAGCTCGTGAGAGATAACGTGGCAACTTTAGATGCAGATCGACGATATGCATAATTTCCTGGAAGTTTGACAAAGTGCAGACTTTCTTCCATTTTTGTCCCAAACCAAGAGCACTATATCCCTTGCTGAAGCATTATAATCAGCATTATAAGGCAGTTTTTGGAGCATTATGGCTAGCATTATATAAACATTTTCGGAGCATTATCCGCTGGACCCTATTTATGGTCGCTCCTTCATCTAGGTCCAAATTTATCAATGGATCAGTGTACTAGTATACTTCTGTATCGCTAGAGATGCTATGGCCAGAGTGTATGGCATAACACTTTTTATTAACAGGAAAACTCCTCTTCGTCTGTTTGATATTCACTTCGCGTACGTCTAGTCTCCTCCGTGGTTCTCCATGATTTCTAAAAAGTAAAACTCCTCGTAAATCATCGTTACGGATTTTGTGCAACAGCCTCAGTTGCAACGCTTAGTTGGGCATGCTACACCACATGTACATTTACCTGACTAAACTGCCACATAAAGCCTTTATGTATCAATGGCATTATGTAGTCAGTTAAATGTAGCATAAGTGCTAAAGTTGTTTCGTGTCTACACAATCACAAAATAATCAGCCGGTACAATACATGGCATTGCACCTCACGGCTTTAGCCGATTGTTGCCAAAAACCGGACATTTCCCGACAGTATCCACTATTTATTTTATTTTATTTTATTCCAAGCAATACATGGCTGGGGTAGCCAATGACCACTTTGCGTGGCGATTGCAGGGTTTTTATAGCCAACCATGGCTAACATGGAAAAGAGTAAGAAGTCAAAAAGAAAAGGAAAAGAAGAAAGAAGCAAATATGGACTAAAATTGTGGTCTACTGGTAAAGCAAGGCGTTCCTGAATGCTGTTAAAGTAGAATTGCCCTTTGTCTCCTGGTGCAGCCTAAGCCAATGCAAATAGCCATTGAAAAGGGGGGAGTGTAGCAATGCAGAAGAGCGGGCTAGAGGAAGGGAGAGTTTGTTCCTAGTGGAGTTATCCCGTCGGAACCAGTCAAATGGTTTAAGATGCGGGGTATTTTGGAAAGTGGAATACGATGGATAAGACAGCACATCATGATTCGTCGTCTTTCTAGGAGAGGTCTGGTCGAGGATAACATATAAAGAGCGACACTTGAAAGGGACTTGGGCATATGATAAAGAATCTTAAGGAGGGAACGATTGTGAGTTTCCAGTTTCTGCTGTTGGGCAATAGATAGATTTGTCCAGGCAGTACAGCAGTAGTCAAAATGCGGCAAGATGTATGCATTATAGAAAAGAGCACGACAGCTGTCAGGAAGATGGGCGCGGTGTGAGTATATTATACCTATGGCTTGACTAGTCTTCTTACATATGTGGGCAACATGGTGAGTCCAGGAGAGATTAGTGTCAAAAATGACACCAAGATGCCTGTGATGATCTACATATTCTATGGGAGTGGTGGAGAAATGGAATACTAGGGGAGGGAGAGGGTAGTAGAGAGTACCAGACAGAGGGGGAATGATCATTACCTTGGTCTTCCTGACGTTCGGTTTTAGCTTCCACAATGCCATCCACGAGGTGATATCCGTGATACCCGCTTGGAGGTCTAATACAAGACGGGAAACAGAGGGACTGCTGCGCAGCATACAAGTGTCGTCTGCAAACAGAGACACGCCAGGGTTGAGGACAGGGAGGTCGTTGACGAAGGCCAAGAAAAGTAACGGTCCTAGAGTGGACCCTTGCGGTACACCAGAGGAAATAGGGATAGAATCTGAGAGGACTGGACCAAGCTTGACTGATTGAGTCCTATTGTTGAGATAGGAGGTGAGCCACGACTGCAGGCGTCCGGTGACCCCATAAGCATGCAGCTTGGCTAGTAACCCCCTATGCCAAACTGAGTGAAACGCTTTCGCCAGGTCGAAGAAACACAGGCCAAGGTAATGGCGGCGGTCTCGGAGGGTGCACAGTCTCTGGACAAGGTTGGTTAGATGTAGAGAGGTAGAGTCACCATGGCGGAACCCAGATTGCATATCATGGAGCAGAGGTGCCAGATGATGGTACAGCCGATCATAGACGATTCGCTCAAGTATCTTGGAGCAGGTGTTCAGCAGAGAGATTGGGCGATAGTTACCAGGATCATGTCTGCTTCCCTTGTTCTTGTATATGGGCACAACCACAGCATATTTCCAGGCAGAGGGAAAAACGCCGCTGGACAGGGAGTTATTGAAGATAAGGGAGAGAGGATAGGAGATAGAAAGTTTCAAGGCCTTCAGAATCTCGTTGCTTATACCGTCATAGCCTGGGGACTTCCCTGTGGGGAGTTTCTCAATATAGCGAATCACGGCCTCGGAGGAGATGAAAATGTTTGAGAGGTTCGAGGCCGGAGAAGGGAGATGAGACAGATCTGGGACGGGCCAGTCAGGATCATCCTGTGTGCCAACCCGTACAAAGTGCTCGTTGAGAGCAGCTGCCATCTCAGCAGGATTATGTGTGAGGGTGTCAGCGGAAGTGGTCATTGCTGAGGGTGCAGGGTGATGCGAAGACACACCAGACAGGGAGCGGACAAAGTAGGTAAAGCGACGGGCGGGCTGAGTTAGTGAGTTTGCTTTGGAGTGACTGAATTGTATCTTTTGTGAGCACGGCGAGAGAGGTGCTTGACCAAATTGCGTTGGGCCTTCTAGCTTATGGAAGCTAGTGTAGAATGCACTGACTGTGGACAGTTGTGACATTTTCAGCTCCGTAGTGTTTGACAGCCCAGCTGGCAACAGGCTGGTCTGGAAGTAGGACAGTAGTATTAGTGGCAGGGTAGGGTAGCATAGTGTAGTAGGGTAGCGTAGTGTAGGGGTGTAGGTAGGTAAAGCAGTCAGGGAGAACTTCTTCGCCATGGGCGAGCTCGCAGGAGAGCCTGCGATGAAACTTCTCTGCTCCCTCCCGGGTATAGAGCAGACTCTGCTCAGCGTGGTGCAGACCCTGACTTTTCATGTCAGCGAGTCGAGGGATCGTGAGGCGCGTCTCCATCAGCGTGTGGACGACCTCTCCGCGCAGCTCCTAGGCCTCCGTGAGGAATTTTGTTCCCTGTAGAAATCCGCCATTGTTCCCGACAAGGCCCCTGCACGATCTCAGCACCAAGCCCAAGGCGACAAATCTCGTACCCGTACGAAACCTCCCCAGCTTGACCCAGCAGCAAACCAGCTTGACCCAGCCGATGCAGATGATGGACAACAGTCAGGGCAGGCCGACGTGACCTGGTGACCTCTGGCTCTCCACAGCACGAAACCCGTACCCGTACGGACGACCTCGGCTTGGTCGATCCTGTGCAATCAAACTGCGAGAAGAGCCAACCTATCCTGGCCGTGATCAAGGATGACAGTGGAAATTAGTTGCCGCGGGCCCGCCAAGAAAGAAGCGATCGGTGCTCTTTGTGGGCAACTTGAGCCCCGACTGTACGGTGGACAGCCTCACTGAGTTTGTACACCGTAGGTCGGAAAGCGTGGGGACGCCTGTCAAAGCCCACCAATGCAGCCTACACACAGCCGGAAACGGGCAAGTGTCCGCCAGGATATCAGTTGATACCACCTGCAAGCTGACAGTGATGTCAGCCAAATTTTGGCCAAGGCCGCTCTACTGCAGGCCGTGGAGATTCCACACCTCCACAAATGCAAATGCGGCCAAAAGCATCAGCAGCAGCAAGAGCAGCAGCCACAACAAGCACAACAACAGCAGCAGCAGCAGCAACAACGCCAACAACAACACCAGCAGCAGCACCAGCACCAGCAGTCGCCGCAGCAGCACCAGCAGTCGCCGCAGCAGCACCAGTGGTCACCGCAGCAGCACCAGCAGTCGCCGCAGCAGCAGTAGCGACAGTAGCACCAACCGGCTGGAAGCACAGCAGCATGATCAAGAGCAACAGCAACTTGGGATTGGCGCCACAATTAACGACTTCCTGAGCGCGAGTCGTGGCCTGTCCGCTGCCGCTGCCGGCACACCTGTAACCCCCCTTCACAGCCACAAATGTTCCTCTGCAGAACGGTCACCAGATTCGCTGCCGCAGGATGCAAAGCGAGCTGATCAGCATGGTGCGCAGCCACCCCAGCAGGATACACAGACCCACGAGCCCACCACCCAATGTAGGCCATGCACCAACCCAAACAACGCCAACGGTCACAATGAAAACTAAGGTCCCCTCACTCCGTCTTCTGCTCGCGAATGCAGTCAGCATCTACAACAAAATAGATGAGCTTCAGCATACTCTGAAAAGCCTTCATGTAGACATCGCTGTTGTCACCGAGACCAAACTATCGCCCGACAAGGCTACAGTTGCGGAAGTCTCAATCCCTGACTATTACCCCCCCCCCCATACGTCGAGACCGGACAGCGCAAGGCGGCGGAGTCGCCATATGGCTGAAAGAAGGGATGGCGTACAAACAACTGGACATCAACTCTGAGTGTGAAACTCTTTGGATTAGTGTTGCTGCACCGTCAGGCATGAAATTTGGCATCTGTGCTGCCTACAGACCTGGGACGAGTGCAGACAGCGACTGCAGTATCTTCACCCAGCTGGAATCTGACATCGACAAAGCCCGGCAGTCCTGCTCACACATTATTGTGGCAGGGGACTTCAATGCCCACAACCGGGAATGGCTTGGAAGTCCACGCACCTCGGCTGCTGGAGAAGCTGCAGAAGAGTCAGCCCCATCGAACTATCGGCCCATTTCCCTCCTGTCGCTCATCTCCAAGACAATGGAAGCAGTTGTTAACCGTGCTCTCACCAACTTTCTCGAACGAAATAATATACTCTCAAACCACCAGTTCGGTTTTCGTCGAGGGTTAGGACCTGCTGATCTCCTAACAGGACTACACCACCAATGGAGCAAGATAGCAGCTGCTGGCGGTGCTGTACGTATTGTTGCCGTCGACATTGCGGGGGCCTTCGATAAAGTCTCCCACGCAGGTGTCCTTCACAAGGCAAAGGCTTACGGAGTGTCCGGGAACCTCCTCAAGTGGCTCCACAGCTACCTGGCGGATAGACGAATCTAGGCCGTTGTGAGTGGACAAACCTCACCTAAATTCCGAATCAGCTCAGGTGTGCCGCAAGGGAGCATACTGGGCCCCACTCTGTTCCTCCTATATGTCAATGACATGGAGGACCACCTCCCAGCCACAACCCAGCTCGCCATATATGCAGATGACACCACGCTTTATCAGTGCATCCCATCCCTGACCGCTCTCCCAGTTGGCCTAGCGCAGCTCCAGACTGCTGTGGATGCCTTAGCTGAATGGGGCCAGAGCTGGAAGATCGCATTCGAGCCGACAAAGTCGCAAGTCTTGACAATTTCGCATCACCGTCAACCCTTGCCGATTCCTCCAGCCACTTTCAATGGGGTGGCCATAGAGGAAGTGAAGGAGCTGAAGTTGCTCGGAGTGCTCTTTGATCGGAGCCTCTCCTTTCGCTCCCACATTCGACAGGTTGCAGTCCGTGGTCACCAACGTCTTGGCTTCATGAGGAAGGCCCTGCCCATTCTCGACAGCAAGGCCAAGTATGCAGTGTATCGCGGCTTCGTCCGCCCAGTACTTGAGTACTGCCCGCTTTCATGGTTGGGTGCGTCCCAGTCTACCCTGAACCAGCTGGACCGGGTACAGCACCGAGCCCTAAAGCTCATCGGCCCAGGGTCATACCTCCCAAGCCTCACTGTTCGGCGTCAAGTCGCAGCACTCACATTCCTGTACAAGCTGCATTGGATCGACGGTCCCCCAATCCTGACCACCATGACACCACCGAGGGCAGTTGCAAACCAGCACCGGCGCTCCACTCGCCACCAGCAAAAGAACCAGCACCAGCACCAACTAGCACCGACACTGCCCGCCGGAGCCCGTAATAGTGCTCTCCGATCATTCCCCCATGCCACGATCCAAGACTGGAATCGTCTCCCATCTGCCCTGCTACGCAACCTTCCCACGCAGAAGGGAATGCAGGCATTCAAGGAAGGCGCCTACAAGTCGCTCCGCAGCCGAGACTGGCGTTCAGCCACAGATGCCCTCTGAACACTCCCTGAACACCCTCTCTGCTTGCACCCTGGCTCCCCCTTTTTTTATTTATTTATTTATTTCTTATTATTTTATTTATTTTTTATTTTATTTTTTATTTTCTTCCTCTATCACATGTATCATCTTTCCGTTTTTCCTTCCTCTATATAAATGTACCCCCCCCTCCCCTCCCCCTGTGCCTACTCCTCCCCAGTTTTTGGTGCTCTGAAGTGTCGCTGAAGCCGAGACCTCAGGTCGGCGGAGATGCTCCAGTTTTCACCACCACAGTTGCGTCTGCAACCACCTCTACCATGCAGTATTCTGTTCTCGAGGTTCGTGGTTTCTCGTAAAAAAAAAAAAAAAAAAAAAAGACATGTGCTGTGTACATGATCTCCGACAACACGTCACCTCAGCCACTCGTGGAGAAAACATCCTTGACCTCGTCATGTCAGATGTGCCTGGAACTGTGTCTACCACCACCCAACCACCTCTTGGCAGATCAGACCATGCTGTTGTCATAGCCGACTTCCAGCTTACTGCATCTGTAGACCAACCCACCACTCGTACAGTATGGCGATACCAGCGGGCTGACTGGCCCCGCCTCTCTGCCTTCCTCCGGACTACTGACTGGGACACAATAATCGGCGACGACCCTAACATATCATGTGAGCTTCTGACCATGCGAATCACTGAGGGAATGCAACGCTTTATACCATCCAAGGTCTTCAAGACCAGACCGCAGGACCCAATCTGGTGGGCGCCAGAATGCTCTGCAGCAGTTGACAGAAAGCGCAATGCCTGGCGGAAATTCCGCGATGACCCCAGAAATGGAGCGCTCCAGTGTACATACAAGCTAGCAGGCCTTGACTCAACAAGATGTCTAGCAAGAGCCAAAGCCAGACATCTCGACTATGTCAAGCAACGGCTCCGGACGGGCAGCCTGCAGGACAGAGAGTGGTGGAGCGTGATTAAACGAGTTGGAGGGCATGGCCGGGACAGCTCCATCCCACTCCTGGTTGACCCCGATGGCATGGAATGCACCAAAAGCACATCACCTCGTTCGAGTACCATTTTGGCCCGGTCCTGCGGGTCGAGCGACCATGCAGTTCATCGGCGCAGTCCTGTGGAACCAGCTCTCGCCTGATCTCCGTTCCGAGCCCAGCCACCTTCAGTTCTGTGCCCTGCTAAAAGCGCATCATGGCTCCGCTTAAATGCTTTTCGGCTAGTGTGTTTCTGTGGTATAGCGGACTGAAGAATAGTAAACGTGTTTTGCAATATATGTATGAAGCTATTTCGTATATAGTATGTTCCCATTCCGTTTTTGCTTTGGTGTAGCCCTGAGGTTGATTGCTTATTTATTTCTACCCTTCCTCTCTCCATACTTCTGTCCCCCCCTCTCTCTCTCATTCCTTCTGTCGTCCACATGTATCAAAGGAGGCGAAATCGCCTGTTTGTGGTGCGACGTTAAATAAACTTCTACAACAACAAGCCACGACAAGGCTAACGCCATCGGGAAGTACTTTGCCCAGAAGTGCAGCCTAGACAATGACTTTGCAGAACAGTCGGGGCCGTTCCCGCATGTCCGCCAGCGCACCGCAAATACGCTTGCAACAGTCCACTTCCGCCAAGCCACCGTACGCCGGACACTCCGAGCCCTGAATCCAAGTAAAGCCACAGGGCCTGATGCAGTACCCGCTAGAGTGCTGAGCAAATGTGCCGACTCTCTGGCCCTGCCCCTATCCAAGCGGTTTACCCTGTGCTTCTGCAGTGGTCATCAACCTGCCATGTGGAAAGTTGCCAACGTCGTACCGGTACACAAGAAAGGCCCCAAGTCGAACCCCAGAAACTACCGACCGATATCACTACTGCCCATAATGTCTAAGTGTATGGAGTCCATCGTGAACCGCAGCCTGTCCAACTTCCTGAAGAAGAATGACATCCTTTCTCACAGGCAGTTTGGCTTTCGCACTGGACTGGGAACCTCTGATCTGCTGATTGCTCTTCAGCATGAGTGGAGCCTTGCAGCTACCAGTGGAGGCCTCGTCAGGGTACTCGCAGTAGATATTGGCGGGGCCTTCGACAAGGTCTCGCACAACGGCGTCCTCCACAAGGCTGAGCGGTGCGGCCTAAGTGGCTCCCTCCTTGCCTGGCTCCGGAGTTACCTGACAGACCGCCACATCCGTGTCGTCATAGGTGGCCAGTCTTCACCGACCCACCGAATCCAATCTGGCGTGCCGCAGGGCAGCATCCTCGGCCCCACCCTCTTCCTTCTGTACGTCAACGACGCCGAAGACCCCTGCCTGATGGCGCGAAGCTGGCTGTATACGCCGACGACACAACTCTCTATAAGTGCATCACCACCCGACTCAGACTGCCAGAAGAGACAGCAATCCTCCAGCAGGCAGTAGACTCACTGGCAGCATGGGGAAGCAGGTGGAGGATCAAGTTCGAGCCCACAAAGTCGCAGGCATTGACCATCAGCCACCACCGCTCGCCAACCCCCCCCCCCCCCCCGAACGCAATACGCTTCCAAGGAGCAGTCGTGCCAGAAGTAGAGGAGCTCAAGCTTCTTGGCGTCACCTTCGACAGGCAGCTGGCATTCCGCAGCCATATCCGACAGCTTGCAGTACGCGGAGCCCAGCGGCTCGGCTTCCTCCGTAAGGCATCGGCTGTGCTAGACCCAAAGCACCGGGCAATCGTGTACCGTGGCTTTGTCCGCCCTGTGTTAGAGTATGGCATGCTGGTGTGGATGAGCGCAGCCCCCACCACCTTGGCCCGCCTCACTGCCATCCAGCGCCGTGCCCTGCACATAATTGGAGATGGATCATACCTCCCGAGCCTCGACATTCGCCGTACCGTAGCAGGGCTCTGCTTTCTGTACAAGCTGCACTTTGTGGAGGGTCCGGAAATGTTGAAAGCCATTCTGCCACCATCAGCAGCCGCACCGCAATGCCGCATGTCTACTCGTGAGACAACCAGATCTGCAACACATCATCCATCGCAACTCACCAGTATTCTTCCTCCTCAGTCACGAAACAACACGCTCCGCTCATTTCCCCACTCCCTCATCGCAACGTGGAATCAGCTCCCACCTACCCTTCTGCAGTCTCCCCCTTCTCGCAGAGGTAAGCACACGTTCAAGAAAAACGTCAACGACCACTTGCGGCGCAGCAAGTGGGAGTGGGCCACAGACAGGCTATGATCTCTGCCAACACACCAGCCTAATCATACTGACCGCACTCCAGCTCCCTTCTACCCCTCTTTGATCCCCTTCGCTCAGCCTTAAAATCCGATTATCAGTTCTCTCCATCTTCCTACGGTGCACTGCTTTTACTATTGTTTTGTCCTATCTCAATCTCAAATTCTCCCCATTATCGTTTGCAAAGCCGGTGCTTCCCTCTTGGATGCACATGTTTCTTTTCTCCTATGTATCGGCGCACAGGAGTAAGGATGATTCCGAGACCTTTCGTCGGAGGAGTTACTTTTGCCCCGCCCCCACTTCCATCCAAAATGCCACCGCCCCCGCTGTGCAGCATCTGATGGTACTGTGGTATTCAGTAAAAAAAAAAAAATAGCGAGCAAGGGTTTCTGCTGTGGGGAACTTCCTGTAGATGCTATAGATATTCCGTTGATTGATGACTGCATTTAATACTGAGGTCGTCAGCCAGGGTGGACGTGCTGGCCTGTCGACGGAACGACCCTGTGAAGAGGGGCGATTAATAGGAGAAGCTGGGGACTGATGCTTAGCGAGAGCAGCAGAGAGTTCAGATGAGAATCTCTTGCATGCTACGTCAGTGCTTGTGTTACCAAGAAGCTCCCTCCAATCCACGGAAGTAAGCTGCTGGTTTATACAGTTCCACTGGTCATTTGTGATCGTACGGAAATGATAGCGGGGCGGTGAACGGCCGATCAAGTCATCTGGCGTGGACGGTGAGCGCTCATAGGCTGTACCTGATGCAGGAGAGAACGTTGGTGTTTGGTAGTGTTGCAGGCTAGGCGCTTCCATACGAACCAACACGATGTCGTGGTCAGACTGACCCAGAGGAGCAATAATGTCTGAAATGGAAAACGCAGATGGTGTATCAGTGATTACCAAGTCCAAGGCTGCTCCTGTTCCGGCTGGAGTGTGGTGAGTAGGGCAGTTGACTAACTGGGAGAGGGAAAACATTCTTAGCAGGCATTGTAGCTGGTGGACAGCAGCGTCCGTGATATTGCCGTGCCAGTCACTACACTTGGCATTGAAATCACCCATCATAAGCATAGAGGAAGTGGTGTGTCTGGTCGTCTGAAGGACTGTTTGCAGACAGCCCACAAAATTGTCAATATCAGTGGAACACGCATTTGGTGGCCTGTAAACGCATCCAGTAATGAGAGACTCAGGAGGTGCAGATGACGAGGTCGATGTATGAGCTGTTATTTCGACCCACGTGGCCTCAAATTTGGGGAGGTGTAGGTCAGTGCTGTGCTTAACTGTACCTGGAAAATCCGAGCGGACTAGAAGAGCGACACCTCCAAATCCCCTAAAGCTATCAGTGCTCTTCTTGTTGTCCGCTGTGGGTCCTGTGACGACGTTAACAGTCATAGCCTGGAACTACAAGGGAGTTTGGCTGAGACAGCCATGTTTCAGTGATGCCAATAACGTCGGGCTTGTACTGTGAAACTCGTTATGCCGCTCAAACCTCACATAATGCTCGTCTTGTTCCTTTTTAATGCTCCATAATGCTCTGATGCTCGGATAGTCTCATAATGCCGAGTATAATGGCGGCATTATCCGCTGGACCCCATTTTGCAGCCGAATCTGATGTATTTTTGAACCGAGCGAAAAGCCGAATAGGTGAAAAAATGGGCCGATTTGGGGAAAGCCTATTCCTCGTCGACTCTTTAAAAGTGAGAAAACCATACGATGGAGCTGAGGCTTGTGAGCTTGTAGGAGCCTTTATGCTCAGCAAGCTCCGCCCTCTTCTAGGCGAGGAATGTGTCGGGTTGTGTCGAGATGATGGTCTGGCCATAGTGAAGGATGCCACTGGCCATGGAGCTGATCACTTGCGTAAGGAGATAATCCAGGTGTTCCAAACACACGGCCTGAAGAGTACAATAGACGCTAACAGAAATGTCGTCGATTACTTACCTCGACATATCAATGAACCTCAACACCGGCACCTTTCAGCCGTACAGAAAACCAAACAGCACTCCAGTATATGTTGATGTCAGCTCCTGCCACCCGCCACAAGTATTGAAGCAGATCCCGATTGGTGTTAACAAGCGTCTTCAGCGGATATCTTGTAATGAAGAAGTCTCAATGATGCCAAGCCCGTATACGAGGACGCCCTGGCAGCAAGCGGACATCCAAGAACCATGGCATATAGTGACGAACCGGACAAAGGAAAAGAAGGCGGAGCAGAGATGTGATTTGGTTTAACCCGCCCTATAGCACAACGGTCAGAACCAACGTTGGTGCAAGATTCCTGGGCCTCATCCAAAAGCATTTTCCAAAGGGATCGGCACATGTTTTTGTTGAAGATCTTCAACAAAAACAAGATAAAAATCAGCTACAGCTGCATGAGAAACGTAGCCTCCATCATCAAAGGTCACAACGCTGCGAAGCTTCAGCCAAGGCCGCCCGTTGAGCCTTGCAACTGCCAGGTCAAGCCATCCTGCCCGCTCAAGGGGTAGTGCCAGTCGACTGACATCATATATAGTCCGTATCGCCTATAACTTAGTATAAGGTTGGCGGCTATAGTAATCTACCGGATATAGTGATCAATGTCTCAAATTCATTTTCATTTGCCATAACTAAGTATACACAGTTATTGCGTATAGTAATCATCCTCTATAGTAATATATCGCCTATAGTGATCAAATTCATATTTCAAAAGACCTTTATTACATTATTTTTCCATCGGTTATAGTGATTGATGCAAAATCAAGCGATGTCAGAGGAGAACAGGGTGTTACTTCTTCGTGAAGAACGTGTCCAGTGAGTGTTGTTTGGTGAGTTTTGCTCGAACAAATTGCCAAAATATGCCTCCATCATGAGGAAATGCTGATTTTGTGTGTCGGGAGCTTCAGCCAGCTACATGACATTGTACATGTATGTAGTGCGTATGTACACGGCGCGCTGAGTCGTTTGACACCCCACTCGCATACATTGCATGCAATATCGGTCATAGTAATAATATTACTATGGCTTATAGTGTTAATGCCCAAAATCAAACACCAACGCTATAGGCGATACTGACTGTACCAGGCACATGTGTCAACCCCCAGACCAAGACATCATACACCGGACGGACGGCCAACACCTTCAAATCGCGCTACAACAACCACTCAACAACATTCCGCCATGAGAGATACTCTACATCGACGGAGCTCTCAAAGCATATTTGGGACCTTCAAAACGCCCAGCGCAACTTTGAAATCAGCTGGAAAATAGAGGATCGTGCCCCATCCTACAGCAACATCAGATTTTTAAAAGTTTTTTCTGGGTTATGAAGTGACATGACGTGTATGGCGTGCTATGGGTTTGGCGTGTGTGTGTGTGTGTGTGTGTGTGTGTGTGTGTGTGTGTGTGTGTCTGTTGTGGAGAGTGATGGCCCAGTTCGGACGGTAGCTGTGAGAGGAATGGTTTCCGACGATAAGAACATCTTTCAAATAGTTGAACATCTTCAAAATTAGTGTGTTCTCTACTGTGGTGGAGGACGGTTGTACCTTTTTGGGCTCTTGTTTCTGGCCTCTGTCCGTGCTTGTTCTCGGCATTGTGGACGGCCTGGGGTGTCCCGAGCCGTCCAGGCCAACAGTGCCTGAGATGGGGATTTCATTGACAGGAGACTTGGTCGGATAGTTACGATGCCGACACTCTCCTCGTCGCCCCCACCTCGGAGTCCTTCGTGAGGCCTTACAAGCCCGCGAATGGAGCTAACTACCGCACGAAGACGACGACTTGGAACGACTGTGAGCATTGGCTCATGGAATGTTCGCTCTGTTGTAAAGAATGATGAACCAGTTCAAGCGGCAGCCTTGAGAGGAATCGTTTTCGATGATCAGCCAGATCCATAGCTGTCGGAGATGGCTCTCTCGAACATGGTTCCTGGGTCCCTGACCTCTCTCTCTCAGCGGACTGCCGTCGCTCGTCGTTCCATATTGTCGGCCCCGCAAGGGGACACGTGACGGTAATGGCAGTGATTACCATGACCAGGTATGTGTGTGTGTATGTGTGTGTGGTGCATGTGTGGTGCGTGTGTGTTTGGCGCATGTGTTACAGTTGTTGCGTATGTGTATGTGTGTGTGTTAGTGTGTGTGTGTGTGTAGCAAGTATTACCTTCACTGGGGGCAGGGGTAACTGCAGTTGGATCCCGGGACGGATACCCTAATGCCGTTAATCCTTTTTCTGCACCTTGTCCTCACCCACTTACTGAGGTGTGGTGAGCCCATAAGTGGGATCATTTTCAAGTCCACCCAGAGTTTTGGGGATTTCAGGGGGTGTTTGCCGTTGGGCGGTTCAATAACCAATTGAGTCATCTTTCCAAGATTCCTTTTGAGTCTCTCTCCCCTCTCCCGGGGGACTCACGTGACCAGTTTTGGCAGGGAGCAACAAGTACAGTAAGTACAGTATGTGTGTGTGTGTGTGTGTGTGTGTGTGCGTGTGTGTGTGTGTGTGTGTGCGTGTGTGTGTGTGTGTGTGTGTGTGCGTGTGTGTGTGTGTGTGTGTGTGCGTGTGTGTGTGTGTGTGTGTGTGTGTGTGCGTGTGTGTGTGTGTGTGTGTGTGTGCGTGTGTGTGTGCGTGTGTGTGTGTGTGTGTGTGTGTGCGTGTGTGTGTGTGTGTGTGTGCGTGTGTGTGTGTGTGTGTGTGTGTGTGTGTGTGTGTGTGTGTGTGTGTGTGTGTGTGTGCGTGTGTGTGTGTGTGTGTGTGTGTGCGTGTGTGTGTGTGTGTGTGTGTGCGTGTGTGTGTGCGTGTGTGTGTGTGTGTGTGTGTGCGTGTGTGTGTGTGTGTGTGTGTGTGTGCGTGTGTGTGTGTGTGTGTGTGTGTGTGTGTGTGTGTGTGTGTGTGTGTGTGTGTGTGTGAGCTGTTAAATGGTGTAATCCCAGCACAAGTTGCTATGTCTAACATAGCTGTTCGCTATCATCGCTTTCGCGATGGGCATGTCTGAGGTCTGAGGTGTGTGTGTGTGTGTGCGTGTGCGTGTGTTTAGGTGCAATAATGCGGGAGTGTAGAGTGTGTGAGAGCGAGAGGCTTTATGTGGATTAGTGTGAGACAGTGTGTGTGTGTGTGGACGAGTGTGCGTGTTCATGTTTCACCATAGGCACCCAGTACCTTGAGATGTTCATTCTTGCACGTTAGATCGTACTGCCTCTGGGAGGTTGTTGAATATCATATTGTCTGCACTGAATTATTCCATCTCCAATGCTTGCCTTCATATTATTTATTATTGTTATAATTATTATGTGCTTGTTCTTCACTAGTTTGAGGGAAAGAGACAAACGGGAAAAGTCTGAAGAAAAAATTGACTGTCACCACCAGGACTCGAACCAGGGACCCTCGCTTGTAGCTAGCGAGGCTCTAACCACTGAGCTATGGTGTAGTCGTCATCCCAGCAGAGACTGTGCTTCAGAGACTGTGCTTGTTCGCGTAGACATCAGCATGGCCTGCAGCTGCATTAATGGGTACGCAAATCATGCAAACCAGCCAAAAGTGTTCGCATAAGCCACTTCGAATAGATACAAAAGACCACAACAGTTTCAGAAAAATAGAAGAAATAAGCGAAAAGAAGACAAAAACTAGGGTGCCGACACCACTCGGGCACAGATGCCCACCTAACCGCTTCGGTCAGCAGCAAGGGCACGGAACGCCTCCAGATCGACTTTGCTTGACAAGGAAAGTCCAATCCGCTTGGCATCATCTTGTAGTAGCGTTAGTAATGTGTGTCTTGGTCGTCCCCTCCAGCCCGCTGGACGAGGCTCTGCGAAGTACGCTCCCATGGCCAGTGATGGTGGGGAGTCAGCCGGGAGCCGGAGGACGTGCCCAAAGAGCCTCCGCCTAGCTCTGAATATGATAATACCAAGAGGAACCGCGCCGATACGCTCATAGAGCCTCTCGCTCCTGATCCGATTCGGGAACACAATGCCGATTAGCGCCCGCAGATGTTTTCGGTGGAAGGCCTCAATACGGCTCAGCTGCTGTTTCGTTGGTGCCCATGTTGCACAATTGTAGCAGAGTACAGTGAGCACAAAGGCATTATAAAGCTAGCGACCTAAGGAGCCGCAGCTTCCAGAGTTTACCAAAGGCAACAGTTGCCAGTTGCTGTCGTCGTAGCATATCCACGGCATCACCTAATAGGGACCCGAGTTTCTTGGTGGTTCGCCACTCCTCCTTGATGCGATCAGTGTGCCGTTCGATGTGCGTGTGCTCTGTTTTTGTCTCATTCACTTTCAAATCCCATTCGAGGAGCTTGTTGGATATGGTTGGAAGGAGGGTCCTCAGCCTCTCACCATCAGTAGAGAAACGCTTCAACTTCAAAACCTATGTATTTGTTTACCGCTGCCTGGATGGACTTGCTAGTCCTCTTCTGCGAGACCGCTTTACCTTGCGCGCCCATTGTGCTCACTCTGCAGCCACCACCCGTGGCCAAGTCTCTGCTGCTCTTGTTCTGCCTCCCCCCCCGCTAACACCCGATATGGCTTTAGTGCAATTTCTTATTTGGGCGCTGCCAGGTGGAATACACTTCCACTGTCTTGCCGCAAGTCTAGTTCACCAGCTCATCCATCAAATTACACCTAGGGTTCCCAGTAAAAAGGCGCTGACGCCTGTTGGGAATTCCCTAGTAAAAAGGCGCTGACGCCTGTTGGGAATTCCCTAGTAAAAAGGCGCTGACGTCTGTTGGGAATTCCCTAGTAAAAAGGCGCTGACGCCTGTTGGGAATTCCCTAGTAAAAAGGCGCTGACGTCTGTTGGGAACTCCCTAGTAAAAAGGCGCTGACGCCTGTTGGGAATTCCCTAGTAAAATAGCGCTGACGTCTGTTGGGAATTCCCTAGTAAAAAGGCGCTGACGCCTGTTGGGAATTCCCTAGTAAAATAGCGCTGACGTCTGTTGGGAATTCCCTAGTAAAAAGGCGCTGACGCCTGTTGGGAATTCCCTAGTAAAAAGGCGCTGACGCCTGTTGGGAATTCCCTAGTAAAAAGGCGCTGACGCCTGTTGGGAATTCCCTAGTAAAAAGGCGCTGACGCCTGTTGGGAATTCCCTAGTAAAAAGGCGCTGACGCCTGTTGGGAATTCCCTAGTAAAAAGGCGCTGACGTCTGTTGGGAATTCCCTAGATAAAAGGCGCTGACGCCTGTTGGGAATTCCCTAGTAAAAAGGCGCTGACGCCTGTTGGGAATTCCCTAGTAAAAAGGCGCTGACGTCTGTTGGGAATTCCCTAGTAAAAAGGCGCTGACGTCTGTTGGGAATTCCCTAGTAAAAAGGCGCTGACGTCTGTTGGGAATTCCCTAGTAAAAAGGCGCTGACGTCTGTTGGGAATTCCCTAGTAAAAAGGCGCTGACGCCTGTTGGGAATTCCCTAGTAAAAAGGCGCTGACGCCTGTTGGGAATTCCCTAGTAAAAAGGCGCTGACGTCTGTTGGGAATTCCCTAGTAAAAAGGCGCTGACGTCTGTTGGGAATTCCCTAGTAAAATGGCGCTGACGTCTGTTGGGAATTCCCTAGTAAAAAGGCGCTGACGCCTGTTGGGAATTCCCTAGTAAAAAGGCGCTGACGCCTGTTGGGAATTCCCTAGTAAAAAGGCGCTGACGCCTGTTGGGAATTCCCTAGTAAAAAGGCGCTGACGCCTGTTGGGAATTCCCTAGTAAAAAGGCGCTGACGTCTGTTGGGAATTCCCTAGATAAAAGGCGCTGACGCCTGTTGGGAATTCCCTAGTAAAAAGGCGCTGACGCCTGTTGGGAATTCCCTAGTAAAAAGGCGCTGACGTCTGTTGGGAATTCCCTAGTAAAAAGGCGCTGACGCCTGTTGGGAATTCCCTAGTAAAAAGGCGCTGACGTCTGTTGGGAATTCCCTAGTAAAAAGGCGCTGACGTCTGTTGGGAATTCCCTAGTAAAAAGGCGCTGACGTCTGTTGGGAATTCCCTAGTAAAAAGGCGCTGACGTCTGTTGGGAATTCCCTAGTAAAAAGGCGCTGACATCTGTTGGGAACTCCCTAGTAAAAAGGCGCTGACGTCTGTTGGGAATTCCCTAGTAAAAAGGCGCTGACGTCTGTTGGGAATTCCCTAGTAAAAAGGCGTTGACGTCTGTGGGGAATTCCCTAGTAAAAAGGGGAATTCCCTAGTAAAAGAAGAATAAAATAATAATAATAAGTAGTAGTCAAGAAATCCACATCGTCGGCGTAGGCGGTTTCAGTTGGTAATCCCAGGGAGATATCGGCAGGGGGTTGTGGTAGAAGAAGAAGCCGAACATCACGCAGCGCACCCTCAAGGTACACAATGAAAAGAACAGGAGACAACGAGTCACTTTGGGGTGTGCCGCGGAGAGTGGGGAATGACGGGCCCTTATCGGATGGGAAGAACATGCAAAGAACAGGCAGGCATAGTGGGATGGTCTAAGACCATGATTGAGAAACAGAGAGTACCAGGTTCAAGTCCTGCTTGGAAGCGGAAGGAATTTTTCCAGCCGTGCTGCGACCCACAGTTAATTGGGAACTCGTGGCCTGGCACGAGGGTAACATGGATGCAGCTAATGGGATTTCGGTCTTTGACCACTTGGTGGTGGGTCTGATCTACTCACCTCCCACCGTTTAGGCGCTGCATCTGCGCCTTTGATCCTAGAGGGTGGTGGCGTTCCCACGGCGGATGCGGAAAACTCGGCTTCCAGCCGAGTCTCACGCGAACCGTGAAATTTTTTTATTTTATTTATTTTAGCGGATGGGAGTACAACCCTCAGTACGGTGTCCTGGAGGAGGTAACTGATCATTCGGATTTCATCCGGCTGGAAGAACGACCCCACGATTGCCTTCATATACCTGCGCTTTTTTCTAATCTCCTTATGTTGTCTTTCTGATGATTGGTTTTTACCATGAAACTCTGAGGAACAAAAAAAACAGCCCTATTTACTTCCTTTTGTGTACCTCTTGCGTACAACGCTCTGCCCATCCCGGGGATTTGAGCACTATTGCAGGTTAAGGCGCACAGTCTCTGTGTAATAGTGAGAAAAGAATCAAAAATGAGAAACTTTTTTTAAGAAGAAAACGGCATTCTGCAGCTGTGTAAGCAGTAGATGCATGATGTGACTACCAGGCAACTCTGTCACGTGCCAACTGAGAATTCTCGTGCAGAGACATGCCACTCCCAGTCCAGGCTAGGAGACCATACATGTACATGCATTGTCAACAAAGGAAATCTTAGCCTTAAGGTGACCGTGCTTTCGCATACCCATTTGCTACACAGAGCATTACATCACTAACAAGCTCCCAGCCAGATCAGATGGGCGGCATGCACATGTACATTTTTTAATTTTTTTTACTAGAGCCACGTAAACCCGTCATGTGTGAGCCATGAATAAGAGGAGTGGTGGCGTGGTCTGGGATGCTCTGCCGACCTTGGGTCTCGGCTTCATCACAACCAGGCGCGCCAATAGCAGAGAGAGAGAGCGAGAGAGAGAGAGAGAGAGAGAGAGAGAAAGAAAGAAAGAGAGAGAGAGAAAGAGAGAGGGAGCCGGGGACATGACTTATATAACCCAACACTAGTTCAAAACTAGTATTAGATAAGCCTTGTTATAGTTCACACATATTGTTAGATTGACAGCATGAAACAAGGTGGAGGACACTGTGTTCGGAAACAGTGACCTTACTACAACCTTCCGCGGTTGGCAGAGCCCCGGTCCCTGCGGACCATTTGAACCATATGGGTGTTGAACCCGGTTCTGACCCTCATTGTGCTTGGGGAGTTTTAAGACTTCTTACGTCCGTCGTGTATTCGTTGATCGCTCCTGGATGTCGTCCTGGTAGTTATGTAGATACTGAAACCTGAACTTTTTAGTGTCCTCCACCTTTTTTCATGCTGTCAATCTAACAATATATGTACATGACTACCATGATTACCATGACTACCATGATTGTACTGTGCATGCTGGTTTAACCGTTAGTTTGCGCTGTCGCTGCACTTTGTAGCTCCACCAAGATACTGTCATTATTTTGTTCTCTTCTCCATCCACGATACCTTTAGCAAGTTAGCAGTAGCCCTTTCCCAAAGATTCTCGCCACTTTTTTCGCAAATGCATTTTTGAAATAGACTGAATGGCGGATGCTGTCTACAAAATATACGTCATTCATGCCCTTCTCTCTGTACCGCGGTCATCAACACATACCGTAATCCCGCCCGTCTGTATGTTGATGGTGAGATTGTGCACTCATCAGAGGGTATCACGCAGGGAGATACCTTATCAATGACCATGTATGGGCTGGGGCCATGGGGGGGGGGGCTGCCGTTGATTGAGGGCGTCTCAACGGCTGACATCATTCAAACATGGTTTGCGGATGATTCTTCCGGAGCAGGCCGATTGCCGGCAGTTCGTGCGTGGTGGGACTCCCTAAGCAGCCTTGGGGAAGCATACGGGTACCATTTGAATCCAACCAAGTCGATTCTTCTGGTGAAGCCAGACAGGTATCATGCCGTGCTTGATCTAGTCCCTGACACAGGCGTTCAAGTGAGGATGGATGGCTGTCGTTATCTTGTTGCAGACCTCGGCACTGCTTCGTTCGTCCAGGAATACCTGGCTGACAGAGTGAGTGGATTCCTCGGGCAGGTGAACAAGTTGTGTGAGTTTGCTGACTCGCAGCCGCAGGCAGCCTACCATGCTTTGGTGAGTGCGCTGCGGAGTAAATGGACGTTTCTTTGCCGGACAGTGGAGGGTGCTGCAGAAGCCGTCAAGCCGTTGGAGGAGGCTATTCATCACAAGCTCCTCCCAATGGTAACTGGATATCCCCCTAATGAAATGGAGAGAGAAATGGTTTACTTTCCTTGCCGTCTGGTCGTTCTCAGCGTGTCAAGGTGTGTGAGGCTCTTTCTGATGCAGTCCCATGCTCAAGAGGTGTGCCCCAAGGCAGTGTTCTTGGGCCGCTTCTCTTTGTCCTTTACACGAGTGACATTTCCGACGTCATACCTTGCATTGTTGTTCATCAGGAGTTCGCGGACGACATCATCCTAGATTATTCTGATTCAGGTCTGGACACTGTTTGCAAGACTTTGACTACAGCTGTGACACGTCTGTCTGACTGGCTCTCCGAAATTGGGCTTCTGCTGAATACCGGCAAAACCGGCCCAAGTCATAGTAATTCAATCTAGGGGGACTCACTGGCAACATACCAGTCGTGAAATGTAAGGATCAAGCCTTACTGTTTCCTCCACTGCCAAATACCTTGGCGTAGCCATTGATGACCAGCTATCCTTGCAGCCACATGTCTCCAGTGTTGTGCAGAAGGCGTCAGTCGCCATCAGCCAGCTATGGCGCCATGGGCGATCTCTGCCCATAAGAGCCCGCAGACTTTGGTACATTGGCATTGTGCAAGCACGACTAACGTACGCATCCAGTGCATTCTTCCCGTCGCTGACACAGCAGCTGCAGAGTCGTTTAATCAAATTCAGCAAATCCTTTTAAAATTCGTGCACTTTTCCGACTCTCCAGCCGTGCATCCACAGTCCCTCTCCTCGTGAGCTTATCTATTCGATCCCTAACTCAAATTTTTCACTACAAGGTTTTTTTGTTTTCTGTTGCCTACATGATCTTGCAAGTCCTCTTTTCTGCACCTACTTTCAGTTAATGGCTAATACAGGCCAAGCATTCCGGAATGATCGCCGAATTACTGGAGGACAGGAACAGCGGCTACTGCAAGTGCCTTTCCTTACTGGACCTTCCAGTCGTCAGTCATTGACATTTATGGGAAGCACTCTTCGGAATGCCCTTTCCAGCGATATTCGCCTACACAGGGAGGCTTTTTCCTTTAAACTGGCTCTGAACAGAATTAATATTATTGTAATTTGTAACCAGTGTTAATCGCGCTCCTTCCTTCCTCGGCATCCCTACACATTACTGCATGTTTTCTCTGTGTGTTCTTCACTGCATGCTTACACATGCACACACCCATTTGAATTATATACATACTTTGTGAATGTTGAGTCACCTCCACCATTAAACTGCGCTCTTTAGCCGACTAGACCCTCCTGCACACAACCATCACCATTGCGAGGACACTTCCGTAGACGATATTGATAAACTCCTTCAGACAGCTGTTTCGCTAATATATAGCTCATCAGTGAAGTTAGATGTTGAATGATTAAAAATATAGACCAAACTGCTATTATATAGGGGGTTTCCACATACAAAACTGGCATAGCTGAGGTGATAACGCGGGAAAAAGAAAAGTGTGAAGTACTGTTGACGTGCATTGGACATGCATGCAGCGTCGGAAATTCGGCGCGGAAAATCAATCACTATTCAATGCAGAAATAACGTGCCAGAATCAGAGTACTATGTAGCTAGTGAGAGTCTGTGTACTAGTATTGCAGTTGTCCGAGTGCCGGCATGAAGGTCTGCGAACGCACCTCACGACTCGCCGACGTCGACAGCCACAGCAGTCCCTGGGCCTGGGGCATGACACTGTACTGCTCGCCCGTCGCGCCAAGACGCTTGGCAGTCACTAGGCTTCAGCAGCCCCTGGGTCATGATACTGCACATACTTTGTGCTTTGAAATTATCATGTTATGATTCTTTTTAATATTTCCTTCTCTCATAATAATATATTATAATATTCGTTCTTAGCAGGAACCGGAGGTTTTTCCTCTGGTGAGAAGGCAGAATAGCCTGTGCTCTAAACGAATTCAAATAAAAGAAAGAAACAAACAAACATGGTGGCTTGGGCATGGTAGTTCCCACTAAACTAAACTACCAGCACACAACATCGAAGACCATTACAGCGTCTCTGGTGGAATGCGTCTGTTCTCAGGCTCCCCTTGGCCGACTCGTGGGATTGTGTTCGTTCCGCGAAGCGCAAGTTGTCGGCAGCGAACAGACGTTCTACGAAGAGCAAAGTGCTTGATTTTCTAGCGGCGGCGCCGGCAGAACTTTCCTATTCTGGCCAATTGGCCTCCCAGCCAGGAGCGTCCAGTTGGCTGACTTGCCGGCCGATGAAGCGCGACGGATTCGCTCTGACCAAGGGTGATTTCCGGGACGGCATTGCCCTTCGGTATGGCTGGCCATTGACTAGTCTGCCCAGTAGCTGTGCCTGTGGGGCCAGTTTCGATCTGTGCCACGCCATATATTGCCCAAAGCCAAAGGGTGGCTTTCTAACATTACGCCACAATGCGGTACGTGACGTCACCGCCAGCATGCTCCGGAAAGTGGCAAAAATAATACCGTTGCGGCGGAGCCTCATCTTCAGCCAATCACTGACGAGCGGTTTCGCCATCGGACGACAATATCAACTGACCAGGCACGGCTTGACAATGCGGCAGGCGGAGTGTGGGGTGGACGGTTTGAACGCTGCTTTTTTGATGTAAGGGTATTCAACCCATATGCAGCTTCGAACCGGTCGGCCCACATCCAATCTGCCTTCAACAAGCACAAAGCTGAGAAGCGACGCCACTACGCTGAACGAGTGCGAGAGGTGGAGATGTCGGGTTTCACTCCACTTGTCCTGGCGACAACTGGTGGTATGGACAGTGCTGCTACTGTATTCTATCGGCGGCTGGCTGTCTTTATGGAGGAGCGTGATCGGTTGAGTATCATACCCATATCTCGCTTATCCGGAGTCGTCTGGCCTTTGCTTTACTGCGTGCTAATATTATGTGTCTGCGAGGGGCCCGTTCACCATTCCCCTGGCATAGGGGGATGGATGACGCCTCTCCAGATGTTCCAGTTGCCGAAGCCCGCCTTGTTGGCAACTAGCTAACACGGGTAACGGATACCGACTGATCAACAGAGACTATCTTAAGGACAGTTCCTAGAATTTTAACCGAACCTTGGACAGCCTCCTGTTGTACAATAGCCAGGTCTCCTCCCTGCACAGTCCGATGGTTATTATTATTATTATTATTATTAAAAGTAGAAAGGAAAAGGACATTATATGGAAACGAGTTAAGAGTAACTCTCCACCACTGTAACTAGATACTATTATACGGTCAGAAAGTGCAACAACTAGGCACAAAACTGACAGAGTGCTGAGACATTCGATGTCCTGACACCTAGCTTCAACACATCTCCGTAGCGCTAACCGGCAGCCCTCCAACTTGGAAGGTTCAAGGTTATGGAAAGACTAAAGAGGGGAAGGCAAGCGCAACGAAAACGAGCACAAGCTACAGTCCCAACGGAACAAAGAATGTCGATTGTTACTGGACGATGACGAGACCAGTGGGCGATTTGACAAAGCGGTCTAACTACAATTCGAAGCAGCAAAGCAGCACACCACCCAACTTGGGTGGGTCATAAATATCAAAGATAAGTAAAGAAGGGGGAAGCTTTGCGAAAACGAATTGTACAAGCCGAAAGCCAAACTCCTACAGTACTCCTCATGCATGACATTGTGATGGACTAGTTGACTACAAAACAAGTTGTTTCACACGACATACTTTTTGTCAAATCGCCTACTGGTCTCGTCATCGTCCAGTAACAATCGACATTCTTTGTTCCGTTGGGACTGTAGCCTGTGCTCGTTTTCGTTGCGCTTGCCTTCCCGCCTTGGGTCTTTCCATAACCTTGAACCTTCCAAGTTGGAAGGCTGTCCGTTACTTCAAGGCGTTAGCGCTACGGAGATGTGTTGAAGCTAGGTGTCAGGACGTCGAATGTCTCAGCACTCTGTCAGTTTTGTGCCTAGTTGTTGCACTTTCTGACTGTATAATAGTATCTAGTTACAGTGGTGGAGAGTTACTCTTAACTCGTTTCCATATGTCCTTTTCCTCTCTACTTTTATTATTGGCTCAATACCCGAGTTTCAAATTATTATCAAGTATTATTGTTATTAGCCTTGAGGTTGACTCGCCCTTTTTAAATTATTTGCTTGCCTTTCTCTGAAATGGGAATGGGATAAACTTCAAATTCAAGGTAAACAGGGGAAGTGAACTGCCTGAAAAGGGAGAAAAATGCCAGACCCACCAAGACTCGAACCCGGGACATTGCTTGTCATGAGGGTTTTTTGCCATGAGCTGCCATTGCCAAGGCCTTGAAGTAAAAAAACCTGTCAGCGCCTTAGAGGTTTGGCCTGGCCCGTCGCTCCGTTGGTTAGAGCATTTCTCACGACAAGTAAAGTATTCCCATTTCAATTAATCTCTCTTTCTCATTCCCTCTCTCCCTCTGTGGCTCACATGTATGAAAGGATGCGAAACCGCCTGTTTATGGCGCGACGTTTTGTAAATGTCAACAACAACAGGAGCAACATGCTTGCACTGGCCTTTGGAGAATATACTCGACCCATTTAAATATTTTAATAAAATGTTTGAAAAGGTCTCACGGCGAGCGAAACAAATGTGCACAGTGGATGAAATGGGTACAGTTCTCCTCTAACAATGGCGTTATCCACAGTGGGAGACTAGGCGACCAATGGGTGTGCGGTGCTTTCCTCGCTTCGTCCGGTGCATGTTGCTTCGCTGAGACGAATTGGTGAAGACTACATACCACAAACATTCGATAAGCAGCAGCACCACATGCACTCAATGAAGAAAGGAACGCACAGCCCATACGTCTACTGTTGTTGCACAAACGGCAGAAGAGAACAGAGACGACCGGCCAGGTCATTGTTGTAACGCTGCTGTTGTAGAGGTAACTGTAATTTGTAATTTTATTGTTTAATGATTCCACAAAGGTTTTCGCCTATCGAGGGGGTTAGGTTGCACCACAAACACGGCGAATGAGAGAGAGAGAGAGGCAGAAATACGGAGAGAAGAAGAGTAATAGGTATTCGCATGCAACGACGCAAATCCACACAATTCAGTAGACACTTCTTTTCCATCAAACGTTTTCTTTCCCTTCTCTTCAGGATAGTACAGGGAATGTTGTAAATTTGAAAAAACACATAACTATATAGAGAATGAAAGAAAGAAAAAAGTCAACACTTCAACATAGGTGTTAAAATGATTCAAGTGTTAAAAACTCAAAAACAAACAGCTGCAAGGTGTAGACAAACACGTTGAACACATCAGGGAACACTTGTCACACTTTCACGAGGTGTGACACCAAACAACTGCAACGATAACACATTCTCCTTCTGTACACATAGTTCTGGATCTAGTTTACGAATATACAGAGCTTCTAACACAGCAAGATGTAACTTAGACCTTCCACGAGTCAAAATCGAAAAGATATCACCACTATACAACTTACGACAACTAGCACTGCCCGACAAATGACGCTGGATGGACGATGTCCGATCACTTAGCTCTGTCACCTTCGACGCCTGCCGTTGTTCTCTTCCGTTAGGCTTGTTTGGTTGGTTGCTCCGGTCCACACCTCCAACGTCCGTTGATTTCATGTCCGTTTTTGTTGATTTCATGGCCGTTTTCGTTTCACTTCTTGGTCTTCCTCGTTTCCTCTTGAGGAGAGAAGGGAGGCTCTTGAGAAGGGAAAGAAAACGTTTGATAGAAAAGAAGTGTCTACTGAATTGTGTGGATTTGCGTCGTTGCATGCGAATACTTATTACGAAACTGTTTTCCCACCGCCTCCAAACTACTGTTAGAAGAAGAGTAGAAAATAATTAAGAGAGTTTAATAATAAATTAAGAGAGTCAACCTCTTTTTTTTTCTCTCTCTCTCTCTCTCTTTTTTCTTGCCTCTTCGCTACCTTGTCATTGGGAGGAAATTTCGGTTTGGATTTTGCGAAGTAAAACAAAGTAAAAAAAGGGCTACACTATAGCAAAAACGGAATGGGAATATAATAAAAATTTCACGGTTCGCGCTCTGACTCGGCTGGAAGCCGAGTTTTCGCATCCGTAGAAACGCCACCATCCTCTAGGATCAAGGGGCAGATGCAGCGCCTAAACGGTGAGAGGTGAGTAGATCAGACCCACCACAAAGTGGTCCAAGATCAACTGCATCCATGCTACCCTCGTGCCAGGCCACGAGTTCCCAATTAACTGTGGGTCGCAGCACGGTTGGAAAAATTCCTTCCGCTTCCAAGCAGGACTTGGAATGCGAATATACTACATCATACATGTATAAGGACTCAGTGAGCAGTCACGTCTCGATGACCGATCACGATCCCCGTGACCTATCAAACAGTCACAAATCCCCGAAGAGCAGTCATAAAGTCACACACCAGTTTGAATCGCGATCACCTGTCACAAACAGCCGCGACTTTCTCTGTGAACGGTCACAGGATCCACGTCAAAATATTACGACTCAACTGTAGGCATTCACGCGATCAGCAAACGTTTTCCTTCACAGGTTTCAGAAGTGAGCAAGAAAGATTTCGATCAACTCTCTATCTCCGGGTAGTTTACTTGTTTGCTTGAGTCTGGTGTGTGTCGGGGCTCCTCTCCAAAACGAAGGGTGGTCGAAAATCTTGGAGGCTTCAGATAGAATCTCTTTTGAGAGGACGTTCTGGCCAATAGATTGTGCCATTCGTCATATTTGAAGTTTCGTCATTCAGAAAAGCTATTCCGGAATATTTTCAGTTAAGCAATTTTTGCATGCCGATCTTGCTAGAACGGAGACTGATTTCAACTGATCCAGCATACAAGCAGCACTAGCTTTCTGTTTTTGGAGAGGACGGGTGACAAGATTACGGAGCCAGAAGTGGACATCGTCGACGATGCAAAGACGAAAATATAATGAAGATAGAAATGAAAATATGTTCGTCTCCAAGTAGGTACATGTACTGAGTACATGAAGCACCTTCGTGTGTGTAGCTCTGTCTTTCTTGTGGAAGACTCCACAGAATAACAATGTCCAGCTTGTTGAAACTGAAACTGCCTCTCAGTTGAAGTCGTTCAGGGAAGATATCTATTCAAGACATCATTGATCGATTCTCAAGAACCATCGTAAGAAATTAAATCAAGTTATGTTAGCGATAAGAATGGAGAACTAGACCAGAGAAGTATGAGTGTCTTGTTTTGACTGCAGGAAACTGTATTTCAATATTGTGGCTCAACGTAGTGCTTACGCAGTTTACTGCTTCGAACACATCTTCATTCCTACTCCCAAAATAACTCTGTAAAATGTATTGATGTAACATTATGGTACATGGTCTTTCTCGTTGTGCTGCTATAACGTGTATTATAATATTTGCAATTGTACATGCATACGAGTACTGTGTACCGTTTGCTGTCTCCTTGTCAGTGGTTTTGGGCGATCCTCCACACCTTCATTTGTCCATGTCGTATTTTCCTTATACTTTATTAATTTTGAGTATGTTTAACTGCCTCATAATGCCGATCCTTCTATACAATTGTGGATTGTGGACTCTGTCCAAATTGCTGAACGACAAACTGGACAAATGGCAACGGAGGAAGCTACGCGTACTGCTGCAGATTGTCTACCCGCAACGCATCACCAATAACAACTTATACACAGAAAAAACAATCTCCAGTTATTGCCACATGCCGGCGACGCAGGCTGCTGTGGTTTGGCCATGTGGTGCGAGAGGGTCCAGAATCCGCCTCGTTCCAAGCACTGGAGCTATCAATCAGCACAAACGACATAAAAACCCCGTGGCCGTCCGCCATTGCGGTGGATAGATACGATTCGGCACGACCTGAAGGCAGCGGATCTCTCCGTGGAGAGCGCTCTCCAAGCTGCAGGAGATAGACTAACTTGGCTTGATACTGTTGACAGATGCGTCGACTCTGCTCCTGTCTAACAGGTTCAGGGAAGATGCGAGCTTTGTTTATTATTATTATTATTATTATTAAGCTTACGTGGAGATAAAAATTTAATCAACGCAATAAATAGAGTAAGCTGCGCACTCAGTACAAACACCATTAGCAAAACTTGTTTTCATGTAAATAACGAAGCTTGTTCCTAAACGTTTTCGTCGCCATCTCATCAGAGGATTACTGGCAAATCAACATTAGCTCTAAACTCAATATACTCTTATAATATACTCTGATGAGATGGCGACGAAAACGTTTAGGAACAAGCTTCGTTATTTACATGAAAACAAGTTTTGCTAATGGTGTTTGTACTGAGTGCGCAGCTTACTCTATTTATTGCGTTGATGATTATTATTATTATTAACTGGTTTGAGGGAAAGAGACAAACGGGAAAAGTCTGAAGAAAAAATTGACTGTCACCACCAGGACTCGAACCAGGGACCCTCGCTTGTAGCCAGCGATTAATGTAAGCGATGGAGACGATGCAAGAAACAACCTAAAGGGTAAGGAAAAATACATGTAAGAAGAAAAAGGGCAATGGAAAAAGAGATCCTGGTGGTGACAGTCAATTTTTTCTTCAGACTTTTCCCGTTTGTCTCTTTCCTTCAAAACCAGTCAATACTATTATTATTATTATTATTATTATTAAGCTTCCGTGGAGATAAAAATGTAATCAACGCAATAAATAGAGTAAGCTGCGCACTCAGTACAAACACCATAAGCAAAACTTGTTTTCATGTAAATAAAGAAGCTTGTTCCTAAACGTTTTCGTCGCCATCTCATCAGAGGATTACTGGCAAATCAACAATAGCTCTTAACTCAATATATATACGCAAAATGCAAGTAATAATTTAGACCCTACCTAGCGCGATAAAATGAGAGCTGAAAGAAACATTACACCATTCAACGATATCAGGTGACAACAGATGCGATCAATTCACCACTAGAAAGTTACCATGCAACCACAAACGAGAACTACTGATCTAAATTCACAAACAATTTCAACGTAAACAAATTCTTTTTCTGCCTACACAAAATCGGCTTGGTGGTGAAAATGTAGATAGACTCCAATACACGCAAATACCTTTGACTACGTGAACGAGACCAAACAGAAAAGCAATCATCAGCATAACTAGAATGACAATCACTATTCTGAACAAGATGGTTGGCAAGAGAAGATTCATACACCCTAACAACGCTACTAGAACCAGTACATACTTTGGAATTACGTGACAATGAAACCGACCTGACATTCCTTGCCGCTACTGCCAATCCAGACGAGGCCGATGTAGATGTCAGAACCAAAGTCACGTCCGTTACTGGCACTGCCTGCTGCGATGATGCTCCCTTTGACGTTCCAATGGCTGTTGATGTTGATGAAGAGGAGGAGGAAGATGAGGAAGACGCTGACGACGACGATGACGACAACGACGGTGACGATAAAGACTCTGCTAACCTCGCCCTAGAGCGAGTCACTGGTCCCGCAGACACACCATCCGGTGGTTTCTTCGGTGGCCGGCCACGCTTTTTGCCACCGGAGGTGGACACACCGGATGACGGTACCAAGGAAGTCAAAGAAGACGAAGATGAGATGGCGACGAAAACGTTTAGGAACAAGCTTCTTTATTTACATGAAAGCAAGTTTTGCTTATGGTGTTTGTACTGAGTGCGCAGCTTACTCTATTTATTGCGTTGATTATTATTATTATTATTATTATTATTAATTTTCAAAATTTTGAAGGACGCTTCACGCAGCTTCAATATACTTGAATTGTTTGCAGGCAACCTGCCTACACTCAAGAGAGCACTGCATTTCACACAAATCCATTGGTATCGTTACAACGTTTCGGTCTTTATGACCATCATCAGGAATGAAGTGGACATGGAAAGAACAGCAGTATAAAAGAAGGAGGCAAGCAAGCAAAGCGCGGTACATAGTGACAGCGCGCGTAGAGAAGTGCAAAGCACGTCATGGCGGGTGTGCATTACTACATATACATGACAACACAAGCACAAACGGCGAGGAAAGTAGATACTGCGCTACAGCAGTGATAACAGCCCAGTTCCAGTCTCACACCACCAGTGAGGTGTCTAGAGCCCCGCGCCACTTGCAGTAAGGTGGTGTTATAGCAGATCCCAGCCACTGTTATTGTTAATTTCCGGGGATCGCTCCCTGATATTGATGGCCTCCCGGATCCTCCTCCTGGGGCGGTCACGCTCGGATCTGAGCGTGACCGCCCCAGGAGGAGGATCCGGGAGGCCATCAATATCAGGGAGCGATCCCCGGAAATTAACAATAACAGTGGCTGGGATCTGCTATAACACCACCTTACTGCAAGTGGCGCGGGGCTCTAGACACCTCACTAGTGGTGTGAGACTGGAACTGGGCTGTTATCACTGCTGTAGCGCAGTATCTACTTTCCTCGCCGTTTGTGCTTGTGTTGTCATGTATATGTAGTAATGCACACCCGCCATGACGTGCTTTGCACTTCTCTACGCGCGCTGTCACTATGTACCGCGCTTTGCTTGCTTGCCTCCTTCTTTTATACTGCTGTTCTTTCCATGTCCACTTCATTCCTGATGATGGTCATAAAGACCGAAACGTTGTAACGATACCAATGGATTTGTGTGAAATGCAGTGCTCTCTTGAGTGTAGGCAGGTTGCCTGCAAACAAATCAATTATTAATTTTATAGAAATATTCACTCGCTACAACTTCTTGTGATTGCTGGTGCCAATGTAGCCTGCTATGCCTGCTTGTTAGGGAGAGTGCACCGGATATGTATTGATATGTATGTCTGACGAGATGTTCTTGAACTGGCATGCTGCTTTGACAAGAACTTTGGTTAGATACGGTTTAGAATTGGGTGCTCTATGGCCTGGAGGAATTAATCATGTTTGCGATCAGTATTACCAAGAGTACGGTTCTTCTGTCTACGCATCTCTTCTTGGCTTGTGGATTGTTCGAAAAGAGATAAAAATAATAATACAGAAATACCTATATTCTGCCTGTGACTACTCACAGAGAAAGAGTGGTCGCAACTGTACATTCCGCATGCAACCGTTCGCATGGAATTATAGTGGTCACAACTGTATTCTGTGACCGCTCATAGGGAATTATAGTTTCCACAACAAATCATGCAGTATGAAGCACTCCGCGAGCAGTCACGAACTGTGTGCTTACACATGCAGATGTATGGTGATTTGTGACTGGTCATGGAGCATTGTGACTGGTAAACTAATTTTGTGACTGGTCATGGGGGGTTTGTGACTGTTTGACTGGTCACGGGGACCGTGATTGGTCATGGGGCCTGGTCATGGGAACTGGTCACTGAGTCTTACATACCGACCGTATTATCTCTAATATAAGCACAGTCTCCAATAATAGCACGTCTCTTAGAAGATATTCTAGTCACCGGTGCAAGCGTGAAGCTCCTCGGATCCCAGTGCTCTGGAAGTTGAACACACAGATGATAATACTCAAATCTGTGGACAGCAACTGTTTCGCTCTGTTAGAGGTCCTCAGCACAGAACAGATGATAATACTATTATTGTCCCTGCATGTGGAATTTTCGTTTAGGAGCTGCATCTGCGCCTTGATCCTAGAGGGTGGTGATGTTCCTATGGATACGAAAACTCGGCTTCAAGCCGAGTCTCACGCGAACCGTGAAATTAATTTATTTAGGTATGTGGAATTTTCAAAAATTCATTGAATTTATTGCCAATCCAGGAAAGGCAGCACCGGTCCGGAGTACTCCTTGCAACGAAGATCTCCCGGAAATATATCTAGAATACCATGATAAGCCTGTCTTGTCCGTGACATGGGCCTTGCAGTATTAGTATCATGGTTCGTTACTATGGTTACTAGTATCCGATTCCTAGGTTTCGCCTGCTCATGAGGTTGAACTCCAGGTAGAGTGGTGGTAGAATATGGCGGCGGTGCTTAGTCTTGCCAGGTCACAGGTCTGCAGAGTACTCTATGCCTGTTGTATGTACGGCTGCTCCTGCTGCTGCTGGTCTAATACCAAGAGTACATAACCCCCCAGAGTGTGCAACGCCGATCCAGCTCTGCATAGGGTCTTGGTCGAGCGGAATCGGATCTTCTGATGTCATGCGTACACTCCACACCAGCGCAAGGCCGGTCTCGAGGCAGGGCACCATTGTTTTTTTGTTTTTGATCCAAGAGTACCCGCGACTCCCCGGGTTCCCTCTCAGATGTGTACGGTATTACGACGCAAAGATCCGATTCCGCTCGACCAAGACCCTATGCAGAGCTGGATCAGGCGTTGCACACTCTGGGGGGTTATGTACTCTTAATAATACCCTACACTCAGGCTACAGTGTGTAGTATAGCCGGCTATAACCCCTGCTGCTATGAAGTGTGCAAGTTTACCTTTCTCAACACCAGATTCCCAATGACATTCGTGGCGTGGAGGAAAGTAGCAATATGGATATTCTCCTGGGTTTCATCGTGTGGACAGTGTGTACATGCCGATTGGCACAAGCGATCAAACGAAGCCGTCTGCGCATCTCCTCCATATTGTTTGGTGTACATGTATTTACTGTGGTGTAAGGCAGTGGGTTGCTGCTACCCACAGTCAACTGGGAACTTGTGGCCAGGCACAAGGGGCACATGGATGCAGCTAATGGGATCGTTTTCGGCACTTGTGCCAGTGGTTGTGAGACTTACCCACTCACCCCCACCGTTGGGCGCTGCATCTGCCGCTAGGGTTTATCGGGTGTTAGCGGCCGTCGTGAGTTCCCTTCGGGAACGGACACGATAATATACTTTTTTTAAACTTTTAACTGCTAGGTCAGCTTGTACTGTACTGACTGTTGTCCGGGCTGTCCGGGGACGTGATCTGTACTACTGTAGACGTGTACCGCATGTTAAGACAATAAGAGTGGAGATCTCGTAATCCTAGCTAGTGATCAGCTGACGTGAGAAAATAGTCAGCACAATGGGCGCGATGAGCAAAAGCTTAAGATCTTGATAGGCACCTCACGTAACTGTGTTGTTGCAGTGTCTGTTCACTGCGGATTCTACTAATGGTACAAGGCGCGGTATCCTGCACCGAGTTGGCGCTCAAACAATGTAGTCCAGACCACAAAGATGCAAACTACGTTGTTCTGTTTTTTTTTTTTTTTTTTTTTTTTTTTTTTATTGGGAACACAGCCCTACAAAGAGACATGTGGAGACAAACACAAGACAAGACACAGGGGATGTAGGGACGACGTGCCGATGTACAGGGAGCAACTCGACCGACCAGGGGTCTCGGCGTTAGCGTTGCAACCTGGCATCGAAAAAAAGGGGGGGTGCATGGTCAGGTAGCAAAAATAATAATTTGGTGCGAGAAAGGGGCGCTAGTATTGCACCAAATAATATAAATTAATACGTGTAATGACTAAGCCAGAAGGGAAAATGAAGAAAGAGGACAGTAATCATAACAAGCAAGTAGTAGTAGAGAGGTAAATACTAAATGGGTCTCAAATCTCAATATCATCGTCACAGGTACTGTGTGGACCACAGCCATCTCTTTCGGATTAGATCCTTACATACGTTGACCTTGAAGGTTTGGAGGCGTCTTGAATGAGGCTCGTGAAGCAGGAGGTCCGCAGGCAGGTTGTTCCAGGGTGTGATGGCGAAGAAGGGGAAGGATCGCAGGAGGTAGTCAGGGGCTGTGCGAGGGGGTGTCCACTTCAGCTGAAAGGCATGGTGCGTCTGACGTGTTTGCCGTGTGCACATGCTAGCTACGGCAGGGGGCTTGGTTGGTGGCAGCATGGCCTTTACCTGGGGAGGCCCTGGAATGTAGTGCAGCTTGAACAAGTATGACAGGGCTGCCACCATCCGACGAAGCTGAAGACTTTGGAGGATGGTTCCAGGTCCCAGGAAATGCAGGGCACGTTGCTGAACCTTGTCCAGCTGGGCCATGTTAGTTGCGGCTGCGCTCGACCAGGCCAGTGGGGCATATTCAAGTAGGGGTCGCACGAATCCCTTGTAGACCGTCACTCGACCATGGTCGTCCAGGATGGGTGCTGCCTTTCGTAGGAAACCCAGCCTTTGGGAGGCGCGCAGTGCAACACTGCGAGTGTGCGCTCTGTAGGAGAGAGTGGGGTCGAGCATGACTCCCAGCAGCTTCAGGGTATCTGTCTCCTGGAGTGCTTCACCTCCAAAGGTGACTGGTGGAGTGCAGGGGGGAACGTGCTTGCGATGTAGAGTCATGCGCTGTGTCTTGGCTGGCTCAAAACAGATATGCCACTTGCGGCCCCACTCCTCAAGACTGTTGAGGGACCCTTGGAGGGAGGCGGTGGACTGTTGGAGATCGTCAGTTGGCTGTACTAAGCTGTAGAGTGTGGTGTCGTCTGCAAAGCTGCTCAGCTGCGTTCCTGGAGTTAAACATTGTTCAATGTCACAGGTGTATAGAAGGAAGAGGCTGGGTCCTAGGATGCTGCCTTGGGGGACACCAGCCTGGATGGGTTGAGCATCTGACGTCTGGCCTCCAACCACAACGCGGATGTTTCGGTTGGTGAGGTAGTCCTGTAGCCATACAAGCAGGCGTCCGTCGACGCCGGCCTGCTTTGCTTTGTACAGCACTCCTGTGTGCGATACCCGGTCAAACGCACCGGCAATATCCACGGCGAGGACCTGGACACAACCGCCAGTACTTATGGTGTGGACCCATTCATGTTGGAGAGCCGTTAAGATATCTGCGGTTCCTCTACCACGTCGGAATCCAAACTGGCTGTTTGGCAACCCCTCATGCTTCTCTAGGTAGTTAACCAGTTGCGTGTTTACAATGCCCTCCATGACTTTCGACATTATCGTTAGCAGTGATATTGGTCGGTAGTTAGATGCCAAAGATCTGGAGGACCGTTTGTGAACTGGGACTACATGGGCAAGTTTCCATGCCCCGGGTTGCACACCGGCTAAGAAGCAGAGGGTGAAGAGCTTTGCCAGTGGGTCTGCAAGTTCAGATGAGCACATCTTGAGCACACGAGCAGAGATGCCATCCGGTCCAGTTGCTTTTGATACAGCCAAGTTCGCCAAGTGCCGTTTGACCGTTGCTGCGCGGAAGTGAATGTGCTTTAGCGTGGCATAGGCAGGTCGTTGCAGGTCAGGCAGGTCAGCAGCACAGAGGTCGTTATTGCCAAGGCTACACTTGTTCGCAAAATGCGCTGCAAAGCAATCGGCTTTCTCACGAGAAGAGTGGAACTCTTGTCCTGCAGGGTTGGTCAGCAGGGGGATGTCAGAGCAACGTCCCTTGCCTGCTGCGCTCTTGATGGTTGACCACCACTCTTTGTCCCGGAGGGAACCTGCAGTAAGCTTGTTGCGAATTCTACGTTGATGTGCTAATCGCGCTGCATGACACGCTTCCACTTCTTGGTTAACAGTTGTGATGTACTGTTTACCGATTACACGCAATGTCCATCACGTCACCACATACTGAGTAGCGTTCGACGAATCGAGAAAGAGGTGTTATAGGGTACAAGTGAAGGGGTACCAATAATAATTAAAATCGAAGTAACTTGGTTAGACTGTGAAGGGTGCGAAACTCTCATAGCAATTGCTTCCTTGCTCTTGAGTAGTATTGCGTCAACATGCTGACCACGGATGAAAGTTAGACAAAGGGGAATGTCTTTTGCAGTTTCATCACTGGCCTACTCTTTTTCAAGCTGGCATACCATCACAAACCTGGTCGGGGCAATTTTGCCGAAACGAGCGGGTCTGCTCTAAGCTACTTCCTATGAATGAATCTGCAGTAAGTCTACCCACTGCTACTAAAAATATACCGAACTCAGAACGGCTCGTTGTACAATGTGCGATCTCTACTGCTATACATTACTGCCGGCGACAGCGAAAGACAAAGGGGTAAAGACGTTAGTAATGCCTGTTGAATGACGTCACGAACACCGTGGACTCCAGCCAGCACTAGCGCATACGCGCTGCATAGGTAGATTCCGGGCAACAATATAACCCTCTGACTAGCAGAAACGGCACCATTCGTCGAGTCACAGGCTACGAGTACGCTTCACAACGGGTCATCTCCTATTCTTCTTTACGTTGCTAGACTCCAGCAGTCACTCTGAAATAAAAACCAACCAACCAACCAACTCTCCTGTAATAGTGTGGATCAGGACTATCCTGTCGTTCCGTGCATTCTATCCGTATCTCCCGGACCAGAACTTGCTGCTGTTCTCTGGACAAGCCAGTCACCTCACTTGTTTTGGCTACCATTGTGGTCGAAAAAGTACAGCCAATTCCCAGAGACTCGGTTGGCTGTTTGACACTGCACTAGTTGTCACGTTCGTAATGTCTTCCTCAAGGAACACGTCAGAAGCAGAAGGCCGCCAAGGGATGACGGGAGCTCAACTACCCAGCTACACGACGCAGTATTTTCCGCCGTTGGACTCACAACGTCCAAAGATGCCTACTGTACAGGGTAAGGGATGAAAGTCGAACGTTTTGCAACCTAGTGTACATAATGTCTTGGGATTTTGCACCTGTATGCTCTGTACATTATGTCTTGGGATATTGAGTGTTTCCAGTATCGGATAAAAACTTGAGAATATTATCCTGCTAGACATGGTTTCTGCCCCGATATATTTGCTTTGTAAATTGTCTAGTTTCTGCTCTCTAGCGTGGATGGGACTTCATGTGTGTGTGTGTGTGTGTGTGTGTGTGTGTGTGTGTTTGTGTGTGTGTGTGTCTGTGTGTGAAGCTATCATCGCCTTCGGCGATGGGCTTTCCAAAGGTCCAAAGGTGTGTGAAATGGGCTGTGAATCACGGCCGGCATGGAATTTTCTAAGTCAGTCAGTAGAAGCTGTCGAACACAGTCACTACATCTAATCCCCGTCTGGCCAAGACAGTGTAAATGTTTATCAAGCGTGTTAGAATGGACTGGGATGGAGAGCCCAATAGGATTGTATAAGGATTTAGTGAGCAATTCACCTCCCCCCTCCCCTCACCTTCCCCTCCTATGTTGTCATATAACTTAGGACCTTCCAATTTGGAAGGCTGTTGGAGTGCGCATCCAAGGCTTGCTAGAGCTGATAGCCAGTTAGTTGTAGAACGTCAGTACCGTCGGTGAGTGTCGTGCAAAGTTATCGCATGAGCTGATTGTTGAGTGACTGGTGGTGTTAGTGGACATTATAGCGGAACTTGTAGTTCCTTGGTAATTTTTCCTTTCTACAAAAAATTGTCAGTGAATTTTCTGTGTGTTCATTGCTGGGTATAACCAATCGAAAATGAAGATCTAATTTTCCTCGCAGTATGACCTTGAATTTGGAATTCAACTCATGTATACAGTCGGGCAGTAAGTTTTGACTGTAGGGTGGAAAGTAAAATATAGTTTTATACGATGAGAAGTTAGTTTGTCACTCATGGTAGAATTCTTAGGCTTAGCGAATCTTTGATGGAGAGACTGGGCTGGACAACGATAGGCATGGTGATAAGTCCCTATCCGCCCTGCACTTTGATCTGATGTAGCAGCTAGCGGAATGTACATGTACATGTACATACTAAGGTGTCAGACCTCAGCAGCTTCGCATGGCCAGCTACTATATCGGACCTTGACAGCCTGGCACGGCCAACCACTCTACTAGACCTCAGCAACCTGCCATGGATCAGGCTCTTGCACAACCTGCCAGTGGGCGGGAGAGAAGGAGAGCTCTTATTTCAAACTTACATAATGTCATTGCAAGCAGTTTATATTAAACATGTCCTCGCTGTCACAAGTCAGCGAATCTCCTTTTCCTCACGCAGTTAGAATGTCGTTTCCTAATTGCAGATCCGGCAATGTGTAGAAAGTAAGCGCACAACACTGACAGTAAAGGTCAAGCAAAAACAGTAGCAACGAATCAGCTAACTACCCACAGAGACAGTCAGAAAGCTCGGGCGAAATGAGTGCATTTTAGCCACTGGGTTTACTCACTGTCGCTTATCCTTTCTTGACCCAAAATGCAGTAGTCAACGAGCCGCTTGAAACGAAAAGCAAACAGTACTAATTGCGTGGGAATTTGCGAAGAACTAGTATGATTGCGTGGCAATCGTGAAACTTCGGATCAACTGGTGCCGGCAAGCAAATCATCGCCAATGGTATATTTACTGTGCTGCTATTGCTGGTTGAATGCACTAACTCCGGGATACTGACAAGTGCGGTGCGACCTTTGTAGACCTTTTCACTGCGTTTTGCAACCAATCAAGGCAAAGTCTTCTACTTCGAACTGAGGTTGAGGAAAGGCGGCGCTCAGGGGACATTGCACTGAAACGTTAGGGAGTTGATAGCTGAGCAGAGGATGGCAAATGTACGTTTCTGTGTCACACAGCTGAGCCAATCACGTACTTCTTTGGAGGTAGTCAGGAAGCTGTGTACTAGTACTTGGCAGATTCAGTGCTGTGGAGTGGTTCGGAGGATGGTTGCTAGAAGTCAAGACGGGAAGCTCGCTGTATGACTTTCATTCCTTCCATAGTGAAGCAGGATCCAGGAGAGAAGCCCCAGCAGAGAGTACGATGAGTGCATCACAGTTTCTAAACTGTAGGTCGCCAAACGGTAGGGAGAACGGAGGAACATATTGTGCGGCTGCAGAGAGAGGTCGCTAAGGGTTCGGAAGGTTTACACCTGCTCTCGGTCTCCTGCATGAAATCAGAAACTGCAAAAGACCGTTCCTACTATCTGGGGAATCTCTGCCGCAAGCTGTGTGATAAATGATGTTCTCTTCGTGTTGAAAAAAATGATGTTCTCTTCGTGTTGAAATCCGGAACTACAATCATGTACATGTAATGAGTGGTCAGGTGGGGGGGGGGGGGTTATTGATACTGAAAAACATGTGTAGAGTTTAAAAAGAAGCCATCATGTACAGCTGCAAGTCGGTCATGTTTTGTTCACTATCAAGTAGTTAGTATCAAGGTGTTCAAGTCCAATAGTAGGCAATACGTCATTGTACTGGTACTAGTACTAGTACTAGCTCATGACTGGGTGTAGACCACACTTGATCGAAAGTGTTCAGGTTCAAGCTTGTGCCTGTTTCTAGTATTGGGAGCCAAGGGCTTGGAAGGAACCTACTTGCTACTCCAGCGTGATGTCATGCTATTTTCTATGGGTAGATAGTAATGCTTGAAAAGTTGAAGTACGTCACTACGTGTACTGTACTTTAGCCCAGTGTAGGTGTCAGCACTAGCCATCATCATCATCATCATCATCATCATCATCATCATCATGAGAAAAGCCTCTTTTACGGGCAAAGCAAATGTATATCATTACAATATGTAAAGTGAACAGGGGAAATCAACACAAAACCAACCGGAAAATGATGAAACACAAAAGCAGTCAAGGAAGTAAATCAATACAAAAACAAGCAATGAACACAGAGTAATAAAAGGGGAAAAAACCAAATAGCATTATATTAAGTTGAGGCCAAAGGCAGCACCCTACTCCGCCTGGCGGCACTGGGCCAGAAATGAGTTCGGCTGTCGCCTCTTGCCGTACGAACCGCGGCAACCGCGGAAGCAGGTGACTGCCCACCGCAGCAAGCAGAAAGACAAACGGGTGCGTAGTATGCCCATTACTAGTGGGTACTTCAGTTCAGTATGGCGCTCAACAAACAGGGAGGCCAATGATTTCAGGAATTGAGTAGTTTCTGGGCCACTAAAGCCGTACGTCGAGAACACAAGTGGCGTGAAGGAGCCGCGCTCCACGTTAACCACACGGCTGGCGTATTGATTTTTCTTGTTTCGCTCGTGAGACTTCAGCTGACTCAGGGCTTGTGATCGAGACAACACAGACGCTGCGGGATGAGTGATCCGCACATCAAAGTAAGCGTCCTGTTGCCACGACCAAAAGCCGCGAGCCCGCACATCCAGACGAGCTTCTGCGCATCGGTTGAGGGAACGACCACCAGGCAAATGCTCACTGCTGCAGGGCAATAGCCGGGGCTCCGTCTCTACGTCCACCACTCCAGCCTCCCTCAGTAGTCCAGCAACCAAGTCCCGCACCTCATTGTGACGGGCAATGGTATAGCCGCCAGTGGCACAGGTAAGTGCATGAGCGGGGCTGAGAGGCACACCACAAACACATGAATCGGGTAGCCCACTCAACCTCCGCCCATAGCGGATGCACAGGGCATCACGGAAGTCGGATTTCTTCAGGATGGTTCCATCTTGCCACCGCGGGGCAACAGTCAACCATGACGATACTCCCTTTTCGGACGCGATTTCAACAAGAAATTGTTGCTCCGAGCTCAAGTCCGCCTTAATGTCTTGTTGCCGGCTGCATAGGCTCCGCATTTTGCTTGTCCGAGTCGAGCGTGCCAGCTGGCGGGTGTCCCCAACAGCATCGCGGACGGGATCATGATTGGAGAGCCTCACTCGGTCGGCAACCTCCTGGGTTGTATCACCGGAGCCCTCTGACTGGGCAGTATCCGACAAATCGCTCCTTGCCATATCACCAGGCACGCTTGGAGGGTTCGCATATGTGCCAGTCAACAGTAGCTGAACAAGAGGCTTTGTGATGCTCAAGGATGCTGCGAGCTCTGCTGGTGCACTATCCTGCAACAGAGGGAGGGCCAAACCACCAAGACGCACTGGAAATGACATCAGCTCTCTCTCAGGGCTACCAGGACGAACGCCATCCCCCAGAAGGGCAGGTATCAGGCAATCATTGATCCTCTCATCAAGCTCGGCCAGTATCTCAGCCGAACAAGGTGAGCAACGCAAGTGGTATGTCCATGTGGATGACAGACCCTTCGTAAAAACGGTGTATGCGGCCTGAGGCTGAGTGACAGCCATCCCCGTCAGGGAATCCAGAACCTGCTTCCATTTATCCACCTTCTTGGCCATGAAGGCAGAGCAGAACTCCTCACTGCCAATCGCTCCGCCGAGGTGACGGTTGCCGCTGGTCTTGATGGTAACTCCAGTGGCGGAGAAGAGGCGCTGGGCCTCTTCCTCATGCTCCGGCTTGACCAGCAACACTGATTTCTGTGGGTTTGGAAAGTATCCATAGTCAGGGCCCAGTTGGCTTATGTCTCCCCAGTATGTGGACAATGAAGAAACGCGGCCACCTGCAGAATCGTCGTCCGCGTACCAAACCTGAGCCACAGATGGATTGGATTCCTGGAGGCGCCGAATCATCGGGACTGTAGCGATACCATACAGAGCCATGGCCAGCGGATCGCCCTGGCAAGTACCCTCCAGTGACTCAATCTCCCCGCCGCCGGAGACGAAGAGACGAATTGAAGAACTGTACGTGTTCTGGAACACCTTTGCCATAGCGGGGCATACATAGGGCACGTTATGGAGGGCCGCGTTTCTATTCAATGAATTGAACGCATTCGTAGCATCTACAAACAAGATGCCTTCCGTGTCCTCTCGTGCGAACAACTCCTGCATTGCATGAACCCCTGCCTCACAGGCAGACGGCACCCCAATGCACAATTGCATGGGAGCAGTAGCACGCAGTACATCGGACTCAAGCACCCGCATAACGGCACGACACACAAGCCGGCGGAACACTTCACCCACTGCAATCGGCCGCACACCTGGGTGTTTGTCCAATGGAATAAGTCTAGCGGCGGTAAATGCGGATAGGTGTTCCGGATCCAAGTCCTCCGAGCACAGGCATTGGGCAAAGCTGGCAAGAGCAGTACAGAGACCATCTGACGATTTGCGATAACAGGTTAGCATCCGGCACCACGCGTCAGAGTCCAGACCAGATGGGCCCGAGGACCCCTTCATCTGTCGGCCCAGACGTCGGATGAGCTCCGGTGTGATTTTCTGGAACACTATACTGTTGATTGGCTCCGGGTCGCCGGCGAGAAGTATCGAAACCGGGGGCTCGGCAGCAGGTGGATGTTTTTGCAACAGTGCCTCCTTCACGGTAGTTCCAGTTTCTTCGTCCACTACATCTGTCATATCCAGCACATCATTGGAAGAATCACTGGACAGGTAGCGAATGGCAGACTTAATTTTTCCCGAAAATACCAGGTTGCTGAATGTGATATCACTCTTCTCTCCTCCACCAGACGAGGTAGAGTACCGGGGCTTGAGACGATCCTGAAGGGACTCTCCTTCAGTAGTCAGATCATCTATTCGGCCAGATTTCCATAGAGTGAGTCGACGCCGTAAATGGTCGCTATAGTTTGACATCATCTTAGAATCATGCGGACGCTGGCACATCATCATCATCATCATCATGTGACCAAGCCGCTTTTACGGGCAACAATATTATGAATATAAAACGCAAGGTATTGTAAGAGCAATTTTCTGAAAATAATGTTAAAACACGAAATATAAAAATGCATTATCACACCGTAGCCACTTTTATGGGCAAATTCCAATACAAGGCAATAAGAAAACGAGGATAAAGTTAACCTTTTAACCCAAAGAAAAGACAAAAGATGTCAACAATAGAACTACAAAAATAAAAAACAAACATCAGGTCATAAAAACTACTTTAAAACATAACCAAATGACAGCAAAGCGTGGAGAATGAGATTGACTTACAAAACAAAAGTAGTCCTACTATGCTTACAAAACAGAATCTACCTACACCACTGAGGAAGAAACATTAAATGATTGCAGTCTCACAAACACCGGCCTCTATCTAACGACCATCATCATCATCATCATCATCATCATCATCATCATCATGTGACCAAGCCGCTTTTACGGGCAACAATATTATGAATATAAAACGCAAGGTATTGTAAGAGCAATTTTCTGAAAATAATGTTAAAACACGAAATATAAAAATGCATTATCACACCGTAGCCACTTTTATTTATTTACTTTTCATCATCATCATCATCATCATCATCATTATCATGTGACCAAGCCGCTTTTACGGGCAACAATATTATGAATATAAAACGCAAGGTATTGTAAGAGCAATTTTCTGAAAATAATGTTAAAACACGAAATATAAAAATGCATTATCACACCGTAGCCACTTTTATGGGCAAATTCCAATACAAGGCAATAAGAAAACGAGGATGAAGTTAACCTTTTAGCCCAAAGAAAAGACAAAAGATGTCAACAATAGAACTACAAATATAAAAAACAAACATCAGGTCATAAAAACTACTTTAAAACATAACCAAATGACAGCAAAGCGTGGAGAATGAGATTGACTTACAAAACAAAAGTAGTCCTACTATGCTTACAAAACAGAATCTACCTACACCACTAAAGAAGAAACGTTAAATGATTGCATCCTCATCATCATCATCATCATCATTATCATCATCATCATCATCATGTGACCAAGCCGCTTTTACGGGCAACATCATCATCATCATCATCATCATCATCATCATCATACCAAGCCGCTTTTACGGGCAACAATATTATGAATATAAAACGCAAGGTATTGTAAGAGCAATTTTCTGAAAATAATGTTAAAACACGAAATATAAAAATGCATTATCACACCGTAGCCACTTTTATGGGCAAATTCCAATACAAGGCAATAAGAAAACGAGGATGAAGTTAACCTTTTAACCCAAAGAAAAGACAAAAAATGTCAACAATAGAACTATAAACATAAAAAACAAACATCAGGTCATAAAAACTACTTTAAAACATAACCAAATGACAGCAAAGCGTGGAGAATGAGATTGACTTACAAAATCATCATCATCATCATCATTTGAACAGCCTCTTCTACGGGCAAGCAAAAACGCAATACATCAAAATTCAAATAGAATGAAAAAAGAGAGGAAAATGAACACAAAGTGCACTGGAACTCAATATAAAAAGGAACGCAAAGTGCAGTTGAACACAATGAGCATGGGGCATAGGGCCACCAATCGGAGAAGACCGGCTCATAATGGAAAATAAAAGAACAAACATAAGACACCCGTACACATCAACGTGCTCTAAGGGTATGGCAGCTTGTTAAAAAGCTGTGGCGCGGGCGCTTGTATGATGCCCGCGAACCACGTATGCAGGTAATACACCAGCGGAGCAAACACAGCGACAATACAGATCGAAGTTGTCCCATGACTACAGAATAATGTAACTCAGGATTTTTCTCAACAACAAGCGATACCAAATTTTTCAAAAAGCGAGACCCCTCTGGCCCACACATGCCTGAAGTTGAAAAAACTAACGGTGTAAATGATGCTCTCTCTACAATATTTACACGGGCACAATATTCTCTCTTTTTGGCCTGTTCATGGGTCTTCAGCTGACGCAGGACGTCTGTACGCGACAGCAGGCTTGCCTTCGGGTGTGTTACCCGTACATCAAAAAAGGCATCCTGCTGCCGGGTCCAGAAGCCCCGCGCCCTGATATCCAGACGCGCCTCCAAAGACCGGTTCGCAGTTCGATGTGGTAGTGTTTCTCCTTCGAACGGCTTGAGAAGAGGCTCCTTCTCCACATCTGGTAGTATTTCCCGAATAGCTTCTGACAGAATGTCCCGGATCTCGTTATGTCTTGCAATTGGGTAACCACCCGCCGGGCAACTCATGGCATGATCTATTGTCATGTCTTGCCCACAAATACAGGAACTGGACACTCCCTCCAATGACAAACCATATCGAATACAAACAGCATCACGAAAATCCGATTTGTTCAGGATTGAACTGGGCGTTATGAAAGACGGCATGGAGGATAACCAATTTGAAACACCCTTCTCACCAGCCGTTTCCAACAAAAGCTGTTGCGCCGGCGGTAGCATGGGGCGCAACTGTGCCACTCTTTCATCCTGTTTCTTTTGCCGCTGCTGACGTGACTGACGTGCCCGCTGCCGAACATCCCCGATGGCATCAAGGGTAACATCTGCGCCCGAGCCTCCGGCTGCGTCATCCAGGCTAGTGATCCCCAGCCGTGGTACAGGATGTAGGCGGAAATCATCGGGTAGAGATGACGATAAAATCAACCCGGGAGAATGGCCCCGAACATTGTGAGGCTGTTCCGCGCCCGCAACGGTCAGAGGCTGTGTGGAGGACTGGTATGGAGCAGCAGGTGCCTCTTCTGGAGGCGTTAATGTATCTGGCGGTACAATCAGGCGCACGAACGGCTCAGTGATCTTTGTTGAGGCCGCATACTCCACAGGCGCCAGGGAAGGCAGAATCGGCACAGCAAGACCACCACATCTCGTTGGCAGAGACAGAAGCTCCCGCTGTGAGCTATTGGGGTCGAACTCATGGCCCAGGAGAGCTGGTAAAAGCTCCGAATCGATAACCTGGCCAGGTACCTGAAGAACCTCAGGGCTGTGCTGTGTGGCACGGAGATGGTATTGCCACCGGCCAGCCAGACCCTTGGTTAACACCACGTATGCCGCGTGTGGCTGGGTCCTCGCCAGTCCAGCCAGAGACTTGAGTTCTTGTGCCCAGCAACGCGACTTTGCGGATATACATTCTTCGGTATACCTGGCCGATCCCAGCACACCGCCCAAGTATCGGGCTCCTTCGGCTGATATAGTCACCCCAGTACCGTCAAACACCTCTCTCGCTCGATCGAGGTGCTCTGGCTTCGTAACGAGGATGGTCTTGGCTGCATTGGCGTGGTAACCATATCCGCGGCCAGCCTGTTCCAGAGTATCCCAGTACTGTCGGAGCTGCAGGAGTCTATCCGCCGCCGCATCGTCATCTGCATACCAGGACTGGACGACCGACGGGCAAGCCGCTGCCAGGTGCTTCACCAGAGGTGCTGTGGCAACAGCATACACTGCCATTGCCAATGGGTCCCCTTGGCATGTCCCTTCCTGTGACAATATCTCACCGCCACCAGCAACGAAAAGGCGAATTGGCGAGCTGTAGGTGTTGGCAAACACTTTGCCTAGAGCAGGGCAAATGCGGGGAACGTTATGGAGTGCGGCCTGACGATTAAGCGAGTTGAATGCATTTGATGCGTCGACCAACAATACTCCTTCCGTATTTGGTCCAGCGAACATGGACGTCATTGCGTGAACTGAGGCTTCGCAGGCTGATGGAACACCAACACATGTCTGGTGGGGGGCAGTTACGCGGAGGACGTCGTGTTCCGTGATCCTCGCAATAGCTCTGCAGATCAGTCTCCTATGCACCTCACCGACCGCGATTGGGCGCACACCTGGTTGTTTGTCGAGTGGAATCAGGCGAGCCGATGTAAACCCCAACATTGATTCTGGCTCCACGGTCACCGTGCACAGACATTGTGCGGCAGCAGCCAATGCAGAGCAGAGAGTATCTGAAGCCTTCTTAAAACACGTCAGCATTCTACACCATGCATCAGAATCCAGGCCGGACGGGCCCGACGATCCGTGCATCCGCCGGCTTAATTTACGAATCAGCTCCGGTGTGATTCTCTGGAACAAGATGTTGCTGGCTTCGGCCGGATCACCAGGAAGGAGGACATCTTCGGAAGGCTGAGTCGCGATGGGGTGCTTCTCCAGCAATACCTCACGAACTGTAGCACCTGTGGACGGATTCCCAATTTCATCCATTCCCAGAACCCTTCCAGAGGATGCCGGGTCCAGATACCTGATGGCTGAATGGATGCGTCCCGAGAACACCAGCCTGCTGAACTTGACGTCATCCAGTTCCTCTGGGCGATCCGGTGCCGTAGGGACACGCCTGGGAAGATGAGCCTGAATGCAGGCACACTCCTCGACTAGTTCCTTGATGGCTCCTCGTTGCCATAGACCCATACGGCGGCGCAGATGATCCGCCTGATTGCATTGCAGTCTCGAGTCGTGTGGCTGCTGTAGCAGGAGGTGGCAGGCAACTGATACAGCTCTCCAGGCCACACATCGTATATCTGAGCCATCAGCAAAACAATTAATGAGCCGAGACAATTCCCCAACAAATAGAATGCCGGCCGAGCCATGAGGAACAATGAATAGGTTGCGCCTCCACGTGACCACTACCTCATATGCTGCCTTCACCGACTGCACGAAATGGTCCCTTACACTTGCATCCTCCAAGCGCGATGTTGCATTCACTGGGCGTTGACTGTCAGCAAGACCAGCCAAGAACAATGTATCACCTCCAGGAGATTCATGCTCTGCCCCGACGGCAGAGATATTGGCAGGAGGTGGTGATGTCACATCTATTCCGTGAGGACGATCAGGGGTCGCACTTTGATTGACCGTGGCAAGGTGTGGGGAGCACTCATCACCCTCCTCGCCATTCTCACTAGAGCCGGAGGCTCTAGAGCCGGAGGCATTCTCACTAGAGCCGCCATCACCTTCCTGGCTGCTATTAACAGAGGCATCAAAAGCACTTGCCACGGTGAGAGGAGGTGCCAAATCCCGAGAGACAGAATGAATAACCGGAGGCCGCGACTGTAGACTTGCACCATCCACACCACAAGAGAGAGCTGGGTCCACACCAGCACTGGCGATAGGCGGTGGTTGGCTGCGTAGCACTCTGGCAGCTGCAGACACATTGCAGCAAGTGCTGGGCGTAGACCTACTCGGGTAGCAATCGCTACAAACTCTCCCAGCCTTCACACACGAACATCGTGTACATGCTCTGCCCGTCTGGCACCTACAGCAAGGCATCAGGCCAACCACCCAGTCAGCGCGGAACACGGATAGCGCAGACCCCTGGTGACAGCCCGGCAAGGCAAGTGCCACGACCTGGACCAGCAACAGCAGGAGAAACATCCGTCACTAGTAAGCGCCCATGAGTGGCGCAAGCACTTCACCTCAGCGCGTGATGCAGCGTGATGCAGCGATGTAGCTAATCCAGCTTGGCGCAACGCACGACTCAGCCCTTGCGCTAAGGATTCGACCAGACCTGGACCAGGAGACTTCATCCAATGGCAGGACACTGCCAAACCTAGCCAACTTGAAGATATAACAGCTGCTCCAGTCAACTCCAGACCAAACAGCAATCAAGCAGCTCAGCAGCCAAGCAAGCTTCTTCCTCCAACCAGAGCAGCCAAAAGTCCAACCGATCGCCGCAAGCGCATCCGAATCATCATCATCATCATCATCATCATCATCATCATCATCATCATCATCATCATTTGAACAGCCTCTTCTACGGGCAAGCAAAAACGCAATACATCAAAATTCAAATAGAATGAAAAAAGAGAGGAAAATGAACACAAAGTGCACTGGAACTCAATATAAAAAGGAACGCAAAGTGCAGTTGAACACAATGAGCATGGGGCATTGGGCCACCAATCGGAGAAGACCGGCTCATAATGGAAAATAAAAGAACAAACATAAGACACCCGTACACATCAACGTGCTCTAAGGGTATGGCATCATCATCATCATCATCATCATCATCATCATCATCATCATCATGAGAAAAGCCTCTTTTACGGGCAAAGCAAATGTATATCATTACAATATGTAAAGTGAACAGGGGAAATCAACACAAAACCAACCGGAAAATGATGAAACACAAAAGCAGTCAAGGAAGTAAATCAATACAAAAACAAGCAATGAACACAGAGTAATAAAAGGGGAAAAACCAAATAGCATTATATTAAGTTGAGGCCAAAGGCAGCACCCTACTCCGCCTGGCGGCACTGGGCCAGAAATGAGTTCGGCTGTCGCCTCTTGCCGTACGAACCGCGGCAACCGCGGAAGCAGGTGACTGCCCATCGCAGCAAGCAGAAAGACAAACGGGTGCGTAGTATGCCCATTACTAGTGGGTACTTCAGTTCAGTATGGCGCTCAACAAACAGGGAGGCCAATGATTTCAGGAATTGAGTAGTTTCTGGGCCACTAAAGCCGTACGTCGAGAACACAAGTGGCGTGAAGGAGCCGCGCTCCACGTTAACCACACGGCTGGCGTATTGATTTTTCTTGTTTCGCTCGTGATCATCATCATCATCATCATCATCATCATTGGAAACGGCCTCTTGTACGGGCTTGAAACGGTGATAACCGAGATTAGGGAGGCCCACTTCAGTCAGTATTTTCAAGTATCAAACAATTGCTATCTTTAATTGCTATCTTTAATATCTTATTTGCACATTGTCAATTTCTGCTTTGCTATGTAACACAGCATTCGATGGGACATATCAACAGGCACAGACAGGGCTGCAAGCTGCAGAGACATATGTCGGTCCAGTACAGCCTGATCCCAACAATAGCTTAACTCAGCCTATTGCAAACCAACCGCAGCCTGTTGGTCAGCAGCACAGCCTTATTGGACAACCTATCAACACTGGTGGCTTCAGTAATATTGTGGGGCTTAGACCATCATTAGTGGAGTCAACACTGGGTCTCCCACCACAGCCTCAACCAACCATTGGTCTTATGTCATCACCAGCACAATTTCCGATTCTCTACAGCCAGGAAATGAGTCACCTCTTCCATGCCACTGCTAGCAGCTATCTGCCGAGTAGTGTCCCAGCAATGCACGGCAGTATGGCCAGCTCTAACCATCCTGCGGAAATGCACGCCGGCTTTCCACAGACCCCACTGAACCATCTAGCACAAGGCGTCGAGTATCAACCGGAAAACCCCTCTGCCCCTCCACTGTTTGGCGGACATCCCAGAAATCTGTGCGAATGGCGTGTAAACAACGGTCTACAATTGTGTGGGTTGGCTTTCTATAGTGTCACCGAACTAGCGCAGCACATAAGCAACGTTCATCTCCAGCAACAGGAAACTACCGAAAAGGAGGATGGCAACGTGCACATCTGCCACTGGGACCAGTGTTCACGCAAGAGAGGATTTAAAGCTAAGTACAAGCTTGTCAACCATATACGAGTTCATACAGGTGAAAAACCCTTTGTCTGCAAACATCAAGACTGCACACGCAAAGCATTCGCAAGATCCGAAAACCTGAAGATACACTACAGAGTCCACACAAAGGAAAAGCCGTTTGCCTGCACCTTCCCGGACTGTAAGAAAAGATTCGCAAATTCCTCGGATCGAAAGAAGCACATGAACGTGCACACGAATGATATAACCTACCAATGCAGGGCAGCGGGATGTACGAAGAGATATACACACCCGAGCTCGCTTAGAAAGCACTCCAAGCAGCATGATGCTCGAAATGCAGCCAATGGCGGAAATGCTCTTTCCTACAGTACCACGGACACCAGCGCAGAGAACAGTGACTTGACGACTGCGGATGGTTCTATTGCTGCGGACGGAGAAAGTGATCATGGCAGTTCGATTTCATCTGATGAGGTACTTGCAGACCAGCACCACCACCATCAACAACAAGAAGAACAGCAGCAGCAGCAGCATCAACACCAACATCAACAACAAGGTTTTGCACTTGTGACTTGCATGGACCAGTGTCAGCCTGCACAGCCGCAACACTTACCGCTGGGAACGTCCTCAAGCATGCTGATTGTGAATTCAGCATCCACCTCATCTTTGCCTCAGTTACCTTATCATTTGCACTCTGCCCAGGCTACTGCTAGTAGTGATTTGGTCAACAGTGCACTGCCGACGCCCACACACACACAGCTATCGCTGGTGGCTCACACACCGCAGCACCAGTCATCAACTGTGTCTCAGACGGACAACCATCAGGCACAGAAGCACTCTCTCCCATCGCCGATGCAGCTGCACCAGCAGCATTTTGCACAGCATTCGGCAACTGCTCAGCCAACACTATTTCATGCAGGACAATTGCTGCACCCCGTACTGCCCTCGCAGGTCGCTCACTCTCTGTCAGCACGAAGACACCTACCAAAAAGGCATTACTAAGCAAACAAACATTACACGGCTTGAAAACACTGTTCTCATGAGCTGGACAACTGCCTTTTCAAAATGGCGCTGCAGCCAGCTTCGTGAATGGATGTGTTAACAACTGTCAATAAGGTTTTTAAGGCACATCATCACTTTCAACCAAACAATTTCGTAATTATTATAGCAATGAAAAATATCAATTGTGCACTCATAACCATGTATAAACAATTAAAATGAAACAATTCCAGAACGTTTTCGTGTGACCATCATCAGTGGAACATCGTCACATAGTAAGAATCACTAAAACAACCAGTTATATAGCTAGAGTAACATGAAAAGAAGCGTGAGAATGCAGCACAGCTAGCGGTTATGCATAACGCGTGTAGTGTGAACCTTTGCAGTGTATCTGAGAATGGTAGCAGTAGATGAATGTGGCAGCTGTGAGTGCTTTTTTTTGGTGCTTTTTTTTACGGAGTTCACAATTTTTTTATTATAATTACCTAATTCAATAAAGAGGTATGAAGTGTACAGATGCAAGTTCAATACTCGCTTTTGTGATATTGAATTATCGTATCAACGCTGTCCAAAGCTGAATGTTTTTAAGGTTATTTCATTATAGATGGAGCTAGGTTATTGCTTATTCGGCTGTGGAACTTTGTCAATCAGACGACTGACACATTTGTAGAAGTTCCTTTTTCAAATGTCTTGTCAATTTCATTTTCCGCATGTTGTCTCCACTAACATTACCCATGATGCTGGCCACATGTATATAGCGTCAGTAGAATTGCAGCTCAACATCCTAATCCGCACTGCCTTCAGTCTTGTTTCTACCCACTCACTGTCAGGATCGGGTATTTCCCCTCCAATTAGTAACCATAGTACCCGTTTCTTTTTAGTTCACTTTTTCGGCTGATCTGCTCATTTCGCAGAAATGTGTCGATACTAATGCTGGCCTAACAGATTCTACAACTGCTGAAGAAAGTCTTGTCTTATGCGCTGAGTCTTCAAACACTTATAATTATCGTATCTGTTTTCAAAATAATGGGATGGAATTTTCTTCTTATTCATATGGGAATTTGTGAGCCAGTACTCGAAGTACAGATGTGCAAGCACATCATAGAAAACAATACTCGATAGCGAAGTATTCGTGAGCAAAAATCATAAGAAAGTAACTTGAGACGCTTCTTTTAAAGTTATTTGTGGCTAGACTGAGAAAGCACAAGACAGAGTTAGTGGTACTATGCCTTGCATGTTCCAGTACATCATGTATGCATGTTCCAGTACATCATGTATGCATGTTCTAGAGTAGCGAGAAGTTCATGTCAACCACTATCTAAGTAAAGTGCTAGAAATAACGTTAGAGGCATTACTGGCACATCTGGTGGATTTCGAGTGGTAGCGCAATTTGATAATGAACGAGCGGGCGAAGCCACATCTCTCTGACTCACAGCTGTTAGCGATCGTTTTCAAGATGACCTTCCTGTTCACCGCTGACACATTCACTAATTCTGTGGCATTTTCTGACAGTCTCCACTTCAGAACTTTCATACATTTTTCATTTAAAATGCCAAAATCAGTAAAAACTGTATAGACTATAGGCAAGTGTTGCGTAGGATTGGTGTACATACATGTACATGTATAGTGTGACTACACTACTAGAACTACAGTCCATTCATAAAAAGATGGGCTCTGGCTCTGGTGAGCTCCCGTATTTGGCGGTTTTTCGTGATTTCATCGTACACAGTGCAGAATGCACTGTTGCCAGGCGGGGTCAAACGGCCTGGATTTTGATGGTTTTCCCAATTCTGTGCTTTTGGGGCAAAACCTGGCCGAAATCCTATTCTTGCTATGGCTTGCTTTTTGGACAAAAAAACTTCAGAAACATAATTGGAAGAGGATTCCATAGGGGATTGCCAAAAAAATTCTAAAAAAACTCAAAGTTTGACCCATTTATGGCCAAAAGCTAGAAGTTCATTTTTTTCTGAATGGACTGTAGTAGTAGCTACGGCTCTTGTAAGTAATATTATTGTAGAGCATGTGAATGATCACATGCGCTCTCGCAGGTTAGCAGGCAAATCATCGCATGCGTGGCGTCGAACGGCTCCCCACACACACAGCTCGCTGGTGTGTCCAAGAGAGACCAACCATAGCGGAGAGCTGGAGCGTCGCGGAAGTCTCCCTTGGACAGAATGACCATGGTCTGCCAGAGGCAACACCCCGAGCCAACTCGACACGCCTTTCGTGGATAAACTCTCCAGCCGACGAGCCAAGGCAGGGGACGCACTGCTCTTGATCGTGACGAAATCATTCTGCTCCCTCTGACGACGGTCATGCGCTAGCCGTGTCTTCTCGCTTAGGGCTGCCTGGCGAACATCCTCCGTGGAGTTATGGGTGAATTGAACATCATTCTGGTGTACAATCTCCTCCACCTGAAGGGCCGTTACAGCTCTCGACGCAGGGAGCTCCGCCGTACCCATTTGCTGAAAACACGGCAGGGCCATCCCCTCCCCAGTCGACAGGGCAGGCGGAGAAGGTTCAATTCTTCTGGTAGGAAGGAATCACGGCCCGCTAGAGCAGGTAGAAGCTCCTCCGTGATCACCTTGTCCAGGTCGGTAAGGCATTGTGCAGGGAAAGGCACTGTACGCAATAGGTAGGTCCACCTACCACGTAAACCATGAGATATTGCAGCATAGGCAGCATGTGGCTCCGTTTTTGCAATCTCAGTAAGCTGCTTCAGCTCTTCCTTCCACTTCGCCACCCGTTGCTGCATATTTTCCGCGACCGTCTCTTCCGATCCAATCTCGGAGCCGAGATAACGCAGGCTCCCCGTGACAATGCGGATCCCTGTCTCGGCAAACACTTGGCGTGCTCCCTGATCCAGCTCTGGCTTGACAAGGAGCTGGGTCTTTTCGGAGTTCGTGAAGTATCCGTATCGCCGTCCAATTGCCTGCAGCTCGTCCCACCACAACCGAATCTGTCTCAGCCTACCTGCTCCGCTGGAATCATCCGCATACCAGCTCTGCCGGATTGATGTGTGCTGCTCCTGGAGACGAGTGATGATCGGTATGGTGGCAACTGCGTAAAAGGCCATGGAGAGGGGGTCGCCCTGCGTGGTTCCCTCACTCGACTTGACTTCCCCTCCACCTGCAACAAATAAACGTGCGGCCGTTTCGATAGGAGTTCATGATGACGCTGGAGAGGGCAGGACATAGCCGCTGGACATTGTGTAGCGCCGCTTCTCTGTTCAAGCTGTTAAATGCATTGCGAGCAATCACCAACAGCACTCCATCTGTCTCCTCTTCATTGTAAATCTGCTGCACCGCATGCACCGCCGCCTCTATCCCAGCTGGTTGGCCCGCACACTTGTTGTTGTTGATTTATATTTTACTTCGCAAGGCCAAACGGGCAATGGTGCCCAATTCTATGGAAGCGAATTTCAAAAGGGAGAGAGCTACGGGAGGAGAGAGAGAGAGAGAGAGAGAGAGAGAGAGAGAGAGAGAGAGAGGGGGAGGGAGGGAGGGAGATGATAAGCAATTTTGCAGCGTCAACAGAGCGATTTTGCAGTGTCAATAGAGCGATTTTGAAGCGTCAACAGAGGGAACACAAAGAGTTCATAAGCGCACAAGCACGCAGAGAAGAGTAAATGACGTGGTGTGTGGACGGGAAAAGTCAGACAGAGCATTCATTGCAAGGTGTAGGGGATGGAGGCAAGCTTAAATTGCTGGGCAGCCTTGATCTCCCTTACACTCCTTGGGAGAGCATTCCAGGCCAAGGCTGCCTGAAAGGCCAGGCGAGATATGCCGGCTTCTGACTGTGCCGAGGGGACAGTGAGGCCCCTGGAAACCTGGTGCCGGGTGGTGCTGCCAGCTGATGGTGAGAATAGGTCCTGGAGGACACTGCTGGCTTTCCCATTGACACAGTGCCACACCAGGACGAGCCGCTTCTGGGCGTAGCACTCGCGAACTCTGTACAGGGACATCCGTTCGAGCAGAGGCTGAGCCGAGGTGTGAGGCGGCAAACCGTATACCACTCTCGCCGCTCGGTTCTGCAGGACCTGAAGGCGATCAAGCTGCGAAACCTTGAGAGAGGAAGAGAAGGCGTTAGACCCATATAGGAGGTCAGGCATGATGACTGACCTCACATACTGGATGCGACTACTGAGGCTCAGACATCTGCGGGACCGCCACAGTGCTCCAATCTTCTGCACAACTTTCTTCGCCATCGCGTCAACATGGGGGTCCCACTTCACAGCGGCGTCAAGGGTCACGCCGAGGTACCTTGCTGTTGGGCTCAGGGGAAGCTCTGTCTGGTTGCAGCGGACAGCGACATGCTGACCCGCATTGCGTTGTGGTACAATTGACAGGACCTGGCTCTTCTTGTCATTTAGAAGCAGATGTCGATGCTTGAGTTGAGCCTGTCAGCGACGTTGGTGACGGCCCCTGATAGGCAGGCTGATGTGGCTAGCACTGATGTTCTGTGGCAGTGCACGGCAATGTCATCGGCAAATTGCAGAGATAGAGCAGGATGGGCTATGGCAGGGACATCACGGGTGTACATGCTAAACATCGGTCCTAGGACCGAGCCGTGAGGTACACCAGATGAGCACTTAGCAGCAACACTGTAGGTGGGGCCAATGCGCACTTGCTGGGTTCTATCGCTTAAGTAGCTGCAGAACCAGCGAAGGGAGGCATTGTCCAGGCCGAGATCGAATAGGTCCTGGACCAGTTGGCTGTGATTGACCTTGTCAAAGGCTTTTGACATGTCGATTAGGCAGACGCCTGTGGTCAACTTGTCGTCCCGGGCCTTTAAGATGCCATCTGTTGCTACAACTAGGGCGTCCTCTGTGGAGTGGTCACGGCGGAAGGCAAACTGAGTCGGTGGTATGGCACATGATCGCCCCAGATGTGCAACAAGTTGCTTCTGGACTATCTTCTCGAGTAGTTTGGATACGATCGGCAGGAGCGACACAGGACGATAATTTGCAGCTACCGATGGATCGCCAGCTTAGAAGAGAGGGCTTATTACAGCATGTTTGAAAGCCAGAGGGACTTCACCATGCCTCAACGATGAGCTGAAGAGCACTGAAAGCGATGGAGCCAACAGGTCAGCGCAAGCACGTAGCAGACACCCAGGAATCCCATCACTGCCTGTGGCTTTGCAGGGATTTATCCGTTCCAGGAGGTGCTTGACCTCATCTGGGGTGGTTGACTGGAAGGTCAGCATTGAGCCTTGCGGCTGTGGACCAATGGGAATCTGGAGCTGCGCCGGACGGGACGGATCATGTACAATGCTGTGGAAGGCATCCGAGACTTCTGTGATGTCGCACGTTGGCTGATGATGTTGACGAGAACGGCTAGTGACAGAGTTGATCACGGACCACATCATCCGCAGGTTGGAGGAGTGATCACGACACTGCTGTTGGAAATGCTGATTGCGTTTTCGCCGGTAAGCATTTGAGGCTTCTGCACGGGCTCGCTTGTACTCCTCATGTAGATGCACGTTAGTCTTATCTCGTAGCCACTTTCGGTGAAGTCTATTCTTGTGCATGTTCAGTTGGAATAGATCACGGTCGGACCATGGCGGGGGAGTCCTCCTGGTAATGGAACACAATTTTAAAAGAGACAAGATCAAAAGGAAAGCTTTACAATATTAAATAATAATAATAAAACGTTGCCTGGAAAATGTAAAAAGTCACTGAGTACGAGTACAGAGTCCTCCTGGTGGAGATTCTGACTTCACGCAGGGGAGCGTGACTTTCGAGAACCGACATAAACTTGGCATGCCTTCTGGATAAATCCGCAGGCTTTCTCAATATCCGGGGCTGCGACACGTAGTACCGCCTTAGCAACAACGCACCTCAGCACCTCGCCAACCCCGATTGGGCGGACCCCAGGCTTCTTGTCCAGTGCAATTAGCCGACCAGCAAGACATGGAATGAGGCCCTTCGATGGTATGACACGGGTCGCAAGCAAGCGGGCGCAATCAGCTATTGCCTCGCATAGGCGTGTTGAGGCTCCTTTGGACGCCAAATACATGCGGCGCCAGGCAGCAGCATCCAGACCGGAAGGGACAGCGGAGCCTTCTGTGTGCTCGGCGATAGACTTGAGGAGATCCGGGGTCAATGGGTAAAATGCTGAGGTCATGACTTCGTAACATGTTGTTGTTGTTGTTGTAGAAGTTTATTTAACGTCGCGCCACAAACAGGCGATTTCGCCTCCTTTGATACATGTCGACGACAGAAGGAATGAGAGAGAGGGGGGGGGGGGGGACAGAAGTATGGAGAGAGGAAGGGTAGAAATAAATAAGCAATCAACCTCAGGGCTACACCAAAGCAAAAACGGAATGGGAACATACTATATACAAAATAGCTTAGAGGTCATGACTTCGTAACATGTTGTTGTTGTTGTTGTTGTAGAAGTTTATTTAACGTCGCACCACAAACAGGCGATTTCGCCTCCTTTGATACATGTGGATGACAGAAGGAATGAGAGAGAGGGGGGGGGGGGGACAGAAGTATGGAGAGAGGAAGGGTAGAAATAAATAAGCAATCAACCTCAGGGCTACACCAAAGCAAAAACGGAATGGGAACATACTATATACGAAATAGCTTAGAGGTCATGACTTCGTAACATGTTGTTGTTGTTGTTGTTGTAGAAGTTTATTTAACGTCGCACCACAAACAGGCGATTTCGCCTCCTTTGATACATGTGGACGACAGAAGGAATGAGAGAGAGGGGGGGGGGGGGCAGACGTATGGAGAGAGGAAGGGCAGAAATAAATAAGCAATCAACCTCAGGGCTACACCAAAGCAAAAACGGAATGGGAACATACTATATACGAAATAGCTTAGAGGTCATGACTTCGTAACATGTTGTTGTTGTTGTTGTTGTAGAAGTTTATTTAACGTCGCACCACAAACAGGCGATTTCGCCTCCTTTGATACATGTGGACGACAGAAGGAATGAGAGAGAGGGGGGGGGGGACAGAAGTATGGAGAGAGGAAGGGCAGAAATAAATAAGCAATCAACCTCAGGGCTACACCAAAGCAAAAACGGAATGGGAACATACTATATACAAAATAGCTTCATACATATATGCACGATAATGTACACATGTGATGTTCATATACATGTACACGGAGTTTTGCGGACTACCCGCCACTATCTCTTCCGCCCCGGGATACCCGATGAAGGCTGATTCACTCGCATCTTCTGCTACATGTACTGTGTCAGTGTGAGAAAGAACTTTGAAGAAGACGAGTTCGAGCATACAATTCTGTATTGCCATGATTTCTTCCCTGATTTTTATTGAAAACACTATCTGCATGACCTCCGAACCCTTTACCATGCAGACCACCAGCACTGATCAGGTGCATTGTGCACAATTGTGTAGCCTACATACTAGAACTGTGGTATAATCGTGCAGTTATGCTCCTACCTCCGAGAAGATGCCAAATTATGCTCCAAATTTTCAACCACCAAATTATGCCAATATTTATGCCGGCATAATCCGCCGGTGCCTACTCCCTGCTCAATACACAGTGTTTCGGGGAATTCACCCGTCATCAGTTGAGTTTTAGTAGGCTGGGGAAGATTGTGCCTGAAAAGCACCACTTATATAGCGCTCTCCAGGTACAGACATTACCAGGGATACAAACTTACAGAGACGCTCCGTTTCCAGCTCGACAAACACACACCTTTTGAACACCAGATAGCAGCGTAGGTCAGTAACGCTCATGGGTGTGCTGAACAAGCGCTGAGGACCGTTGTCCATTCACAATGTTGTTGCCTCCAAACCATCTAATTCGCAAGCCAGCGCAGGAGACAATAAAAGTCCAATTTTGCAGCCGATTTTCGAACAATCAGCTGATTTTGCAATAGGGTCCAGCGGATAATGCTCCGAAAATGTTCGTATAATGCTAATTATAATGCTAAAAAAACTACCTCATAATGCTGATTATAATTCTTCAACAAGGTCTATGATGCTCTTGTTTTGGAAAAAATAGAAGAAAGGCTCCACATTGTCAAACTTCCAGGAAAGGATGCATATAGTCGATCTGCCTCTGAAGCTGCTACAATATCTCTCACGAGCGCCACCACTTCTTAGCACTATAAGACATGCTCGTCTCCATTGGCTGCTCTCCATTGCAACTTTGATGCAGGGCTGTGGCTGCATAGTGGGTGCATCAAATCTTTTCCCTTGCTTATCCATGAAGTGAGAGGTGAAACCATTATTGCTGGTGATCATTTGGATGCTAGAAGCTTATCATGGGAAGCGATATTCCTGCCTGCAGACAATCTGTCACTGCTTCCACTCTGTGACAAAATTAATAATATCTTCATCTGAAACAGCTCACGTGAGGCCAGTTCCTGAGAGACGATCTCAGATCTAGATCCCTCCCATTTGCGGAAATCCTGAACACACGTGGTCAGAAGTTATTTTGCCGCTCTACATCCTCTGCTTGCGCTGTCTTCTTCTCCTGAGGTTGCGCGGAGACAAATGGTTGGCCACAATACTCTTCTTTTCTGATAGCACTTGACTGTAGGCCTTGCATTACAATCGTCCACAACGAACTGCACGTGCTTCACCAGGAAAGTAAGACACGCGCTGCTGAGCACTCAAATCGACTTGGTACTGCGTCCACGAGAAATTTTACTTCTTTTCGAGCCTGCTGAGCTGGACTCGGCAAAGGTAGTTATTTGGAACAAGCTCTTTATGTTTATGGTTAGGGTCCAGCGGATAATGCCAGCATTATATTCGGCATTATACGACTATCCGAGCATCAGAGCATTATTGAGCATTAGAAAGGAACAAAACGAGCATTATGTGAGGTTTGAGCGGCATAACGAGTTTCATAGTGGATAATACCGGGAAATCCCAGGTTTTTGGCAACAATCGGCTATAATCATGATCATGAGATGTTGTCTGATGATTGGTTTTTGCCATGAAACTCTGAGTAACAACGAAACAGCCCTATTTTACTCCTTTTGTGTACCTCTTGCGTACTATGCTCCTTCCATTCCAGGCATTTGAGCACTATGCATTGTACCAGCGCATGACTTTGTGATTGTGTAGACACGTAACACCTTTAGACGCTACTTAACTATTGCTACAAAAACGTTTTGATTGTAGCGATGTGGTCAGGTAAATGTATACAAGCCATTTGTGAAGCATGCCCAACCGAGGTCGCGATCGCCGAGGCAGTTCAAGTGACAGAAATCCAAAGAAATTATTTACGAGGTTTCTTTTACTTTTAGAATGATGGAGAGCTATGGAGAAGGCATACGCGAAGTGCATTATCAAACAGACGAAGAAGAGATTTCTAGTTGTGCCAGAGGCTCTGGCGATAGCATCTCTAGAGATAATGAAGTAGACACTGATGCATTGCTAAATATGGACCAGGATGAAGGAGCGGCTATAACCAGAAAGAGTTCGTTTCAAAAGAACCGCCTTTGCCGAGTCCAGCTCAGGAGGCTCGAAAAGAACTAGAATTTCTCATGGACTCAGTACCAAGTCGATTGCTCAGCAGCGCCTGTCTTACTTTCCTGATGAAGCACGTACAGTTAGTTGTGGACAGGTCTACAGTCAAATTCTTTCAGAAAGGAAGAGTATTTTGGCAAGCCATAAGTCTACACACCATCTTAAGGAGAAGATGAGAGCACAAGCAAAGGATGTAGAGTGGCAAAATAACTTCTGACCACGTGTTTTCAGGATTTCCGCAAATGGGAGGGCTCTCCATCTGAGATCGGATCTCAGGAGCTGGCCTCACGTCTGGTGTTACAGATGAAGGCATTATTCACAGTGTGGACGCAGTGACAGCACGTCTGCAGGCAGGAATACTATTTGCCAAGATTAACTTCATCCCAACAATGAATGACTACCTGCAATAATGGTTTCATCTCTCACTACCTGGATAATTAGGGGAAAAATTTGATACACCGACTATTCTGCCACACCCCTACATCAAAGTTGGAATGGAGAGCAATCAATGGAGAAGCGATCATGTATCATAGTGCTAAGAAGTGGTGGAGCTCGTGAGAGATAAGGTGGCAACTTCAGATGCAGATCGCCGATATGCATAATTTCCTGGAAGTTTGACAAAGTGCAGACTTTCTTCCATTTTTGTCCCAAACCAAGAGCATTATATCCCTTGCTGAAGCATTATAATCAGCATTATAAGGCAGTTTTCGGAGCATTATGGTTAGCATTATACGAACATTTTCGGAGCATTATCCGCTGGACCCTATTTATGGTCGCTCCTTCATCTAGGTCCAAATTTATCAATGGATCAGTGTACTGGTATACTTCTGTATCGCTAGAGATGCTATGGCCAGAGTGTATGGCATAACACTTTTTATTAACAGGAAAACTCCTCTTCGTCTGTTTGATATTCACTTCGCGTACGTCTAGTCTCCTCCGTGGTTCTCCATGATTTCTAAAAAGTAAAACTCCTCGTAAATCATCGTTACGGATTTTGTGCAACAGCCTCAGTTGCAACGCTTAGTTGGGCATGCTACACCACATGTACATTTACCTGACTAAACTGCCACATAAAGCCTTTATGTATCAATGGCATTATGTAGTCAGTTAAATGTAGCATTAGTGCTAAAGTTCTTTCGTGTCTACACAATCACAAAATCATCAGCCGGTACAATACATGGCATTGCACCTCATGGCTTTAGCCGATTGTTGCCAAAAACCGGACATTTCCCGACAGTATCCACTATTTATTTTATTTTATTTTATTCCAAGCAATACATGGCTGGGGTAGCCAATGACCACTTTGCGTGGCGATTGCAGGGTTTTTATAGCCAACCATGGCTAACATGGAAAAGAGTAAGAAGTCAAAAAGAAAAGGAAAAGAAGAAAGAAGCAAATATGGACTAAAATTGTGGTCTACTGGTAAAGCAAGGCGTTCCTGAATGCTGTTAAAGTAGAAAGGCCCTTTGTCTCCTGGTGCAGCCTAAGCCAATGCAAATAGCCATTGAAAAGGGGGGAGTGTAGCAATGCAGAAGCGCGGGCTAGAGGAAGGGAGAGTTTGTTCCTAGTGAAGTTATCCCGTCGGAACCAGTCAAATGGTTTAAGATGCGGGGTATTTTGGAAAGTCGAATACGATGGATAAGACAGCACATCATGATTCGTCGTCTTTCTAGGAGAGGTCTGGTCGAGGATAACATATAGAGAGCGACACTAGAAAGGGACTTGGGCATATGATAAAGAATCTTAAGGAGGGAACGTTTGTGAGTTTCCAGTTTCTGCTGTTGGGCAATAGATAGATTTGTCCAGGCAGTACAGCAGTAGTCAAAATGCGGCAAGATATATGCATTATAGAAAAGAGCACGACAGCTGTCAGGAAGATGGGCGCGGTGTGAGTATATTATACCTATGGCTTGACTAGTCTTCTTACATATGTGGGCAACATGGTGAGTCCAGGAGAGATTAGTGTCAAAAATGACACCAAGATGCCTGTGATGATCTACATATTCTATGGGAGTGGTGGAGAAATGGAATACTAGGGGAGGGAGAGGGTAGTAGAGAGTAGCAGACAGAGGGGGAATGATCATTACCTTGGTCTTCCTGACGTTCGGTTTTAGCTTCCACAATGCCATCCACGAGGTGATATCCGTGATACCCGCTTGGAGGTCTAATACAAGACGGGAAACAGAGGGACTGCTGCGCAGCATACAAGTGTCGTCTGCAAACAGAGACACGCCAGGGTTGAGGACAGGGAGGTCGTTGACGAAGGCCAAGAAAAGTAACGGTCCTAGAGTGGACCCTTGCGGTACACCAGAGCAAATAGGGATAGAATCTGAGAGGATTGGACCAAGCTTGACTGATTGAGTCCTATTGTTGAGATAGGAGGTGAGCCACGACTGCAGGCGTCCGGTGACCCCATAAGCATGCAGCTTGGCTAGTAACCCCCTATGCCAAACTGAGTCAAACGCTTTCGCCAGGTCGAAGAAACACAGGCCAAGGTAATGGCGGCGGTCTCGGAGGGTGCACAGTCTCTGGACAAGGTTGGTTAGATGTAGAGAGGTAGAGTCACCATGGCGGAACCCAGATTGCATATCATGGAGCAGAGGTGCCAGATGATGGTACAGCCGATCATAGACGATTCGCTCAAGTATCTTGGAGCAGGTGTTCAGCAGAGAGATTGGGCGATAGTTACCAGGATCATGTCTGCTTCCCTTGGTCTTGTATATGGGCACAACCACAGCATATTTCCAGGCAGAGGGAAAAACGCCGCTGGACAGGGAGTTATTGAAGATAAGGGAGAGAGGATAGGAGATAGAAAATTTCAAGGCCTTCAGAATCTCGTTGCTTATACCGTCATAGCCTGGGGACTTCCCTGTGGGGAGTTTCTCAATATAGCGAATCACGGCCTCGGAGGAAATGAAAATGTTTGAGAGGTTCGAGGCCGGAGAAGGGAGATGAGACAGATCTGGGACGGGCCAGTCAGGATCATCCTGTGTGCCAACCCGTACAAAGTGCTCGTTGAGAGCAGCTGCCATCTCAGCAGGATTATGTGTGAGGGTGTCAGCGGAAGTGGTCATTGCTGAGGGTGCAGGGTGATGCGAAGACACACCAGACAGGGAGCGGACAAAGTAGGTAAAGCGACGGGCGGGCTGAGTTAGTGAGTTTGCTTTGGAGTGACTGAATTGTATCTTTTGTGAGCATGGCGAGAGAGATGCTTGACCAAATTGCGTTGGGCCTTATAGCTTATGGAAGCTAGTGTAGAATGCACTGACTGTGGACAGTTGTGACTTTTTCAGCTCCGTAGTGTTTGACAGCCCAGCCGGCAACAGGCCGGTCTGGAAGTAGGACAGTAGTATTAGTGGCAGTGTAGGGTAGCATAGTGTAGTAGGGTAGCGTAGTGTAGGGGTGTAGGTAGGTAAAGCAGTCAGGGAGAACTTCTTCGCCATGGGCGAGCTCGCAGGAGAGCCTGCGATGAAACTTCTCTGCTCCCTCCCGGGTATAGAGCAGACTCTGCTCAGCGTGGTGCAGACCCTGGCTTTTCATGTCAGCGAGTCGAGGGATCGTGAGGCGCGTATCCATCAGCGTGTGGACGACCTCTCCGAGCAGCTCCTAGGCCTCCGTGAGGAATTTTGTACCCTGTAGAAATCCGCCATTGTTCCCGACAAGGCCCCTGCACGATCTCAGCACCAAGTTATTGAGCACTCCTGCTCGTTGGTCTCGCGAATCCAAATAAAAAAATAAATAAAAAAAGCCCAAGGCGACAAATCTCGTACCCGTACGAAACCTCCCCAGCTTGACCCAGCAGCAAACCAGCTTGACCCAGAAGATGCAGATGATGGACAACAGTCAGGGCAGGCCGACGTGACCTCTGGCTCTGCACAGCACGAAACCCGTACCCGTACGGACGACCCCGGCTTGGTCGATCCTGTGCAATCAAACTGCGAGAAGAGCCAACCTATCCTGGCCGTCATCAAGGATGACAGTTGGAAATTAGTTGCCGCGGGCCCGCGAAGAAAGAAGCGATCGGTGTTCTTTGTGGGCAACTTGAGCCCCGACTGTACGGTGGACAGCCTCACTGAGTTTGTACACCGTAGGTCGGAAAGCGTGGGGACGCCTGTCAAAGCCCACCAATGCAGCCTACACACAGCCGGAAACGGGCAAGTGTCCGCCAGGATATCAGTTGATGCCACCTGCAAGCTGACAGTGATGTCAGCCAATTTCTGGCCAAGGCCGCTCTACTGCAGGCCGTGGAGATTCCACACCGCCACAAATGCAAATGCGGCCAAAAGCATCAGCAGCAGCAAGAGCAGCAGCCACAACAAGCACAACAACAGCAGCAGCAACAGCAACAACGCCAACAACAACACCAGAAGCAGCAGCACCAGCACCAGCAGTCGCCGCAGCAGCACCAGCAGTCGCCGCAGCAGCACCAGTGGTCACCGCAGCAGCACCAGCAGTCGCCGCAGCAGCAGTAGCGACAGTAGCACCAACCGGCTGGAAGCACAGCACCATGATCAAGAGCAACCTCAACTTGGGATTGGCGCCACAATTAACGACTTCCTGAGCGCGAGTCGTGGCCTGTCCGCTGCCGCTGCCGGCACACCTGTAACCCCCCTTCACAGCCACAAACGTTCCTCTGCAGAACGGTCACCAGATTCGCTGCCGCAGGATGCAAAGCGAGCTGACCAGCATGGTGCGCAGCCACCCCAGCAGGATACACAGACCCACGAGCCCACCACCCAATGTAGGCCATGCACCAACCCAAACAACGCCAACGGTCACAATGAAAACTAAGGTCCCCTCACTCCGTCTTCTGCTCACGAATGCATTCAGCATCTACAACAAAATAGATGAGCTTTAGCATACTCTGAAAAGCCTTCATGTAGACATCGCTGTTGTCACCGAGACCAAACTATCGCCCGACAAGGCTACAGTTGCGGAAGTCTCAATCCCTGACTATTCCCCCCCCCCCAATACGTCGAGACCGGACGGCGCAAGGGGGCGGAGTCGCCATATGGCTGAAAGAAGGGATGGCGTACAAACAACTGGACATCAACTCTGAGTGTGAAACTCTTTGGATTAGTGTTGCTGCACCATCAGGCATGAAATTTGGCATCTGTGCTGCCTACAGACCTGGGAAGAGTGCAGACAGCGACTGCAGTGTCTTCACCCAGCTGGAATCTGACATCGACAAAGCCCGGCAGTCCTGCTCACACATTATTGTGGCAGGGGACTTCAATGCCCACAACCGGGAATGGCTTGGAAGTCCACGCACCTCGGCTGCTGGAGAAGCTGCAGAAGACATGTGCTGTGTACATGATCTCCGACAACACGTCACCTCAGCCACTCGTGGAGAAAACATCCTTGACCTCGTCATGTCAGATGTGCCTGGAACTGTGTCAACCACCACCCAACCACCTCTTGGCAGATCAGACCATGCTGTTGTCATAGCCGACTTCCAGCTTACTGCATCTGTAGACCAACCCACCACTCGTACAGTATGGCGATACCAGCGGGCTGACTGGCCCCGCCTCTCTGCCTTCCTCCGGACTACTGACTGGGACACAATAATCGGCGACGACCCTAACATATCATGTGAGCTTCTGACCATGCGAATCACTGAGGGAATGCAACGCTTTATACCATCCAAGGTCTTCAAGACCAGACCGCAGGACCCAATCTGGTGGGCGCCAGAATGCTCTGCAGCAGTTGACAGAAAGCGCAATGCCTGGCGGAAATTCCGCGATGACCCCAGAAATGGAGCGCTCCAGTGTACATACAAGCTAGCAGGCCTTGACTCAACAAGATGTCTAGCAAGAGCCAAAGCCAGACATCTCGACTATGTCAAGCAACGGCTCCGGACGGGCAGCCTGCAGGACAGAGAGTGGTGGAGCGTGATTAAACGAGTTGGAGGGCATGGCCGGGACAGCTCCATCCCACTCCTGGTTGACCCCGATGGCATGGAATGCACCAAAAGCACATCACCTCGTTCGAGTACCATTTTGGCCCGGTCCTGCGGGTCGAGCGACCATGCAGTTCATCGGCGCAGTCCTGTGGAACCAGCTCCCGCCTGATCTCCGTTCCGAGCCCAGCCACCTTCAGTTCTGTGCCCTGCTAAAAGCGCATCATGGCTCCGCTTAAATGCTTTTCGGCTAGTGTGTTTCTGTGGTATAGCGGACTGAAGAATAGTAAACGTGTTTTGCAATATATGTATGAAGCTATTTCGTATATAGTATGTTCCCATTCCGTTTTTGCTTTGGTGTAGCCCTGAGGTTGATTGCTTATTTATTTCTACCCTTCCTCTCTCCATACTTCTGTCCCCCCCTCTCTCTCATTCCTTCTGTCGTCCACATGTATCAAAGGAGGCGAAATCGCCTGTTTGTGGTGCGACGTTAAATAAACTTCTACAACAACAAGCCACGACAAGGCTAGCGTCATCGGGAAGTACTTTGCCCAGAAGTGCAGCCTAGACAATGACTTTGCAGAACAGTCGGGGCCGTTCCCGCATGTCCGCCAGCGCACCGCAAATACGCTTGCAACAGTCCACTTCCGCCAAGCCACCGTACGCCGGACACTCCGAGCCCTGAATCCAAGTAAAGCCACAGGGCCTGATGCAGTACCCGCTAGAGTGCTGAGCAAATGTGCCGACTCTCTGGCCCTGCCCCTATCCAAGCTGTTTACCCTGTGCTTCTGCAGTGGTCATCAACCTGCCATGTGGAAAGTTGCCAACGTCGTACCGGTACACAAGAAAGGCCCCAAGTCGAACCCCAGAAACTACCGACCGATATCACTACTGCCCATAATGTCTAAGTGTATGGAGTCCATCGTGAACCGCAGCCTGTCCAACTTCCTGAAGAAGAATGACATCCTTTCTCACAGGCAGTTTGGCTTTCGCACTGGACTGGGAACCTCTGATCTGCTGATTGCTCTTCAGCATGAGTGGAGCCTTGCAGCTACCAGTGGAGGCCTCGTCAGGGTACTCGCAGTAGATATTGGCGGGGCCTTCGACAAGGTCTCGCACAACGGCGTCCTCCACAAGGCTGAGCGGTGCGGCATAAGTGGCTCCCTCCTTGCCTGGCTCCGGAGTTACCTGACAGACCGCCACATCCGTGTCGTCATAGGTGGCCAGTCTTCACCGACCCACCGAATCCAATCTGGCGTGCCGCGGGGCAGCATCCTCGGCCCCACCCTCTTCCTTCTGTACGTCAACGACGCCGAAGACCCCTGCCTGATGGCGCGAAGCTGGCTGTATACGCCGACGACACAACTCTCTATAAGTGCATCACCACCCGACTCAGACTGCCAGAAGAGACAGCAATCCTCCAGCAGGCAGTAGACTCACTGGCAGCATGGGGAAGCAGGTGGAGGATCAAGTTCGAGCCCACAAAGTCGCAGGCATTGACCATCAGCCACCACTGCTCGCCAACCCCCCCCCCCCCCCCGAACGCAATACGCTTCCAAGGAGCAGTCGTGCCAGAAGTAGAGGAGCTCAAGCTTCTTGGCGTCACCTTCGACAGGCAGCTGGCATTCCGCAGCCATATCCGACAGCTTGCAGTACGCGGAGCCCAGCGGCTCGGCTTCCTCCGTAAGGCATCGGCTGTGCTAGACCCAAAGCACCGGGCAATCGTGTACCGTGGCTTTGTCCGCCCTGTGTTAGAGTATGGCATGCTGGTGTGGATGAGCGCAGCCCCCACCACCTTGGCCCGCCTCACTGCCATCCAGCGCCGTGCCCTGCACATAATTGGAGATGGATCATACCTCCCGAGCCTCGACATTCGCCGTACCGTAGCAGGGCTCTGCTTTCTGTACAAGCTGCACTTTGTGGAGGGTCCGGAAATGTTGAAAGCCATTCTGCCACCATCAGCAGCCGCACCGCAATGCCGCATGTCTACTCGTGAGACAACCAGATCTGCAACACATCATCCATCGCAACTCACCAGTATTCTTCCTCCTCAGTCACGAAACAACACGCTCCGCTCATTTCCCCACTCCCTCATCGCAACGTGGAATCAGCTCCCACCTACCCTTCTGCAGTCTCCCCCTTCTCGCAGAGGTATGCACACGTTCAAGAAAAATGTCAACGACCACTTGCGGCGCAGCAAGTGGGAGTGGGCCACAGACAGGCTATGATCTCTGCCAACACACCAGCCTAATCATACTGACCGCACTCCAGCTCCCTTCTACCCCTCTTTGATCCCCTTCGCTCAGCCTTAAAATCCGATTATCAGTTCTCTCCATCTTCCTACGGTGCACTGCTTTTACTATTGTTTTGTCCTATCTCAATCTCAATTTCTCCCCATTATCGTTTGCAAAGCCGGTGCTTCCCTCTTGGATGCACATGTTTCTTTTCTCCCATGTATCGCCGCACAGGAGTAAGGATGATTCCGAGACCTTTGGTCGGAGGAGTTACTTTTGCCCCGCCCCCACTTCCATCCAAAATGCCACCGCCCCCGCTGTGCAGCATCTGATGGTACTGTGGTATTCAGTAAAAAAAAAAAAATAGCGAGCAAGGTTTTCTGCTGTGGGGAACTTCCTGTAGATGCTATAGATATTCCGTTGATTGATGACTGCATTTGTTACTGAGGTCGTGAGCCAGGGTGGACGTGCTGGCCTGTCGACGGAACGACCCTGTGAAGAGGGGCGATTAATAGGAGAAGCTGGGGACTGATGCTTAGCGAGAGCAGCAGAGAGTTCAGATGAGAATCTCTTGCATGCTACGTCAGTGCTTGTGTTACCAAGAAGCTCCCTCCAATCCACGGAAGTAAGCTGCTGGTTTATACAGTTCCACTGGTCATTTGTGATCGTACGGAAATGATAGCGGGGCGGTGAACGGCCGATCAAGTCATCTGGCGTGGACGGTGAGCGCTCATAGGCTGTACCTGATGCAGGAGAGAACGTTGGTGTTTGGTAGTGTTGCAGGCTAAGCGCTTCCATACGAACCAACACGATGTCGTGGTCAGACTGACCCAGAGGAGCAAGAACGTCTGAAATGGAAAACGCAGATGGTGTATCAGTGATTACCAAGTCCAAGGCTGCTCCTGTTCCGGCTGGAGTGTGGTGAGTAGGGCAGTTGACTAACTGGGAGAGGGAAAACATTCTTAGCAGGCATTGTAGCTGGTGTCCAGCAGCGTCCGTGATATTGCCGTGCCAGTCACTACACTTGGCATTGAAATCACCCATCATAAGCATAGAGGAAGTGGTGTGTCTGGTCGTCTGAAGGACTGTTTGCAGACAGCCCACAACATTGTCAATATCAGTGGAACACGCATTTGGTGGCCTGTAAACGCATCCAGTAATGAGAGACTCAGGAGGTGCAGATGACGAGGTCGATGTATGAGCTGTTATTTCGACCCACGTGGCCTCAAATTTGGGGAGGTGTAGGTCAGTGCGATGCTTAACTGTACCTGGAAAATCCGAGCGGACTAGAAGAGCGACACCTCCAAATCCCCTAAAGCTATCAGTGCTCTTCTTGTTGTCCGCTGTGGGTCGGTGACGACGGTAACAGTCGTAGCCTGGAACTACAAGGGAGTTTGGCTGAGACAGCCATGTTTCAGTGATGCCAATGACGTCGGGCTTGTACTGTGAAACTCGTTATGCCGCTCAAACCTCACATAATGCTCGTCTTGTTCCTTTCTAATGCTCCACAATGCTCTGATGCTCGGATAGTCTCATAATGCCGAGTATAATGGCGGCATTATCCGCTGGACCCCATTTTGCAGCCGAATCTGATGTATTTTTGAACCGAGCGAAAAGCCGAATAGGTGAAAAAAATGGGCCGATTTGGGGAAAGCCTATTCCTCGTCGACTCTTTAAAAGTGAGAAAACCATACGATGGAGCTGAGGCTTGTGAGCTTGTAGGAGCCTTTATGCTCAGCAAGCTCCGCCCTCTTCTAGGCGAGGAATGTGTCGGGTTGTGTCGAGATGATGGTCTGGCCATAGTGAAGGATGCCACTGGCCATGGAGCTGACCACTTGCGTAAGGAGATAATCCAGGTGTTCCAAACACACGGCCTGAAGATTACAATAGACGCTAACAGAAATGTCGTCGATTACTTACCTCGACATATCAATGAACCTCAACACCGGTACCTTTCAACCGTACAGAAAACCAAACAGCACTCCAGTATATGTTGATGTCAGCGCCTGCCACCCGCCACAAGTATTGAAGCAGATCCCGATTGGTGTTAACAAGCGTCTTCAGCGGATATCTTGTAATGAAGAAGTCTCAATGATGCCAAGCCCGTATACGAGGACGCCCTGGCAGCAAGCGGACATCCAAGAACCATGGCATATAGTGACGAACCGGACAAAGGAAAAGAAGGCGGAGCAGAGATGTGATTTGGTTTAACCCGCCCTATAGCACAACGGTCAGAACCAACGTTGGTGCAAGGTTCCTGGGCCTCATCCAAAAGCATTTTCCAAAGGGATCGGCACATGTTTTTGTTGAAGATCTTCAACAAAAACAAGATAAAAATCAGCTACAGCTGCATGAGAAACGTAGCCTCCATCATCAAAGGTCACAACGCTGCGAAGCTTCAGCCAAGGCCGCCCGTTGAGCCTTGCAACTGCCAGGTCAAGCCATCCTGCCCGCTCAAGGGGTAGTGCCAGTCGACTGACATCATATATAGTCCGTATCGCCTATAACTTAGTATAAGGTTGGCGGCTATAGCAATCTACCGGATATAGTGATCAATGTCTCAAATTCATTTTCATTTGCCATAACTAAGTATACACAGTTATTGCGTATAGTAATCATCCTCTATAGTAATATATCGCCTATAGTGATCAAATTCATATTTCAAAAGACCTTTATTACATTATTTTCCATCGGTTATAGTGATTGATGCAAAATCAAGCGATGTCAGAGGAGAACAGGGTGTTACTTCTTCGTGAAGAACGTGTCCAGTGAGTGTTGTTTGGTGAGTTTTGCTCGAACAAATTGCCAAAATATGCCTCCATCATGAGGAAATGCTGATTTTGTGTGTCGGGAGCTACAGCCAGCTACATGACATTGTACATGTATGTAGTGCGTATGTACACGGCGCGCTGAGTCGTTTGACACCCCACTCGCATACATTGCATGCAATATCGGTCATAGTAATAATATTACTATGGCTTATAGTGTTAATGCCCAAAATCAAACACCAACGCTATAGGCGATACTGACTGTACCAGGCACATGTGTCAACCCCCAGACCAAGACATCATACACCGGACGGACGGCCAACACCTTCAAATCGCGCTACAACAACCACTCAACAACATTCCGCATGAGAGATACTCTACATCGACGGAGCTCTCAAAGCATATTTGGGACCTTCAAAACGCCCAGCGCAACTTTGAAATCAGCTGGAAAATAGAGGATCGTGCCCCATCCTACAGCAACATCAGATTTTTAAAAGTTTTTTCTGGGTTATGAAGTGACATGACGTGTATGGCGTGCTATGGGTTTGGCGTGTGTGTGTGTGTGTGTGTGTGTGTGTGTGTGTGTGTCTGTTGTGGAGAGTGATTGACCAGTTCGGACGGTAGCCGTGAGAGGAATGGTTTCCGACGATAAGAACATCTTCCAAATAGTTGAACATCTTCAAAATTAGTGTGTTCTCTACTGTGGTGGAGGACGGTTGTACCTTTTTGGGCTCTTGTTTCTGGCCTCCGTCCGTGCTTCTTCTCGGCATTGTGGACGGCCTGGGGTGTCCCCAGCCGTCCAGGCCAACAGTGCCTGAGATGGGGATTTCATTGACAGGAGACTTGGTCGGATAGTTACGATGCCGACACTCTCCTCGTCGCCCCCACCTCGGAGTCCTTCGCGAGGCCTTACAAGCCCGCGAATGGAGCTAACTACCACACGAAGACGACGACTTGGAACGACTGTGAGCATTGGCTCATGGAATGTTCGCTCTGTTGTAAAGAATGATGAACCAGTTCAAGCGGCAGCCTTGAGAGGAATCGTTTTCGATGATAAGCCAGATCCATAGCTGCCGGAGATGGCTCTCTCGAACATGGTTCCTGGGTCCCTGACCTCTCTCTCTCAGCAGACTGCCGTCGCTCGTCGTTCCATATTGTCGGCCCGCAAGGGGACACGTGACCATAATGGCAGTGATTACCATGACCAGGTATGTGTGTGTGTGGTGCATGTGTGGTGCGTGTGTGTTTGGCGCATGTGTTACAGTTGTTGCGTATGTGTATGTGTGAGTGTGTTAGTGTGTGTGTGTGTGTGTGTGTGTGTATCGAGTATTACCTTCACTGGGGGCAGGGGTAACTGCAGTTGGATCCCGGGACGGATACCCTAATGCCGTCAATCCTTTTTCTGCACCTTGTCCTCACCCACTTACTGAGGTGTGGTGAGCCCATAAGTGGGATCATTTTCAAGTCCACCCAGAGTTTTGGGGATTTCAGGGGGTGTTGGCCGTTGGGCGGTTCAATAACCAATTGAGTCATCTTTCCAAGATTCCTTTTGAGTCTCTCTCCCCTCTCCCGGGGGACTCACGTGACCAGTTTTGGCAGTGAGCAACAGTAAGTACAGTATGTGTGTGTGTGTGTGTGTGTGTGTGTGTGTGTGTGCGTGTGCGTGTGTTTAGGTGCAATAATGCGGGAGTGTGGAGTGTGTGAGAGCGAGAGGCTGTATGTGGATTATTGTGAGACAGTGTGTGTGTGTGGACGAGTGTGCGTGTTCATGTTTCACCATAGGCACCCAGTACCTTGAGATGTTCATTCTTGCACGTTAGATCGTACTGCCTCTGGGAGGTTGTTGAATATCATATTGTCTGCACTGAATTATTCCATCTCCAATGCTGGTCTTCATATTATTTAAAAGTAGAAAGGAAAAGGACATATGGAAACGAGTTAAGAGTAACTCTCCATCACTTTAACTAGATACTATAGTATCTAGTATCATAGTATCTAGTTACAGTGGTGGAGTAAAAAAAAAATAAAAAAGTAAATTATCGTATCCGTTCCCGAAGGGAACTCACGACGGCCGCTAACACCCGATAAACCCTAGCGGCAGATGCAGCGCCTAACGGTGGGGGTGAGTGGGTAAGTCTCACAACCACTGGCACAAGTGCCGAAAGCGACCCCATTAGCTGCATCCATGTACCCCTTGTGCCTGGCCACAAGTTCCCAGTTGACTGTGGGTAGCAGCACGGCTGGAAAAACCGCTCCCAGGCAGGACTTGAACCAGGTACCTCTCGTATCTCAATCATGGTCTTTGACCAACCCACTGTGCCTGCAGTGCCTACAGTGCCTACAGTGCCTACAGTGCCTACAGTGGTGGAGAGTTACTCTTAACTCGTTTCCATATGTCCTTTTCCTTTCTACTTTTATTATTGGCTCAATACCCGAGTTTCATATTATTTATTATTGTTATTATTATTATGTGCTTGTTCTTCACTAGTTTGAGGGAAAGAGACAAACGGGAAAAGTCTGAAGAAAAAATTGACTGTCACCACCAGGACTCAAACCAGGGACCCTCGCTTGTAGATAGCGAGGCTCTAACCACTGAGCTATGGTGTAGTCGTCATCCCAGCAGAGACTGTGCTTCAGAGACTGTGCTTGTTCGCGTAGACATCAGCATGGCCTGCAGCTGCATTAATGGGTACGAAAATCATGCAAACCAGCCAAAAGTGTTCGCATAAGCCACTTCGAATAGATACAAAAGACCACAACAGTTTCAGAAAAACAGAAGAAATAAGCGAAAAGAAGACAAAAACTAGGGTGCCGACACCACTCGGGCACAGATGCCCACCTAACCGCTTCGGTCAGCAGCAAGGGCACGGAACGCCTCCAGATCGACTTTGCTTGACAAGGAAAGTCCAATCCGCTTGGCATCATCTTGTAGTAGCGTTGGTAGTGTGTGTCTTGGTCGTCCCCTCCAGCCCGCTGGACGAGGCTCTGCGAAGTACGCTCCCATGGCCAGTGATGGTGGGGAGTCAGCCGGGAGCCGGAGGACGTGCCCAAAGAGCCTCAGCCTAGCTCTCAAGATGATAATACCAAGAGGAACCGCGCCGGTACGCTCATAGAGCTTCTCGCTCCTGATCCGATTCGGGAACACAATGCCGATTAGCGCCCGCAGCTGTCGACCTCATCATGAGTGACCTGGGCAACCCGACGGTCCGGCTCGGCCCCCCAATTGGTAGATCTGACCACGCCACCATCTTGGCAGAATTCAAGACAGAACTATGTCGAGAGCCCAAGACGGCCAGATCAGTCTGGCAATATGGCCGCGCTGACTGGGACAGACTAAACCACCACCTTAGGAGTGTGGACTGGGATGCCCTCATGTCTGAGGATGCAAACAGCAGCTGCACCAATATTACCTCTGCCATCATAGATGGAATGAACCAGTTTATCCCATCCCAACTTCTCTGTACTTGGCCCTCTGATCCCGCTTGGTGGACGCCAGCTTGCAGCAAGGCCGTGAAGGCGAAACAGAGTGCCTGGAAGTCCCTCAAGAGACGACCAGACTCGCCCCAATGTCAAGCTAACTATACTCTCGCTGTCCACCGGTCTTCTGATTGCCTACGTGATGCCCAGAATCACCATCTAGCAATAGTCCGTGCACGACTCCAGGCCGGCAGCCTTCGAGATAAACAGTGGTGGTCAACCATCAAGCAGTCCATCGGAACCTCCCGAAATAGCTCCATCCCGATTCTTGTCGACCCTGCTGGCAAAGAGCATGCCACGAACATCGAGAAAGCAAACTGCCTCGGTCACTACTTCGCGGAGAAATGTAGCCTTGGTGCCAATGACCTGCCAGACACACCTCTGCCCCCTATTCGCCAACGCACGGACAATAGGCTGAAGACCGTACACTTCCGCCCTGCCACAGTCCAGCGAGCTCTCAAGAACCTGGACGCTTCAAAAGCAACTGGCCCTGACGGCATTCCGGCGCAAGTGCTCAGGAAGTCAGCGCAGTCACTCGCCAGCCCTCTGGCAAAGCTATTCACCCAGTGCTTCCGGGACAGGGTGCAACCTGCATCCTGGAAGATCGCGAACGTTGTCCCTATTTTCAAGAAAGGCTCCAAGTCTACCCCGAAGAACTACCGTCCGATTTCCCTCCTCTCTATACTCTCTAAGGTGATGGAGGCCATCATCAATCGCAGCATCACTAACTTCCTGGAAAGCAATCAGGTCCTCTCCGAACGGCAATTCGGGTTCCGACGCGGCCTGGGCACGACTGATCTTCTCCTCTCACTTCAGCATGAGTGGAGTCGGACGTCCAATGCTGGGGGTGTGACCCGAGTCCTTGCTGTCGACGTGGCCGGCGCATTTGACAAAGTGTCGCACCGCGGTGTAGTTCACAAGGCCAGATGCCTTGGGCTGACTGGCCACCTGCTCTCATGGTTGAAAAACTACCTAGAGAGCTGCCAGATCCGGGCCGTAGTTGGTGGACAAACATCAGCCACACACGCCATCCGAGCAGGTGTGCCTCAAGGAAGCATCCTGGGGCCCACTCTCTTCTTGATCTACATTAATGACGCTGAGGACCACCTTCCCCAATCGACCAGCCTTGCCACGTACGCAGACGACACAACGCTCTACAAGTGTATCCGGTATCTCGGAAACCTCGCAGCTGACTGTGATGATCTCCAGACCGCCGTCAATGCCCTTGCTGCCTGGGGTGCGACCTGGCGAGTGACATTCGAGCCCACCAAGTCATACCTACTCCACGTCAGCCACCACCGTCGGCCCTGGGCCTGCCCTCCGGTCACATCCCAAGGTGAAATCGTTCCTGAAACCCAGTGCCTGAAGCTACTTGGGATAGCCTTCGACAGTCAACTGACATTCTGCCAGCAGATTCGACAGTCAGCCCTGCGCGCCACACAGCGACTGGGCTTCCTGAAGAAGGCCTCAGCAGTGCTTGACCCTGGCTGCCGTCTTACGGTCTACAACGGCTTTGTTCGCCCAGTCTTAGAGCATGGCATGCTAGTCTGGATGGGTGCTTCTCAGACGGTGCTGGCCCAACTCGATGCTGTACAGCGGAGAGCCCTGCATCTGATCGGCGAAGGCGCATATCTGCCAAGCCTCGAACTCCGGCGCAAAGTGGCTGCTCTCTGCTATCTCTACAAAATCCACTACCTGACAGGCCCACAGATGCTAACCCGAATGCTGCCCCCCTCCCAAGCAGTACCAGACCACGACCAACATCCTGCCAACACCAGGCAGCAGGCGCGGATGGCGGCCGGCCACCGCTACCAGCTGCAGTCTGATATCCCAGCCAATTCTCGCAACAACGTCCGCCGGTCGTTCCCTGAAGGAGTGCTGGACACCTGGAACCAGTTGCCTCGCCAACACCTCCTGGATCAGCCCGACCAGAAGAGGTTGCAGTCCTTCAAGTGCAGCGTCCACCGATTCCTGCGCTCGAGCCACTGGGACTGGGCGACCGACCGGCTGTAGGGACTCGGCGTGGTGGTTTTCTGGACGTTACTGTGAGAGAGTGAGTCTGTGCACAAATATTATGTATGATTACGCGTCTGCGTGAATGTGCACGTGTGTGTACGTGTGTGTGTGTGTGTGTGTGTGTGTGGTGTGTGTATGTGTGTGCGTGTGTGTGGTGTGTGTATGTGTGTGTGTGCGTGCGTGTGTGCGTGCGAGCATGTGTGTGTGTGTGTGCGCGCGCGTGCGTGCGCGCGTGTGTGTGTATGTGGGTGGGTGCACATGGTTGGTATGTGTATCAGGTTGATCTCCTATTTGAACATGCGCATATGTGTGTGTATGATGTGCCCTAGCTCACTTATAATATTATTATTATTATGTTATACACGTAGATCATGTCCATGATGCCTTTCCTCTGCGCAGGTCCACCGCACTATTGTTTTTAAGATTAACATCATTATTACTTCTGCATATGCATTACATACTATGATCATGCTGGCTTCATCCCTTATCTCCTAAGCTACCACCCCCACCACCCCCCCCCCCCCCCGGTGCGTCTGCCCAGTGTTGACTCCGAGACCCACGGTCGGACGAGCTGCCCAGGCCTCACCACCACTGCCGTTTCCGTGCTGCCTTCTCGATACATACGTATGTACACTGTATATCATGTGCACATTCACATGTCTGAAGGTTTGTGGTTTTCAATAAAAAAAAATAAAAAGCTGTTTTCGGTGGAAGGCCTCAATACGGCTCAGCTGCTGTTTCGTTGGTGCCCATGTTGCACAATTGTAGCAGAGTACAGTGAGCACAAAGGCATTATAAAGCGGGATGCGGAGATCCTCCGAAACTAAGCGACCTACGGATCCACAGCGTCCAGAGTTTACCAAAGGCAACAGTTGCCAGTTGCTGTCGTCGTAGCATATCCTCGGCATCACCTAATAGGGACCCGAGTTTCTTGGTAGTTCGCCACTCCTCCTCAATGCGATCAGTGTGCCGTTCGATGTGCGTGTGCTCTGTTTTTGTCTCATTCACTTTCAAATCCCATTCGAGGAGCTTGTTGGATATGGTTGGAAGGAGGGTCCTCAGCCTCTCACCATCAGTAGAGAAACTCCTCAACTTCAAAACCTATGTATTTGTTTACCGCTGCCTGGATGGACTTGATAGTCCTCTTCTGCGAGACCGCTTCACCTTGCGCGCCCATGGTGCTCACACTGCAGCCACCACCCGTGGCCAAGTCTCTGCTGCTCTTGTTCTGCCCCCCCCCCGCTAACACCCGATATGGCTTTAGTGCAATTTCTTATTTGGGCACTGCCAGGTGGAATACACTTCCACCGTCTTGCCGCATGTCTAGTTCACCAGCTGAATTTCGCTCATCCATCAAATTATACCTAGGGTTCCCTGTAAAAAGGCGCTGACGCCTGTGGGGAATTCCCTAGTAAAAGAAGAATAAAAAAATAATAAGTAGTAGTGACGAAATCCACATCATCGGCGTAGGCAGTTTCAGTTGGTAATCCCAGGGAGATTTCGGCAGGGGGTTGTGGTAGAAGAAGAAGCCGAACATCACGCAAGGCAACCTCAAGGTTAACAATGAAAAGAACAGGAGACAACGAGTCACCTTGGGGTGTGCCGCGGAGAGTGGGGAATGACGGGCCCTTAGCGGATGGGAAGAACAGGTGAAGAACAGGCAGGCATAGTGGAATGGTCTAAGACCATGATTGAGAAACAGAGGGTACCAGGTTCAAGTCCTGCTTGGAAGCGGAAGGAATTTTTCCAGCCGTGCTGCGACCCACAGTTAATTGGGAACTCGTGGCCTGGCACGAGAGCAACATGGATGCAGCTAATGGGATTTCGGTCTTTGACCACTTGGTGGTGGGTCTGATCTACTCACCTCCCACCGTTTAGGCGCTGCATCTGCGCCTTTGATCCTAGAGGGTGGTGGCGTTCCCACGGCGGATGCGGAAAACTCGGCTTCCAGCCGAGTACCGCGCGAACCGTGAATTTATTTTATTTTATTTATTTTAGCGGATGGGAGTACAACCCTCAGTACGGTGTCCTGGAGGAGGTAACTGATCATTCGGATTTCATCCGGCTGGAAGAACGACCCCACGATTGCCTTCATATACCTGCGCTTTTTTTCTAATCTCCTTATGTTGTCTTTCTGATGATTGGTTTTTACCATGAAACTCTGAGGAACAACAAAAAACAGTCCTTTATACTTTCTTTTGTGTACCTCTTGCGTACAACGCTCTGCCTATTCCGGGGATTTGAGCACTATTGCAGGCTAAGGCGCACAGTCTCTGTGCAATAGTGAGAAAAAAAATCAAAAATGAGAATTTTTTTAAAGAAGAAAACTGCATAGAGTTCGAGAATGGCGCTTCAAGGCTGACAGTGTAGCAACTGGTCGAGCTGCAGAGGAGCACTAAATGTTCTGTTTAAATCCTCACGCAGCCCCCTTTCAACCCTTAAACCCTCATGCACCTATCTTTCAGCCACGAAATAGTTGCCCCACGGTAAATCCCCTACAGCATGAATTAATTAAAAGTAACCTCAAAATAGGATTCCTAAATGTTTGCCATCTTCTCAATAAAAAGCATGAAATTGAAGATTATATTCTTTCCCATAAAGTTGATATAATGATGCTGGCAGAGACTTTCTTAACAACTTCCGTTTCCGATGACATCCTACGCATACAGAATTACACCCTGGTCAGACGCGACAGGCCAACTCATGGCGGCGGCTTAGCAAGATCATCTCCGAGCCCGAATTGTGAAGGCTGACACCCAGGTGGAAATGCTCATGTTAGAGGTCAGTGGGCAGCGTTCCAAGGTTCTCCTTGGTGGTGTGTACCGTCCTCCAGGCACTCCTGTGCAATTCTGGCAAGACTTGACGAATGCACTAGACACTGTCATCTCCACACTTCCCACGTCACCTCTGGTCCTTGTTGGAGACTTCAATGTCGATGTAAGCTCCCGCGACAGCCCCCAGCTAAACAGCTTGCTGCACCTGTGTAATTCTTTCGACATCAAGAACCAAGTGGACAGTCCTACCAGAATTGGACCCCAAGGCAGCCAAACAACCCTGGATCTCGCTCTGGTCGGAGACGATCATGTGAACTCTTGTGTCGTAGTACCTTGTACAATCAGTGACCACTTCGCTCTGGCACTTGATTTGCGACTCACAACGTCCTGCACACCGACCGTGCGACGTGGCCGTAACATTGCAAGAATTGATATGGGTCAATTTGTACACCACCTTCTAAATAGCGATCTAGAGAACTTCGGCATACCGCGGACAGAAGATGAAATGTGGGATATGTGGCTGGAGAAACTTGTCGCGGCCTTGAACACTCATGCTCCTATCCGTCTACACCGCCCAAGAGCTCCTACCCGGAAATCCTTCCCCTGGAAGACGCCAGCTCTACATGACCTAGTCCAGCGACGTGACGCGGCCCATCGACGGTGGAAAGCATCACCTGCAGACCCGGCACTACGCAATGTCTTCACTTCTGCCCGAGACAAAGCCAAGCGTATGTCATGACATCTCCGAGCCACCTAATTTAGGGACCTTCTTGCTGCTAGTCAGGCCAACGCACGAAAAACCTGGCAGACCATCAACTACCTCAGCGGTCGTAAAAAGTCCTCAGTTCCACCAGCCGTCAGTGTCTCACAGCTCAGTGACCAATTCAGCGGTGTTGTGTCAGACCCAACTAGACCACTACGTCTCTCAGCCCCATTGGGTCCCACGAAGAAGGAATGCCTCGAAGAATTTGCTCCAGCAAGTGTGCAAGAGATCGCTAAGCTGCTCTCCAACATCGACGTGCGCAAAGCTGCAGGCAGCGATCAGGTTCCAGCTGCAATCCTCAAACACTGTTCTCCTGTCCTTGCACCGTCCCTCACCATACTAATCAATGCATCTCTGGCTTCTGGTGTTGTTCCTGCATCTCTGAAGATTGCGGATGTTCGTCCCCTCTTCAAGTCAGGCGACAAAGCTGTCGCTAAGAACTATAGACCAATATCGTTATTACCAATAGTTTCCAAAGTCCTAGAACGGGTAGTCCACACGAGACTCTGTAAGTTCCTCTCCGGAAATTCCTTGTTCCCCGCAAACCAGTTCGCATATCGCCCACTTCACTCCACAGAAGATGCCCTGACATTGGCTGTAGACAGATACTTGGAGGCAGCGGATCAGCAGCGCCATACAGGTCTTGTACTTGTCGATATGAGCAAGGCCTTCGATAAGGTCAAACACCAAATTTTAGTTACAGATCTATTTCAGCTTGGTATTACCTCAACGGCTCTCAGTTGGTTCATGAGCTACCTAACTGACCGCCGTCAGCGAGTCGTCCTGAGCAATGGCCAGTCGTCCGCCCTCTCTCCCTGTGAGTGTGGTGTTCCTCAGGGCAGTGTGCTGGGTCCTCTTTTGTTCTCCATCTACACAATGGAAATAGAACAGATCACAGCTCCAGCCCACTCACAGCTGTTTGCTGATGATATCCTGCTAGACGCCATCAGTCAATCCGTCGAATTCTTGAATTTAATCCTCTCCCGTTCAGTCTCCAACCTGGCCAACTTTCTGGAAGAAAGAGGCTTAATACTAAATCCCTCCAAAACCCACGTTCTAGCCCTTCATGCGTCTCGCAGGCAGCCCTTGTTACTTAACATAGAATGCAATGGAAATCCCCTAGCTCAGACCACAAATGCTCGATATCTAGGTCTACATCTCGACACCCAGCTTCGGTGGGAGACTCAAGTTGCAACTATTACACGGAAGACCTCCCAGAAACTGACGGCGCTGCGAGCCATTCGCTCCTGCTTAACTGAGCAACAAGCCCTGCTATTTTACAGATCGTTAATACTACCGGACATGTTGTATGGATCTAATGCCTTCTTCTCGGTTCTCTCTGCGCACCAACGGCATCAGCTTTCGGTCCTCGACAAGCGATGTATCCGCTGCGTTGCCAACCAGCCATTCCCCTCCCACACAGATCCCATCTACACCCGTCTAGGCCTCATCCCCATCATCCAAAACGCCCACTGTAAACTCCGCCTCCTCATGCTTCGTATCCACACCGCCAGAATTAGTAATCTCCTGTCCAAGCGCCAACGTCGCCAGACTGAAGGCGTCACTCGGATCAACGATCCAAATGCGTATGTTGTCCCTGCCACCAGGCGAGTCTCTGGTGACTGTCGGCCGCTCGTTTCTGCTGTTAAATTATGGAACGCCCTGCCCCAAGAGTTCAAGTCCCTCGCCTGCCATAGATCATTCAAGAGACTTTTAAAGGTTTATTTTTATGGTTAGCCAGCATCTAGGCTTGGACTTGGAGTCGTGACTCAACTGTGACTCAACTGTGCTTTCTTCTTCTTTCTTTTTCTTTTTTTTCCCTTTCTCTTTTTTCTTTTTGAGTATTTGCAGTCAGTGTTTTCTGTGTTTTTCTCTCTTTCGTGGAGGCTTGCTTGTTGTATCCTTGGCTCTCGGCCGTTACTTTATCGCCATCATAATATTGGGCACCATTGCCCGTTTGGTCTGCGATACAAAATAAAATTTCAACAACAACAACAACAACAACATTCTGCAGCTGTGTAAGCAGTAGATGCATGATGTGACTACCAGGCAACTCTGTCACGTGCCAACTGAGAATTCTCATGCAGAGACATGCCACTCCCTGTCCAGGCTAGGAGACCATACATGTACATGCATTGTCAACAAAGGAAATCTTAGCCTTAGGGTGACCGTGCTTTCGCATACCCTCTGCTACACAGAGCATTACATCACTAACAAGCTCGCAGCCAGATCAGATGGGCGGCATGTATATGACATTGTACATAAAAAAAATTTTTTTACTAGAACCACGTAAACCCGTCCTGTGTGATCCATGAATAAGAGGAGTGGTGGCGTCGTCTGGGATGCTCTGCCGACCTTGGGTCTCGGCTTCATCACAATCAGGCACGCCAATAGCAGAGAGAGAGCGAGCGAGAGAGAGAGAGAGAGAGAGAGAGAGAAAGAAAGAGAGAGAGGGAGAGGGAGAGAGAGAGAGAGAGAGAGGGAGAGAGAAAAAGAGAAAGAGAGAGGGAGCCGGGGACATGACTTATATAACCCAATACTATTTCAAAACTAGTATTAGATAAACCTTGTTATAGTTCACACATATTGTTAGATTGACAGCATGAAACAAGGTGGTGGACACTGTGTTCGGAAACAGTGACCTTACTACAACCTTCCGCGGTTGGCAGAGCCCCGGTCCCTGCGGACCATTTGAACCATAATTATGGGTGTTGAACCCGGTTCTGACCCTCATTGTGCTAGGGGAGTTTTAAGACTTCTCCTTACGTCCATCGTGTATTCGTTGATCGCTCCTGGATGTCGTCCTGGTAGTCATGTAGCTACTGAGACCTGAACCTTTTAGTGTCCTTCACCTTTTTTCATGCTGTCAATCTAACAATATAATGTACATAATAATAATGATAATACAGCACGCATATAGCTCATATGAAAAATCAAAGGAGGGTCATGCATCTGTCGACAACGTCGAGCCAGTGCGTTCTGTCTGTGGCAAGTTGCTCCGCTTTCAAAAGAGACATATTGAGAAGTAAAAGGTCATTCCTAATGTTGTCTACCCATCTGGTCACTGGGCGACCTCTGGGCTCCTTTATATCTGTTATATTCATTGCCATGTGAAGGGCTTTGTAGGACACAGCGTCCTTCCCTTCACGAATGACATGTCCAAACAATAATAAGCGCCGGCGTCTACAGACTGCACTTATTGGGCATTGAGCAGTTTTAGCATAAAGAGCATTATTCGAAATTTTATTGGGAAAGATGATTCCAAGTATGTATCTGAGTTTACGGCGGTGCCATACATCAATTTTGCTTTCTAAGTCTTTTGTTAGAGTCCATAGCGCGCAGTTATATAGGAGAACTGGCAAAATGAGACAGTTGAACATGCTTAAGCGGGACTGCTGGGTATGGCGTTTCCATGATACACTGGAAAATGCCCGGTTCGCTGCTATGATACGTGCATCAATGTCCTCCGCTGATCCCAGACGAGAACCCAACAGTTTGACCGACCTCCAGGAGGCATCTGACTTTGTAGCTGTTACAAATTGTGTTTTGCTGATGTTTAGTTTTAAGTTGTCTTCTGCGAAGATGGGTTCGCATTTCTCTACGGTTGCTTCAACTGCTGTCCGGCTGTGGTCATGCACTGTTGTTTCATCTGCATACAGGGTGAACTTAGTAGGTAGATTGACTTGTTCTGGGCAGGCTTCTCTGATCCTCTGCATTGCACCTTCTGCGTAGACAATATACATAAGGGGTGACAGGGGGTCCCCCTGCACCACTCCAACATTAGTTGGAAATGACTGACTGAGCTGCTTTCCCAGCTTCACGCAAGCAGAGGTTTCGGAGACTAGTTGCTGAATAGTGCTAACATGTGCACCTGCCGAAGCCAGACGGTCAACAGCAGTCTGCCTGATTATTGTATCAAATGCGCCACTGAAATCTAAAAGCGCCGCTGAGTAACTCCAGTCTCCTAGCAAGGCCCTCTCGCACATCATTCTTGTGAAGAATACTCAGTCCGCAGTCGCCCGCCCAGGGCGGAAGCCAGCCTGGCTTTCAGGCACAAAGGAGTCCACGAATGTAGTGCAGCGCTGTGTGAGAATACGGGTCAGGACCTTTCTGATCACCGACAGAAGCATAACTGGTCGGTAACTTTTGGGGAAGCCGGCAGGCTTATTTGGCTTATATATGTGCACGATCAAACCGCGTCTGAGGTCTTCTGGACCATACTTTGCCAGTTGAACAGCGTTGAAGAATGTTGTTAACCAAGATTAGTGGTGATTGCATCTTTACCGGCCTACAGCAAAACGGCGGAAACTCCATCCTGTCCAACAGCACCACCCGGTTTTTGCCGTGAGATTGCTGCTCGAACTTCTTCCTGAGTAAATGGCTCCTCGTCAGGTGTTACCTCTCCATCTGCTGGGTGGTCGACTGCAGCAGGGACGTCATCGCGATGGAATACGGACAAGTTGTAACAGTATAGACTTGATTGATTGGAGAATTCCCCGAATGATGTTCAAACCAGAGGTTATAAAGCAAAAGAAAGGCGAGAACCGCAGGAGTGAGAATAGTTTGAACACAAGGTGTTACCATAAGACAAGCAAGAAGTGTCAAAAAAAGGTTTGCTCCCCACTCCGGAGCTCGCGCTATTCCGCCGACTTTACTTGACACTTGACTGACTCACGACTGCCATCCAGAGCACACGAGAAGTCCATCAAACCTTCAACTCGGCAAACCTGCCCAGCGCAAGCCCAGCGCGGGCTTGCGACTAGTTGGTTTGGAGGTGACAGCGTTGCGAATGACCGAGGGTCCTCGACGTCTGTCTCACCGTCCAGGAGCGACACTGACTCACGCTGCTATCTGGTGTTCACGAGGTGTTTGTCGCGCTGGAAGCGGAGCGTCTCTGTAAGTTTGTATCCCTGGTGATGTTTGTGCCTGGAGAGCACTATATAAGTGGTGCTCTTCAGGCACAATCTTCCTCAGCCTACTCAAGCTCAACTGATGAGGGGTGAATTCCCCGAAACACTGTGTATTGAGCAGGGAGTGGTGCTTTCTTGCAGGTTTGCCGAGTTGAAGGTTTGATGGACTTCTCGTGTGCTCTGGATGGCAGTCGTGAGTCAGTCAAGTGTCAAGTAAAGTCGGCGGAATAGCGCGAGCTCCGGAGTGGGGAGCAAACCTTTCTTAAATATCATCGCCGAAGTCGCAACCACTACTTCGTAAGAAGTGTCAAGGTAAAACTATTACACTCTCCCGGCCCCATAGGAAGCCCAAGGTTCTATTAGATAACACAATCCAGTTAGGAGATGCAATTGTGGAAAGGGGAATATTAAATAATCACTCATGCACATGCATAACCACATTGAAGTGTAATCCAACTCAACTTCATCACTCTCACAAGGAGATGACGCAAAACTATATCAGTCTATAACATATTATTAACTATCTCAGTAAGAGATGCATATGGCTCAGCCCAGTTAGATCAAGGCTGCTGTCGTTGTGAGGCTAGATAGTTCTGCAGCGGTTTAATATTCCGACCAGACTCATCACATAGGTTGCCAGCGGGCTCCCACGTAGCTTCGCTGCTGGGGTAATCCTTCCAATGCACCAGGAAGTGTTGCTCACCACTGCGGTGTCGGTGATTCAAAACGGCTTCGACAACATAGCGTGTGTGTCCATCTAGATCTGTGAAGGGCGGAGGCGGGGGTTGGTGTCTTCCAGGAATCGTGTTCTCTTCGTAGCGTTTAAGAGCAGTGACATTAAACACGGGATGGCAGCGAAGTGTACGGGGTAGTTCCAAGCGAAAAGCATTCGCTCCAATCTTAGCCTGGATACGATACGGACCAAACCACTTGGGTTGCAACTTCCGAGAGGGCTGGCCACGAGCTTCCGGGGTCAGTAGAAAGTCTCTGTAGACAAGAACGCTATCACCAACCTTCAAATCACTGGGCGTTCTCGTCTGGTCTGCGTATAGAGCTTGCCTTGCCTGGGCGTCGAGCATTGCATCTCGAGCTATCCTTAGTGCGGCTTCCTGCTCATGAAGCCAATCGACCGAATCACTCCTTTCCCCTCCCGTAAGAATGAATTCGGGCGGGGACTTAGGGTCAAACCCATAGTTCAGATAGAACGGTGTATTAGCTACAGATGACTGTTGTGAACTATTTATTGCAAACTCGCAGAGTGGTAGAAGCGAATCCCAATTGTCCTGTCTCAAGTTCACAAATGCTCTTAGAACATCTCCCACTTGCCGGTTAACTCTCTCTGTCAAACCATCCGTTTGAGGGTGGTTAGCAGTGCTGAATGCCAATTTAGTTCCTAGCTGAGAGAATACGTCTTTGAAAAAAGCTGCAGTGAATCGTGGATCGCGATCGGAAACAATGGTCGAGCTCAGCCCGTGCAGACGAAACACGTTTTAAATGTACAGTTGAGCGCTGCCCTTAGCATCAATCTTCGAGTTTGTTGGAACAAGATGTACGCATTTCGTAAGTCGGTCCACAAAGGTGTAAATTGCGTCGAAGCCACGAGAAGTAAGGGGCAATCCAACAATAAAATCCATTGAGATATCCTGCCAAGGACTATTAGGTATTGGAAGTGACTGGAGAAGCCCTGTTCGTGGCTGACCTCCCTTCGTTCGCTGGCAGAGATCACAGGTTTTGACAAATCTCTTGATATCGAGACCCATTCGGGGCCAGTAGAAAAAACGTGCTTGGCGGAAGTACGTTCGATCACGACCCGGGTGGCCAGCCGTTGCACACTCATGGTGTTCTTGAATGAGCTTTAACCGGACACCGCACTGTGGTATGCACAACCGGTTATTGGGGGATGCCTTGAGGTACAAGCGATCAGTGGATTCGTCCCAATAATAGCGATCATGCAAATTATCTCGGAGAGAATGCTTCAATCTTTCTATGATGGGAGTTAGCTCTTTGTCTCTCTGGTAGGCATCTGATATTGTATTGGACACGTCATCATTCATTGCTAAAGCATACTCAATAGCATTCAAACGTGGTACTGCATTCTCCACGAGGTTACTCTCATGGAGATCTGGGCGACGCGAAAGGGGATCTGCAGGGTTCTCTCTGCCGGGTCTGTGACGGACTGTGTAGTCATAGTCAGCTAGGAATTCAACCCATCGCGCCTCTCTCTTTGTAATGCTTGGTTTTGTTTTCAGATAAACTACCGCCATGTTGTCTGTAATGACCTCAAAGTGTTGAAAGAGGTAGATGCGCCAGGTCTTTAGCGCAAACACTACGGCCAATGTTTCTCTTTCTGTAACTGTATAATTCTGTTCAGCAGCAGACAATTTTCGGCTAGCATAAGCCACTGGATGCCAGGCATCTTCCTCTAGTTCTTGGAGAAGAACACATCCCAAGGCGAAATCGCTTGCATCTGTTACCACTCTGAATGGTCGGTTCACATCAGCCAGCCGCAATAGGGGCGCATTCAACAAGGCATGCTTTAGCGATTCAAAGGCATGTTGCCGAGAGCTGTTCCACTCGAATCGTGCATGTTTTCCCGTTATCTCCTCTAAGTTCTTAGAGAGCGATGAGTATTGATCTATGAATCGCCTAAAATAATTCGTAAATCCAAGAAATTGCCTCACCTCTGTGACGGAAGTCGGAGCGGGCCAGACCTTTACTGCTGCAATCTTGTCTGGGTCAGGGGCGATGTGCAGTCCATCGATGCAATGTCCCAGGAACCGCACACTCTCCACTCCAAATTCACATTTTGACCGTTTGCAAAATAACTGGTTGTCCCGGAGCACGCTCAATACCGACCGGACATGCTGCATATGCTCCGACCACGTTTTGCTGAAGATGAGTATGTCATCTAGGAACACGACTACGAACTCCCTCAGATATGGTTGAAGAATCGTATTCATCATGGATTGAAATGTTGCCGGTGCATTGGTGAGACCAAATCCCATGACCCTAAATTGGTAATGCCCAAAGGGAGTGTTAATCGCGGTTTTGGGCATGTCCTCAGCTTGAATGCGAATCTGATTATACCCTGATCGGAGGTCTAGTTTCGTGAAGTACCTAGCGCCCTGTACGGTATCGAATAAATCATCCACATTGGGCAAGCACGCCTTGTTCTTAACAGTTATCTTGTTTAGCTCCCTCCAATCGCAGACCATGCGTAACGAACCATCAGCTTTCTTGACAAAAAACACCGGTGCACCAAAGGGGGACTTACTTGGTTCTACGAAACCCTTTTTCAAGAGTTCTGTGAGCTGTTTCTTCAATTCCTCCATTTCTGGCCTGGGCAGGCGATAGGCAGGTCGCGATGGGGGTGATGAGCCTTCCTCCAGGCGGATTTCGTGGTCTACAGACCTCTCTGGTGGGAGTCTAGCTGGCAGATCATCCGGGAAAAGATCGTCATAGTCACGGAACATGGCCTTGAGATCTGGGTGCTCGTTCTGAGTGGATTTGTCGGGAGGTTCCTTGCCAATGCCGTCTTCTACGCTGACCCACGCCAGAACACCTTCGTCTCCACTCCTAAGAGCATGCCTAGCCTGACGACCAGATATGAATATCGCCTCCACAGGAGCGGTCGGTTCGCTTTGACTGGGCGACGCACAAGGCAAACCATTCGAGTTCAACCTGACTTCATTCGTCCGGAAGTTTATGTCTGGATTGTTACGCGTTAACCAAGGTTTCCCCAATATAGCGTCATAGCAATGAAGGGGGAACACCGTGAAGGTTTGGTTATCGCTGAAGTCGCCTGCGATAACCTTCAATTCATGGGTCGTCTCCATGGGAAACGAGCTTGATGCTCCATCAGCCAGCGTGACATTCAGGTTTTCCGAGCCAATTTCGGTTGGCAGGGTAACTCTCCTGGCAAACTGTTCGGCAATGAAATCATGGGTCGAGCCCGAATCTATTAACATAAGCGCGCGACGACCGTTGATTTTGCCTTCTACACGCAGGAGCTCATGTTCCGTTTCCACATTGACGCTGGTAACCTGGGCCTCAATAGTTGGTGTAACATCTCGCTTGAAATTGGCTTCGGAGCATTCAGCATCATCGTCAACATCCTCCACAGCGAGGCTACTGAATCGGTTACGGGTAGAGACGGAGCACACACTACACGCAGGTGATGCCTTTTCTTGCTGCGTCAGTAATCGCATCGGCCTTACTGACGTCCACCGTTTGGGTGATCTCGATGCTGCGGGCAATTCTGGGCCATATGGCCCGGTCGACGACATGCGAAGCAACCCCCCTGGGCTCGTAATGTCTCACGTTCCTCGGGGCTTAGTTTTGTTAGCTTTCTGCTACCTGATGGTGGTGCGAATCCCGGCGCGGTCGCCAGTGGTGGTCTGCGCTGAAATCGGCTGTCTGAGGCGACTGCTAGCGCTGCCTGAACGGCGGCTGACAGTGTAGTGGGGTGTTCCTTCACTACCAAGGTCCGCATGTTACCGTGCAGGCCGTTGACAAATAGCAAGGCTCTGGAGAGTTCGTCAAGTTCCGGCACCCGTAAACTTTGCCGAGAAAACTCCGTTACGTACGATTCAATTGACCCACGCTGTTGGATAGAGAACATATCCAACCGCACTCTTTCCCCGTCATAGTGCGGGCCATACACTCGCGCTAGGGCGCTTTTCAAAGAATGCCAATCCGAAAATTGCTCACCTGCTTCCATGGAAGAAATTAGCCAAAGACGCTCATTCCCAGCGAGGTAGCTAGCCGCAAAGTTAACTTGGCTCTCCGGGTCACCTTGAGGTGAGCACTTCAAGGCTAACTCGACCGTAAATACCCACTCTTTGAACTCGGAAGGGTTGCCATGGAAAACATTCGGTTCTCTGGTAACGCGTTTGACGCTCGGGCTTGTCTGGGAGAGAGAACGCGATCGACACGGGGCTAGATTCGGAGGACTTGAGCTTGATGTAGCAGGCAATTGATGTCCAACTGTAGCAGCCACGTTGTCCCGAGCGCGGCGGATCTCACGGAAAGCGGCGTATAGCAGAGCAGTAGCGGCCAGGAGCACAAGGCACGTCAAAGGGCAAACGATGATCTCAACCATCCTCAAGCTACCAGTGTAACAGTATAGACTTGATTGATTGGAGAATTCCCCGAATGATGTTCAAACCAGAGGTTATAAAGCAAAAGAAAGGCGAGAACCGCAGGAGTGAGAATAGTAGGAACACAAGGTGTTACCATAAGACAAGCAAGAAGTGTCAAGGTAAAACTATTACACAAGTAATACTTGCGGAATTCATCGAGATTCCACTGGACCACCGCCATGATTTCACCATCATTCTTTGTTTGCAAGTCTGACAGGTGGCTGGCTGACTGAGGAACAAAGTTGGCGGATGTTACGAATTGCATTGTAGTATGACCGTGCGTCGGGCCGTAATGCATCTGCTTCTGTTGCTTTCTCCTGCCAAAATTGGTCACCCTCCTTTCGTAATATTGATCGTATTTTATGCAGTATTTGATTGCGTTCTCTTGCTAGCTGTTGCCGTCTTTCAGGATCACGTTCCGCATCCTTCTGAATGTGAAGCTCTTTCTGCCGTTGCGACAGCGTAGACACTTCAGTACTCATGCCGCGGACCGACTTGTGTCCAACCTTTGCCCTCCCAAATGCACCTAGAGCTGCACCATGCACAACCGTCACAAAGCCATCCCACAGGTTATCAATAACTTGAGGCGATACTTGGGAGAGCTGGATCTCCGGAAGATTTTCAAGTAGTGCTGACTGATAGAGTTTCCTGGTTATCTCTGTAGGTTGGTTGTATTTGGTGAAGCATCGCTCCTTAGACTCTGGCGCAGGCTTCGCTGGTCCAAATGAGAGACGAAAGTCGGCAATTACCAGATGATGATCCGATCTGGTGCGGAATCCTCCATACTACCTTGCATTGGTGACTGTTAGTCCACCAGTCTTCACTGCGATGAAATCAATCATATTCCGCACCGCACGGCCGTCAGAGTATGTCAATCCATCTGCAAACCATGTGGAGCGATGCTGTAATTTGTGCTTGAACAGAGTGTTGCAAAGCACCAGCCCATGCTCACCACACAGGTCTAAGAGTCTATCACCATTGGCATTGTTAGATGTATGTTTGGAGTAAGAACCTACTAGGCCACTTCTCCCTCCGACCGAGCTTCCTACTGTGGCGTTAAAATCTCCAAGTATCCACAGTTCATCTCTCCGTTTCACTTGGCCTGCAATGGAACTCAGGACGGAGTAGAAGCTGTCAGCTTCAGCAGGATATTTTGTAGAGCAATCCAGGTCTCAGTCACTCCGAGCACGTCTAGGTCGTATTGTTCAAAGTCCTGATTAATAAGTTGTTTCTTTATTTTACTTCTCAACGAGCGAGCATTGAACATTCCCGCTCGGCACCGGGTTTTGCCCGAGCCATGTCTCCTAAAAACAGAACACCATCCCTCATCTCTAGCGTCACCGCCGCTCATCAGGCTCAGCACATTGCTGGAAGAACGAGTACTCTCACAAGAGTGAGAGCTGACGGTAGTTCACTCCGCCCCCAAACAATATATTATTATGTACATGACTACCATGATTACCATGACTACCATGATTACCATGACTACCATGATTGTACTGTACATGCCGGTTTAACCGCTAGTTTGCGCTGTCGCTGCACTTTGTGGCTCCACCAAGATACTGTCATTATTTTGTTCTCTTCTCCATCCACGATACCTTTAGCAAGTTAGCAGTAGCCCTTTCCGACAAAAATTTCGCCACTTTTTTCGCAAATGCATTTTTAAAATAGACTGAATGGCGGATGCTGTCTACAAAATATACGCCATTCATGCCCTTCTCTCTCTACCGCGGCCATCAACACATACCGTAATCCCGCCCGTCTGTATGTTGATGGTGAGATTGTGCACTCATCAGAGGGTATCACGCAGGGAGATACCTTATCAATGACCATGTATGGGCTGGGGCCAGGGGGGGGGGGGCTGCCGTTGATTGAGGGCGTCTCAACGGCTGACATCATTCAAACATGGCTTGCGGATGATTCTTCCGGAGCAGGTCGATTGCCGGCAGTTCGTGCGTGGTGGGACTCCCTGAGCAGCCTTGGGGAAGCATACGGGTACCATTTGAATCCAACCAAGTCGATACTTCTGGTGAAGCCAGACAGGTATCATGCGGTGCTTAATCTAGTCCCTGACACAGGCGTTCAAGTGAGGATGGATGGCTGTCGTTATCTTGTTGCAGACCTCGGCACTGCTTCGTTCGTCGAGGAATACCTGGCTGACAGAGTGAGTGGATTCCTCGGGCAGGTGAACAAGTTGTGTGAGTTTGCTGAGTCGCAGCCACAGGCAGCCTACCATGCTTTGGTGAATGTGCTGCAGAGTAAATGGACGTCTCTTTGCCGCACAGTGGAGGGTGCTGCAGAAGCCGTTGGAGGAGGCTATTCATCACAAGCTCCTCACAATGGTAACTGGATACCCCCCTAATGAAATGGAGAGAGAAATGGTTTACTTTCCTTGCCGTCTGGTCGTTCTCAGCGTGTCAAGGTGTGTGAGGCTCTCTCTGATGCAGTCCCATGCTCAAGAGGTGTGCCCCAAGGCAGTGTTCTTGGGCCGCTTCTCTTTGTCCTTTACACGAGTGACATTTCCGACGTCATACCTTGCATTGTTGTTCATCAGGAGTTCGTGGACGACATCATCCTAGATTATTCTGATTCAGGTCTGGACACTGTTTGCAAGACTTTGACTACGGCTGTGACACGTCTGTCTGACTGGCTCTCCGAAATTGGGCTTCTGCTGAATACCGGCAAAACCAGCCCAAGTCATGGTAATTCAATCTAGGGGACTCACTGGCAACATACCAGTCGTGAAATGTAAGGATCAAGCCTTACTCTTTCCTCCACTGCCAAATACCTTGGCGTAGCCATTGATGACCAGCTATCCTTGCAGCCACATGTCTCCAGTGTTGTGCAGAAGGCGTCAGTCGCCATCAGCCAGCTATGGCGCCATGGGCGATCTCTGCCCATAAGAGCCCGCAGACTTTGGTACATTGGCATTGTGCAAGCACGACTAACGTACGCATCCAGTGCATTCTTCCCGTCGCTGACACAGCAGCTGCAGAGTCGTTTAATCAAATCCAGCAAATCCTTTTAAAATTCGTGCACTTTTCCGACTCTCCAGCCATGCATCCACAGCCCCTCTCCTCGTGAGCTTATCTATTCGATCCCTAACTCAAATTTTTCACTACAAGGTTTTGTTTTTTGTTTTCTGTTGCCTACATGATCTTGCAAGTCCTCTTTTCTGCACCTACTTTCAGTTAATGGCTAATACAGGCCAAGCATTCCGGAATGATCGCCGAATTACTGGAGGACAGGAACAGCGGCTACTGCAAGTGCCTTTCCTTACTGGACCTTCCGGTCGTCAGTCATTGACATTTATGGGAAGCACTCTTTGGAATGCCCTTCCCAGCGATATTCGCCTCCACAGGGAGGCTTTTTCCTTTAAACTGGTTCTGAACAGAATTAATATTATTGTAATTTGTAACCAGTGTTAATCGCGCTCCTTCCTTCCTCGGCATCCCTACACATTACTGCATGTTTTCTCTGTGTGTTCTTCACTGCATGCTTACACATGCACACACCCATTTGAATTATATACATACTTTGTGAATGTTGAGTCACCTCCACCATTAAACTGCGCTCTTTAGCCGACTAGACCCTCCTGCACACAACCATCACCATTGCGAGGACACTTCCGTAGACGATATTGATAAACTCCTTCAGACAGCTGTTTCGCTAATATATAGCTCATCAGTGAAGTTAGATGTTGAATGATTAAAAATATAGACCAAACTGCTATTATATAGGGGGTTTCCACATACAAAACTGGCATAGCTGAGGTGATAACGCGGGAAAAAGAAAAGTGTGAAGTACTGTTGACGTGCATTGGACATGCATGCAGCGTCGGAAATTCGGCGCGGAAAATCAATCACTATTCAATGCAGAAATAATGTGGCAGAATCAGAGTACTATGTAGCTAGTGAGAGTCTGTGTACTAGTATTGCAGTTGTCCGAGTGCCGGCATGAAGGTCTGCGAACGCACCTCACGACTCGCCGACGTCGACAGCCACAGCAGTCCCTGGGCCTGGGGCATGACACTGTACTGCTCGCCCGTCGCGCCAAGACGCTTGGCAGTCACTAGGCTTCAGCAGCCCCTGGGTCATGATACTGCACATACTTTGTGCTTTGAAATTATCATGTTATGATTCTTTTTAATATTTCCTTCTCTCATAATAATATAATTATAATATTCGTTCGTAGCAGGAACCGGAGGTTTTCCTCTGGTGAGAAGTCAGAATAGCCTGTGCTCTAAACGAATTCAAATAAAAGAAAGAAACAAACAAACATGGTGGCTTGGGCATGGTAGTTCCCACTAAACTAAACTACCAGCACACAACATCGAAGACCATTACAGCGTCTCTGGTGGAATGCGTCTGTTCTCAGGCTCCCCTTGGCCGACTCGTTGGATTGTGTTCGTTCCGCGAAGCGCAAGTTGTCGGCAGCGAACAGACGTTCTACGAAGAGCAAAGTGCTTGATTTCCTAGCGGTGGCGCCGGCAGAACTTTCCTATTCTGGCCAATTGGCCTCCCAGCCAGGAGCGTCCAGTTGGCTGACTTGCCGGCCGATGAAGCGCGACGGATTCGCTCTGACCAAGGGTGATTTCCGGGACGGCATTGCCCTTCGGTATGGCTGGCCATTGACTGGTCTGCCCAGTAGCTGTGGCTGTGGGGCCAGTTTCGATCTGTGCCACGCCATATCTTGCCCAAAGCCAAAGGGTGGCTTTCTAATATTACGCCACAATGAGGTACGTGACGTCACCGCCAGCATGCTCCGGAAAGTGGCAAAAATAATACCGTTGCGACGGAGCCTCATCTTCAGCCGATCACTGGCGAGCGGTTTCGCCATCGGACGACAATATCAACTGACCAGGCACGGCTTGACAATGCGGCAGGCGGAGTGTGGGGTGGAAGGTTTGAACGCTGCTTTTTTGATGTAAGGGTATTCAGCCCATATGCAGCTTCGAACCGGTCGGCCCACATCCAATCTGCCTTCAACAAGCACAAAGCTGAGAAGCGACGCCACTACGCTGAACGAGTGCGAGAGGTGGAGATGTCGGGTTTCACTCCACTTGTCCTGGCGACAACTGGTGGTATGGACAGTGCTGCTACTGTATTCTATCGGCGGCTGGCTGTCCTTATGGAGGAGCGTGATCGGTTGAGTATCATACCCATATCTCGCTTATCCGGAGTCGTCTGGCCTTTGCTTTACTGCGTGCTAATATTATGTGTCTGCGAGGGGCCCGTTCACCATTTCCCTGGCATAGGGGGATGGATGACGCCTCTCCAGATGTTCCTGTTGCCGAAGCCCGCCTTGTTGGCAACTAGCTAACACGGGTAACGGATACCGACTGATCAACAGAGACTATCAAGGGGAAGTTAAGGCAAAAATCAAAATTTCACCAGTTGTAGTCTTCGGGGTGCTGAGTCGAATGGTCTTGGTCCGAGAAAGCTGAGACGCTCCCTTCCTACTTGAATCCCAATCGAACTCGCGCACTTCCACCGAAACTGGGTGACTGCGCCCTACTAGATGGGGATTTGTATGCAAAATGTCACTAAAAGCGCCATTTCGTTCTTATAAAAGCACGGATGACCACGATTGGCCCATATGTTGTAGTCTTTTGGACGCTGAGTCGACTGGTTTTGGTCCGAAAAGGCTGCGATGCAGCGTTCCTCCTTTATTCCCAATCGAACGTGGTTGAAGAAGCGGTCACGTGCTCCTGGGTGCCCAAATCACCTGGTCACCACGCCAGCAGGTGACAACTTTCACACCAAGGTTCAATTCGAGTGACAGGACTGCACCCAAAAAAGGTCAAACAGGCTAGTAAGCTGTACCCTGCAGGCACGGTGACCACGTGACTGGCGTACGCAGCAGCACGTGACCGCTTGTTCAACCATGTTCGATTGGGAATAAAGGAGGAACGCTGCATCGCAGCCTTTTCGGACCAAAACCAGTCGACTCAGCGTCCAAAAGACTACAACATATGGGCCAATCGTGGTCATCCGTGCTTTTATAAGAACGAAATGGCGCTTTTAGTGACATTTTGCATACAAATCCCCATCTAGTAGGGCGCAGTCACCCAGTTTCGGTGGAAGTGCGCAAGTTCGATTGGGATTCAAGTAGGAAGGGAGCGTCTCAGCTTCCTCGGACCAAGACCATTCGACTCAGCACCCCGAAGACTACAACTGGTGAAATTTTAATTTTTGCCTTAACTTCCCCTTTAAGGACAGTTCCTAAAATTTTAACCGAACCTTGGATAGCCTCCTGTTGCACAATAGCCAGGTCTCTTCCCTGCACAGTCCGACGGTTATTAAAGGGGAACTCCACGAAAAAATGAAAATTTGATAGCCTGTAGAGTTTCGGGCGCTGAGTCGAATGGTCTTGGTCCGAAGTCTCTACGAGAAAGCGTTCTTGAGATATTTCAATTTTAGCCACGCCCCATACCAATGTATGTGTGACGTCATTGTGGCATGGTTCTTAAATACTTGGATTTTGAATCTCACTTTCTTCAGGACGAAAGTCACTTCAGAAAGTAGTTTGCCAAGTCGCCTGAGCCGCTGCAATGCCAAATTGTTGTGTTGTTGGTTGTGCCAGCATCATTATCATCCTCCTGGGGCCTGGCAAAGCGCCGAGATGTTGCAATGCGTCGTGAAAATTTCAAGCCTATTTTCGCAGCACAAGCTATGTTTGCTCGCTGCATTTATGATCCAGAGGGACTTGAGAGCTGAGTTTTGACGAGTACGCCGTCCAGGAAAGCCCTCATCAGTGTACCAGTGCCCTCCGAACCGTGAGCCTCCAGCAAAGCGAACTCAACAAGCTGCAACTGAGAAAGCAGGGCGAGATACGTTCCATCAGGATCAGAAGAGTACATCACCCCATCAACTCCGACTGCAGCTAGCTGATGAACGATATTACCCCAGTAACTTTGCGCATACCAGTACTCAAACTGTGCACATCTGTCATCAACTGGGACGCAAACAGACAGACCCCCAACAAGTACGAAGGTTACAGAACTGTTTGCTTGCGATGTGCAGGCAGCATGCACGACGAACTGTCTCACCAATCCTGCCAAACTGAACCAGTATAAGTTGATTGCGTGGACATGTCTCTATTTATAACAGCTACCCTACTTCTAGGCATGGTTGCATGAATATCATATCACTCAGAGCAGTTGTTAGAAGTCTGGACAGCCTAGGAATAGTGCAAGTAAGGTGAAACAAAAATTTATTACACTCCGAGTTCCACGCTTGCGGGATCACCAGGCCAAAAATAATCTAATTTCGAACAAGGAATGGGTTCTGGTTGAAAAGGAAAAGTAAGTGAAGACCTATTGTGCAAGGAATACAGTGGGAACTACACATATTATACACATGCACTCACACTTTCACCCACATGCGCGCGCGCGTGTGCGTGCACACACACAAACACAACAACACGCACACATACGCACCCACATACTCAAACTCCCTCGCATGTACGCTAGCCTAAGGATAGTACATATGCTGTAGTAGTGGTGTACTTAGTGAAATGACTATGTGTACATCTAATGACGCCACCACTCCACGCCAGAAGACAACAAACATCTGCTGAACATTTTTGCTCCCGTCTCTTACGGGCAACACAGGGAATGAAACGAACAATGCAAGTGAGAACAAGAGTCGTCCTGTATGGTGAAGTTTCCATTTTCCCATACAGCAGTATATTGTCTAAGCAAGTGTGTTTTCTCCACATTCTTTTTGCCATGCAGGTATATCACAGTGTCATGCCAAACTACATTCTCAAACGCATTCGTTTCTCAATTCTGGGGATGATTGGACACGCACATCTCGCAGCTCTTGACGACGTCAATGTCAACCGTCGTCACAGCACAACCAAAAAGACCGCGATAGGAAGGTATAAAGTCCAGTTCTCAAAGCATAAAGAAGACTGAGGCCAAATAGAAATTTATACAACAGAAAGAGCTATGAGTATGTTGACAAGCTCATGTGTGAGGTGGTAGCGGTTGCAAATGGCAACCTCGATGTTCCTGCCTTGGAGAAGCGTGTTTCCCTGCCAAATTCCAGGTGGAAGCCTCCTGAGAATGCTGAGGTGGTGCAGGATTTGGATATCTTTGCCTGATGGTATTCACAACGCAGGCTGGAAGACGACAACGAACGTGCTTGCCCAATTTGCCGTGCACATAGTGTGTACTGCCTGTGTGCCGCATAGCGTAGAGATCTACACAAACACAGAATGTCATATGGAATGTGTATGATATGCGCTGTATTGCACCTACCGGTACCTACCTGCACTTTCAGTGCACGCGCCATACTAATTTAGTGTCCACTGGTACAAAGATGGAGGGTCTTGTAGAATCTGAATTTCCCATAAGGCCACACTGAAGAAGGTCTGTGGTTCGACTCACCCGACCGACCGTACATTTTTCAGCCCGACCGTAACTTTTTTTCGGCGGGCTGTCGTGTGACTGACGTACGTGGACTGAACACGTCCACGTCTACGTGCTGTGCAGCGTGAGTCTGCGGACGCAGGCGGCTCCTTTTGGACTTGACTTGTACTTGTAGTTGTCCTGCAGTGCAGTGCAGTGAGTGGTACGACTGCTGCCTTGTGCTGGTAGTAGAGTCTACTCGATACGACCACCGGCAGACTGGCGAGACTTATTTTGAAGTGACCGTCCGGTTGAGAGTGATTGCCTCGTTCCAGATTAAGGACGGCCTTCTGTTTTGGGATGAAGGACAGACGAGATTGCACTTTCCTCGTGTATTGGGAACGATATTTCACCTGTACCGGTAAGTTGCTGCTCCATGTGTGCAAGCACAGGAAGCGTCGATGGAAAAAGCCCATGTATTCGTGCACGCCGACACCAAACTAGCAATACATGTACCGGTACATTGTACAATTTGTACTTCGATTGAGTTCGAAGTAGTTCCCGAACTTACTTTCAACTCGCATCGTTCTTCATTTGCTTGATGATTTGGACAGTCAGAGTCACCGCTTGAAGTTATTCTCTTCTCGTTCCAGAGCTACACAATGTTTCAAAGTATTAGCCATTCTAAGTTCGTAAAAAATATATTAAAAAAAAAAATCCACCCGCCCGCCCGAAAAAAAAATGTCCATGTTAGTCGAACCACACACCTTCTTTAGTTTGGCCTAATTGCTGATTTCAAATTGAATTCCAATGATCTGGGGGATGAATACTGATTAGGACGCGTTCGATTACCTACTAGTACAGAGATGTCTTGGTCAGAAAGTACAGATGTCTTACTCTCCTGCCAGAATTTGTGCATTATTTTGATGTACGCTTTCTTGACCCCACGCTTGTACGTTGCATGCCATGGAACGAGTTTATTGACAAAGTCTATCGCTTGAAACGATAAAGTATGGGTTCGGGTGTGATCAAATGCATCCATGGTGCTCATAAAGCCTGTTTAAGATCCGTGCCGCCCCTTATTTACTACGACATGCATAGCTCATTATCCACATGTCCTTTGCGTCTCTGTGTGTTTTCACTGTTTTTATTTGACATTATCTTTCTTTACGGAGTTGTTGTTGCTGTTCGTTTTGCTACTCTTTCTTTTTCCCTCCCCTTATTTCTATTAATCGCCGTGGTTGGCAATCACCCACTCTCGTAATATTGGCCGGTGTTTCCGCCGAGTCTTGAGATGTTGCAATAAATAAAAATAATAATAAAAATAAACGGTGTGCAGTGCTCTCTTCACCAACAGAACACTACCATACTTTGCAGATCGTGTACCAATCCAAGGGAAAATGACAAAGACAAAATAATGTGTTTGAGTCATGCATGAAAACTTGTGATAACTACTAGCACTATAGTACAACGTTGTTCGTGCTATGCCTGACAACAATAAGTTACACAAAACATTAAGCGCATCGATCCTCACAAGATAAGTCAAGACATACTCGGAGCAAAGAGAAATTTGTTTGTGTCATGCATGAAACTTGTGATAACTACCAGTACAATGTCTTTCTTGTGCGACGCCTACTGTAGCACGCCTGACAACAATAAATTTCCCCCCAAAAATAAGTGTATCATGCTGATACGCGATCCTCACAAGACAAGTCAAGGCAAACTAATTGAGGCTTACCTAATGTCAGACTCTTCTGTCAATGGCATTGGCGGCTTCTGCATGTCGAGATAACCTCGAAGAGCAGTGGTGGGCACAGCCTAATGCAAGGATACGATCTCGTAATCTGCTAGGTCCGCTACGCAAGAAACCTTGGGCCGTCTTGTCGACAGCGACGGCAGCATCCTGCCAGCAAAAATCATTCCCGCGGGCTGGGCATGGCTATACACTTTTGTCCACGCTCGCACCAGTCGGAGTCCCAAACGAATCGAGATTCTGGTGGCCTTGCCCAAGCTACTCGTCTTCCGTCGGACGCAGCTGCTGAAGTATCTTCTTCCTCAACATTTGTTACACGCGATGGCAGCTCCTCAGCAGAGTATCTGAGCTCCCTGCCCCAACCATACGCGGCGGTGGGCTGTTGGTCGTCTTCACTGGCCTCAGCATCGCTGCCTTCATTGCTGGGGACAGAGGATTGTTCGGAATCGCCCATCTTCCCTTGAAATACCAACTAAAATTAGTGCTTGTAGATTGGCGAAGAGAAACGACTATGCCACAATGACGTAGGCAGCCCGTGATGACGTAGCCAAATGGCCGCATGACGTCAGGGCGCGGCCCCCGTTTTTGCAATTTCAAAGTGAAATATCTCAAGAACGCTTCGTCGTAGAGGCTTCGGACCAAGACCATTCGACTCAGCGCCCGAAACTCTACAGGCTATCAAAGTTTCATTTTTTCGTGGAGTTCCCCTTTAATTAATATTATTATTAAAAGTAGAAAGGAAAAGGACATACAGTCCGTATCGCCTATAGTATAAGGTTGGCGGCTATAGTGATATACCGGATATAGTGATCAATTTCTCAAATTCATTTTCATTTGCCATAACTAAGTATACACAGTTATCGCGTATAGTAATAATTGTGTTGTAAACCACCAGTTCTCAATTGGGAAAGGCCTTCGCGCTTATGGCATTGTATTCGTTGAAATGTTGTATTTCGACTCCGCCGTACCGCTGATGTTGCTGCATGGCATACGCTATATGCGTTGTGTGCGTTTTGCTGTATACGCTGTTATGTCCAGTTTTATATGCTTATGTTTTGCATGTACGCTGTTTCTGCATGCTATAAATAGCTGGTGTTATTAGTGTTCATTGTTAATTATTCGATGGAGTGAAATATACTGTGTAAAGGAAAGAGTTGTCCTCGTGCCGTGTGGTCGTACGATCCTGACAATTTAGAGAATCTTAGAGGGTTCACAACATTTGGCGACCACGCCAGGATAGGAGCGAGCATGGCAGAGGAACTATGGAACAATTTGGAAGCCAGCTTTATCGACAATGGAGAGCGGTTAGGATTAGAAGGCGAGTTGTTGAAGGTACATGTTGAGCAGAGGCTCCAACAGTACGCGGAGCGTGAGGAGCGCAGTGCCAGACGGCGAGAGGAGGCGCTCCGCACCGAGTTTGCCAAAACACTAAAGGAGATTAACGAGCGCATCGCCAATGCGCAGGAGGGTGAGGGTAAAGCCACGATGGGAGGTACAGAGGAATCTCCCAGTCACAGCGGTGGGCGTCAACCGGTGATGAAAATCCCCTCATATGATGGAACGCAGCCATTGGAGCGTTATCTTGACCTGTTCGAGGACATCTGTTCCAAGAACGAGTTCGAAGAAAGCGAATGGCTGCTGCGACTACGCATCGCGCTAGCGGGTAGCAAAGCGGAGAGGATATGTATTGGATGCAATAATTACGAGGAAGCAAAACGAGAGTTGCTTGCCTCGCTCGGAAAGACTCCGGATAAAGCGTGGAAGACATTGCTGACAGGCAAGCAGCGGTCAGATGAGTCGTTTCATCAATACGTTGTCCGTGTTTGCCGAGAGGTAGAGGTGTGGGCCACACTCGCTATGACAGAAGATGGCGAGGTGGACACCAAGTATAGCGCCGATATAGGAAAAATGTCCCCGGTGCTGCAAGCAATGGCAAAGCAGGTAATCTTGGAGCAATGCGGACCTGAGATGAAGACGTACCTGGTCGAACGGCAGTGCTACGGGATGTCACTGCGCCAGGTACAGGAGCACGGCGCGTCTTACCAGGTCGCGCACGGACGACAGGGTGATACTGCCAGGAAGCCAGTAGAACGATCCGTGCCAAGGCCCACGGCGTCGGCACAGTGCATGGCGATATCGGTCGCAGATGCAGAGAAGCAGCTAAAGTCGCTGCCACTGGAAGGAAGAAAGGGTTTTCTGCAGCGAGAGAGACTCTGCTGGAACTGCCTTAAGTATGGCCATATGGCCAGAGAATGTCGGTCAGGCTCGAGATGCACGAAATGCCAGAGGAAACACCACCTGCTAATACATGATGTGTTGGAAAGAGCAGGTTACAGCCGGGAGAAACCGACTGAGATAGTTACGGAGAAGAATGTTGGGTCGTGCTGTCTACACTCGCCAAGTGTGCGGCTGATGACCGGAGTGGCACGAGTTGAGGGAAGAACTCGAAACGCGAAGGTTCGCGTGTTCCTGGACTCGGGTGCTGAGGCGTCATTCGTGACTGCAGCTTTGGTGTCAGCAATCGATGCAGAACACGTTGGGGTTGAAAATGTAGAGGTGAAGCCGTTCGGCGCGGAACCAACCCAACAGCGCATGGATAAGTACGCCATCACGATCCAGGGTAGCTCCGCTAGCATTCGGGTACGCGCGTTCGTGAAACCAACGCTTGAGCTGGACCTGAAGTGCGCAAGTCCGCAGACCATTGCGCAGTGGCACAGTTGGGGAGTAGAGCTGAGTGACAAGCCTCAACAAGGGACATCAGACGAAATACATATGCTGATTGGTGCAGACTATATCAACGCGGTACTGCACAGCAAGAAGGAAGTTAATGGTGAGACGGTGTGGAACACAGAGATAGGTAATGTATTATCTGGTCCAGCGTCTGCACCAAGTCGAAACAGTCAGCCGGTAACCGTGTCATGTGTCACAGCCCACATCGACAAACTATGGCAGTTGGATGAACCTCCAGAACAACATCAGCACCTGCCATCTTTCCCGCTATGTCGCCAGGGCAGCGGGTACCAAGTGGGTCTCTTGTGGCGAAATGAGCGTCGGCCAACGGATAACTTTGCTCAAGCTAGAGTCATCGCAACGCGGCTTCTTGAAAAGCTGAAGAGGAATGGGAAGCGTGCGCTCTATGATGATGTGCTGATCAGGGAGTACCGCGAGCTTGGAGCAATTGAGCTGGAGCCATGTGAGAGCGATGCCGGGTACTATGTACCGCATCATGGTGTGTTCCGCGAGCACGCTGCAACCACGAAGTTAAGAGTGGTGTTCAATGCCTCGGCGACGGCTCCAGATGGCAAGTCGTTGAACGACATGGTTGACCCTGGACCGTCGCTATTGCCGAGTCTCGCAGGTATGCTATTACGGTTCCGTGAATATAAGAGCGCGCTGCAAGCGGACATCCGCAAGGCTTTCTTCATGGTCGCGGTTAATCCCGAAGACCGTCCGTACTTGCGTTTCTTGTGGCCCGGTCGAAGCGACAGCGATGAACTGTTAACCTGGAGGCTAACGAAACTGCCATTTGGCGTAAACTGCTCGCCGTACATGCTTACTGCGGTGATTCAGCATCACTTGAAGGAGCTACGGGCGTTGTCTGCACCCAAAGAGCGAGATCGTATTGATCTCTTGCTCACGAGTTTCTACGTTGACGATTTGGTCTCTAGTGTCTCAAATGCCTCGGAAGCTAAGGAGATGCAAGAGTTCAGCGTGCGTGTGCTTACGGATGCTGGCATGGAGTTACGCAAGTGGCGAGGCAACGAAATCCCGTGCGATCCAGAGGCCGGAGATAAAGTTCTCGGTCTGAAATGGAAAACCAGTGATGACTTGCTCAGCATAGCAGCGCTAGGCGAGTCCGATAGGCCGTCTGTTTGGACCCGGCGATCCCTCCTCAAGTGTGTTGCATCAGTGTTTGATCCGCTAGGTCTAGCAGCACCGGCAGTTGTGCCGGGAAAGATACTGCTACAGCAAGCCTGGAAAGTCGGAGGCGACTGGGATGATAAGTTGCCTGATGGCATCGCAGCCGCATGTGCGCAATGGTGGGGAGAGTTGGCCGAAGTGGTGAGCATTGACATACCACGTTGGATTTGTTGCACTCTTGAGACGCCGATTGCGCTTCATGCCTTCGCCGATGCCAGTGAGAAAGCGTTTGGATGTTGTTTGTATGCAGTCGTCAATGGACAGTCGCACTTGGTATTTGCCAAGGCCAAAGTGGCACCTGTGTCTCCGCCCACGTTAGCCCGCCTTGAGTTACAAGCAGTATGTCTAGCGGCTCGCTACGCTGAGTTTGTGGTGAAGGAGCTGCGTGTGACCGTCACGCAAGTCTATGGCTGGACTGACAGTCTCACTACCGTTCATTGGATCAGTAATCCATCGTACAAATGGAAAACATTTGTGGCTAACCGCGTCAGTCAAGTCCAAGAGATATCGAAGAAGGTCGGCATTGTGTGGAACCATTGCCCGGGCCTTCACAACCCAGCAGATTTACCGTCGCGTGGGAGTAGTGCACAGCAGATCCGTAGTCCGTTCTGGAGGGGCGGACCAACCTGGATCACGGAGCCCAATGACTGGCCCACCGCATCCTCAACCGCAGCTACAGATGAGTCCAGTGTAGAAGTACGAGTGTCAGCCACCACCTGTAGTCGAGAATCTGATAAGGAATGGTGGCTCCGATTCAGTAAATGGTCGAGGGCACAGGGCATGGTGACTCGGATGTTGCAGTGGAAGCACACTGAGCCTCGTGCTGAACTCTATTTTGCAGCAGACAACGTATTGTACCGCATCGTTCAAGCCGCATGTTTCGCTGAGGATCTTGAGCTGATCAAGCAAGGTCAACCAGTGAAGCCCGGGTCGAAGGTGTATCAGCTTGCACCGTTTCTAGATGAGCATGGAGTGCTCAGAGCCGGGGGACGACTTCAGCACAGCGAGTTGGCGTATGGAGCCAAGCACCCAGTCCTGTTAGGCAAACATCATCTGACCGAGTTGCTGTTGGAGAAAAAGCATGTTGAAAGGATGCACCAAGGTGTAGAAGGAGTCTTGTCGTTCATCCGTCAGAAATTCTGGATTATCGGTGGTCGACGAGCGCTACGCAACATTACTCAGCGATGTGTTACATGCCGCCGCTACAAGGCTAAGGCTGCCTCAGAAGTCTGCCCGCCGCTGCCAGAAGACCGAGTTGTTCCATCGACTATGCTGGTCCGCTGTACGTGCGCCGTGGTGAGTCATCTCCGAAGGTATGGATAGCATTGTTTGTGTGTGCCACCACCAGAGCAGTTCACTTGGAGGTGGTCGATAGTTTAAGTACCGAGTCATTCTTGATGGCATTTCGGAAGTTTGTCGCGAGACGTAGTTTGCCGTCTCGGATCAGGTCTGACAACGCTACAACGTTCAAGGCGGCATCTGACAAACTGAGTGTGCCATGGATGTTCAATCCTCCAGCTGCACCATGGCATGGAGGCTTCTATGAGCGAATGGTTGGTACAGTGAAGAGTGCCTTAAAAAAGGTAATGGGAACAGCGTTTCTGAAGGTCCAGGAGCTTGAGACCCTCTTGTATGAGGTTGAAGCAGTGGTGAATAGTCGTCCGCTAACGTATGTGTCTGATAGCCTGGATGAGCCACCAGTAACCCCTGCAATGATGATGGGTGACATCTGGATGTCGTCAGAGAAGCCAGCAGGTACCCTGGACGCTGCGCAGATGTCATCGAGATTGCGTTACCTCAGTCGGACACTGGAGCATGTCAAGAATCGTTGGGAGGTGGAGTACCTCAGTCAGCTGAACAAACACCAACAGACCATGTCGCGCCCTTTAGCTGTGGGTGATGTTGTCTTTGTTCTCGATGATACCAAGCGCAAACAGTTCTGGCGTTTGGGACGGATCATCGAGTTATTCCCTGGTCGAGATGGCAAGCGTCGTGTTGCCAAGGTTAAGTTGAGTACCAGTACCCTGTTGAGGCCGATCCAAAGGTTAGTGCCATTAGAAGTATCGTCACAGGACGTGGCTCCTGGGCTTGCCGATACCGCTCAACCTGCTATCGTCCCTCAGCAGCCAGCATATGAACCGCCAGCACCGTTACCACCACCACGGCAGCAGGAGATGACGCGTTCTGGGCGCGTAGTCAGAGCCCCGGATCGTTTTTGACTTGTGTGCATTGTTGTACGGCGGTGAGAAGCCCTTTGGTGGGGAGAATGTTGTAAACCACCAGTTCTCAATTGGGAAAGGCCTTCGCGCTTATGGCATTGTATTCGTTGAAATGTTGTATTTCGACTCCGCCGTACCGCTGATGTTGCTGCATGGCATACGCTATATGCGTTGTGTGCGTTTTGCTGTATACGCTGTTATGTCCAGTTTTATATGCTTATGTTTTGCATGTACGCTGTTTCTGCATGCTATAAATAGCTGGTGTTATTAGTGTTCATTGTTAATTATTCGATGGAGTGAAATATACTGTGTAAAGGAAAGAGTTGTCCTCGTGCCGTGTGGTCGTACGATCCTGACAATTTAGAGAATCTTAGAGGGTTCACAACAAATTGTCTATAGTAATATATCGCCTATAGTGATCAAATTCTTATTTCAAAAGACCTTTATTACATTATTTTTGCATCGGTTATAGTGATTGATGTAAAATCAAGCGATGTTAGAGGAGAACAGGGTATTACTTCTTCGTGAAGAACTTGTCCAGTGAGTGTTGTTTGGTGAGTTTTGCTCGTACAAGTTGCCAAAATATGCCTCCATCGTGAGGAAATGCTGATTTTCTGTGTGGGTGTGTGTGCGTGCGTGTGTATGTGTCTGCGGGTGCGTGTATGTGGGTGTGGCTGTGCGCGCTTGCGCGCCTGCGGACGGCGAACAGTTACTTTCCACAGCGTACATAGTTCTTGTAGCAGGCACTTCGCCATCTGCCGAGTTTCATGATCTCGGATTCGGTGAAGCCGCTCATTGCTCCTGTGGTTGCGGCTCCGGCTCTGAGGCCGTGCAGTGAATACTGGATAGGTGGGTACCCTGCGCTGCTCAGTAGCTGACGGATTAGACGGGTGAGTCTTGGTGCAGTTAGGAACTTGCCACAGCTGTCAACGAACAGTGGTCTATTGGGCAGGTTGGGGCGTCTTGATAGATAGGTATGCATGGCTTTGACCGGGCAAACCGTTGAGTTGGTGGTTGTGAGCCGGACGGAGTGACCCTTGCCGAGTTGGTCGGTCTTGGACTTCTTGATTGTGACCTGTATTGCCTGCGGCGTGATGGAGAGGTCTTCTGTTCGGAGGCCACCGTCTGACATGGTCGTGGCGGTTGTGGAAGTGTACTCACTTGCCCGGAGACACGCAAAGAAGCCCAGGCAAATAGCTGCCCATACCATGGCTCGGTCGGTCGCGTTGAGGTTAGACCGTATCAGGGCCCTGCGCATAGCTGCCATGTGGGGCAGGAGGATTGGCTTACTGGCGTTTTTAGTTCGGTTGGCCTGTGCACGTGCCACTCCTTGAACTGCGAGGTCCACTCTTCGCGACGAGAGATCTTTGCCGTTTTCTTTGGCAATTGCCCGGATCGCCGACACATACAGGCGGACGGTTGACGCGGCATGTTGACGCGCCAGGTAGGCTACAAACGCCAGCATGATGGTGTCTGTAATCACCTTGGTGCCGACTAGTTGGCAGAATTGGTGCAGTCGTTTCCAGGCTGTCGCGTATGTGGCACGTGTGGACGCTGACAGGCCTAGCCACTGGTAGGCCTGACCCTCCAACATCAGAGGGAGTAGGTGCTCTCGGGCACCGGAGATGGCGTGTCTTCTGCTGTGGGTGCCAGTCGGCGAAATCGGGCCATCTGAAACCGAGACAGAGAGTCAGCAATCGCATTGTCAGTGCCGGGGATGTGGGAGACTATGACGTGAAAGTTGTGTCGGGCAGCAATGGCAAACAAAGTGCGTACCAGCGCCATTAAGTCGGGGCACTTTGTGCGTGAGCGGAGCCAGATGTCGCATACGCTACGGTTGTCGCAGTGGAAGCGGATGCGCTTCAGATGCAGCTGCGGTGCCCATGTGGATGCTGCGGCCACGATGGCAAAGAGCTCCATCCACGCGATGGATCTCTGGGATTGGTGCCTCTGCCACCGGTGTTGGAGCCACCGGCCGGCGAAGAAAGCACCATAGCCGATGGCTCTAGATGCGTCCGTGTAGAGGTCCATATCGGCGGCGGCTGACCACGTGGGTTCTAGGAAGAAGGCGACGCCATTCCAGGCAGGGAGGAAGTCAAGCCACCACTGGATGTCTGCTTTGGCGTCTTCTGTGATTCTGATGTAATCGTTTGGATGCGGGACCGTCGTGCTGAGATCAATGAGGCGGCGCAGAAACATGCGGCCCGCAGGGACCGCCTTGCAGGCAAAGCTGAGGTGACCTATCAGGGACAACAATTCAGACTTGCGGGCGGTAGGGCGGGTATGTTGCCAAGCCTTGAGGGCAATGAGAAGGTCTTCTAACTTGTCGGATGGGAGGCGGATTTCGAAGCGCTCTGTGTCCAGCATGACACCGAGGAATGTCAGGGTTGTACTAGGGCCTTCCACCTTTTTTGGATTGACCGGGAAGCCTAAGTCGTGGCAGGCTACCAGGGCACGGTCAAGCTGGTGCTGTGCGCCGATAGAGTCCGTCGCTCCACCAAGGTAGTCGTCTAAGTAGTGGATGACTGGGGCTACGTCGAAGTTGTGCGACATGACCCACTGGAGGGCGTCTGCGACTTTGTTAAACAGCGACGGTGATGAGCGAAGGCCGAAGGGTAGGCATTTGTCCACGTAATATTGCCCGCGCCAGAACAGGCATAATAGTTCCCAGTCCTCTTTCCGTACTGGACAAATGCGAAATGCGTCTTGGAGGTCGACCTTCCACAGATGGCAGCCACGGCCTAGGGACCGTGCGAGATTTACGCCGTCGTCGACCGAACAGTACTGTACAGAGAATTTGTCGACAGGGATACCATCGTTCACTGAGTGGCCCTGTGGTGCTGACAGATGCATAATCAAGCGCCATTTTTGCACCGACCGTGACTTCTTGGGAACCACACCCAAACCGGAGACCTGTGTAAGTGTGAAGGGGGGCTCTTGGTAGGGACCGGCCATGCGACCTGCGGCAATTTCACGACCGATGGCAGCATCGACAATGTCAGGGTGCTCAATCGCTGATTTGAGATTACGAGAGACTCGGAAGGTACGGGGACCAGCAAACCCAATATCGAACCCGTAAGACAAAGAATGTATTACGAATGAGGCAAAAGCCGGATCAGGATGCTGACACAAAGCGTCCTGCAGGTAAGAAACGTTAATGGGGGTTACAGGCGTGTGCAAATGGATTGGCTCGTGAGCGAGGGTGCGTGTAGGAGAGATGTGAGCAGCTGGGCAGAGTGTGTGAGTGCTATTGGCCTGGGTGAGTGTAGAGTTACCGGTGAGTGACTGGAGTGACCGAGTCTCCAAGCTGGGCAACTGCGAGCTATTGGTCGCGGCTGGCGGCGGCTGGCTTTCTGGGAAATTGCAAAACAGTTGGATGCACGCAGCAGCACAGCTAGCAAGAGAAAGAGCCGTGGATGGGTTTGTTCCTGTTTTTGATGGCTGTGGCCATCCGTTGGCCCAGCGGTCTCGTGTGAGTACGGTGTTTGTTCGTGCTGCCAGCTCGCGCCCGGCATTTGTTTGCGCTGGCAGCTCGGGCCCGGTGCGCGAGTGAAACCGAACCGTGACAAAGGCTTTCGCTCTTTAGTGCTATTGACTGGCTTTTCATACGATGCCTATTGATGTCTAGAGACATGCTGTCTAGCCTTCCCCTAGTACGCATTCACGGGGCTTTGTTGAAGTTCGTGCCGTGAACTGCCAAAGGGAACTGTTTGAATGGTGCTGGGGCGAGTGCGACATTACGGCGTCCCTGCAGCCGGCCTAATCGCGTTTGTCGCCACAACCGATTTTATAGTGATAAAATGCTCAAAATCAAACACCAACGCTATAGGCGATACTGACTGTAATATGGAAACGAGTTAAGAGTAACTCTCCACCACTGTAACTAGATACTATTATACAGTCAGAAAGTGCAACAACTAGGCACAAAACTGACAGAGTACTGAAACATGCGACGTCCTGACACCTAGCTTCAACACATCTCCGTAGCGCTAACCGGCAGCCCTCCAACTTGGAAGGTTCAAGGTTATGGAAAGACTAAAGAGGGAAAGGCAAGCGCAACGAAAACGAGCACAAGCTACAGTCCCAACGGAACAAAGAATGTCGATTGTTACTGGACGATGACGAGACCAGTAGGCGATTTGACAAAGCGGTCTAACTACAATTCGAAGCAGCAAAGCAGCACACCACCCAACTTGGGTGGGTCATAAATATCAAAGATAAGTAAAGAAGGGGGAAGCTTTGCGAAAACGAATTGTACAAGCCGAAAGCCAAACTCCTACAGTACTCCTCATGCATGACATTGTGATGGACTAGTTGACTACAAAACAAGTTGTTTGACACGACATACTTTTTGTCAAATCGCCTACTGGTCTCGTCATCGTCCAGTAACAATCGACATTCTTTGTTCCGTTGGGACTGTAGCCTGTGCTCGTTTTCGTTGCGCTTGCCTTCCCGTCTTGGGTCTTTCCATAACCTTGAACCTTCCAAGTTGGAAGGCTGTCCGTTACTTCAAGGCGTTAGCGCTACGGAGATGTGTTGAAGCTAGGTGTCAGGACGTCGAATGTCTCAGTACTCTGTCAGTTTTGTGCCTAGTTGTTTCACTTTCTGACTGTATAATAGTATCTAGTTACAGTGGTGGAGAGTTACTTTTAACTCGTTTCCATATGTCCTTTTCCTTTCTACTTTTATTATTGGCTCAATACCCGAGTTTCAAATTATTATCAAGTATTATTATTATTAGCCTTGAGGTTGACTCGCCCTTTTAAAATTATTTGCTTGCCTTTCTCTGAAATGGGAATGGGATAAACTTCAAATTCAAGGTAAACAGGGGAAGTGAACTGCCTGAAAAGGGAGAAAAAATGCCAGACCCACCAGGACTCGAACCCGGGACATTGCTTGTCATGAGGTTTTTTGCCATGAGCTGCCATTGCCAAGGCCTTGAAGTAAAAAAAACCTGTCAGCGCCTTAGAGGTTTGGCCTGGCCCGTCGCTCCGTTGGTTAGAGCATTTCTCACGACAAGTAAAGTATTCCCATTTCAATTAATCTCTCTTTCTCATTCCCTCTCTCCCTCTGTCGCTCACATGTATGAAAGGATGCGAAACCGCCTGTTTATGGCGCGACGTTTTGTAAATGTCAACAACAACAGGAGCAACATGCTTGCACTGGCCTTTGGAGAATATACTCGACCCATTCAAAATTTTTAATAAAATGTTTGAAAAGGTCTCACGGCGAGCGAAACAAATGTGCACAGTGGATGAAATGGGTACAGTTCTCCTCTAACAATGGCGTTATCCACAGTGGGAGACTAGGCGACCAATGGGTGTGTGGTGCTTTCCTCGCTTCGTCCGGTGCATGTTGCTTCGCTGAGACGAATTGGTGAAGACTATATACCACAAACATGCGATAAGCAGCAGCACCACATGCACCCAATGAAGAAAGGAACGCACAGCCCATACGTCTACTGTTGTTGCACAAACGGCAGAAGAGAACAGAGACGACCGGCTAGGTCATTGTTGTAACGCTGCTGTTGTAGAGGTAACTGTAATTTGTAATTTTATTGTTTAATGATTCCACAAAGGTTTTCGCCTATCGAGGGGGTTAGGTTGCACCACAAACAGGGCGAATGAGAGAGAGAGAGGTAGAAATACGGAGAAAAGAAGAGTAATAGGTATTCGCATGCAACGACGCAAATCCACACAATTCAGTAGACACTTCTTTTCTATCAAACGTTTTCTTTCCCTTCTCTTCAGGATAGTACAGGGAATGTTGTTAATTTGAAAACCACATAACTATACAGAGAATGAAAGAAAGGAAAAAGTCAACACTTCAACATAGGTGTTAAAATGATTAAAGTGTTAAAAACTCAAAAACAAACAGCTGCAAGGTGTAGACAAACACGTTGAACACATCAGGGAACACTTGTCACACTTTCACGAGGTGTGACACCAAACAACTGCAACGATAACACATTCTCCTTCTGTACACATAGTTCTGGATCTAGTTTACGAATATACAGAGCTTCTAACACAGCAAGATGTAACTTAGACCTTCCACGAGTCAAAATCGAAAAGATATCATCACTATACAATTTACGACAACTAGCACTGCCCGACAAATGACGCTGGATGGACGATGTCCGATCACTTAGCTCTGTCACCTTCGACGCCTGCCGTTGTTCTCTTCCGTTAGGCTTGTTTGGTTGGTTGCTCCGGTCCACACCTCCAACGTCCGTTGATTTCATGTCCGTTTTTGTTGATTTCATGGCCGTTTTCGTTTCACTTCTTGGTCTTCCTCGTTTCCTCTTGAGGAGAGAAGGGAGGCTCTTGAGAAGGGAAAGAAAACGTTTGATAGAAAAGAAGTGTCTACTGAATTGTGTGGATTTGCGTCGTTGCATGCGAATACTTATTACGAAACTGTTTTCCCACCGCCTCCAAACTACTGTTAGAAGAAGAGTAGAAAATAATTAAGAGAGTTTAATAATAAATTAAGAGAGTCAACCTCTTTTTTTTCTCTCTCTCTCTCTCTTTTTTCAGTGAAGATGCGAGCTTTGTTTATTATTATTATTATTATTATTATTATTATTATTATTATTATGTCTCCTTTATTCACTTCTTTCGAAGGCGATAAGCCAGACCCACCGGGAAATATTTCCATAGGTGGGACAGCAAAAATAAAGTGAAAAAATAAAAAGCTAAACCAAAGGGACAAGAAATAGGGGAAGGAAGAGGAAGAAAGGAAAGAAAAGAAACTCAATCCGAACTCCAACATCAAAACAATAATAAAGAATTTGCAGCGACAGCCGGGCAAAGTACATCAACCAATGAAGGGAGTAACAAAGGAAATAGCAGTCTTTATCAGTCGTTATTCAAGTCTCTTAGCTATTGAACACGCAAACGCAGCAGAGGTGCATCTACATGTTAAGGATAGTTCTCAGTATTTTAATCGAACCTTGGATAGCCTCCTGTTGCACAATAGCCAGATCTCCTCCCTGCACAGTCCGAAGGCATTGAGGAGTCTCTCCCACCAAGCCTCCCAGGGCACCGACAACCACAGGGACCACGTCAACCTGGGTGAGGGACCAAATCCTGGAAATCTCCCGCTTCAAGTCATAATATTTCGAGCGCTTTTCAGCCATTTTCTTATTGATGTTGTTCTCACCAGGAACGCTTATTATTATTAAGCTTATTAACTGGTTTTGAGGGAAAGAGACAAAAGGGAAAAGTCTGAAGAAAAAATTGACCGTCACCACCAGGACTCGAACCAGGGACCCTCGCTTGTAGCCAGCGATGCTCTAACCACTGAGCTATGGTGTAGTCGTCATCCAAGCAGAGACCGTTCAACGTTTTCTTCAGACTTCGTAACTCACACTTCCTGTGAATCCACACAGGCGGGTGGGACGCAGCCCTCACTGTACCCACACACTTCACGTACAAACTAGCACGCGGGGAGCCCCAAATCATAAAATATTAACTGGTTTTGAGGGAAAGAGACAAACGGGAAAAGTCTGAAGAAAAAATTGACCGTCACCAGCAGGACTCGAACCAGGGACCCTCGCTTGTAGCCAGCGATGCTCTAACCACTGAGCTATGGTGTAGTCGTCATCCAAGCAGAGACCGTTCAACGTTTTCTTCAGACTTTGTAACTCACACTTCCTGTGAATCCACACAGGCGGGTGGGACGCAGCCCTCACTGTACCCACACACTTCACGTACAAACTAGCACGCGGGGAGCCCCAAGTCATAAAATATTAACTGGTTTTGAGGGAAAGAGACAAACGGGAAAAGTCTGAAGAAAAAATTGACCGTCACCACCAGGACTCGAACCAGGGACCCTCGCTTGTAGCCAGCGATGCTCTAACCACTGAGCTATTGTGTAGTCGTCATCCAAGCAGAGACCGTTCAACGTTTTCTTCAGACTTCGTAACTCACACTTCCTCTGAATCCACACAGGCGGGTGGGACGCAGCCCTCACTGTACCCACACACTTCACGTACAAACTAGCACGCGGGGAGCCCCAAGTCATAAAATATTAACTGGTTTTGAGGGAAAGAGACAAACGGGAAAAGTCTGAAGAAAAAATTGACCGTCACTAGCAGGACTCGAACCAGGGACCCTCGCTTGTAGCCAGCGATGCTCTAACCACTGAGCTATGGTGTAGTCGTCATCCAAGCAGAGACCGTTCAACGTTTTCTTCAGACTTCGTAACTCACACTTCCTGTGAATCCACACAGGCGGGTGGGACGCAGCCCTCACTGTACCCACACACTTCACGTACAAACTAGCACGCGGGGAGCCCCAAGTCATAAAATATTAACTGGTTTTGAGGGAAAGAGACAAACGGGAAAAGTCTGAAGAAAAAATTGACCGTCACCACCAGGACTCGAACCAGGGACCCTCGCTTGTAGCCAGCGATGCTCTAACCACTGAGCTATTGTGTAGTCGTCATCCAAGCAGAGACCGTTCAACGTTTTCTTCAGACTTCGTAACTCACACTTCCTCTGAATCCACACAGGCGGGTGGGACGCAGCCCTCACTGTACCCACACACTATTAATTAAGCTTACGTGGAGATAAAAATTTAATCAACGCAATAAATAGAGTAAGCTGCGCACTCAGTACAAACACCATTTAGCAAAACTTGTTTTCATGTAAATAACGAAGCTTATTCTCGCTCCACATATACTGGCATACACAGAGACATAGACTGCAATAGCGACAACACACAAAGTGAAGGGTAGTTGGCCGCAGCCAGATGTGAACCGGATAACCAGTGAGGTATGGAAGCAAGCAAGGACTGAGAACAGAGTGTCTCAGATGGAATAGTCGAGCCAGTGGATAGCAGAAATAGGCCATGATGCAGAACCACTTGGGACCGTCAGATTAATTTTCCTGGACCGAGCCAGCCGGGAAAAAACCCTCGCGCCGACGGACGCATTTGTGAGGGAAAAAACCGGGTGTATATCCCCAATGGCGATTAGGCATCATGTAGGCATGGCAAGCACATCACGGCAAACAGTGATAAAAAGCATTGATAATATGCACAGAAATAAAGGGTGGGAGGGCAGGGACACTGGTGAGACTCAAAACTGACTGAAGAAGTCAGGAAAAGAAGCGACAACAAAGAACACACCAGATGCCATATTTGCAACTGAAAATATTTCGCGAGAAATCATTTCTCGCCTATCTCGCTGCGCTCGGCCGGCGAGAAATACAACTTCTCGCTCCACATATACTGGCATACACAGAGACATAGACTGCAATAGCGACAACACACAAAGTGAAGGGTAGTTGGCCGCAGCCAGATGTGACTCAGAAAAAGCATAGCGCGGCGAAAACGAGAAAGAAGGCAGAGAGATGCAAACAAGACAGGAAGACTGACAGAGAGAGAGTACGGGACAAAACGAGTAGGCTATGACCTACACAAAGTTTCTCAAAGTCCAAGGACCTAGCACCCTGATCTGGTGCAGCACGTCCCAGTTCAGTGCTGAGGAACCACCCACCAAACTGAGTGTGAGAGCATGTAGGGTGTCTATAGTAGTTCAGGTGTCAGGAACTGGACAGCCAGGACTTGATAGTGATACGTCCACGCAGTGTACATGAACAAGGCATCTGATTCTCAACCCTGATTGAACAGCAGGTGGCGACTATAAAGATCACAGATAGCAGATATATCGGTTCAGTTTGAGCTGCACAGGATCAATCCTCCCATAGCCAACCCCTGAAGTACTCTAAAGCAGGGAGTAGAGAAGAGAAAGGAGAAAGAACAAGCAGGAAAAGCACACAGAACAGCAGAGTAAGTCATCTGGATGCAAGAATCATGTACAGGGTTGTACCACGAACAGACTCGGGACAAGTGAAACCCGATAGGGCCGGCATGATTAAAATGCACAGCATAAAATTGTTGGAATTAATCCAGGAATATTCACACAGTGCCGCCAGGCCTCACACAGAACACACAGAGCCTATGCAAGAAGCCAGTAAGTTAGGTCTGATCCGAATTTGCAAAGTGCATGCAACACCTGTCCAATCGGACTGGTACAGTGGGCCTATTTTGACTTCGCACAGTAGAGAATGAACTCCTCCAGTAAGACATTTTTACTGGGATACAGCTGACACCACACAGTATGCAAGGCACTCCTCTAATAGGACAGATAATGAAACTGGAACTCAATATTTAACTCTCGGTGACCGAAACGTATAGCCGGTAAGATCATTCTACTGGGACCCGTCCAACATGGTACGTGGCGAACGCATTCATTCATCGAGACGATCATACAGACTCAACTGACATCGCACATTGCACAATACGTCAACTACATGTAGTAAGCCATTGATATTGGGAGGTGGCGGACATTACACAGTACCCAATGCACCCATAGAGACTGTTATGCGGGGACCCGTCTGACATTGTATAGTACACAATCTGATGAGCGAATAAGACTGGAATGAACTCCTCCAGTAAGACATTTTGACAAGGACACAGCTGACCCCACGCAGTATGCAGGCACTCCTCCAATGAGACACAATGATACTGGAAATCGACATTATAACTTTCGGTAAACAATACGTACATCCGGTAAGACCATTCTACTGGGACTCAACCCAACATTGTACGTGGCGTAATGCACTCATTCTTTGACACAATCGTACAGAGACACAACTGACATCGTACATTGCACAATACGTCAACTAGTAAGAAATTGATATTGGGAGGTGGCGGACACTGCCAGGCTGGAAGTGTCTTACGTTGTACGGTGCATAAGGCGCTCATCCAGTGAGACAGTTATATGGGCACTCATCTGGCGTCGCACAGTGTAGAACACAATCATCCAGGGCGACAGATCTAGAGGGGTTCGTCTGGCATTGGACAGTGCACAATGCACTCTTCCGGTAAGACAGTTATACCGGGCCTCCACCGTCATCTCGCAGTGCACAATGCACTCTTCCAGTAAGACAGTTATACTGGGGATCCTCCGTCATCTCGCAGTGCACAATGCACTCTTCCAGTAAGACAGTTATACTGGGAATCCTCCATCATCTCGCAGTGCACAATGCACTCTTCCAGTAAGACAGTTATACTGGGAATCCTCCGTCATCTCGCAGTGCACAATGCACTCTTCCAGTAAGACAGTTATACTGGGAATCCTCCATCATCTCGCAGTGCACAATGCACTCTTCCAGTAAGACAGTTATACTGGGCATCCACCGTCACCTCGCAGCGCACAATGCACTCTTCCAGTCAGACATACCGGGATCCGTTGGACATCGCACAGCTCCCGATGCACTCCTTCGGTGAGACAGTTCTATCAGGACTCATCTGACATTGCACAGCGCATAATGTGCTCGTCAATTCAGACAGTTACACCAGGAATCAACACTGACACTCAGCGCATAATGTACTCATCAAGTAAGACTGGTCTGGGATAGCACATCGCACGATGCGTTCATCCAGTAAGACAGTTACACCAGGACATGTCCACCAACACGCTATGCGAAGTACACTCATCCAGAAACACAGTTTTACCACACAGCGCATAATGTGCTTGTCAATTAGGACAGTTACACCAGGAATCATAGCCGACACTCAGTGCACGATGCACTCATCAGGCAGGACCGATCTAACATAGCACAACGCACAATGCGTTCAGTAAGACAGATACAGCAGGACTTGTCCGCCCGCACAGTATGCGCAGCACACTCATTCCGAAACACAGTTATGCCACCAACACACAGTGTGCCATACGCGCATTTACTAAAGTTCGCTTCGCATACATGAATTTGTAGATTCATCCACTGACGCACAAATAATGCACCGACGCTGTACAATGGATATACTGGAAGCGGAACTAGTGTAGTACCCTACCCCGCATAAAGTACTGGAATTGCAAACATTGCCTGTAGGGGTGTAAAGTAATCGCACGATTACTATAAGCTGGAGCTTATTCGATTGTACAACTACGCCTGACCACCTACACGTAAGAAAGCACTTTATACCGCCATATACAAATCCGGCATGGTTGGCGGCGCTACTCTCATTACCGAATGATTTGGTGCGTGCCGGAGGAAGAGAAAGGGAGAGACAATCTCCATTATAATAGGATGCTTGGAGTACAGAAACAAGTAATTTCATTCACGACCGCAACAAAGCCCGAACGGAGGTGACTGGAGTACACTATGGCACCAATCTGTTAAACCTATGAGAAAAAGCATACAATAAATTCAACTTATCTGGATAGTCACTGGCGGCAGCCACGATCCGTCATCTGGCCTCGTGATCTCGAGGCTGGCGATGGCTGATTGCCCAGTGGCAGCTGCGGCTGTAGGCTACTGTAGGTACTGCAGTGGTCATTGATTTTGCTGGAGATGGCATGTTTCTTCGTCCTGCCTGTTTTGCGTGCAGCGTAATCATCAGCATCAAATCATCACCACAACATTCCAAACATTTCCTCCGCAATTCTCAGAAGTTTGTTTCATGTGTATCTCAGGCTCGCGCGATGGTCGATGGATGACATAGCGCCTTGCTGGTGTATTGCACGGACCTGGGGCGTGGCGCCTTGGTTGCGGACAGTTCGATTTTTTGTTCAAACTGTTGTTCGCAGCATTTTTGGCTACGAGTATGAGCGAGGGTTTTGTTTGCTGGAGTTTGGGGTTGAGTCCCGCTCCAGACAATGTCCTCAGCTCCTGGATCTTGTCCTGTGGGTGTTGCGGTTTCAACTGCTGGCGTTCCACGGGTCGTGTCAGATTCCGTCACGCAGGGGACCTGTACGCCTCGGATGTTGGTCAGTTGGATGGCGAAGACGGCGATTCGGGGGACGCGGGGTAGCCGACGACGATGTGATCGGAGGGGATGTCAAAGGCACTGAGAAAGAAGCATTATGGTCGAGGGATCCTGACAAAGGAGTTCGTTCAAGCAAAATCCTACGGAGATCGAAAAAACCGGTCCACACTGGTGAGACTCAAAACTGACTGAAGAAGTCAGGAAAAGAAGCGACAACAAAGAACACACCAGATGCCATATTTGCAACTGAAAATATTTCGCGAGAAATACAACTTCCTAAACGTTTTCATCGCCATCTCATCAGAGGATTACTGGTGTTGTGAAACGACAAGTTCTCGAGAGTGAAAGGCCTTCTCGCTTGTGACATTGTGTTCGTGTCAATGCAGTTGTATCCCGACTCCGCCGTACCGCTGATGATTACGACGTAGTATACGCTACATGCGCTATGTGCGGTTTGCTTTGTGCGCTGTAGTTGTATGTGTATGCTTTTCTCATATACGCTGTCATTTTCACGCTATAACTACCTGGTGGTTTTAGTGTTCATTCATACATTCGTTGTTCATTCATTGTTCATTGTTGTTAGTCGATGGAAGTGAAATATACTGTTGAGAATAAATAGTTGTCCTCGTGCCGTGTGGGGTCGTTCGTTCCTGATACTTAAGAGAACCAGAGGGTTCATAACAACTGGCAAATCAACATTAGCTCTAAACTCAATATACTCTAATAATATCCTCTGATGAGATGGCGATGAAAACGTTTAGGAACAAGCTTCGTTATTTACATGAAAACAAGTTTTGCTAATGGTGTTTGTACTGAGTGCGCAGCTTACTCTATTTATTGCGTTGATTATTATTATTATTAACTGGTTTGAGGGAAAGAGACAAACGGGAAAAGTCTGAAGAAAAAATTGACTGTCACCACCAGGACTCGAACCAGGGACCCTCGCTTGTAGCCAGCGATTAATGTAAGCGATGAAGACGATGCAAGAAACAACCTAAAGGGTAAGGAAGAATACATGTAAGAAGAAAAAGGGCAATGGAAAAAGAGATCCTGGTGGTGACAGTCAATTTTTTCTTCAGACTTTTCCCGTTTGTCTCTTTCCCTCAAAACCAGTCAATATTATTGTTATTATTATTATTTTAACTGGTTTTGAGGGAAAGAGACAAACGGGAAAAGTCCGAAGAAAAAATTGACTGTCACCACCAGGACTCGAACCAGGGACCCTCGCTTGTAGCCAGCGATGCTCTAACCACTGAGCTATGGTGTAGTCGTCATCCAAGCAGAGACCGTTCAACGTTTTCTTCAGACTTCGTAACTCACACTTCCTGTGAATCCACACAGGCGGGTGGGACGCAGCCCTCACTGTACCCACACACTTCATGTACAAACTAGCACGCGGGGAGCCCCAAGTCATAAAATATTAACTGGTTTTGAGGGAAAGAGTTATTATTATTAATTTTATAGAAATATTCACTCACTACAACTTCTTTTGATTGCTGGTGCCAATGTAGCCTGCTTGTTAGGGAGAGTGCACCGGATATGTATTGATATGTGTGTCTGACGAGATGTTCTTGAACTGGCATGCTGCTTTGACAATAACTTTGGTTAGATACGGTTTAGAATTGGGTGCTCTATGGCCTGGAGGAATTAATCATGTTTGCGATCAGTATCACCAAGAGTACGGTTCTTCTGTCTACGCATCTCTTCTTGGCTTGTGGATTGTTTGAAAAGAGATAAAATAATAATACAGAAATACCTATATTCTGCCTGTGACTACTCACAGAGAAAGAGCGGTCGCAACTGTACATTCCGCATGCAACCGTTCGCATGGAATTATAGTGGTCAGAACTGTATTCTGTGACCGCTCATAGGGAATAATAGTTTCCACAACAAATCCTGCAGTATGAAGCACTCCGCGAGCAGTCACGAACTGTGTGCTTACACATGCAGATGTATGGTGATTTGTGACTGGTCATGGAGCATTGTGACTGGTAAACTAATTTTGTGACTGGTCATGGGGGGTTTGTGACTGTTTGACTGGTCACGGGGACCGTGATTGGTCATGGGGCCTGGTCATGGGGACTGGTCACTGAGTCTTACATACCGACCGTATTATCTCTAATATAAGCACAGTCTCCAATAATAGCACGTCTCTTAGAAGATATTCTAGTCACCGGTGCAAGCGTGAAGCTCCTCGGATCCCAGTGCTCTGGAAGTTGAACACACAGATGATAATACTCAAATCTGTGGACAGCAACTGTTTCGCTCTGTTAGAGGTCCTCAGCACAGAACAGATGATAATACTATTATTGTCCCTGCATGTGGAATTTTCGTTTAGGAGCTGCATCTGCGCCTTGATCCTAGAGGGTGGTGATGTTCCTATGGATACGAAAACTCGGCTTCAAGCCGAGTCTCACGCGAACCGTGAAATTAATTTATTTATGTGGAATTTTCAAAAATTCATTGAATTTATTGCCAATCCAGGAAAGGCAGCACCGGTCCGGAGTACTCCTTGCAACGAAGATCTCCCGGAAACAAATCTAGAATACCATGATAAGCCTGTCTTGTCCGTGACATGGGCCTCTCAGTATTAGTATCATGGTTCGTTACTATGGTTAGTAGTATCCGATTCCTAGGTTTCGCCTGCTCATGAGGTTGAACTTCAGGTAGAGTGGTGGTAGAATATGGCGGCGGTGCTTAGTCTTGCCAGGACACAGGTCTGCAGAGTACTCTATGCCTGTTGTATGTGCGGCTGCTCCTGCTGCTGCTGGTCTAATACCAAGAGTACATAACCCCCCCCCCCAGAGTGTGCAACGCCGATCCAGCTCTGCATAGGGTCTTGGTCGAGCGGAATCGGATCTTCTGATGTCATGCGTACACTCCACACCAGGGAGTCGTAAAAGCCCGGGAGAGGACACGGCACACATTCCCAGAAAACATCTTTGCCTCGCGCTGCCGGGGAACGCTGCGCCAGGGAACGGTGTAGCGAGGCAAGGAAATTATTATTTTCGAAAATTGTGATGTCTTCTTGAAATACTAATTGGGACATTCTCCGATTTCTCTTAGAGCACGGAGACGATTTCTCCGTCGAGTCTTCTAATCTCTATTTTCATCCTCAATTCTTCCAGCTGCCTCACTCATTCTCTCTCAGTTTATCGAAGTTAATTTATTCTGAGGCGATGGAAATGCAAGATAAGTCCCTAATTGTACTTCACTTTTATTTGAGTTGGGGTGAACGAAATGAGATTTGTGGAAAATGACGCCACTTCCCGTGTTAGCCGCTGGTCGTATCATAGAGCCCATATTCCATTGCAGGTGATGGGAGAACGTTCGTGTTGAGATCCGCTGAGCTTCCTCATACTCGTGGAGTTGAATTTGTGGCAGAAATTGCACTGAATTGCAGTCAAATGGTTGTGAATGAAACGAGATTTGTGGAAAATGACGCCACTTCCCATGTTAGCCGCTGGTCATATCATACACCCCATATTCCATTGCAGGTGATGGGCGAAAGTTCTTGTGGAGATCTGCTGAGCTTCCTCGTACTCGTGGATTTATGAACTTGTGTCAGAAATTGCACTGAAATTGCAGTCGAGTGTGTGTGTTGTGAGTGAATAGCAACAGCTCCCTTCCTTCAGCATCGTCAAAACGCAACATAGAGCATTATTAATTTATTACGCACTCGTTCCATGATTTATGATATTGCCTGGATTCTTTTAAAAACAATCAATGTGTGTTCCCTATCTATCTACAACACTTTTCTATTCGTATACTGAGTACGCGGTGACTTTAGCCGTTTAGGAAACGGAAGGCTCAGCCTCCAGGTTGGCCAGAAAGGTTCTCAGTGAATCTAACCGAAGTCTTGGCGAGTGTACAAAAGGTTAAAGGGGAAGTTAAGGCAAAAATTAAAATTTCACCAGTTGTAGTCTTCGGGGTGCTGAGTCGAATGGTCTTGGTCCGAGGAAGCTGAGACACTCCCTTCCTACTTGAATCCCAATCGAACTCGCGCACTTCCACCGAAACTGGGTGACTGCGCCCTACTAGATGGGGATTTGTATGCAAAATGTCACTAAAAGCGTCATTTCGTTCTTATAAAAGCACGGATGACCGCGATTGGCCCATATGTTGTAGTCTTTTGGACGCTGAGTCGACTGGTTTTGGTCCGAAAAGGCTGCGATGCAGCGTTCCTCCTTTATTCCCAATCGAACATGGTTGAACAAGCGGTCACGTGCTCCTGCGTACGCCAGTCACCTGGTCACCGTGCCTGCAGGGTACAACTTACTAGCCTGTTTGACCTTTTTTGGGTGCAGTCCTGTCACTCGAGTTGAACCTTGGTGTGAAAGTTGTCGCCTGCTGGCGTGGTGACCAGGTGATTTGGGCAACCAGGAGCACGTGACCACTTGTTCAACCATGTTCGATTGGGAATAAAGGAGGAACGCTGCATCGCAGCCTTTTCGGACCGAAACCAGTCGACTCAGCGTCCAAAAGACTACAACATATGGGCCAATCGCGGTCATCCTTACTTTTATAAGAACGAAATGGCGCTTTTAGTGACATTTTGCATACAAATCCCCATCTAGTAGGGCGCAGTCACCCAGTTTCGGTGGAAGTGCGCGAGTTCGATTGGGATTCAAGTAGGAAGGGAGCGTCTCAGCTTTCTCGGACCAAGACCATTCGACTCAGCACCCCGAAGACTACAACTGGTGAAATTTTAATTTTTGCCTTAACTTCCCCTTTAACCTATCATTTGTTTTTCATAACGGAATTGTGCACAAAAATGCGCGCACACACACACACACACAAACACTGTGCAAACACACACAAAAGTACAAGCACATGTGCACATACACACGCCCCCCCCCACACACACACACTGTCAACTCCCCACATCCTGTACCATGTGTACTGAGTCTGACAAATCATGTTTACGCTTCCTTCGCCACCAGTTTCGGATAATGGTGTCAACAACGAGTCGTAAAATATTGGTATTTTAGGACTCCCTGCCCTGAAAACGAGCACAACGCCGTGGATCGAGCAGATCCGGCCGCGCCGGCCTAGCGTGCTTCACTTTCTGGCCGAGGCAAACATCGTCCGCGTGCGCGCATCCCGTGTCCTCTCCCGGGCTTTTACGACTCCCTGCTCCACACCAGCGCAAGGCCGGTCTCGAGGCAGGGCACCATTGTTTTTGATCCAAGAGTGCCCGCGACTCCCCGGGTTCCCCTCAGATGTGTACGGTATTATGACGCAAAGATCCGATTCCGCTCGACCAAGACCCTATGCAGAGCTGGATCAGGCGTTGCACACTCTGGGGGGTTATGTACTCTTGATAATACCCTACACTCAGGCTACAGTGTGTAGTATAGCCGGCTATAACCCCTGCTGCTATGAAGTGTGCAAGTTTACCTTTCTCAACACCAGATTCCCAATGACATTCGTGACGTGGAGGAAAGTAGCAATATGAATATTCTCCTGGGTTTGATCGTGTAGACAGTGTGTACATGCCGATTGCTACAAGCGACCAAAGGAAGCCGTCAGCGCATCTCCTCGCTCCATATTGCTTGGTGTACATGTATTTACTGTGGTGTAAGGCAGGCACAGTGGGTTGGTCAAAGACCATGATTGAGATACCAGAGGTACCTGGTTCAAGTCCTGCCTTGGAGCGGTTTTTCCAGCCGTGCTGCTACCCACAGTCAACTGGGAACTTGTGGCCAGGCACAAGGGGCACATGGATGCAGCTAATGGGATCGTTTTCGACACTTGTGCCAGTGGTTGTGAGACTTACCCACTCACCCCCACCGTTAGGCGCTGCATCTGCCGCTAGGGTTTATCGGGTGTTAGCGGCCGTCGTGAGTTCCCTTCGGGAACGGACACGATAATTTACTTTTTTTTACTTTTAACTGCTAGGTCAGCTTGTACTGTACTGACTGTAGTCCGGGCTGTCCGGGGACGTGATCTGTACTACTGTAGACGTGTTCGACATGTTAAGACAATAAGAGTGGAGATCTCGTAATCCTAGCTAGTGATCAGCTGACGTGAGAAAATAGTCAGCACAATGGGCGCGATGAGCAAAAGCTTAAGATCTTGATAGGCACCCCACGTAACTGTGTCGTTGCAGTGTCTGTTCACTGCGGATTCTACTAATCGTACAAGGCCCGGTATCCTGCACCGAGTTGGCGCTCAAACAATGTAGTTCAGACCACAAAGATGCAAACTAAGTTGTTGTGTTTACCGATTACACGCAATGTCCATCACGTCACCACATACTGAGTAGCGTTCGACGAATCGAGAAAGAGGTGTTATAGGGTACAAGTGAAGGGGTAACAATAATAACGAAGTCACTTGGTTAGACTGTGAAGAGTGCGAAATTGTCATAGCAATGGCTACCTTGCTCTTGAGTCGTATTGCGTCAACATGCTGACCACGGATGAAAGTTAGACAAAGGGGAGTCTTTTGCAGTTTCATCACTGGCCTACTCCTTTTCAAGCTGGCATACCATCACAAACCTGATCGGGGCAATTTCGCCGAAACGAGCGGGTCTGCTCTAAGCTACTTCCTATGAATGAATCTGCAGTAAGTCTACCCACTGCTACTAAAAATATACCGAACTCAGAACGGCTCGTTGTACAATGTGCGATCTCTACTGCTATACATTACTGCCGTCGACAGCGAAAGACAAAGGGGAAAATTAATGCCTGTTGAATGACGTCACGAACACCGTGGACTCCAGCCGGCACTAGCGCATACGCGCTGCATAGGTAGATTCCGCACAACAATATAACCCTCTGACTAGCAGAAACGGCACCATTCGTCGAGTCAAAGGCCACGAGTACGCTTCACAACGGGTCATCTCCTATTCTTCTTTACGTTGCGAGACTCCAGCAGTCACTCTCCTGTAATAGTGTGGATCAGGACTATCCTGTCGTTCCGTGGATTCTATCCGTATCTCCCGGACCAGAACTTGCTGCTGTTCTCTGGACGAGCCAGTCACCTCACTTGTTTTGGCTACCATTGTGGTCGAAAAAGTACAGCCAATTTCCAGAGACTCGGTTGGCTGTTTGACACTGCCCTAGTTGTCACGTTCGGAATGTCTTCCTCAAGGAACACGTCAGAAGCAGAAGGCCACCAAGGGATGACGGGAGCTCAACTACCCAGCTACACGATGCAGTATTTTCCGCCGTTGGACTCACAACGTCCAAAGATGCCTACTGTACAGGGTAAGGGACGAAAGTCGAACGTTTTGCAACCTAGTGTACATAATGTCTTGGGATTTTGCACCTGTATGCTCTGTACATAATGTCTTGGGATTTTATGTGTTTCCAGTATCGGATAAAAACTTGAGAATATTATCCTGCTAGACATGGTTTCTGCCCCGATATATTATTTGCTTTGTGAATTGTCTAGTTTCTGCTCTCTAGCGTGGATGGGACTTCATGTGTGTGTGTGTGTGTGTGTGTGTGTGTGTGTGTTGTGTATGTGTGTGTGTGTGTGTGTGTGTGTGTGAAATGGGCTGTGAATCACGGCATGGAATTGTCTAAGTCAGTCAGTAGAAGCTGTCGAACACAGTCACTACATGGATTCCCCGTCTGGCCAAGACAGTGTAAATGTTTATCAAGCCTGTTAGAATGGACTGGGATGGAGAGCCCAATAGGATTGTATAAGGATTTAGTGAGCAATTCACCTCCCCCCCCCCTCACCTTCCCCTCCTATGTTGTCATAATTATAACTTAGGACCTTCCAATTTGGAAGGATGTTGGAGTGCGCATCCGAGGCTTGCTAGAGCTGATAGCCAGTTAGTTGTAGAACGTCAGTACCGTCGGTCAGTGTCGTGAAAAGTTATGGCATGAGCTGATTGTTGAGTTACTGGTGGTGTTAGTGGACATTATAGCGTAACTTGTAGCTCCTTGGTCATTTTTCCTTTCTAGAAAATTAAAAAAAATTGTCAGTGAATTTTCTGTGTGTTCATTGCTGTGTACAATGAAGATCTAATTTTCCTCGCAGTATGACTTTGAATTTGGAATTCAACTTATGTATACAGTCGTGCAGTAAGTTTGACTATAGGGTGGAAAGGTGGTAAAATATAGTTTAACCCACATGCATGCACGCATACACACAATAAAACTTAAAACAACCAAAACATCAATATGCACATTTATCCAGACACGCTCTCACATACACACGCACGCATGTGCGTGCCAAACGTACAAAACGTGGACACATGTACACCAAGCAGATAGAATACAAAGAAGTGGGGTTTGCCATAGTTTTTTTCAATTTTGTCTGATAAATATTTACGAGACTTTGCATCGAGCGACACCGTGGATAACATTGAGCCAAGAATTATGCAATAAACCAGAAGAGATATCTCTTCACAAGTAGGCAAATAAATGCGTAGGTGCCCGGCAACAGCAATCGGGCGAGTCACAGCAATGTACGTGTTGCAACTTCAATGATACACATACACGGTTGACCACCCATGCCTCAATTTTCGGCGGGTCAACCACATGGTGGCCCGGCAACTTCAAACGGGAACACACCGATACAACATACACAGTTGACCACCCATGCCTCCATTTTCGGCGGGTCAACCACATGGTGGCCCGGCAACTTCAAACGGGAACACACCGATACAATAGACACAGTTGACCACCCATGCCTCCATTTTCGGCGGGTCAACCACATGGTGGCCCGGCAACTTCAAACGGGAACACACGGATACAATAGACACAGTTGACCACCCATGCCTCCATTTTCGGCGGGTCAACCACATGGTGGCCCGGCAACTTCAAACGGGAACACACCGATACAACATACACAGTTGACCACCCATGCCTCAAACCGGCGGGTCAACCACACAACAACATACAGGTGTCACAACACTGAGACAGTACAGCACAACACTGAGAGGCAAATGCATTTGACCCTCCTTGGGGCCTCGTCATGTGGCACAAGATACCGACGTGTCATGTCTAAAGGGAGGGAGGGAGGGGAGAAAACACAACCTTGAGTCACTTTGGCTAACTGGATGACAGAAATTGTTGACAAGGAAGTTGCTTTGCTGACACGAGGCAGGGCAAAGCGGCCACGCAAGATTTATTTTTTCATCCACCATTTTCGGAAAAAATATTTTTTATTCATGTGCCGCGTGACGAACCGTGACAAAACACGTGCATGCGTGGGCTAACTTGGCTTTGCTGCTCAAACTCGTCATTTAACCCACATGCATGCACGCATACACACAATAAAACTTAAAACAACCAAAACATCAATATGCACATTTATCCAGACACGCTCTCACATACACACGCACGCATGTGCGTGCCAAACGTACAAAACGTGGACACATGTACACCAAGCAGATAGAATACAAGGAAGTGGGGTTTGCCATAGTTTTTTTTTCAATTTTGTCTGATAAATATTTACGAGACTTTGCATCGAGCGACACCGTGGATAACATTGAGCCAAGAATTATGCAATAAACCAGAAGAGATATCTCTTCACAAGTAGGCAAATAAATGCGTAGGTGCCCGGCAACAGCAATCGGGCGAGTCACAGCAATGTACGTATTGCAACTTCAATGATACACATACATGTACACGTTTGACCACCCATGCCTCAATTTTCGGCGGGTCAACCACATGGTGGCCCGGCAACTTCAAACGGGAACACACCGATACAACATACACAGTTGACCACCCATGCCTCCATTTTCGGCGGGTCAACCACATGGTGGCCCGGCAACTTCAAACGGGAACACACCGATACAATAGACACAGTTGACCACCCATGCCTCCATTTTCGGTGGGTCAACCACATGGTGGCCCGGCAACTTCAAACGGGAACACACCGATACAACATACACAGTTGACCACCCATGCCTCAAACCGGCGGGTCAACAACACAACAACATACAGGTGTCACAACACTGAGACAGTACAGCACAACACTGAGAGGCAAATGCATTTGACCCTCCCAAAAACCAGTGTTTACGACCAAGCATTTCTCACGGCATCGCTCATTAGCATAACTTCCTGCAAGTAACCATGGCAAACCCCTAAGTGATACCCACAGAGCCACACCGGCACAAGGACTGCACAACAAGCGGAAGGCACAACACTGTACAACACTACAAAGTACCTCACTTCTGTTCTCAACACCACATGGGCGTGGGCTGTTCCAGTCTTTGCTGCTAGCCATTGCACAGAGGGTATACCGGCTGCACGCCTGACATAGTGATCGGATGCTGCACTTCGCCAGCAGCCTGCACGGCATATGGCTGCTTCACAGACACTTGTACTCCGGTGAGCCATGAGTGTGGGCCCGCCAATGCGCACAGAATGGGAGCTCACCCGGTTGCAGTTGAGGATCCTAGTCGAGAAAACTCGGGAGAAGTAGCCGCCGTCGACGAACACGAACACTGGCCGTGAGCTGCCGGCAGTAGCGGTCAGGGACCGGAACTAGGCCATAGCCGAAACTGGGTACATCAGATTATGTGTGCGCAAATACCGGGCTTAAAGGTCTGAGTCGCTCATGAGATCATTGCTGGCAGCAATCAGAGCGGCGAGTTCAGCGGAGGAGTTGGCACCAGGCACTGGTTGGCTGTGGAAGCCAGTTCTCGGAAGCGAGTAATCACAATAGGTTCATGCTGCATCTCAGCGGCCCGTTGCCCCAAAAACGATTGTCCTTGATAGAAACCGCAGAAGCCAACATCAGAGGCATCCGTGAATAGCTCAAGGTCAGGGGACTTTGAAAACTCGACATCGTAGAAGAAGGATTGGCCATTCCAGTTTGCGGCAAAGGAGCGCGACCATTCGATGTCCAAGTGAGCTTTTGTGTTGATGTTGACTACTGACTGAAGAGACTGAGAGAGTTGTCCAGCTAAGATACAGGAGTTGCCGGATGAAGGTCCTGCCAGGAGGAACCACCTTTGCGGCAAGGACAAGGTTCCGATCAGCGACAGCAGTTTCCGCGTTGTGTAGCTAGCGCGCGTGGACTACTCACTCAAAGCCGCTAGAAAGGCAAATAACTTCTTGTCAGGTAGCCGCATCACCTGGTCCTCGCTGTCGACTTCTATGCCAAGTACCGTCACCACTGTTGCTGGCCGACCACCTTGCTGAGGTTGTCGAAGACCTGCGGAACCGTTGCTTTCAGTTGAACTCATTCCATTGACCATCAAGCACACGAACATAAGCACCTTGTTAAGTGCAGCGTACTGGTTCTTGTGCTGGCCTGCACAGCTATCAGGAATAGTTTTACCCAGAATGACTGGGTTGATGATTTCTCCCTGAGATAGGGTAATGCCACGTGCACAGCAGATGTGGTGCATAACGAACGCACAGTGGGCATAAAATCTTCATATCCACATCAAAGGCCACAAGCGTTTGACAACCACACCTGATACGTAGATGATCAACGATCGTCCCTGCACTCAACGTCGCTCCAGCAGTAGTAGCATGTTGCAAACCACCATCGTACGTTGTCCATTGGTAAAATATAGTTTTATACGATGAGAAGTTAGTTTATCACTCATGGTAGGATTCTTAGGCTTAGCGAATCTTTGATGGAGAGACTGGGCTGGACAACGATAGGCATGATGACAAGTCCCTATCCGCCCTGCACTTTGATCTGATGTAGCAGTTAGCGGAATGTACAATGTCATATACATGTACATACTAGGGTGTCAGACCTCAGCAGCTTCGCATGGCCAGCTACTACAGTATTATCAGACCTTGACAGCGTAGCACGGCCAACCACTCTACTAGACCTCAGCAACCTGCCATGGATCAGGCTCTTGCACAACCTGCCAGTGGTCGGGAGAGCTAGAGAAGGAGAGCTCTTATTTCAAGCAGTTTATATTAAACATGTCCTCGTTATCACAAGTCAGCGAATCTACTTTTCCTCACGCAGTTAGAATGTCATTTCCTAATTGCAGATCCGGCAATGTGTAGAAAGTAAGCGCACAACACTGACAGTAAAGGTCAAGCAAAAAACAGTAGCAACGAATCAGCTAACTACCCACAGAGACAGTCAGAATGCTCGGGCGAAATGAGTGCATTTTAGCCACTGGGTTTACTCACTGTCGCTTATCCTTTCTTGACCCAAGATGCAGTAGTCAACGAGCCGCTTGAAACGAAAAGCAGACAGTACTAATTGCGTGGGAATTTGCGAAGAACTAGTATGATTGCGTGGCAATCGTGAAACTTTGGATCTACTGGTGCCGACAAGCAAATCATCGCCAATGGTATATTAACTGTGCTGCTATTGCTGGTTAAATGCACTAACTCCGAGATACTGGCAAGTGCGGTGCGACCTTTGTAGACCGTTTCACTGCGTTTTGCAACCAATCAAGGCAAAGTCTTCTACTTCGAACTGAGGTTGAGGAAAGGCGGCGCTCAGGGGACATTGCACTGAAACGTTAGGGAGTTGATAGCTGAGCAGAGGATGGCAAATGTACGTTTCTGTGTCACACAGCTGAGCCAATCACGTACTTCTTTGGAGGTAGTCAGGAAGCTGTGTACTAGTACTTGGCAGATTCAGTGCTGTGGAGTGGTTCGGAGGATGGTTTCTAGAAGTCAAGACGGGAAGCTCGCTGTATGACTTTCATTCCTTCCATAGTGAAGCAGGATCCAGGAGAGAAGCCCCAGCAGAGAGTACGATGAGTGCATCACAGTTTCTAAACTGTAGGTCGCCAAGCGGCAGGGAGAACGGAGGAACATGTTGTGCGGCTGCAGAGAGAGGTCGCTAAGGGTTCGGAAGGTTTACACCTGCTCTGGGTCTCCTGCATGAAATCAGAAACTGCAAAGGACCGTTCTTACTATCTGGAGAATCTCTGCCGCAAGCTGTGTGATAAATGGTGTTCTCTTCGTGTTGAAAAATGATGTTCTCTTCGTGTTGAAATCCGGAACTACAATCATATACATGTAATGAGTGGTCGGGGGGGGGGGGGGGATATTGATACTGCAAAACATGTGTAGAGCGTAAAAAGAAGCCATCATGTACAGCTGCAAGTCGTTCATGTTTTGTTCACTATCAAGTAAGTTAGTATCAAGGTGTTCAGGTCCAATAGTAGGCAATACATTGTACTGGTACTAGTACTAGTACTAGCTCATGACTGGGTGTAGACCACACTTGATCGAAAGAAGTGTTCAGGTTCAAGCTTGTGCCTGTTTCTAGTATTGGGAGCCAATTGGGCCAAGGGCTTGGAAGGAACCTACTTGCTACTCCAGCGTGATGTCATGCTATTCTCTATAAGTAGATAGTAATGCTTGAAAAATTGAAGTACGTCACTACGTGTACTGTACTCTAGCCTAGTATAGGTATCAGCACTAGCCATCATCATCATCATCATCATCATCATCATCATCATCATCATCATCATCATGTGACCAAGCCGCTTTCACGGACAACAATATTATGAACATAAAACGCAAGGTATTGTAAGAGCAATTTTCTGAAAATAATGTTAAAACACGAAATATAAAAATGCATTATCACACCGTAGCCACTTTTATGGGCAAATTCCAATACAAGGCAATAAGAAAAAGAGGATGAAGTTAACCGTTTAACCCAAAGAAAAGACAAAAGATGTCAACAATAGAACTACAAATATAAAAAACCAACATCAGGTCATAAAAACTACTACATCATCATCATCATCATCATCATCATCATCATCATCATCATCATGTGACCAAGCCGCTTTTACGGGCAACAATATTATGAATATAAAACGCAAGGTATTGTAAGAGCAATTTTCTGAAAATAATGTTAAAACACGAAATATAAAAATGCATTATCAAACCGTAGCCACTTTTATGGGCAAATTCCAATACAAGGCAATAAGAAAACGAGGATGAAGTTAACCTTTTAACCCAAAGAAAAGACAAAAGATGTCAACAATCGAACTACAAATATAAAAAACAAACATCAGGTCATAAAAACTACTTTAAAACATAACCAAATGACAGCAAAGCGTGGAGAATGAGATTGACTTACAAAACAAAAGTAGTCCTACTATGCTTACAAAACAGAATCTACCTACACCACTAAGGAAGAAACATTAAATGATTGCAGTCTCACAAACACCGGCCTCTATCTAACGACCCATCAAACAATAACTCCTGAAATTCTTGACTGACTTTTTCTGGTAGGAGCTACGGCAGCCACGAAAACAGGTCACTGCCCAACGGAGTAAAGTGAACGAGAGCAGGCACCGCAATCGACCCATAACCAGCGAGTAGGCCAAGTCACTGTGTTTATCGACATACTGGGCTGCAAGACACTTGAGAAAGCGGTCTGCCTCCCGGCCACACATGCCATTCGTGGCGAAAACCAACGGGGTGAACGTGCCTCGGTCTATATTCACAACACGCGCTCCGTATTCCCGCTTTTTCATGCCTTCATGCTTTTGGAGATGGCGCTGGACTTCTGGACGCGACAGCAGGTTTGGCTTTGGGTGAGTCACCCGAACATCAAAAAAAGCCTCCTGCTGCGTGGACCAGAAACCCCGCGCCCTCACATCGAGGCGAGCTTCGGATTTCCTGTTGGCTGTACGATGGGGAAGATCCTCCCCATCAAATGGCGCTAGCACCGGCTCCACCTCCACGTCAGGCAATACCTCCGACAGTACACCCGCCAGCAAATCGCGAACATCATTATGGCGTGCGATGGTGTAGCCGCCAGTAGGACAAGCCATTGCATGCTCAGTGGTTAGAGTTGCTCCACAAACACAAGTCTCAGGGAGGCCATCCAGCTCCAAACCGTATCGGAAGCAGAGAGCATCCCGGAAATCAGATTTATTGAGTATGGTTACTGGCTGATTGTATGACGGTTGGGCGGTCAGCCAGCTGGAGGTGCCTTTCTCACCCGCTGTTTCTAACAGTAGCCGCTGGCACGGAGACAGTCCAGGGCCAATCTCTGCCTGCACACCACGCGAAATCTGGTCCCGCCGTGCTCTCACCCGGCGCAGCCCAGCACGCACCGCAGCAACAGCCTCAGCGACACCACACGGACCACTAGGATTAGTCTCGCCAGGCTCTTCGACGCCTAATCCCACGGCAACAGGCTCCGCACGCAGCGCAGAGAGCGATCCGGCATCAGGTAGTTGGTCAAGATCAGGCGGAGGCGGACCCGCAGGTGGAGGCGACAACGCGCCAGCATAATCAGGCGGAGGCGGTCGCACATGTGGCTGGTCTAGACCAGGCGGAGGCAGCGACGCACGAGCACAGTCAGGCAGAGGCGGTTCCGCAGGCGGAGGCAGTGACACGGCAGCACGGTCAGGCGAAGGCAGTCGCACCGGCGGTTGGTCTAAGCCAGGTAGGGGCCGTCCCACAGGTGGAGGCAGCGACGCACCAGCACAGTCAGGCGGAGGCGGCCGCGGAGGCTGAGGCAGCGACGCATCAGCACAGGCAGGCAAAGGCGACCCAGCAGGCAGAGGCGGTGACATATTAGCACAATGATGCGGGGGTGGTCCCATAGGTGGTTGGTTAAGATCATGCAGAGGCGGTCCCGCAGGCGGAGGCAGTGACGCACCAGCACAGTCAGGCGAAGGCGATGATAGCGCAAGCTGAACCAGAGGATCAGTGGCACTGACAGAGGCCTGATGTTCCCCAGCCGCCGTCTTCGACAATATGGGGACGGCGAGGCCCCCATGTCGGACAGGCAAAGCCATTAGCCGACGTTGGTGGCTGGCCTGCGCAATTCCATGACCCAGCAAAGCCGGCAGGAAATGGTCACTGAGGATCTCATCCAAGGCCTCCAAAACGTCTGTCGAGAACGGCATTGAGCGCAAGTGGTAAGTCCACCGTGATGACAGGGCCTTGGAGAAGACGGTATACGCCGCATGAGGTTGAGTCTGGGCGATCTCACACAAGGTGCGCAGGTCACCAGCCCATCTATCCGCCAACTGCCCCATATAAGAGCGGCAGAAATCTTCTATCATCATCATCATCATCATCATCATCATCATCCTCATGAGAAAAGCCTCTTTTACGGGCAAAGCAAATGTATATCATTACAATATTATGTAAAGTGAACAGGGGAAATCAACACAAAACCAACCGGAAAATGATGAAACACAAAAGCAGTCAAGGAAGTAAATCAATACAAAAACAAGCAATGAACACAGAGTAATAAAAGGGGAAAAACCTCATCCTCATCATCATCATCATCATCATCACCATCATCATTGGAAACGGCCTCTTGTACGGGCTTGAAACGGTGATAACCGAGATTATGTGCAAAAATCGTGACAGATATTCAGGTACAAATATGACATTTAACAGTTGAATGATTAGTACCAAGTAGATATTCAAATGCTGATTATTTTACCAGATAGATATTGAATGACAGATGATGTTACTTTACCAAATAGTTATTTATAAAATGTGATGTTATCCATAGTGATATTGTTGAGAGGCATAGCATAAAAATTCACTATGCGGCCAAACGACACTGGGCCACAAAGGAATTCACCCGCCGTCTGTTATAAGACCCTCGGCAACCACGAAAGCACGTAATGGCCCACCTCAAGAGGCAAAACGACAGGCGGGTACGCAACATACCCATGACAACAGGATATTTGAGATCATCATCATCATCATCATCATCATCATTGGAAAAAAAAATCATTGGAAACGGCCTCTTGTACGGGCTTGAAACGGTGATAACCGAGATTATGTGCAAAAATCGTGATAGATATTCAGGTAAAATATGACATTTAACAGTTGAATGATTAGTACCAAATAGATATTCAAATGCTGATTATTTTACCAGATAGATATTGAATGACAGATGATGTTACTTTACCAAATAGTTATTTAAAAAAATCATCATTATCATCATCATCATCATCATCATCATCATCATGTGACCAAGCCGCTTTTTCGGGCAACAATATTATGAATATAAAACGCAAGGTATTGTAAGAGCAATTTTCTGAAAATAATGTTAAAACACGAAATATATAAATGCATTATCACACCGTAGCCACTTTTATGGGCAAATTCCAATACAAGGCAATAAGAAAACGAGGATGAAGTTAACCTTTTAACCCAAAGAAAAGACAAAAGATGTCAACAATAGAACTACAAATATAAAAAAACAAACATCAGGTCATAAAAACTACTTTAAGAGAGCATGTCTGAGAAAACCAGAACATATGTGCAAGTCGATCTCTCAGATTTCGCTCAAATTTTGCAGGTAGGTTTGCTTTGGGGTGTAGATCGACATTCCAAAGCCCGCACAAAATCTTTTGAAGGGAACCATGAAATTGGCATACCCCTCAATATTGGCCCAATATTGGCACGATTTATGGGTCTACAAACGAGCCACGGCACAGCGTACAAGAACAAGCTACGAACAAAACTCCATCAAGCCATCATTACCTCACCTTAGAAGAGTTCTTGGGGCAGCACCACTTAGCCACGCCAGCATCCCAGAAGACGAGGGAAATCATCCCTTGACGCCACAAATGATCGTCTTGAAAATAGCCAAATTACAAGCGCTGATAAAACAGCGAGCTACGTCCTCAATTAGCAAACACTATACACCGGCAGATAGTAGAACACCTCTTCTAGCACTGAGGACATGTCCCCCATCATCCTTTTGGGGTTTTCTTGAAATAAACAATTTTGAATTTTTCCACTCGACCATTCTGAAATACGTCCAAACTCATACCTGCGCAGGAAAGCTCGCCCCTCCGCGACGTCTAGTCAGCAATTTCTACTCCAACACCACTCCCAACGCTGCAGAACAAAGTGTATTGTTGACTCTGACAAGGAACAGCAGCGGTGATCACTTGTCACTCCAAACGACAAGCTTCTCCTTCCGCCACCAACATTTTTCGTTGCAACAGTTGATGCAGAAGTGACTGAATTTTTGCGTGTAGTTTTTGGATTTTACTGCAAGAGGAATGATGAAATCACGTGCCTCGTGACACAAGAATGCCAGGTCTCGTAGATCACGGTTCAGCAGTTGTTCCGAGTCACCTTGATCAATCGCCCCTGCACTTACATGGATCACCCGTCGATCTAGATCGGATCAAGTGCATCTTGATGTCCAGCTCAAGAGCACGCATGTCGTGTTGTAGGCCTTCCAGCTGGGACTTTCCCTCAACATGCAGCACAGAGACTATGGCGAGTAGGGTCAAAATCACGTTGTTCATGACGTAAGAAATCTGCCATGTGGCCGTGGGCGCGCCACATACTTCATGCAACCAGTGCAGTGTTGGCCGCGCGCTGGTCAACTCCAACCGACCTAGATGGCATGGACCACGCTCATTCCTTGCTGTTGCAGATCTACGTGGATCATCAGCATGTAAACCAGCCGTAGTTCCTGTTGAACCATGGCATGTTCGGGATGAGCGAGGTTAGTGTGAAAAAATGCATCCCTGTTCTTACTGCAAGAGGAAATATCTCCAATAATTCTTGCCAATGCAATACTGCTAGCGTTATAACGATAGTTTCTGCATGTTCTGAGCAGAGCATGCAAGAAATATAATGCGTCTTACCTCCTCCCTCATGGTCCGTTTCGAATAGCGCCTCAGGAACGATCGCGATCGTGTGCATTGTGTCGTGTACCAGAAAGCATTATTCTACGTCACGATCCACGTGATTTCTTCATTCCTCTTGCAGTAAAATCCAAAAACTACACGCAAAAATTCAGTCACTTTTGCATCAACTGTTGCAACGAAAAATGTTGGTGGCGGAAGGAGAAGCTTGTCGTTTGGAGTGACAAGTGATCACCGCTGCTTTTCCTTGTCAGAGTCAACAATAAACTTTGTTCTGCAGCGTTGGGAGTGGTGTTGGAGTAGAAATTGCTGACTAGACGTCGCGGAGGGGCGAGCTTTCCTGCGCAGGTATGAGTTTGGACGTATTTCAGAATGGTCGAGTGGAAAAATTCAAAATTGTTTATTTCAAGAAAACCCCAAAAGGATGATGGGGGACATGTCCTCAGTGCTAGAAGAGGTGTTCTACTATCTGCCGGTGTATAGTGTTTGCTGATTGAGGACGTAGCTCGCTGTTTTATCAGCGCTTGTAATTTGGCTATTTTCAAGACGATCATTTGTGGCGTCAAGGGATGATTTCCCTCGTCTTCTGGGATGCTGGCGTGGCTAAGTGGTGCTGCCCCAAGAACTCTTCTAAGGTGAGGTAATGTTGGCTTGATGGAGTTTTGTTCGTAGCTTGTTCTTGTACGCTGTGCCGTGGCTCGTTTGTAGCCCCATAAATCGTGCCAATATTGGGCCAATATTGAGGGGTATGCCAATTTCATGGTTCCCTTCAAAAGATTTTGTGCGGGCTTTGGAATGTCGATCTACACCCCAAAGCAAACCTACCTGCAAAATTTGAGCGAAATCTGAGAGATCGACTTGCACATATGTTCTGGTTTTCTCAGACATGCTCTCTTAAAACATAATCAAATGACAGCAAAGCGTGGAGAATGAGATTGACTTACAAAAAAAAGTAGTCCTACTATGCTTACAAAACAGAATCTACCTACACCACTAAGGAAGAAACATTAAATGATTGCAGTCTCGCAAACACCGGCCTCTATCTAACGACCCATCAAACAATAACTCCTGAAATTCTTGACTGACTTTTTCTGGTAGGAGCTACGGCAGCCACGAAAACAGGTCACTGCCCAACGGAGTAAAGTGAACGAGAGCAGGCACCGCAATCGACCCATAACCAGCGAGTAGGCCAAGTCACTGTGTTTATCGACATACTGGGCTGCAAGACACTTGAGAAAGCGGTCTGCCTCCCGGCCACACATGCCATTCGTGGCGAAAACCAACGGGGTGAACGTGCCTCGGTCTATTATTCATCATCATCATCATCATCATCATCATCATCATCATCATCATTGGAAGCGGCCTCTTGTACAGGCTTGAAACGGTGATAACCGACATTATGTGCAAAAATCGTGATAGATATCATCATCATCATCATCATCATGTGACCAAGCCGCTTTTACGGGCAACAATATTATGAATATAAAACGCAAGGTATTGTAAGAGCAATTTTCTGAAAATAATGTTAAAACACGAAATATAAAAATGCATTATCACACCGTAGCCACTTTTATGGGCAAATTCCAATACAAGGCAATAAGAAAAAGAGGATGAAGTTAACCTTTTAACCCAAAGAAAAGACAAAAGCATCATCATCATCATCATCATCATGTGACCAAGCCGCTTTTACGGGCAACAATATTATGAATATAAAACGCAAGGTATTGTAAGAGCAATTTTCTGAAAATAATGTTAAAACATTTAAAGAGTCGGCGTGGAGAAAGCAATTTTATTAGTGCAATTAGGAGTATAATCGATGCAGACATGGCCAGACAACAACGAGTTCATGGAATTTTTAAGGATTTTTATGTTATTCAAAATCGATTTTCGTGTTCCGCTCATCAGTGAATAGTATCGGAACTGAGGGTACGTCATGTTGCACTGTATCACCTCTTGCTTTGTGGCTGCACTCAGTTATATACGTTAGCACTATGTTTGACACCTATTATGTAATGCTGTAGCACTTCCTTTGTTGTTCACACTTTTAATTAATTATGCTGTTATAAAATGTTCTATTGTTGTAGACAGTACCCTCAGTTCCGATACTATTCACTGATGAGCGGAACACGAAAATCGATTTTGAATAACATAAAAATCCTTAAAAATTCCATGAACTCGTTGTTGTCTGGCCATGTCTGCATCGATTATACTCCTAATTGCACTAATAAAATGTTAAAACACGAAATAATTTATAGAAATGCATTATCACACCGTAGCCACTTTTATGGGCAAATTCCAATACAAGGCAATAGGAAAAAGAGGATGAAGTTAACCTTTTAACCCAAAGAAAAGACAAAAGATGTCAACAATAGAACTACAAATATAAAAAACAAACATCAGGTCATAAAAAATCATCATCATCATCATCATCATCATCATCATCATCATCATCATCATTGGAAACGGCCTCTTGTACGGGCTTGAAACGGTGATAACCGAGATTATGTGCAAAAATCGTGATAGATATTCAGGTAAAACTATGACATTAAACAGTTGAATGATTAGTACCAAGTAGATATTCAAATGCTGATTATTTTACCAGATAGATATTAAATGACAGATGATGTTACTTTACCAAATAGTTATTTAAAAAATGTGATGTTATCCATAGTGATATTGTGAGAGGCATAGCATAAAAATTCACTATGCGGCCAAACGACACTGGGCCACACATCATCATCATCATCATCATCATCATTGGAAACGGCCTCTTGTACGGGCTTGAAACGGTGATAACCGAGATTATGTGCAAAAATCGTGATAGATATTCAGGTAAAATATGACATTTAAGGTGGCAGACTATCCAAAAATTCGCTGAAAAATCGAATTTGTAAATTCATATTGAGTGCTACGTCAGTTGAAAGAGCGTGAATAGCTGCAAATTCTCTGAAAATTGTGTCCCGATCTGACCGGCCGCTCAAGAGTTATGGCCGAAAATGTGCCCTTGCAAGGAAAGATTTTTTTGTTGCACGCTGTCATTTGTTGGCAGCACTGTATTTGAATGTGAGCAGACCGTGCGCAACTTGTCGTATCATGGAAACACGTGAAAGTGTTTCCATGCTCGAGTGCAGTGAGACTGAGCATCAAACGGATGATGAGGAAGTGACTGATGATGATGATGGTGGTGATGAGGACGATGATGATGAAGATGAGACGGAGGACGAGGATAGGGCGGAGGAGGTCGAAGGAAAGGAGCGGGATGAGACGGAAGAGAGCGACGTGAGCAAAAAGTCAGCTGTATTTTGTCACTTGTTATCACGTCCAGATTGTCTTAGTGTGTACGATGATTCTCACTTTTCTGTTTTGTGCCGTGCAAGTTATGTTAAGCAGTTGAAGGTTCTGGAAGCTGTATGTATTCGTGTGCATAATCCTGTTCTTTGTAAACAAAAGAAGAAGGTAGTCGCGCTAAAGTTGTTCTCGTAGCTGGTTATCAGATGTAAATGTTGTGTCATGTTGCACTGTATCACCTCTTGCTTTGTGGCTGCACTCAGTTATATACGTTAGCACTATGTTTGACACCTATTATGTAATGCTGTAGCACTTCCTTTGTTGCTCACACTTTTTATTAATTATGCTGTTATAAAATGTTCTATTTTTGTACACAGTACCCTCAGTTCCGATACTATTCACTGATGAGCGGAACACGAAAATCGATTTTGAATAACATAAAAATCCTTAAAAAATTCCATGAATTTGTTATTATTCTTATATATAAATAATTGAGAGGCTTTGAATCCTTTTTATCAAAATCAAAATATTTGCCGGGTTGGAAGGTGGGATCAAAAAAAAAAACCATCATCATCATCATCATCATCATCATCATCATCATGAGAAAAGCCTCTTTTACGGGCAAAGCAAATGTATATCATTACAATATGTAAAGTGAACAGGGGAAATCAACACAAAACCAACCGGAAAATGATGAAACACAAAAGCAGTCAAGGAAGTAAATCAATACAAAAACAAGCAATGAACACAGAGTAATAAAAGGGGAAAAAACCAAATAGCATTATATTAAGTTGAGGCCAAAGGCAGCACCCTACTCCGCCTGGCGGCACTGGGCCAGAAATGAGTTCGGCTGTCGCCTCTTGCCGTACGAACCGCGGCAACCGCGGAAGCAGGTGACTGCCCATCATCATCATCATGAGAAAAGCCTCTTTTACGGGCAAAGCAAATGTATATCATTACAATATGTAAAGTGAACAGGGGAAATCAACACAAAACCAACCGGAAAATGATGAAACACAAAAGCAGTCAAGGAAGTAAATCAATACAAAAACAAGCAATGAACACAGAGTAATAAAAGGGGAAAAAACCAAAATAGCATTATATTAAGTTGAGGCCAAAGGCAGCACCCTACTCCGCCTGGCGGCACTGGGCCAGAAATGAGTTCGGCTGTCGCCTCTTGCCGTACGAACCGCGGCAACCGCGGAAGCAGGTGACTGCCCATCGCAGCAAGCAGAAAGACAAACGGGTGCGTAGTATGCCCATTACTAGTGGGTACTTCAGTTCAGTATGGCGCTCAACAAACAGGGAGGCCAATGATTTCAGGAATTGAGTAGTTTCTGGGCCACTAAAGCCGTACGTCGAGAACACAAGTGGCGTGAAGGAGCCGCGCTCCACGTTAACCACACGGCTGGCGTATTGATTTTTCTTGTTTCGCTCGTGAGACTTCAGCTGACTCAGGGCTTGTGATCGAGACAACACAGACGCTGCGGGATGAGTGATCCGCACATCAAAGTAAGCGTCCTGTTGCCACGACCAAAAGCCGCGAGCCCGCACATCCAGACGAGCTTCTGCGCATCGGTTGAGGGAACGACCACCAGGCAAATGCTCACTGCTGCAGGGCAATAGCCGGGGCTCCGTCTCTACGTCCACCACTCCAGCCTCCCTCAGTAGTCCAGCAACCAAGTCCCGCACCTCATTGTGACGGGCAATGGTATAGCCGCCAGTGGCACAGGTAAGTGCATGAGCGGGGCTGAGAGGCACACCACAAACACATGAATCGGGTAGCCCACTCAACCTTCGCCCATAGCGGATGCACAGGGCATCACGGAAGTCGGATTTCTTTAGGATGGTTCCATCTTGCCACCGCGGGGCAACAGTCAACCATGACGATACTCCCTTTTCGGACGCGATTTCAACAAGAAATTGTTGCTCCGAGCTCAAGTCCGCCTTAATGTCTTGTTGCCGGCTGCATAGGCTCCGCATTTTGCTTGACCGAGTCGAGCGTGCCAGCTGGCGGGTGTCCCCAACAGCATCGCGGACGGGATCATGATTGGAGAGCCTCACTCGGTCGGCAACCTCCTGGGTTGTATCACCGGAGCCCTCTGACTGGGCAGTATCCGACAAATCGCTCCTTGCCATATCACCAGGCACGCTTGGAGGGTTCGCATATGTGCCAGTCAACAGTAGCTGAACAAGAGGCTTTGTGATGCTCAAGGATGCTGCGAGCTCTGCTGGTGCACTGTCCTGCAACAGAGGGAGGGCCAAACCACCAAGACGCACTGGAAATGACATCAGCTCTCTCTCAGGGCTACCAGGACGAACGCCATCCCCCAGAAGGGCAGGTATCAGGCAATCATTGATCCTCTCATCAAGCTCGGCCAGTATCTCAGCCGAACAAGGTGAGCAACGCAAGTGGTATGTCCATGTGGATGACAGACCCTTCGTAAAAACGGTGTATGCGGCCTGAGGCTGAGTGACAGCCATCCCCGTCAGGGAATCCAGAACCTGCTTCCATTTATCCACCTTCATCATCATCATCATCATCATCATCATCATCATCATTGGAAACGGCCTCTTGTACGGGCTTGAAACGGTGGTAACCGAGATTATGTGCAAAAATCGTGATAGATATTCAGGTAAAAATATGACATTTAACAGTTGAATGATTAGTACCAAGTAGATATTCAAATGCTGATTATTTTACCAGATAGATATTGAATGACAGATGATGTTACTTTACCAAATAGTTATTTATAAAATGTGATGTTATCCATAGTGATATTGTTGAGAGGCATAGCATAAAAATTCACTATGCGGCCAAACGACACTGGGCCACAAAGGAATTCACCCGCCGTCTGTTATAATCATCATCATGTGACCAAGCCGCTTTTACGGGCAACAATATTATGAATATAAAACGCAAGGTATTGTAAGAGCAATTTTCTGAAAAACACGAAATATAAAAATGCATTATCACACCGTAGCCACTTTTATGGGCAAATTCCAATACAAGGCAATAAGAAAACGAGGATGAAGTTAACCTTTTAACCCAAAGAAAAGACAAAAGATGTCAACAATAGAACTACAAATATAAAAAACAAACATCAGGTCATAAAAACTACTTTAAAACATAACCAAATGACAGCAAAGCGTGGAGAATGAGATTGACTTACAAAACAAAAGTAGTCCTACTATGCTTACAAAACAGAATCTACCTACACCACTAAGGAAGAAACATTAAATGATTGCAGCATCATCATCATCATCATCATGTGACCAAGCCGCTTTTACGGGCAACAATATCATGAATATAAAACGCAAGGTATTGTAAGAGCAATTTTCTGAAAAACACGAAATATAAAAATGCATTATCACACAGTCAATTACCGTCCTATATCGCTGTTAAATGCAGTTGCCAAATTGTATGAGTCTATGATTAGCCGTCAGTTTTACTCGTTTGTTGAGAGCAATAAAATTATCAGTTCCAGCCAGTTTGGCTTTTGTCGCAAGAGGTCAACAGTTGACCAATTGGTACAGCTTGCCTCAATTGTTTCGCGTGCATTTGACTCTAAGTCTTCTTGTGACCAGCTGTTCCTTGATTTTTCTAAGGCCTTTGACAGAGTTAGTCATCATTTAGTTATTCAATCTGTTTCAGGTTGGTGTTCTCTTTCTGCCTGTTCTTGGGTGAAGGATTTCATCAGTGATCGTAGTATTTGCGTTCGCATTGGCCAAACTCTTTCTGACCCTTTGCCCATCACCGCTGGCGTACCCCAAGGTTCCCATCTCGGCCCGCTTCTTTTTAACCTGTGCATCAACTCCTTTCCTGATGCCCCTGCTTCTAGTACCCTATCCCTTTTTGCTGATGACTCTAATTTAATTCTTGTTTCTCCAGCAAACACCTCATTTCCTATCCATCATGCATTGCTCCAGACTGACATTGATAAGTGTTGTCAATGGTCATCAGCTACTGCCATGCCGTTTAACACCAGTAAATGCGTCCACCTACCCTTTCAAAAATATGCATTAGCCCCCGGCCCGTCATCCCCCTTGACAATGAACGGTGTGCCTATTCAGAAAGGTGATAGCCACTGTCATCTCGGCGTGACTATCACTCCTTCACTAAATTTTTCTGACCATATAAAATCTATCACCCATAAGTTTCGCAGTCGTGTTTTTCTGTTGCGCCATATGGCCCATTTCCTTTCTGCTTCAAAAGTGAATTTGCTCTACAAGTGTTACGTACGACCACTGTTAGAATACGCAGTCCCTGTCTGGTCATTCGCCGTATCCCATTCAGATTCGCTTACGTTAGACCGACTGCAAGCCGTTGCTGCTCGTTCATATCTGCTTTGTAAGACCCGGCACCCTCCTGAATGGGAAACCCCGAAGCAGATTCTTAATCGTACTTGTGACTGGTCATCCCTGAAGTGGCGTCGTCAGATTCTGTCCTTGCTGTATTTTCATCATGTCTTTTACCAGTTTCCGTCTTTGCTAATTCGTTTCAAATTCAATGTATCCCTTAGTTGTCGTCACCCGTCCTCTATAGTTTTACCTCGTTCTGGCGCCCATTTCCTTAAATCCCCTCTCTTCAGTTTATCTGTGGAATGGAACAAACTTCCAGAACACATCCGCTGCGTTCAGTCCTCTGTCAACTTTCGCATTGCTCTAAAGGCTCATTACTCACAGCATAGATATTCTCTGACTGGAATTCCGAACTTTTCCGTTTGAGAATTTTTTTTCCTTGAAATTAATCCTTGCTGGATTTTTTTTCATCTAAATGTCCCGCTATTATCTGCAGAGGTGATTTCTTCCCTCGTCGATTTCTTTCCTGCTTTTATACCTCGATATTTAGGTACTTTTACTTGTTTCCCTTCTTCCCATGCTTCATCTTCCACTCTCCTCTCCCCCATTTCCCCATTTTTCTTGCGATATTTATGTGGGAGACTTCCGTGATAAGCATCCATTTGCTTTTGGAGAATCCTTTTCAATAAATACAATACAATACAATACAATACACCGTAGCCACTTTTATGGGCAAATTCCAATACAAGGCAATAAGAAAACGAGCATGATCATCATTGGAAACGGCCTCTTGTACGGGCTTGAAACGGTGATAACCGAGATTATGTGCAAAAATCGTGATAGATATTCAGGTAAAAATATGACATTTAACAGTTGAATGATTAGTACCAAGTAGATATTCAAATGCTGATTATTTTACCAGATAGATATTGAATGACAGATGATGTTACTTTACCAAATAGTTATTTTTAAAATGTGATGTTATCCATAGTGATATTGTTGAGAGGCATAGCATAAAAATTCACTATGCGGCCAAACGAGACTGGGCCACAAAGGAATTCACCCGCCGTCTGTTATAAGACCCTCGGCAACCACGAAAGCACGTAATGGCCCACCTCAAGAGGCAAAACGACAGGCGGGTACGCAACATACCCATGACAACAGGATATTTGAGATCCTGGCTTCTCTCTACAAAGAGAGAGGCAAGAGACTTTAGGAATTGAGTTGTCTCAGGCCCGCTGAAACAATAAGTCGAGAACACCAGTGGGGTGAACGATCCTCGCTCGACATTCACAACGCGGCTGGCATATTGATTATTTTTTTCATCATCATCATCATCATCATCATCATCATGAGAAAAGCCTCTTTTACGGGCAAAGCAAATGTATATCATTACAATATGTAAAGTGAACAGGGGAAATCAACACAAAACCAACCGGAAAATGATGAAACACAAAAGCAGTCAAGGAAGTAAATCAATACAAAAACAAGCAATGAACACAGAGTAATAAAAGGGGAAAAAACCAAAATAGCATTATATTAATCATCATCATCATCATCATCATCATCATCATTTGAACAGCCTCTTCTACGGGCAAGCAAAAACGCAATACATCAAAATTCAAATAGAATGAAAAAGAGAGGAAAATGAACACAAAGTGCACTGGAACTCAATATAAAAAGGAACGCAAAGTGCAGTTGAACACAATGAGCATGGGGATCATCATCATCATCATCATCATCATGTGACCAAGCCGCTTTTACGGGCAACAATATTATGAATATAAAACGCAAGGTATTGTAAGAGCAATTTTCTGAAAATAATGTTAAAACACGAAATAATTTATAGAAATGCATTATCACACCGTAGCCACTTTTATGGGCAAATTCCAATACAAGGCAATAGGAAAACGAGGATGAAGTTAACCTTTTAACCCAAAGAAAAGACAAAAGATGTCAACAATAGAACTACAAATATAAAAAACAAACATCAGGTCATAAAAACTACTTTAAAACATAACCAAATGACAGCAAAGCGTGGAGAATGAGATTGACTTACAAAACAAAAGTAGTCCTACTATGCTTACAAAACAGAATCTACCTACACCACTAAGGAAGAAACATTAAATGATTGCAGTCTCACAAACACCGGCCTCTATCTAACGACCCATCAAACAATAACTCCTGAAATTCTTGACTGACTTTTTCTGGTAGGAGCTACGGCAGCCGCGAAAACAGGTCACTGCCCAACGGAGTAAAGTGAACGAGAGCAGGCACCGCAATCGACCCATAACCAGCGAGTAGGCCAAGTCACTGTGTTTATCGACATACTGGGCTGCAAGACACTTGAGAAAGCGGTCTGCCTCCCGGCCACGCATGCCATTCGTGGCGAAAACCAACGGGGTGAATGTGCCTCGGTCTATATTCACAACACGCGCTCCGTATTCCCGCTTTTTCATGCCTTCATGCTTTTGGAGATGGCGCTGGACTTCTGGACGCGACAGCAGGTTTGGCTTTGGGTGAGTCACCCGAACATCAAAAAAAGCCTCCTGCTGCCTGGACCAGAAACCCCGCGCCCTCACATCGAGGCGAGCTTCGGATTTCCTGTTGGCTGTACGATGGGGAAGATCCTCCCCATCAAATGGCGCTAGCACCGGCTCCACCTCCACGTCAGGCAATACCTCCGACAGTACACCCGCCAGCAAATCGCGAACATCATTATGGCGTGCGATGGTGTAGCCGCCAGTAGGACAAGCCATTGCATGCTCAGTGCTTAGAGTTGCTCCACAAACACAAGTCTCAGGGAGGCCATCCAGCTCCAAACCGTATCGGAAGCAGAGAGCATCCCGGAAATCAGATTTATTGAGTATGGTTACTGGCTGATTGTATGACGGTTGGGCGGTCAGCCAGCTGGAGGTGCCTTTCTCACCCGCTGTTTCTAAACATCATAATCATCATCATCATCATAATCATCATCATCATCATCATCATCATCAGCCCTTTCGCGTTGGCATCGGCGTTAGCCTAGCCTTCACTTGCCAGGGAGTAGTAAAATACTACTCCCTGGTACTAGCCATGTAGAAGGAGGTCCTTGGCTACTTCAGAGAGCAGTGTGTACAATCATGTACATGACTGCTTCAACGGTACCTGTATGACACGTGTATGCGTGTGTGTGCGTGCGTGCATGTTGGTTTGTGCTTGCGTGCATGTGTGCATAATTATGTTCATGTGTGTCCGCGTGTGTGTGTGTGTGTGTGTGTGTGTGTGTGCGCATGTGTGTTTGTGTGCCCGTATGTGTGCATGATCTGTGTGTGTGTGTGTGTGTGTGTGTGTGTGTGCCAGCGCAGGGACCATTGATTTCATAAATGTGTGCTGAGGGACAATTCACTATTGTAAAACTAAGCACACATCTATGGTGCGGGACCACTTCAGTCAGTTTTTTCAAGTATCTAACAATTGCTATCTTTAATACCTTATTTGCACATTGTCAATTTCTGCTTTGCTATGTAACACAGCATTTGATGGGACACATCAACAGGTACAGGCAGGGCTGCAAGCTGCAGGGACATATGTCACTCCAGTACAGCCTCATCCCAACATTAGCTTAACTCAGCCTATTGCAAACCAACCGCAGCCTGTTGGTCAGCAGCACAGCCTTATTGGACAACCTATCAACACTGGTGGCTTCAGAGGAGCTAGCAGTAGTAGTGTGGGGCTTAGACCATCATTAGTGGAGTCAACACTGGGTCTCCCACCACAGCCTCAACCAACCATTGGTGTTATGTCATCACCAGCACAATTTGCGACTCCCTACAGCCAGCAAATGAGTCACCACTTCCATGCCACTGCTAGCAGCTATCTGCCGAGTAGTGTCCCAGCAATGCACGGCAGTATGGCCAGCTCTAACCATCCTGCGGAAATGCACGCCGGCTTTCCACAGACCCCACTGCACCATCTAGCACAAGGCGTCGAGTATCAACTGGACAACCCCTCTGCCCCTCCACTGTTTGGCGGACATCCCAGAAATCTGTGCGAATGGCGTGTAAACAACGGTCTACAATTGTGTGGGTTGGCTTTCTATAGTGTCACCGAACTAGCGCAGCACATAAGCAACGTTCATCTCCAGCAACAGGACACTACCGAAAAGGAGGATGGCAACGTCCACATCTGCCACTGGGACCAGTGTTCACGCAAGAAAGGATTTAAAGCCAAGTACAAGCTTGTCAACCATATACGAGTTCATACAGGGGAAAAACCCTTTATCTGCAATCATCAAGACTGCACACGCAAAGCATTCGCAAGAGCCGAAAACCTGGAGATACACTACAGAGTCCACATAAAGGAAACGCCGTTTGCCTGCACCTTCCCGGACTGTAAGAGAAGATTCGCAAATTCCTCGGATCGAAAGAAGCACATGCACGTGCACACGAATGATAAACCCTACCGATGCAGGGCAGCAGGATGTACGAAGAGATTTACACACCCGAGCTCGCTTAGAAAGCACACCAAGCAGCATGATGCTCGAAATGCAGCCAATGGCGGTAATGCTCTTTCCTACAGTACCACGGACACCAGCGCAGAGAACAGTGGCTTGCCGTCTGCGGATGGTTCTATTGCTGTGGACGGAGAAAGTGATCATGGCAGTTCGATTTCATCCGATGAGGTACTTGCAGACCAGCACCACCACCATCAACAACAGGAAGAACAGCAGCAGCAGCACCAACATCAACAACAAGGTTTTGCACTTGTGACTTGCATGGACCAGTGTCAGCCTGCACAGCCGCAACACTTACCACTGGGAACGTCCTTAAGCATGCTGACTGTGAATTCAACATCCACGTCATCTTTGCCTCAGTTACCTTATCATTTGCACTCTGCCCAGGCAACTGCTGGTAGTCATCTGGTCAACAGTGCACTGCCAACACCACCTGGACAGCCGTCTGATAGCTATGCGGTGTTCAGTGAAGTATGCCATGACAATGCCGGAAAGGGTGACCTAGTAGTGGCAAGCCTAGGCAGTAGAGCAACAATAAATGATCCCTTGCCTACATGTTCCATACAGACATTCCCACAGCCGCCGCCACCACAGCCAGAAGCAACAGCAGCAACAGAAGCAGCAGCTGTGCCAGCAGCTGTGCCAGAACTAACTCAAAACAGACAGCTTGTTCAGCAGCAACATACTCACTTCCAATACCCGGCAGCACGTCAGCAGTTGCAGCAACAACCTCATCATCAACATCCAGAACAGCAGCTCCAGAAGCAGCATCAGCAGCACCAGGCATCACATGACCAATGTCAGCAGTCGCAAATCTATCTAACTCACCACCATCAGCTGCCGACGCCCACACACACACAGCTATCGCTGTTGCCGGCACTGGTGGCTCACACACCGCAGCACCAGTCATCACCTGTGTCTCAGACGCACAACCATCAGGCACAGAAGCACTCTCTCCCATCGCCGATGCAGCTGCACCAGCAGCATTTTGCACAGCATTCGGCAACTGCTCAGCCAACACTATTTCATCCAGTCCTCTTTATTCTCGTGAGCTGTGTACTTGTTTTGCTGTTTGTTTGGTTTATTTGAATTCGCTCAGTAACCGTGTACTTCAGCTATTCTCTCCTCCCTCTTCTGAATTTGACTCTCCGCTGGCCTTCTCTCCCATCCCCTTACATTGTATTGGGCCTCCGCAGCTCCCCCCCCCCCCCCCCTCCACGCACACACTACATTGTCACATAGCACAACTCAACCATTCGCTACCCTGTTATTGAGCACTCCTGCTCGTTTGGTCTCGCGAATCCAAATAAAATCAATCAATCAATCATGCAGGACAATAGCTGCACCCCGTACTGCCCTCGCATGACGCTCACTCTCTGTCAGCACGAAGACACCTCCCAAAAAGGCAATACTAAGCAAACAAACATTACACGGCTTGAAAACACTATTCTCATGAGCTGGACAACTGCCTTTTCAAAATGGCACTGCAGCCAGCTTCGTGAATGGACGTGTTAAACACTGTCAATAAGGTTTTTAAGGCACATCATCACTTTCAACGTAATTATTATCAAAACTCCTAAGTTTTACGGAGTTAACAATTTTTTTATTATAATTACCTAATTCAAAAAAGAGGTATGAAGTGTACAGATGCAAGTTCAATACTCGCTTTTGTGATATTGAATTATCGTATCAACGCTGTCCAACGCTGAATGTTTTCAAGGTTATTTCATTAAAGATGGAGCCGGGATGTTGCTCATTAGGCTGTGGAACTAGTCAATCAGACGACTGCCACATTTGTAGAAGTTCCTTTTTCAAATGTCTCGTCAATTTCATTTTCCGCATATTGTCTTCACTAACATCACCCATGGTGCTGGCCACATGTTTGTAGCATCAGTAGAATTGCAGCTCAACATCCTAATCCGCACTGCCTTCAGTCTGGTTTCTACCCACTCACTGTCAGGATCGGGTATTTCCCCTCCAATTAGTAACCATAGTGCCCGTTTCTTTTTAGTTCACTTTTTCGGCTGATCTGCTCATCCCGCAGAAATGTGTCAATACTAATGCTGGCCTATCATATTCTACAGCTGCTGAAGAAAGTCTTGTCTCAGGCGCTGAGTCTTCAAACACTCATGATTATCGTATCTGTTTTCAAAATAATGGGATGGAGTTTTCCTCTTATTCATATGGGATTTTGTGAGCCAGTACTCGAAGTACAGATGTGCAAGCACATCATAGAAAACAATACTCGATAGCGAAGTATTCGTGAGCAAAAATCATAAGAAAGTAACTTGAGACGCTTCTTTTAAAGTTATTTGTGGCTAGACTGAGAAAGCACAAGACAGAGTTAGTGGTACTATGCCTTGCATGTTCCAGTACATCATGTATGCATGTTCTAGAGTAGCGAAAAGTTCATGTGAACCACTATCTAAGGAAAGTGCTAGAAATAGAGGCATAACTGGCACAGCACACAGGAGTAGCATTTGTCGACATGTCTAAAGCTTTCGACAAGGTAAAGCATAGCATTCTGGTTGAGGACCTCTTTGAACTGGGTCTCACTAGCACTGCTTTTTGCAATGGTTTTCAGACTACTTGATGTATCGCCGGCAATACGTTGAGACAGGAAAAACCAGAAGTACAACTTATGACAGCCAGTCAGGGGTTCCTCAGGGGTCAGTTCTCGGACCTTTGCTCTTCGTTCTGTATGTGAGGGATATTGCCGGCGACCTTGCCCCTCATGACGTCACCACTATTCAGTTTGCTGATGACATCTCGCTGCGTGCGAGCAGTCCACAGCCAGAAGTTGTCTCCCAGCGCCTCACTGCAGCAGTTCAGTACCTGGCCACTTGGTTGAAGAAACGTGGACTGATCCTTAACGAGACCAAGACGCAGATACTCGCCATACCACACCATAGAGCTGCAGCCCTCGACATCAATGTTGTATGCAATTCACAAGTCCTACCAGTAGTCACATCTGCCAAATACCTTGGCCTGCATTTTGACTCGGACATGAGTTGGACCACAATGGTGGACCATGTTGCTCGTCGTGTTGCCGGCAAAATTGCTGTCCTGCTGCGACATGCTTCCTCGCTGCCGTATCCATGCCGACTCACCTACTTCAGATCTATCGTTTTGCCTGAATTTTTGTATGCTTCTATTAGTTACTACCCGTATTTGACAGTTGCCCAGGAACAACGGCTACATAGGCTATTCAAACGTGCCGCTCGGGCAGTCTGCAAGTCGCCACCGTGGACCAGTACTGCTCCCCTGCTAAATCGAATGCATGTATGTGATCTACAGGTTTCTGTGCACTTGAATATGTTGTGTTTCATCTGGCGATGTTTGCATGATGCATGTAGCACCCTGTTTGAGTCCTTTTTTGCTGTCGTGCCCTCAACTCGCACTCGGGGAGGCCAAAGCAACTTGCTTGTGGTCCCACCTGCTAGCACTGCTCGTTCTGCTAAGCGCCTAACGCACGCTGGAGCCATTATGTGGAATAGATTGCCACCAGCAGCAAAATGTTCAAATAGGTATTTGGATTTTAAATCTCAAGCCTTGCAGTATATATTATCAGCGACATAGGTTTTCCAATGCTTACTGGATTGATATCTGTTCGTTGCAACCAACCTTCCGTCATTTTTTTCCTTTCTCTTTTTCTCTTGTATCTATTTTTTTTTTTTTTTCTCCACAATATCCTTTAACATGTTATTCACAGTGGGTCCAATGTTATTAGGCATTTTGCCTGTTTTGATTTCCACTATAAATAAAGTATACAACAACAACAACATCTGGTGGATTTTGAGTGGTAGCGCAATTTGATAATGAACGAGCGGGCGAAACCACATCTCTCTGACTCACAGCTGTTAGCGAGCGTTTTCAAGATGACCTTCCTGTTCACCGCTGACACATTCACTAATTCTGTGGCATTTTCTGACAGTCTCCACTTCAGAACTTTCATACATTTGTCAGTTAAAATGCCAAAATCAGTAAAAACTGTATAGACTATAGGCAAGTGTTGCGTAGGATTGGTGTACATACATGTACATGTATAGTGTGACTACACTACTAGAACTACAGTCCATTCATAAAAAGATGGGCTCTGGCTCTGGTGAGCTCCCGTATTTGGCGGTTTTTCGTGATTTCATCGTACACAGTGCAGTGCTGCGAACTTTGAAATTTGAAAAAGGGTCCAAAAAGGGTGCCTGAACTGGGGTTCGAACCGCAGAATGCACTGTTGCCAGGCGGGGTCAAACGGCCTGGATTTTGATGGTTTTCCCAATTCTGTGCTTTTGGGGCAAAACCTGGCCGAAATCCTATTCTTGCTATGGCTTGCTTTTTGGACAAAAAAACTTCAGAAACATAATTGGAAGAGGATTCCATAGGGGATTGCCAAAAAAAATTCTAAAAAAACTCAAAGTTTGACCCATTTATGGCCAAAAGCTAGAAGTTCATTTTTTTCTGAATGGACTGTAGTAGTAGCTACGGCTCTTGTAAGTAATATTATTGTAGAGCATGTGAATGATCACATGCGCACTCGCAGGTTAGCAGGCAAATCATCGCATGCGTGGCGTCGAACGGCTCCCCACACACACAGCTCGCTGGTGTGTCCAAGAGAGACCAACCATAGCGGAGAGCTGGAGCGTCGCGGAAGTCTCCCTTGGACAGAATGACCATGGTCTGCCAGAGGCAACACCCCGAGCCAACTCGACACGCCTTTCGTGGATAAACTCTCCAGCCGACGAGCCAAGGCAGGGGACGCACTGCTCTTGATCGTGACGAAATCATTCTGCTCCCCCTGACGACGGTCATGCGCTAGCCGTGTCTTCTCGCTTAGGGCTGCCTGGCGAACATCCTCCGTGGAGTTATGGGTGAATTGAACATCATTCTGGTGTACAATCTCCTCCACCTGAAGGGCCGTTACAGCTCTCGACGCAGGGAGCTCCGCCGTACCCATTTGCTGAAAACACGGCAGGGCCATCCCCTCCCCAGTCGACAGGGCAGGCGGAGAAGGCTCAATTCTTCTGGTAGGAAGGAATCACGGCCCGCTAGAGCAGGTAGAAGCTCCTCCGTGATCACCTTGTCCAGGTCGGTAAGGCATTGTGCAGGGAAAGGCACTGTACGCAATAGGTAGGTCCACCTACCACGTAAACCATGAGATATTGCAGCATAGGCAGCATGTGGCTCCGTTTTTGCAATCTCAGTAAGCTGCTTCAGCTCTTCCTTCCACTTCGCCACCCGTTGCTGCATATTTTCCGCGACCGTCTCTTCCGATCCAATCTCGGAGCCGAGATAACGCAGGCTCCCCGTGACAATGCGGATCCCTGTCTCGGCAAACACTTGGCGTGCTCCCTGATCCAGCTCTGGCTTGACAAGGAGCTGGGTCTTTTCGGAGTTCGTGAAGTATCCGTATCGCCGTCCAATTGCCTGCAGCTCGTCCCACCACAACCGAATCTGTCTCAGCCTACCTGCTCCGCTGGAATCATCCGCATACCAGCTCTGCCGGATTGATGTGTGCTGCTCCTGGAGACGAGTGATGATCGGTATGGTGGCAACTGCGTAAAAGGCCATGGAGAGGGGGTCGCCCTGCGTGGTTCCCTCACTCGACTTGACTTCCCCTCCACCTGCAACAAATAAACGTGCGGCCGTTTCGATAGGAGTTCATGATGACGCTGGAGAGGGCAGGACATAGCCGCTGGACATTGTGTAGCGCCGCTTCTCTGTTCAAGCTGTTAAATGCATTGCGAGCAATCACCAACAGCACTCCATCTGTCTCCTCTTCATTGTAAATCTGCTGCACCGCATGCACCGCCGCCTCTATCCCAGCTGGTTGGCCCGCACACTTGTTGTTGTTGATTTATATTTTACTTCGCAAGGCCAAACGGGCAATGGTGCCCAATTCTATGGAAGCGAATTTCAAAAGGGAGAGAGCTACGGGAGGAGAGAGAGAGAGAGAGAGAGAGAGAGAGGGGGGGAGGGAGGGAGGGAGATGATAAGCAATTTTGCAGCGTCAACAGAGCGATTTTGCAGTGTCAATAGAGCGATTTTGAAGCGTCAACAGAGGGAACACAAAGAGTTCATAAGCGCACAAGCACGCAGAGAAGAGTAAATGACGTGGTGTGTGGACGGGAAAAGTCAGACAGAGCATTCATTGCAAGGTGTAGGGGATGGAGGCAAGCTTAAATTGCTGGGCAGCCTTGATCTCCCTTACACTCCTTGGGAGAGCATTCCAGGCCAAGGCTGCCTGAAAGGCCAGGCGAGATATGCCGGCTTCTGACTGTGCCGAGGGGACAGTGAGGCCCCTGGAAACCTGGTGCCGGGTGGTGCTGCCAGCTGATGGTGAGAATAGGTCCTGGAGGACACTGCTGGCTTTCCCATTGACACAGTGCCACACCAGGACGAGCCGCTTCTGGGCGTAGCACTCGCGAACTCTGTACAGGGACATCCGTTCGAGCAGAGGCTGAGCCGAGGTGTGAGGCGGCAAACCGTATACCACTCTCGCCGCTCGGTTCTGCAGGACCTGAAGGCGATCAAGCTGCGAAACCTTGAGAGAGGAAGAGAAGGCGTTAGACCCATATAGGAGGTCAGGCATGATGACTGACCTCACATACTGGATGCGACTACTGAGGCTCAGACATCTGCGGGACCGCCACAGTGCTCCAATCTTCTGCACAACTTTCTTCGCCATCGCGTCAACATGGGGGTCCCACTTCACAGCGGCGTCAAGGGTCACGCCGAGGTACCTTGCTGTTGGGCTCAGGGGAAGCTCTGTCTGGTTGCAGCGGACAGCGACATGCTGACCCGCATTGCGTTGTGGTACAATTGACAGGACCTGGCTCTTCTTGTCATTTAGAAGCAGATGTCGATGCTTGAGCCAGTCAGCGACGTTGGTGACGGTCCCTGATAGGCAGGCTGATGTGGCTAGCACTGATTTTCTGAGGCAGTGCACGGCAATGTCATCGGCAAATTGCAGAGATGGAGCAGGATGGGCTATGTCAGGGACATCACGGGTGTACATGCTAAACAGGATCGGTCCTAGGACCGAGCCCTGAGGTACACCAGATGAGCACTTAGCAGCAACACTGTAGGTGGGGCCAATGCGCACTTGCTGGGTTCGATCGCTTAAGTAGCTGCAGAACCAGCGAGGGGAGGCATTGTCCAGGCTGAAATCGAATAGGTCCCGGACCAGTTGGCTGTGATTGGCCTTGTCAAAGGCTTTTGACATGTCGATTAGGCAGACGCCTGTGGTCAACTTGTCGTCCCGGGCCTTTAAGATGGCATCTGTTGCTACAACTAGGGCGTCCTCTGTTGAGTGGTCACGGCGGAAGGCAAACTGAGTCGGTGGTATGGCACATGATCGCTCCAGATGTGCAACAAGTTGCTTCTGGACTATCTTCTCGAGTAGTTTGGATACGATCGGCAGGAGCGACACAGGACGATAATTTGCAGCTACCGATGGATCGCCAGCTTTGAAGAGAGGGCTTATTACAGCATGTTTGAAAGCCAGAGGGACTTCACCATGCCTCAGCGATGAGCTGAAGAGCACTGAAAGCGATGGAGCCAACAGGTCAGCGCAAGCACGTAGCAGACACCCAGGAATCCCATCACTGCCTGTGGCTTTGCAGGGATTTATCCGTTCCAGGAGGTGCTTGACCTCATCTGGGGTGGTTGACTGGAAGGTCAGCATTGAGCCTTGCGGCTGTGGACCGATGGGAATCTGGAGCTGCGCCGGACGGGACGGATCATGTACAATGCAGTGGAAGGCATCCGAGACTTCTGTGATGTCGCACGTTGGCTGATGATGTTGACGAGAACGGCTAGTGACAGAGTTGATCACGGACCACATCATCCACAGGTTGGAGGAGTAATCACGACACTGCTGTTGGAAATGCTGATTGCGTTTTCGCCGGTAAGCATTTGAGGTTTCTGCACGGGCTCGCTTGTACTCCTCATGTAGATGCACGTTAGTCTTATCTCGTAGCCACTTTCGGTGAAGTATATTCTTGCGCATGTTCAGTTGGAATAGATCACGGTCGGACCATGGCGGGGGAGTCCTCCTGGTGGAGATTCTGACTTCACGCAGGGGAGCGTGACTTTCGAGAACCGACATAAACTTGGCATGCCTTCTGGATAAATCCGCAGGCTTTCTCATTATCCGGGGCTGCGACACGTAGTACCGCCTTAGCAACAATGCACCTCAGCACCTCGCCAACCCCGATTGGGCGGACCCCAGGCTTCTTGTCCAGTGCAATTAGCCGACCAGCAAGAAATGGAATGAGGCCCTCCGATGGCATGACACGGGTCGCAAGCAAGCGGGCGCAATCAGCTATTGCCTCGCATAGGCGTGTTGAGGCTCCTTTGAACGCCAAATACATGCGGCGCCAGGCAGCAGCATCCAGACCAGAAGGGCCAGCGGAGCCTTCTGTGTGCTCGGCGATAGACTTGAGGAGATCCGGGGTCAATGGGTAAAATGCAGAGGTCATGACTTCGTAACATGCAGAGTTCATGAGTTCGTAACATGCAGAGGTCATGACTTCGTAACATGCAGAGGTCATGACTTCGTAACATGCAGAGGTCATGACTTCGTAACATGCAGAGGTCATGACTTCGTAACATGCAGAGGTCATGACTTCGTAACATGCATAATGTACACATGTAATGTTCATATACATGTACACGGAGTTTTGCGGACTACCCGCCACTATCTCGTCCGCCCCGGGATACCTGATGAAGGCTGATTCACTCGCATCTTCTGCTACATGTACTGTGTCAGTGTGAGAAAGAACTTTGAAGAAGACGAGTTCGAGCATACAATTCTGTATTGCCATGATTTCTTCCCTGATTTTCATTGAAAACACTATCTGCATGACCTCCGAACCCTTTACCATGCAGACCACCAGCACTGATCAGGTGAATTGTGCACAATTGAGAACTGTGGTATAATCGTGCAGTTATGCTCCTACCTCCGAGAAGATGCCAAATTATGCTCCAAATTTTCAACCACCAAATTATGCCAATAATTATGCCGGCATAATCCGCCGGTGCCTACTCCCTGCTCAATACACAGTGTTTCGGGGAATTCACCCGTCATCAGTTGGGTTTTAGTAGGCTGAGGAAGATTGTGCCTGAAAACCACCACATACATGTAGATAGTGGTCTCCAGGCACAGACATAACCAGGGATACAAACTTACAGAGACGCTCCGTTTCCAGCTCGACAAACACACACCTCTTGAACACCAGATAACAGCGTGGGTCAGTAACGCTCATGGGTGTGCTGAACAAGCGCTGAGGACCGTTGTCCATTCGCAATGTTGTTGCCTCCAAACCATCCAATTCGCAAGCCAGCGCCGGAGACAATAAAAGTCCAATTTTGCAGCCGATTTTCGAACAATCAGCTGATTTTGCAATAGGGTCCAGCGGATAATGCTCCGAAAATGTTCGTATAATGCTAATTATAATGCTCGAACAACTACCTCATAATGCTGATTATAATTCTTCGACAAGGTCTATAATGCTCTTGTTTTGGAAAAAATAGAAGAAAGGCTCCACATTGTCAAACTTCCAGGAAAGGATGCATATAGTCGATCTGCCTCTGAAGCTGCTACAATATCTCTCACGAGCGCCACCACTTCTTAGCACTATAAGACATGCTCGTCTCCATTGGCTGCTCTCCATTGCAACTTTGATGCAGGGCTGTGGCTGCATAGTGGGTTTATCAAATCTTTTCCCTTGCTTATCCATGAAGTGAGAGGTGAAACTATTATTGCTGGTGATCATTTGGATGCTGGAAGCTTATCATGGGAAGCGATATTCCTGCCTGCAGACAATCTGTCACTCCTTCCACTCTGTGACAAAATTAATAATATCTTCATCTGAAACAGCTCACGTGAGGCCAGTTCCTGAGAGACGATCTCAGATCTAGATCCCTCCCATTTGCGGAAATCCTGAACACACGTGGTCAGAAGTTATTTTGCCGCTCTACATCCTCTGCTTGCGCTGTCTTCTTCTCCTGTGGTTGCGCGGAGACAAATGGTTGGCCACAATACTCTTCTTTTCTGATAGCACTTGACTGTAGGCCTTGCATTACAATCGTCCACAACGAACTGCACGTGCTTCACCAGGAAAGTAAGACACGCGCTGCTGAGCACTCAAATCGACTTGGTACTGCGTCCATGAGAAATAATATTATTCTAGTTCTTTTCGAGGCTGCTGAGCTGGACTCAGCAAAGGTAGTTATTTGGAACAAGCTCTTTCTGTTTATGGTCGCTCCTTCATCCAGGTCCAAATTTATCAATGGATCTGTGTTTACTTCTGTATCGCTAGAGATGCTATGGCCAGAGTGTTTGGCATAACACTTTTTATTAACAGGACAACTCCTCTTCGTCTGTTTGATATTCACTTCGCGTACGTCTAGTCTCCTCCGTGGTTCTCCATGATTTCTAAAAAGTAAAACTCCTCGTAAATCATCCTTACGGATTTTGTGCAGCAGCCTCAGGTGCAACGCTTAGTTGGGCATGCTACACCACATGTACATTTACCTGACTAAACTGCCACATAAAGCCTTTATGTATCAATGGCATTATGTAGTCAGTTAAATGTAGCATTAGTGCTAAAGTTGTTTCGTGTCTACACAATCACAAAATCATCAGCCTGTACAATACATGGCGTTGCACCTCATGGCTTTAGCCGATTGTTGCCAAAAACCTGACATTTCCCGACAGTATCCACTATGAAACTCGTTATGCCGCTCAAACCTCACATCATGCTCGTCTTGTTCCTTTCTAATGCTCCATAATGCTCTGATGCTCGGATAGTCTCATAATGCCGAATATGATGGCGGCGTTATCCGCTGGACCCCATTTTGCAGCCGATTCTGATGTATTTTGCCCCAGGCAGCGTACACTACTTTTGTTCGTGCTCTCTCATGCCGCTGGACATTCTTGTGTCGTGTTCTGCCGGATGCGTCCAGTGGTCTTGATCAGTTGGAAAACGCCATTGTTACCAAGCTGCTGCCAGCCCTGACTGGAGAAGAAGTCAGTCTGGAGCTGCGACGGCTGTTTGCCTTCCCTTGCCGGGATGGTGGCCTGGGCATCGTCAATCCAACATCTCTGACAACCCAATGCGCCTCATCCCGCGCGATCACAGCGGCGCTCACCACCAACATGCTCGACCAAGACTTCAGTGTGACGGAAGCTCTTGCCAGCGTTGCCTCGGCCAAAGCGTCACAGCGTGCAGATCACAGCCAGAAAGCGAAGACCGACATCCGTGGCTTCGCTGCCGACGCATCGCCCACTTTGCAGCACACAATTCAGTTGGCAAGTGAGCCTGGCGCCTCCAGCTGGCTCACTTGTCGTCCGCTATCCCGTCATGGATTTGTACTATCCAAAAGCGAGTTCCGCGATGGTTTGGCACTGCGCTATGGCTGGCGGCCTTCTCGCTTACCGTCAACCTGTGTCTTGTTGTTGTTGTTGTGGAGGACTGTGTCCAGGTGGCCCCAGAAATCAGCAGTTGCATTTGGTGGGCGATAGAGGCAGCCAACAAGGTGCTGGTGTTGCCCTCCGCCAATAGCTATCCAGGTAGCCTCCAGGTGGCTATTGTGCAGATCAGAACGATAGGTAACTGGGAGTGATGTCTTGTAATAGAGGCAAGTGCCCCCACCCTGGCGATCGGGCCGGTCACAGCGAACAACACTGTAGCCGGGAATACAAATTTCGCCATCCGAGATTGTACTATCCAACCAGGTCTCAGCAACGCCAACGACGTCCCAGTTGTGCTGGTGGGCAAGGCTGTCCAGTGCATGCAGCTTGTAGCGCAGGCTGCAGATATTCAAAAACCCGATGTTGAGGCTCGTGACGAACAGTTTGAGGTTGTTGCAGTGTCTGTGGAGCCAGCTTCACAGTAGCCCATGCCCTGACATGCAGCACCGGAGGTTTCCCGTCACTTCGACACAATCAGGTGCGGAACATCACTGCCTCGCTATTGAAACGTGTCGACAATAGTGTCGCTATCGAGCCACACTTACAACCGCTCTCTGGTGAGCAGCTCCGCTACAAGACTGCCTCCACAGAAGACCAGGCTCGAAAGGTATTGTCATTTCCCCTGTCTCTACTGTGAAATACCTCGGTATACTAATCGATGAGCATCTAACGTTCCGCCCACAAGTAGAAAAGGTGTGCTCAGTGGTCTTCGCAAAACTAGCCTGTTTTGCTCATGGCCGTCGCAATTTATCAGCTACAGCTCGGAGAACTTTCTTCTTGTCAATTATACAGTCTACTCTAGAATATGCAAGTAATGCGTATGTGCACTGTTTGAAAACTACCCTATATAACAAGCTTGTAACGGTCAGCCATATTGCGATGAAGAAGGCATTTGGTTTAGATAGAATGACCCCAACTGCATTAGTTTTACAACGGTGTCATCTGTATTCGTTTGAGCAACGAGTTAATTTGAAACTATACGTTTTGGTCTATCGCTGCTTGTCATCAATTACTAGCCCCCTCCTTCAGTCACTGTTTCTCCTGCGTTCAGTTGGCCCGCACACAAATGCTCGTACTCGTGGCCAGGATACAGCTGCCTTAGTATTACCTACTGTACATATTGGGTATGGACTGCGCTCAGTTTCTTTTCTGGCGGCAGGTCGGTGGAACACTCTTCCTCCAAACTGTCGTCAGGCACAATCTGCTGGTACTTTTGCTCACCTCACAAAGATTCACCTAGGGTTCCCTGTAACAAGGCCATGCCTGTTGGGGCTCCCCTAGTCAAATAATAAATACTACTACTACTACTACTACTACTACTTGATGTTGCGGCGAGTGGTGTTTGGGGAGGTCAGTTCGAGAGAGTCTTTCTCGATATTCGGGTTTTCAACCCCTTTGCTCCCTCAAATCGATCCTCTTCCATCACGGCTTGCAACCAGCGTCATGAACGTGAAAAACGGAGGCGATACGAACAGCGCGTCTAGGAGGTCGAGCGTGGAACCTTCATCCCTGTGGTTTTCGCAGCAACTGGTGGTACTGGTCGAGCTGCTGCCGCTCTCCTCAAGAGAATAGCTGCAATGGTCTCCAACAAATCAGTATTCTGGTGAGCCATACTCTGCAGTGACGGCATGGATCCGCTGCAGGTTCAGCTTTGCCCTTCTCCGTGCCGGCGTGGCTTGCCTACGTGGTGCACGACGGCTGTATTCACACCTGGAGGTGGCTGAGTCATCCGCTCGACTCGCTGTCTCGGAAGCTGCCATACAGCACTAGACACTTGTTTATGCCCCGTCATCATTGCTTTTTCTCGTATGGTCCATGTATGTAACTACTGGTACTTGTTTTTATTGTATCATTGTGTTACTTAATTAATTCTGCCCGTACAAGAGGCCGGTTTACCAAGTAAAAAAACCTGATGTATTTTTGAACCGAGCGAAAAGCCGAATAGGTGAAAAAATGGGCCGATTTGGGGAAAGCCTATTCCTCGTCGACTCTTTAATAGTGAGAAAACCATACGATGAAGCTGAGGCTTGTGAGCTTGTAGGAGCCTTTATGCTCAGCAAGCTCCGCCCTCTTGTAGGCGAGGAATGTGTCGGGTTGTGTCGAGCTGATGGTCTGGCCATAGTGAAGGATGCCACTGGCCATGGAGCTGACCACTTGCGTAAGGAGATAATCCAGGTGTTCCAAACACACGGCCTGAAGATTACGATAGACGCTAACAGAAATGTCGTCGATTACTTACCTCGACATATCAATGAACCTCAACCCCGGTATCTTTCAACCGTACAGAAAACCAAAAAGCACTCCAGTATAATAATTATGTTGATGTCAGCTCCTGCCACCCGCCACAAGTATTGAAGCAGATCCCGATTGGTGTTAACAAGCGTCTTCAGCGGATATCTTGTAATGAAGAAGTCTCAATGATGCCAAGCCCGTATACGAGGACGCCCTGGCAGCAAGCGGACATCCAAGAACCATGGCATATAGTGACGAACCGGATAAAGGAAAAGAAGGAAGCGGCGGAGCAGAGATGTGATTCGGTTTAACCCGCCCTATAGCACAACGGTCAGAACCAACGTTGGTGCAAGGTTCCTGGGCCTCATCAAAAAGCATTTTCCAAAGGGATCGGAACTGAATAAGATCTTCAACAAAAACAAGATAAAAATCAGCTACAGCTATCTCCCAGGGAGATATCGGCATGGGGTTGTGGTAGAAGAAGAGTCCGAACATCACGCAGCGCACCCTCAAGGTACACAATGAAAAGAACAGGAGACAACGAGTCACCTTGGGGTGTGCCGCGGAGAGTGGGGAATGACGGGCCCTTAGCGGATGGGAAGAACAGACAGGCATAGTGGGATGGTCTAAGACCATGATTGAGAAACAGAGGGTACCAGGTTCAAGTCCTGCTTGGAAGCGGAATGAATTTTTCCAGCCGTGCTGCGACCCACAGTTAATTGGGAACTCGTGGCCTGGCACGAGGGTAACATGGATGCAGCTAATGGGATTTCGGTCTTTGACCACTTGGTGGTGGGTCTGATCTACTCACCTCCCACCGTTTAGGCGCTGCATCTGCGCCTTTGATCCTAGAGGGTGGTGGCGTTCCCACGGTGGATGCGGAAAACTCGGCTTCCAGCTGAGTCTCACGTGAACCGTGAATTTATTTTATTTTATTTATTTTAGCGGATGGGAGTACAACCCTCAGTACGGTGTCCTGGAGGAGGTAACTGATCATTCGGATTGCATCCGGCTGGAAGAACGACCCCACGATTGCCTTCATATACCTGCGCTTTTTTCTAATCTCCTTATGTTGTCTTTCTGGTGATTGGTTTTTACCATGAAACTCTGAGGAACTACAAAAAACAGCCCTATTTACTTCCTTTTGTGTACCTCTTGCGTACAACGCTCTGCCCATTCCGGGGATTTGAGCACTATTGCTGGTTAAGGCGCACAGTCTCTGTGTAATAATAATAATAATAATAATAATAATGACAGTTCGCATTTCACTCATTGCATGAGGTCAACGCATCTGTTAACAATTTCGAGCCAAGCAGCTCTATCAGAAGCAGATTGCACAGCATCCAGAAGCGACAGATTAATGCATTGTAAGTCTTTCTTGACAACGTCGATCCATCTCAGACGTGGCCGTCCTCGGGGTCGTCGTATGTCTGTTGTGTTGATCGACATTAGGAGGGCTTGGAAAGAGGACGATTCTTCGCCTTCCCTCACTACATGGCCGAACCACAGCAGTCTCCGTTGCCTGCAGACTTGGGATAGTGGGGTCTGCTCGGTTCTGGCATACAGCGCTGTGTTCGAGATTCGTTGTGGGTACGTGATACCAATGATGGTACGTAGTTTCTTCCGGTGCCATACATTGACGACGTCGGTTAATGTTTGCGATAAGGTCCAAAGCGCACTCTGTGTAATAGTGAGAAAAAAATCAAAAATGAGATGAGAAATTTTTTTAAAGAAGAAAACGGCATTCTGCAGCTGTGTAAGCAGTAGATGCATGATGTGACTACCAGGCAACTCTGTCACGTGCCAACTGAGAATTCTCATGCAGAGACATGCCACTCCCAGTCCAGGCTAAGAGACCATACATTTTTTTCTAGAGCCACGTAAACCCGTCATGTGTGAGCCATGAATAAGAGGAGTGGTGGCGTGGTCTGGGATGCTCTGCCGACCTTGGGTCTCGGCTTCATCACAACCAGGCGCGCCAATAGCAGAGAGAGAGCGAGAGAGAGAGAGAGAGAGAGAGAGAGAGAGAGAGAAAGAAAGAAAGAAAGAGAGAGAGAGAAAGAGAGAAAGAGAGATTGAGCCGGGGACATGACTTATATAACCCAACACTAGTTCAAAACTAGTATTAGATAAACCTTGTTATAGTTCACACATATTGCTAGATTGACAGCATGAAACAAGGTGGAGGACACTGTGTTCGGCAACAGTGACCTAACTACAACCTTCCGCGGTTGGCAGAGCCCCAGTCCCTGCGGACCATTTGAACCATATGGGTGTTGAACCCGGTTCTGACCCTCATTGTGCTTGGGGAGTTTTAATACTTCTTACGTCCGTCAGGTATTCGTTGATCGCTCCTGGATGTCGTCCTGGTAGTCATGTAGATACTGAAACCTGAACTTTTTAGTGTCCTCCACCTTTTTTCATGCTGTCAATCTAACAATATAATGTACATGACTACCATGATTACCATGACTACCATGACTACCATGACTACCATGATTGTACTGTACATGCAGGTTTAACCGTTAGTTTGCGCTGTCGCTGCACTTTGTGGCTCCACCAAGATACTGTCATTATTTTGTTCTCTTCTCCATCCACGATACCTTTAGCAAGTTAGCAGTAGCCCTTTCCCAAAGATTCTCGCCACTTTTTTCGCAAAATGCATTTAACAAATAGACTGAATGGCGGATGCTGTCTACAAAATATACGTCATTCATGCCCTTCTCTCTCTACCGCAGCCATCAACACATACCGTAATCCCGCCCGTCTGTATGTTGATGGTGAGATTGTGCACTCATCAGAGGGTATCACGCAGGGAGATACCTTATCAGTGACCATGTATGGGCTGGGGCCAGGGGGGGGGGCTGCCGTTGATTGAGAGCGTCTCAACGGCTGACATCATTCAAACATGGTTTGCGGATGATTCTTCCGGAGCAGGCCGATTGCCGGCAGTTCGTGCGTGGTGGGACTCCCTGAGCAGCCTTGGGGAAGCTTACGGGTACCATTTGAATCCAACCAAGTCGATACTTCTGTACGGGTACCATTTGAATCCAACCAAGTCGATACTTCTGGTGAAGCCAGACAGGTATCATGCCGTGCTTGATCTAGTCCCTGACACAGGCGTTCAAGTGAGGATGGATGGCTGTCGTTATCTTGTTGCAGACCTCGGCACTGCTTCGTTCGTCGAGAAATACCTGGCTGACAGAGTGAGTGGATTCCTCGGGCAGGTGAACAAGTTGTGTGAGTTTTCTGAGTCGCAGCCGCAGGCAGCCTACCATGCTTTGGTGAGTGCGCTGCAGAGTAAATGGACGTTTCTTTGCCGGACAGTGGAGGGTGCTGCAGAAGCCGTCAAGCGTTGGAGGAGGCTATTCATCACAAGCTCCTCCCAATAGTACCTGGATATCCCCCTAATGAAATGGAGAGAGAAATGGTTTACTTTCCTTGCCGTCTGGTCGTTCTCAGCGTGTCAAGGTGTGTGAGGCTCTCTGATGCAGTCCCATGCTCAAGAGGTGAGCCTCAAGGCAGTGTTCTTGGGCCGCTTCTCTTTGTCCTTTACACGAGTGACATTTCCGACGTCATACCTTGCAATGTTGTTCATCAGGAGTTCGCGGACGACATCATCCTAGATTATTCTGATTCAGATCTGGACACTGTTTGCAAGACTTTGACTACGGCTGTGACACGTCTGTCTGACTGGCTCTCCGAAATTGGGCTTCTGCTGAATACCGGCAAAACCGGCCCAAGTCATGGTAATTCAATCTCGGGGACTCACTGGCAACATACCAGTCGTGAAATGTAAGGGTCAAGCCTTACTGTTTCCTCCACTGCCAAATACCTTGGCGTGGCCATTGATGACCAGCTATCCTTGCAGCCACATGTCTCCAGTGTTGTGCAGAAGGCGTCAGTCGCCATCAGCCAGCTATGGCGCCATGGGCGGCGATCTCTGCCCATAAGAGCCCGCAGACTTTGGTACATTGGCATTGTGCAAGCACGACTAACGTACGCATCCAGTGCATTCTTCCCGTCGCTGACACAGCAGCTGCAGAGTCGTTTAATCAAATCCAGCAAATCCTTTTAAAATTCGTGCACTTTTCCGACTCTCCAGCCGTGCATCCACAGCCCCTCTCCTCGTGAGCTTATCTATTCGATCCCTAACTCAAATGTTTCACTACAAGGTTTTTTTGTTTTCTGTTGCCTACATGATCTTGCAAGTCCTCTTTTCTGCACCTACTTTCAGTTAATGGCTAATACAGGCCAAGCATCCCGGAATGATCGCCGAATTACTGGAGGACAGGAACAGCGGCTACTGCAAGTGCCTTTCCTTCCTGGACCTTCCGGTCGTCAGTCATTGACATTTTTGGGCAGCACTCTTTGGAATGCCCTTCCCAGCGATATTCGCCTCCACAGGGAGGCTTTTTCCTTTAAACTGGCTCTGAACAGAATTAATATTATTGTAATTTGTAACCAGTGTTAATCGCGCTGCTTCCTTCCTCGGCATCCCTACACATTACTGCATGTTTTCTCTGTGTGTTCTTCACTGCATGCTTACACATGCACACACCCATTTGAATTATATACATACTTTGTGAATGTTGAGTCACCGCCACCATTAAACTGCGCTCTTTAGCCGATTAGACCCTCCTGCACACAACCATCACCATTGCGAGGACACTTCCGTAGACGATATTGATAAACTCCTCCAGACAGCTGTTTCGCTAATATATTTATAGCTCATCAGTGAAGTTAGATGTTGAATGATTAAAAATATAGACCAAACGGCTATTATATAGGGGGTTTCCACATACAAAACTGGCATAGCTGAGGTGATAACGCGGGAAAAAGAAAAGTGTGAAGTACTGTTGACGTGCATTGGACATGCATACAGCGTCGGAAATTCGGCGCGGAAAATCAATCACTATTCAATGCAGAAATAACGTGCCAGAATCAGAGTACTACAAGTATGTAGCTAGTGAGAGTCTGTGTACTAGTATTGCAGTTGTCCGAGTGCCGGCATGAAGGTCTGCGAACGCACCTCACGACTCCCTGACGTCGACAGCCACAGCAGTCCCTGGGCCTGGGGCATGACACTGTACTGCTCGCCCGTCGCGCCAAGACGCTTGGCAGTCATTAGGCTTCAGCAGCCCCTGGGGCATGACACTGCACATACTTTGTGCTTTGAAATTATCATGTTATGATTCTTTTTAATATTTCCTTCTCTCATAATATTCGTTCTTAGCAGGAACCGGAGGTTTTTCCTCTGGTGAGAAGGCAGAATAGCCTGTGCTCTAAACGAATTCAAATAAAAGAAAGAAACAAACAAACATGGTGGCTTGGGCATGGTAGTTCCCACTAAACTAAACTACCAGCACACAACATCGAAGACCTTTACAGCGCCTCTGGTGGAACGCGTCTGTTCTCATGCTCCCCTTGGCCGGCTCGTTGGATTGTGTTCGTTCCGCGAAGCGCAAGTTGACGGCAGCGAACAGACGTTCTACGAAGAGCAAAGTGCTTGATTTCCTAGCGGCGGCGCCGGCAGAACTTTCCTATTCTGGCCAATTGGCCTCCCAGCCAGGAGCGTCCAGTTGGCTGACTTGCCGGCCGATGAAGCCCGACGGATTCGCTCTGACCCAGGGTGATTTCCGGGACGGCATTGCCCTTCGGTATGGCTGGCCATTGACTGGTCTTCCCAGTAGCTGTGCCTGTGGGGCCAGTGTCGATCTGTGCCACGCCATATCTTGCCCAAAGCCAAAGGGTGGCTTTCCAACATTACGCCACAATGAGGTACGTGACGTCACCGCCAGCATGCTCCGGAAAGTGGCAAAAATAATACCGTTGCGGCGGAGCCTCATCTTCAGCCAATCACTGGCGAGCGGTTTCGCCATCGGACGACAATATAAACTGACCAGGCACGGCTTGACAATGTGGCAGGCGGGGTGTGGGGCGGACGGTTTGAACGCTGCTTTTTTGATGTAAGGTATTCAACCCATATGCAGTTTCGAACCGGTCGGCCCACATCCAATCTGCCTTCAACAAGCACGAAGCTGAGAAGCGACGCCACTACGCTGAACGAGTGCGAGAGGTGGAGATGTCGGGTTTCACTCCACTTGTCCTGGCGACAACTGGTGGTCTGGACAGTGCTGCTACTGCATTCTATCGGCGGCTGGCTGTCATTATGGAGGAGCGTGGATCGGTGGAGTATCATACCCATATCTCGCTTATCCGGAGTCGTCTGGCCTTTGCTTTACTGCGTGCTAATATTATGTGTCTGCGAGGGGCCCGTTCACCAATTCCCTGGCATAGGGAGATGGATGACGCCTCTCCAGATGTTCCTGTTGCCGAAGCCCGCCTTGTTGGCAACTAGCTAACACGGGTAACGGATACCGACTGATCAACAGAGACTATCTTAAGGACAGTTCTTAGAATTTTAACCGAACCTTGGATAGCCTCCTGTTGCACAATAGCCAGGTCTCCTCCCTGCAGAGTCCGACAGTTATTATTATTATTATTAAAAGTAGAAAGGAAAAGGACATAATATGGAAACGAGTTAAGAGTAACTCTCCACCACTGTAACTAGATACTATAATACAGTCAGAAAGTGCAACAACTAGGCACAAAACTGACAGAGTGCTGAAACATTCGACGTCCTGACACCTAGCTTCAACACATCTCCGTAGCGCTAACCGACAGCCCTCCAACTTGGAAGGTTCAAGGTTATGGAAAGACCAAAGAGGGAAAGGCAAGCGCAACGAAAACGAGCACAAGCTACAGTCCCAACGGAACAAAGAATGTCGATTGTTACTGGACGATGACGAGACCAGTAGGCGATTTGACAAAGCGGTCTAACTACAATTCGAAGCAGCAAAGCAGCACACCACCCAACTTGGGTGGGTCATAAATATCAAAGATAAGTAAAGAAGGGGGAAGCTTCGCGAAAACGAATTGTATAAGCCGAAAGCCAAACTCCTACAGTACTCCTCATGCATGACATTGTGATGGACTAGTTGACTACAAAACAAGTTGTTTCACACGACGTACTTTTTGTCAAATCGCCTACTGGTCTCGTCATCGTCCAGAAACAATCGACATTCTTTGTTCCGTTGGGACTGTAGCTTGTGCTCATTTTCGTTGCGCTTGCCTTCCCCTCTTTGGTTTTTCCATAACCTTGAACCTTCCAAGTTGGAAGGCTGTCCGTTACTTCAAGGCGTTAGCGCTACGGAGATGTGCTGAAGCTAGGTGTCAGGACGTCGAATGTCTCAGTACTCTGTCAGTTTTGTGCCTAGTTGTTGCACTTTCTGACTGTATATAGTATCTAGTTACAATGGTTGAGAGTTACTTTTAACTCGTTTCCATATGTCCTTTTCCTTTCTACTTTTTTTATTGGCTCAATACCAGAGTTTCAAAGTATTATCAAGTATTATTATTATTATTAGCCTTGAGGTTGACTCGCCCTTTTAAAATTATTTGCTTGCCTTTCTTTGAAATGGGAATGGGATAAACTTCAAATTCAAGGTAAACAGGGGAAGTGAACTGCCTGAAAAGGGAGAAAGAATGCCAGACCCACCAGGACATGGCTTGTCATGAGTTTTTTTTGCCATGAGCTGCCATTGCCAAGGCCTTGAAGTAAAACAAACTTGTCAGCGCCTTAGAGTTTGGCCTGGCCCGTCGCTCCGTTGGTTAGAGCATTTCTCACGACAAGTAACGTTTTCCCATTTCAATTAATCTCTCTTTCTCATTCCCTCTCTCCCTCTGTCGCTCACATGTATATAAGGATGCGAAACCGCCTGTTTATGACGCGACGTTTTGTAAATGTCAACAACAACAGGAGCAACATGCTTGCACTGGCGTTTGGAAAATATACTCGACCCATTCAAATATTTTAATAAAATGTTTGAAAAGGTCTCACGGTGAGCGAAACAAATGTGCACAGTGGATGAAATGGGTACAGTTCTCCTCTAACAATGGCGTTATCCACAGTGGGAGACTAGGCGACCAATGGGTGTGTGGTGCTTTCCTCGCTTCGTCCGGTGCATGTTGCTTCGCTGAGACGAATTGGTGAAGACTACATACCACAAACATGCGATAAGCAGCAGCACCACATGCACTCAATGAAGAAAGGAACGCACAGCCCATACGTCTACTGTTGTTGCACAAACGGCAGAAGAGAACAGAGACGACCAGCTAAGTCATTGTTGTAACGCTGCTGTTGTAGAGGTAACTGTAATTTGTAATTTTATTGTTTAATGATTCCCCAAAGGTTTTCGCCTATCGAGGGGGTTAGGTTGCACCACAAACAGGGCGAATGAGAGAGAGAGAGAGAGAGAGAGAGAGGTAGAAATACGGAGAGAAGAAGAGTACTTCAAATTCAAAGGATCAGTCGGGGAAGTGAACTGCCTGAAAAGAGAAAAAAACGCCAGACCCACCAGGACTCGAACCTGGGACCCTGCTTGTCATGAGCAATGCTCTAACCACTGAGCTATGGGACCAGGCTGAACCTAGAAGGCGCTGACAAGTTTTTCACTCCAAAGGCAGCTCACAACACGTGCCACACATACTGATGGCACTTGGGTCTTTTTCCCTCCCCCAGGGGACCAACCACGGTCAGTTTCTGGAAACTACCAGAGGTGAAAGAAAGTGATTAAATTTGGAAAGGATTGGGAGAACTTCAAATTCAAAGGATCAGTCGGGGAAGTGAACTGCCTGGAAAGAGAAAAAAACGCCAGACCCACCAGGACTCGAACCTGGGACCCTGCTTGTCATGAGCAATGCTCTAACCACTGAGCTATGGGACCAGGCTGAACCTAGAAGGCGCTGACAAGTTTTTCACTCCAAAGGCAGCTCACAACACGTGCCATACATACTGATGGCACTTGGGTCTTTTTCCCTCCCCCAGGGGACCAACCACGGTCAGTTTCTGGAAACTACCAGAGGTGAAAGAAAGTGATTAAATTTGGAAAGGATTGGGAGAACTTCAAATTCAAAGGATCAGTCGGGGAAGTGAACTGCCTGAAAAGAGAAAAAAACCGCCAGACCCACCAGGACTCGAACCTGGGACCCTGCTTGTCATGAGCAATGCTCTAACCACTGAGCTATGGGACCAGGCTGAACCTAGAAGGCGCTGACAGGTTTTTCACTCCAAAGGCAGCTCACAACACGTGCCACACATACTGATGGCACTTGGGTCTTTTTCCCTCCCCCAGGGGACCAACCACGGTCAGTTCCTGGAAACTACCAGAGGTGAAAGAAAGTGATTAAATTTGGAAAGGATTGGGAGAACTTCAAATTCAAAGGATCAGTCGGGGAAGTGAACTGCCTGAAAAGAGAAAAAAGCTGCCTTTGGAGTGAAAAACTTGTCAGCGCCTTCTAGGTTCAGCCTGGTCCCATAGCTCAGTGGTTAGAGCATTGCTCATGACAAGCAGGGTCCCAGGTTCGAGTCCTGGTGGGTCTGGCGTTTTTTTCTCTTTTCAGGCAGTTCACTTCCCCGACTGATCCTTTGAAGAAGAAGAGTAGAAAATAATTAAGAGAGTTTAATAATAAATTAAGAGAGTCAACCTCTTTTTTTTTCTCTCTCTCCCTCTCTCTCTCTCTCTCTTTTTCTTGCCTCTTCGCTACCTTGTCATTGGGAGGAAATTCCGGTTTGGGTTTTGCGAAGTAAAACAAAGTAAAAAAAAGGGCTACACTATAGCAAAAACGGAATGGGAATATAATACAAATTTCACGGTTCGCGCTCTGACTCGGCTGGAAGCCGAGTTTTCGCATCCGTAGGAACGCCACCACCCTCTAGGATCAAGGGGCAGATGCAGCGCCTAAACAGTGAGAGGTGAGTAGATCAGACCCACCACAAAGTGGTCCAAGATCAACTGCATCCATGTTACCCTCGTGCCAGGCCACGAGTTCCCAATAGGGCTTGAAAGTGATGACGTCAAAAACGGCCCGGGAGTACCAAGTTGACATCAGATTTCTAGTTTGGATCCACTAAGGTGTGACTTTGCTATTGCCTCAGTATGTGGGTGCATAGCAACCCACTCATGTCGTATGCAGGGGTGACTTTTACTTCGCCACCAGTTGTAACCCCGCCCCCAGTAGCCAAATCAGTCAGTTTCACTGGTTACATAACCTTGCTGTGAGTAAGACGGCTTGAAATGTGCTTGGATCCATACAAAAACTGGATCCAAGTGGATCCAATTTTTCAATTTTTGAAATTGTTGCTATGCTGTGACGTAGCACTTTCAAGCCCTATTAACTGTGGGTCGCAGCACGGTTGGAAAAATTCCTTCCGCTTCCAAGCAGGACTTGAACCCGGTGCCCACTGTTTCTCAATCATGGTCTTAGACCATCCCACTATGCCTGCCTGTATGGGAATATACTACATGTATAAGGACTCAGTGAGCAGTCACGTCTCGATGACCGATCACGATCCCCGTGACCAATCAAACAGTCACAAATCCCCGAAGAGCAGTCATAAAGTCACACACCAGTTTGAATCCCGATGACCAGTCACAAACAGCCGCGACGTTCTCTGTGAACGGTCACAGGATCCACGTCAAAATATTACGACTCAACTGTAGGCATTCACGCAATCAGCAAACTTTTTTCATTCACAGGTTTCAGAACTGACAGAAGTGAGCAAGAAAGATTTCGATCAGCTCTCTATCTCCGCGTAGTTTACTTGTTTGCTTGAGTCTGGTGTGTCTGGTGTGTGTCGGGGCTCCTCTCCAGAACGAAGGGTGGTCGAAAATCTTGCAGGCTTCAGATAGAATCTCTTGTGAGAGGACGTTCTGGCTAGTAGATTGTGCTATTCGTCATATTTGAAGCTTCGTCGTTCAGAAAAGCTATTCCGGAATATTTTCAGTAAAGTAATTTTTCCAAGCCGATATTGCTAGAACGGAGACTGATTTCAACTGATCCAGCATACAAGCAGCACTCGCTTTGTGTTTTTGGAGAGGATGGGTGACAAGATTACGGAGCCAGAAGTGGACATCGTCGACGATGCAAAGACGAAAATATAATGAAGATAGAAATGAAAATATGTTCATCTCCAAGAAGGTACATGTACTGAGTACAGCAAGCACATTCGTGTGTGTAGCTCTGTCTTTCTTGTGGAAGACTCCACAGAATAACAATGTCCAGCTTGTTGAAACTGAAACTGCCTGTCAGTTGAAGTCGTTCAGGGTAGACACCTATTCAAGACATCATTGATCGATTCTCAAGAACCATCGTAAGAAATTAAATTAAGTTATGTTAGCGATAAGAATGGAGAACTAGACCAGAGAAGTGTGAGTGTCTTGTTTTGACTGCAGGAAACTGTATTTCAATATTGTGGCTCAACGTAGTGCTTACGCAGTTTACTGCTTCGAACACATCTTCATTCCTACTCCCAAAATAACTCTGTAAAATGTATTGATGTAACATTATGGTACATGGTCTTTCTCGTTGTGCTGCTATAACGTGTATTATAATATTTGCAATTGTACATGCATGCGAGTACTGTGTACCGTTTACTGTCTCCTTGTCAGTGTTTTTGGGCGATCCTCCACACCTTCATTTGTCCATGCCGTATTTTCCTTATACTTTATTAATTTTGTGTATGTTTAACTGCCTTATAATGCCGATCCTTCTATACAATTGTGGATTGTGGACTCTGTCCAAATTGCTGACGACAAACTGGACAAATGGCAACGGAGGAAGCTACGCGTACTGCTGCAGATTGTCTACCCGCAACGCATCACCAATAACAACTTATACACAGAAAAAAACAATCTCCAGTTAGTGCCACATGCTGGCGACGCAGGCTGCTGTGGTTTGGCCATGTGGTGCGAGAGGGTCCAGAATCCGCCTCGTTCCAAGCAATGGAGCTATCAATCAACACAAACGACATAAAAAACCCCGTGGGCGTCCGCCATTGCGGTGGTTAGATACGATTCGGCACGACCTGAAGGCAGTGGATCTCTCCGTGGAGAGCGCTCTCCAAGCTGCAGGAGATAGACTAACTTGGCTTGACACTGTTGACAGATGCGTCGACTCTGCTCCTGTCTAACAGGTTCAGGGAAGATGTGAGTTGTGTTTATTATTATTATTATTATTAGAAAGGAAAAGAACATATGGAAACGAGTTAAGAGTAACTCTCCACCACTGTAACTAGATACTATATACAGTCAGAAAGTGCAACAACTAGGCACAAAACTGACAAAGTACTGAGACATTCGACGTCCTGACACCTAGCTTCAACACATCTCCGTAGCGCTAACCGACAGCCTTCCAACTTGGAAGGTTCAAGGTTATGGAAAGACCAAAGAGGGGAAGGCAAGCGCAACGAAAACGAGCACAACCTACAGTCCCAACAGAACAAAGAATGTCGATTGTCACTGGACGACGACGAGACCAGTAGGCGATTTGACAAAGCGGTCTAACTACAATTCGAAGCAGCAAAGCAGCACACCACCCAACTTGGGTGGTGTGTACGTCGTGTGAAACTACTTGTTTTGTAGTCAACTAGTCCATCACAATGTCATGCATGAGGAGTACTGTAGGAGTTTAGATTTCGGCTTGTACAATTCGTTCTCGCAAAGCTTCCGCCTTCATAACTTATCTTTGATATTTTTGACCCACCGGTGCAAGCGTGAAGCTCCTCGGATCCCAGTGCTCTGGAAGTTGAACACACAGACGTTAATACTCAAATCTGTGGACAGCAACTGTTTCGCTCTGTTAGAGGTCCTCAGCACAGAGCAGATGATAATACTATTATTGTCCCTGCATGTGGAATTTTCGTAAACTCGGCTTCAAGCCGAGTCTCACGCGAACCGTGAAATTAATTTATTTATGTGGAATTTCATTGCCAATCCAGGAAAGGCAGCACCGGTCCGGAGTACTCCCTGCAACGAAGATCTCCCGGAAATAAATCTAGAATACCATGATAAGCCTGTCTTGTCCGTGACATGGGCCTTGCAGTATTAGTACCATGGTTCGTTACTATGGTTACTAGTATCCGATTCCTAGGTTTCGCCTGCTCATGAGGTTGAACTCCAGGTAGAGTGGTGGTAGAATATGGCGGCGGTGCTAAGTCTTGCCAGGTCACAGGTCTGCAGAGTGCACTATGCCTGTTGTATGTACGGCTGCTCCTGCTGCTGCTGGTCTAATACCCTACACTCAGGCTACAGTGTGTAGTATAGCCGGCTATAACCTCTGCTGCTATGAAGTGTGCCAGTTACTAATTTAGTTTACCTTTCTCAACACCAGATTCCCAATGACATTTGTGACGTGGAGGAAAGTAGCAATATGAATATTCTCCTGGGTTTCATCGTGTAGACAGTGTGTACATGCTGATTGGCACAAGCGATCAAAGGAAGCCGTCTGCGCATCTCCTCGCTCCATATTGTTTGGTGTACATGTATTTACTGTGGTGTAACTGCTAGGTCAGCTTGTACTGTACTGACTGTTGTCCGGGCTGTCCGGGGACGTGATCTGTACTACTGTAGACGTGTACAAGAGCATGTCTGAGAAAACCAGAACATATGTGCAAGTCGATCTCTCAGATTTCGCTCAAATTTTGCAGGTAGGTTTGCTTTGGGGTGTAGATCGACATTCCAAAGCCCGCGCAAAATCTTTTGAAGGGAACCATGAAATTGGCATGCCCCTCAATATTGGCCCAATATTGGCACGATTTATGGGTCTACAAACGAGCCACGGCACAGCGTACAAGAACAAGCTACGAACAAAACTCCATCAAGCCATCATTACCTCACCTTAGAAGAGTTCTTGGGGCAGCACCACTTAGCCACGCCAGCATCCCAGAAGACGAGGGAAATCATCCCTTGACGCCACAAATGATCGTCTTGAAAATAGCCAAGTTACAAGCGCTGATAAAACAGCGAGCTACGTCCTCAATTAGCAAACACTATACACCGGCAGATAGTAGAACACCTCTTCTAGCACTGAGGACATGTCCCCCATCATCCTTTTGGGGTTTTCTTGAAATAAACAATTTTGAATTTTTCCACTCGACCATTCTGAAATACGTCCAAACTCATACCTGCGCAGGAAAGCTCGCCCCTCCGCGACGTCTAGTCAGCAATTTCTACTCCAACACCACTCCCAACGCTGCAGAACAAAGTGTATTGTTGACTCTGACAAGGAAAAGCAGCGGTGATCACTTGTCACTCCAAACGACAAGCTTCTCCTTGCGCCACCAACATTTTTCGTTGCAACAGTTGATGCAAAAGTGACTGAATTTTTGCGTGTAGTTTTTGGATTTCACTGCAAGAGGAATGAAGAAATCACGTGGATCGTGACGTAGAATAATGCTTTCTGGTACACGACACAATGCACACGATCACGATCGTTCCTGAGGCGCTATTCGAAACGGACCATGAGGGAGGAGGTAAGATGCATTATATTTCTTGCATGCTCTGCTCAGAACATGCAGAAACTATCGTTATAACGCTAGCAGTATTGCATTGGCAAGAATTCTTGGAGATATTTCCTCTTGCAGTAAGAACTGGGATGCATTTTTTCACACTAACCTCGCTCATCCCGAACATGGTTCAACAGGAACTACGGCTGGTTTACATGCTGATGATCCACGTAGATCTGCAACAGCAAGGAATGAGCGTGGTCCATGCCATCATTGGCATCAAGGTCGCTTGGAGTTGACCAGCGCGCGGCCAACACTGGTTCCATGAAGTATGTGGCGCGCCCACAGGGCAGATTTCTTACGTCATGAACAACGTGATTTGACCCTACTCGCCATAGTCTCTGTGCTGCATGTTGAGGGAAAGTCCCAGCTGGAAGGCCTACAACACGACATGCGTGCTCTTGAGCTGGACATCAAAATGCACTTGATCCGATCTAGATCAACGGGTGATCCATGTAGTGCAGGAGCGCTTGATCTAGGTGACTCGGAACAACTGCTGAACCGTGATCTACGAGACCTGGCATTCTTGTGTCACGAGACACGTGATTTCATCATTCCTCTTGCAGTAAAATCCAAAAACTACACGCAAAAATTCAGTCACTTTTGCATCAACTGTTGCAACGAAAAATGTTGGTGGCGCAAGGAGAAGCTTGTCGTTTGGAGTGACAAGTGATCACCGCTGCTTTTCCTTGTCAGAGTCAACAATACACTTTGTTCTGCAGCGTTGGGAGTGGTGTTGGAGTAGAAATTGCTGACTAGACGTCGCGGAGGGGCGAGCTTTCCTGCGCAGGTATGAGTTTGGACGTATTTCAGAATGGTCGAGTGGAAAAATTCAAAATTGTTTATTTCAAGAAAACCCCAAAAGGATGATGGGGGACATGTCCTCAGTGCTAGAAGAGGTGTTCTACTATCTGCCGGTGTATAGTGTTTGCTAATTGAGGACGTAGCTCGCTGTTTTATCAGCGCTTGTAACTTGGCTATTTTCAAGACGATCATTTGTGGCGTCAAGGGATGATTTCCCTCGTCTTCTGGGATGCTGGCGTGGCTAAGTGGTGCTGCCCCAAGAACTCTTCTAAGGTGAGGTAATGATGGCTTGATGGAGTTTTGTTCGTAGCTTGTTCTTGTACGCTGTGCCGTGGCTCGTTTGTAGACCCATAAATCGTGCCAATATTGGGCCAATATTGAGGGGCATGCCAATTTCATGGTTCCCTTCAAAAGATTTTGCGCGGGCTTTGGAATGTCGATCTACACCCCAAAGCAAACCTACCTGCAAAATTTGAGCGAAATCTGAGAGATCGACTTGCACATATGTTCTGGTTTTCTCAGACATGCTCTCTTAAGGAGGTTCGCGACGGTTAGCGCCATGTTGGATTTCCGAATTTTTTTCTGAAAAATAATGCCTTTCGGAGTGGAAAAATGGGACGCGATCATGCACAGAAAATAGTTTGACCATGACTTCGCAGTGCTCGAGCGCTCGAGTCGGGACAAGATTTGAGGAAGAAGCTCAGCCACTATAGTGGACTTGCGGATTTGTTTTGACATTGGCGGTTTTTGGATAGCTCGGTTCTCCTGCCGACGTGTCCTGGAGATGAAGACGCGGGAGAGTAATCCGTCACCCACGACGCGGCCTCTCATTCTGCGTACTGGACGATGCAAGAAGCCGAGGAGGGGGACGCTTCTCAAACGATCGATCGAGTTCCTGAAAAACGGAAAGGGCAATCTCCATCACTAACGCCACTGGCACTGGATTCGACTCCCGCGAAGAGGTCGTTCAGTGCCCCTCTTCACGGTCGACGAATCGTTCATCTCAGGTATCTGGCTGTGGGATTGTCTGCGTGCCAGAATCCTGGATGTGGCAAACCTCTGGCGCTCATTGATTGCGTTGAAGAGAAGAGGTACGACATGGGCAGCGTACTTGTCATTCCGTGTCAGCAGTGTGGGATGGAGAATTTTATAGATACAGATAGCCCTGTAACTGCTCAACACCCTGGCCCCCGTGCTTCCACAAGCAACACCAAAGCTGCTTTGGGTAAGTGCGTTTTTCAATCTCATAAGATTTACTCATGATATTTGGGAGTCATTGCCACCCTATGGCTATGGAAATGTATGAGCACACTGTATGCGCGGCGGCCGCGAGCGTCTGTGTGTTTGCATAGACCTGCATGTTTGTGCATGTGTGCACCATATGCATGTATGAACATGCACATGCATATGCGCTCATGTGGACGTGCCCTCGCACACATACTATACACACGTGCATGACCGCTCCCAGGGCATGTTGGTGTTACATGTGTATGCGGGCATCTCCACTCATGCACATGAGTGTGCACATGCATGTGGGTGGGTACGCACTCGTGCGTGAATGTATGTGTGTGTACGCGCGCGTGTGTTCTATTGCGTGTGAGAGCATGCATGTGTGTGTGTGTGTGTGTGTGCGTGTGTGTGTGTGTGTGTGTGTGTGTGTGTGTGTATGTGTGCACGGATGTGTGTGTCGATGGTGTGCATTTTTGTGATTGGTGAACACTCTGATCCCTAAACCGCGATACCGGAGCTCCCAAGCTACAGCCTCAGATTGATTTATAGTTCATCGTTGGGAATGAGTTCGCTGCTCATGATGCTGTTGCGGATGTTGCGGCCCTAGCTGAAATTGTCGAAGCTCGCCCTGATGCCAGTATCCTGTAGCACTCTGTCACTTTTGCATCAGCATGTTCGGCGATGGAGTTTGCAGAACATCAGCAAAAGCGGCTGGCCACCAATCAACCGTTGGTCCAAGCAACGTGCTTTTCTAATCAGTTGCAGTGCGGGCAGCTGCCAGTGGGTTGGTGATGAAGCACTTTGTCTTGTCCTACAAACGAAGTGGTGAGCCAGCCATTTCCAGACTGATGAAGGAGCAAGTCGGAGGTAAGAAGCGGGTGACAGTCTCAAGGAAGATTATATTAGTGGTGGCTGAACACCTAGCGAAGAACCAACAGCAACCCAACTGTAAGGAACGCCCTAGCACAGTGTTTCACTTGTTTGTGCGCACCGTAAAATACCATCATTTTTGTCAGTGTGGGGACACGTTCTAGCTCGCATAGTTGAAGAACAAGAGGACTCAATGTTGTCTGATTCGTTCCAACATGTCATTCATATGGGGCTGTGCTAAGCGCTATCATAGCTACATGTACATGTATCACAACCAAGTACCAACAGGAGAGTAATCATGGAGAAAAGTACCTATCGATAATGCGTGCACCCAGGGTTTTCCGGCAAATTTACTAGTTCAGCTATTCCATCCTTGTATTGTTCTGAACGTCGAGGGCTCTAGTGAGTTTATGTAACACCTATTAACAGCCAAAAATCCAATAAGTTATGACCAAAGCAGCAGCAGAGAAGTACAAGCAATATAGATACGTGAATTTACCAATTTTAGGCAAATTTTGACAGTTTTTTGGATTTTTCTCCAGAATATGCACGGTGACCCCTATTTTCGCCGTGGTAAACCTGTTCCAACCCACGTATAGAACGTGTTTGAAGTATCCACATATGGGGCAAACTCAAAAATAAGCTGCAAAAAATATTCAAAGTTTCATTTTTTGCGTCTTTTTGTTCTTCTCCAGGAAATGACGACCTGGATCCCATCATCAACCAAAGTGTACATTTTTCGGTGTTGATATCATCTTAGTCAATACCTCGAACAGTCTGTAAAATTGTATGTCATATTTTCTGTCCTAACTGATGTTATTTCTCATCAATTTTGGGATTTTGTGTTATTTTGTGTCATCAAGGAAAATTGTGTTTTTGGCAAGACCTATTCGGGCAATTGAAAAACTGATGTTACTAAGCGAAAATATAAGGCTGTACCTATTCAAACCTGATGTCAGATTGGGCTGATGTTGAAATTAATTTTTTGTCCCGAACCCCCTTAAGACAATAAGAGTGGAGATCTCGTAATCCTAGCTAGTGATCAGCTGACGTGAGAAAATAGTCAGCACAATGGGCATGGGCGCGATGAGCAAAAACTTAACCCTTTGTGTACGGACTGTACAAGTTTCGATCCCCTGGGATCGAAACTTTTCAAATTTTCAATCGATCGTAACTCAATCATTTCTGGGTTATTTCCAAAATCTAAATTATGTAGGTCGAAGAGAAAACTCCCAGCTGTCTATTGAAACAATCGCAGAAACACTCTGATGTGCGGTTCCAGAGTTACGAAGCTCGAAAGTCAAATCGCGGCAATTGTCGCTCAATAGCCGCGTGCGCAGATTTGAATAAGGGATTTCCCCATCTTTCTGGGCATCCAGTGACGTAGAAACACATTCAAAATGGCAAACGGACTCGTGGCAGATTGTGAAAATTTTTTGGAAGTAAAAATTAGTTGTTACAAGCATTATTATATTATTTATTATTATGTGCTTGTTCGCGTAGACATCAGCATGGCCTGCAGCTGCATTAATGGGCATGCGAATCATGCAAACCAGCCAAAAATGTTCGCATAAGCCACTTCGAATAGATACAAAAGACCATAACAGTTTCAAAAAAAAGAAGAAATATGCGAAAAGAAGACAAAAACTAGGGTGCCGACACCACTCGGGCACAGATGCCCACCCAACCGCTTCGGTCAGCAGCAAGGGCACGGAACGCCTCCAGATCGACTTTGCTTGACAAGGAAAGTCCAATCCGCTTGGCATCATCTTGTAGTAGCGTCGGTAGTGTGTGTCTTGGTCGTCCCCTCCAGCCCGCTGGACGAGGCTCTGCGAAGTACGCTCCCATGGCCAGGGATGGTGGGGAGTCAGCCGGGAGCCGGAGGACGTGCCCAAAGAGCCTCCACCTAGCTCTCAAGATGATAATGCGGAGAGGAACCGCGCCGGTACGCTCATAGAGCCTCTCGTTCCTAATCCGATTCGGGAACACAATGCCGATTAGCGCCCGCAGCTGTTTTCGGTGGAAGGCCTCAATACGGCTCAGCTGCTGTTTCGTTGGTGCCCATGTTGCACAATTGTAGCAGAGTACAGGGAGTACAAAGGCATTATAGAGCCGGATGCGGAGATCCTCCGAAACTAGCGACCTACGGATCCACAGCGTCCAGAGTTTACCAAAGGCAACAGTTGCCAGTTGCTGTCGCCGTAGCATATCCTCGGCATCACCTAATAGGGACCCGAGTTTCTTGGTGGTTCGCCACTCCTCCTCGATGCGATCAGTGTGCCGTTCGATGTGCGTGTGCTCTGTTTTGGTCTCATTCACTTTCAAATCCCATTCGAGGAGCTTGTTGGATATGGTTGGAAGGAGGGTCCTCAGCCTCTCACCATCAGTAGTCACGAAATCCACATCGTCGGCGTAGGCAGTTTCAGTTGGTAACCCCAGGGAGATATCGGCAGGGGGACGTGGTAGAAGAAGAGGCCGGACATCACGCAGCGCACCCTCAAGGTACACAATGAAAAGAACAGGAGACAACGAGTCACCTTGGGGTGTGCCGCGGAGAGTGGGGAATGACGGGCCCTTAGCGGATGGGAGTACAACCCGCAGTACGGTGTCCTGGAGGAGGTAACTGATCATTCGGATTTCATCCGGCTGCAAGAACGATCCCAGCACCGAGATGAGCCGTGGCCTGCTTATACAGTCAAACGCTTTTGACATATCAATGCCTAGGATATCCAGCGCACAGCGATAGCGTTGGCATCGAGCCGCCAACCATCGGTATGACCACACAACATCTGTGGTGCTTCTGCTGGGGCGGAAACCACTCTGTGTGTGTGCAACGAAGTTGTTGACGTCCTTGTTGATCCTCCGCAGCACAATCAATGATAGAATCTTCCTGAGCGCTGTGAGTAAAACCACGGGCCGTAGGTGAGCGACTGGTCCCCTTGATTTGCCAGGCTTTTGTAACGGAATAAGCGACCCACTACCGATGCTGTTCAGGGGCAGGCCTGTCTCGACGGCAGAGTTGAGGACCTGGGCGATATTGGAGTAGACGAGGGCAGGTGAGTACTTTAGCAGCTCCCCTGGCATGTTATCTGGGCCACTTGACCTGCCATTGTTCAACTTTCCAGCTGCCTGTGTCACCTCTGCCTCAGAAATGGGCCGGTCAAGCCGGCGGTACTGAATAGCGCAATCCTGGTCGGCAAGGCCCGGTCGCCGCAGCAACAGTGCACCAGGCTCCGGTGTGTACAGCTTAGAAAAGTGGTCGGTGATTTGGATGGCTACCGAGACTGGCTGTATTACTTGTCTACCCGCTTCATCATGCACAGTGATAGGCTGTTGTTTTTGTCGCTGGAGTAGATGGACTGCATGAAACATCTGTGCTGTATCCTTCTTTGCTTCTACTTCCCTCGCCCGAGCATCCAGCTCATTCGATGCTAGTTCCTTTGCCCGCAGCCGGATGCGGTGTGAGAGGGTGTTCCGCCGATGCTTCAGATCAGTCACTTGCCGTGGATCCCTACTTGTAGTTATCAGCAGTCGTAACCGTTTTTTCTCTTCTGACCAGGAATGTAGCTGATCATCCATGAAACGCTGTTGCTTCTTTGGGGGCTGTGCCGGTCCAATGGTATTCTTTGCCGTTTGCTGGATGAAAGACGAGATCGATGTCCAGTGTGCTTCCGGTGTGGATGTGTCTACTGCGCCGTTGGCGATCCGATGGGTGAGTTGGGACTGGAAGTTTTGACGGCAGGTGTGCTCGCTCAATCTATGAACCTGAAACTTCTGAGCTTTCGCGGTTCTTTTTTGTTGTTGTTATGTGCCCACAGACCATAGATCCTGCTCAGACGGGCGCGTGCGACAACGAGCCGATGGTCTGTGTAACAGGTTTAATCAAACTTGAAAAGTAAGAGGCCTGGTTGAGCGTGCCTCGACCAGTTATATGCAGAATGTGATAGTATACATGTGGCAATGGCGCCAATGAAGGTGCTAATAGACAGGCGTAAGACGCACGAGGTGCGAGGGAGTGTAAAGTTATAGAGAACAGGGGAAAACTGTTACATCATCCCCCTCCTATGGAGAGGAAGGAGCTTATAACCCAAATGCTCAAGTGGAATAGAGTACAATAAGCGCAAACACGTGCGAGACGAAAAAAGGCTTCGCACTGAAGTAACACAATAAGACGACTGAAACTCCATGCAAATAAAGTGTAATAAGCTCAACAAATGTGTAAGGTGAAACTAGAAGTTCTGCAAAACTCAGCGGGCAGAAGCCAAGGTTTTGTACTTCTGAAGTGGAACAATGTCATTACCAGATTCATCCAACAAATAATGTTCAGGCTCCCAAGTGGCATCAGAGTAGCCTTGCCACTTGACTAGGTACTGAAGCTGATTCTGCCGGCGGCGGTGACTGAGAATGTTCTCCACCACATAGCGGGCATGACCATCAAGGTCCGTGATAGGCGGAGGCGTAGGCTGTCTCCTATTAGGAATAGCGTTCTTCTCGTAGGCACGGAGTGCCGACACATTAAATACCGGGTGACAGCGGCTGGTATGAGGCAACTTGAGCTTGTAGGCATTCGGGCCGACCACATGGGTTATAGGAAAGGGGCCAAACCACTTGGGGCGTAATTTATGGGATGGTCGGTCCCGAGCTTCAGGAGTCAGGAGGAAATCCCGGTAGACCATTACCAAATCTCCCACCTTCAGCTTTCCCTCGACCCTTGTCCGATCTGCATAGAAGGCCTGACGAGCTTGAGCTGCCACTAGCGCATCTTGTGAGATCTTGACCGCGTCTTGTCTTGCTTGCAACCAATCAGCTGAATCTCTGCCTCCCTGAATAGGGTTGAGGAAGTCGGGTGGCGCTCTGGGATTTAGACCGTAATTTAAGAAGAACGGTGTGTTTCCTGTAGATGATTGAGTAGCGCTGTTGATAGAAAACTCACAGAGAGGTAGGAGCATATCCCAGTTATCTTGTTTATGATTTACAAAAGCCCTCAGCACATCCTCTACTATTCTGTTTACTCGTTCAGTTAGGCCATCTGTCTGAGGGTGATTGGCAGTACTAAATGCTAGTTTCGTTCCTAAGCGATCAAACAATTCCTGAAAAAATGCTGCCGTAAATCTTGGATCACGATCACATACAATACTAGAACTCAAACCATGAAGTCGAAATACATGTTGAATATACAGATCAGCACTTCCTTTAGCGTCAATAGTAGAGGAAGTAGGTGCTAAATGTACACACTTTGTCAAGCGGTCTACAAATACATATATTGCATCATGACCTGTATCGGTCCTAGGCAAACCCATGATAAAATCCATCGAGATATCCGCCCACGGCTGACTGGGCACTGGTAAATTCTGCAAGAGACCAGTTTTTAGCTGGCCGCCTTTAACTCGTTGGCAGACGTCACATGACTTGACAAATGCCTTTACATCCAGTCCCATTCTGGGCCAATAGAAATATCGAGAGAGTCTGAAATAGGTGCGATCTCGACCGGGATGCCCCGCAGTCACACAGTCATGGTATTCTTGAAGCAGGGCGAGTCGGAGTTTGCTACTCTTTGGAATGCATAACCGGTTCTGTGGTGAAGATCTGAGATAAAGATAACCGGGTGTTTCATTTAGAAGGTAACGGTCGTGCAGATTGTCATGGCTTGAATTTTTCAGTCTCCTGATAATGGGAGCAAGATCCTTGTCGCACTTGTAACCGCTGACAATTAACTGCGCTAAGTCTGGATTAATCTCTAGGGTATGCTCTATGGCATTCAACTGAATGTTAGGAGGATAGGATGACCCGCCTATTTCAGAATCACTGAACAGATCTGGACGGCGTGAAAGCGGGTCGGCAATGTTTTTCTTTCCTGGTTTGTGAAAGACCGTAAAGTCATAGTCAGCTAAAAACTCTACCCATCTTGCCTCACGCTTGGTGAGAGTCGGTTTGGTTCGTAAATAGACAACACCCATATTATCAGTCATCAGGTCAAAGTGGCGGAATAGATAGATTCTCCAGCACTTTAATGCAAATACCACAGCCAACGTTTCCCTCTCGGCCGCAGTATAGTTGCGTTCTGCAGCTGACAGTTTCCGACTACAATAGGCTACGGGATGCAAATCCATATCTTCTCCCTGCTGCAGGAGCACACCCGCCACGGCAAAGTCACTTGCGTCAGTTTCTACCATGAAGCTTTTCTCAACATCGGCCAGTTGCAACACTGGCGCCTCGAGTAATGCTGATTTTAGAGACTCGAATGCCTTCTGTCTAGCAGCGCTCCATTCAAAGCGTGAATTTTTTCCGGTGATTTCTTCTAATGGACGAGAGATGGTCGAGTGTCGATCTATGAACCTTCGGAAATAGTTTGCAAAGCCAAGAAACTTCCTCACATCAGTTACTGACGACGGAGTTGGCCATGTTTCCACAGCACTTATCTTCTTGGGATCAGGGGAAATTGATGTGCCGTTGATTTTATGCCCCAAGAAGAGAACTTCTCTCACGCCGAATTCGCATTTAGACTGTTTGCAATACAGCTCACTATTTCTAAGTGTTTCTAGAACTGTTTGAAGATGATGCTGATGATCTTCCCAGGTCTTGCTGAAAACTAGAATGTCATCCAAGAATACTACAACGAATTTTCGGAGATGCGGTTGCAGAATAGAGTTCATGAGTGACTGAAAGGTGGCCGGGGCATTAGTCAGCCCGAATCCCATGACTCTAAATTGGAAGTGGCCGAACGGCGTATTAATGGCCGTCTTAGAAACATCCGAGTCTTGAATTCTGATTTGATTGTAGCCTGACCGCAAGTCCAACTTGGAGAAATATGCACTGCCCTGGATCGTGTCGAATAAGTCATCAATATTAGGAAGACAAGCTTTGTTTTTGATCGTAATTCTATTCAATTCTCGCCAATCGCACACCATTCTCAGAGTACCATCCGACTTTTTCACAAAAAACACAGGTGCACCGTATGGCGACTTACTTGGCTCAATGAATCCCTTCTCAAGTAATTCTGATAGCTGTGACTGGAGCTCGTCCATCTCTGGTTTCGGCAGGCGGTAGGCGGGTCGAGACGGTGGTCTGGCTCCATCTTCTATCTGGATTTCATGGTCGACTGGTCTCTTCGGTGGAAGCTCATTCGGCAGCTCGTCTGGAAATAAATCCTGGTACCTCTTGAGCAGGTTCTGGATGTCTTGTTGCTCTGATTCCTGGAGTTGTGGCCCGGAACGATTCTCCTCGTTTGCAGCAGTGACCCATGCAAGAAACCCCTCGGCTCCACTCCTCAGGGCATGACGAGCTTGTCGGCCACTGATAAACATGCTTTCCACAGATGGCCGGTCGGCTGTCGGCGGGTTAGCTGAAGGCAATTTGGCAACAAAGGGCTCACCGTCCAACTGAACTTCGTTCGTACGGAAGTTGATGCTGGGGTTGTTCCTTGTAAGCCACGGCTTGCCAAGAATAGCGTCGTAGCGAGTCAGGGGATACACAGTAAAGTGCTGTTCCTCACTGAAGCCCCCGACTGTCACCCTTAGCGTGCGTGTGGAAATCTGCGGGACCTCGCTGGTCGAGCCGTCCGCCAATGTTACGCTCAGCACTGCTGAGCTTGCATCCGTGTCAAGATGATGCTTTCGAACAAAACTGTCTGCAATGAAGTCATGCGTTGAACCGGAATCTATCAGCATCACTGCACGGCGACCGCCGATCTTTCCCTGTATGCGCAGTAGGTCGTGTTCAGGTTCATTGCCGACGCTGACGTTGCTGACATGACACCTTTCTGCAACGGGACAATTTCCTACAGCTATGGGTGTCTCCGGCTCCGTAGGTTCCTGGAGAGCAACGTCTTCAACCTCCAGAGCTCCGAACCGGTTAGCGACTGGTACCGGCGTGGGCGCTTGGGTCGTCGCCAGTAAGCGCACCCCCTTTCTTACTGGCGACCAGCGTTTGGGTAGCGCTGTCCACCCTCAGTACAGTCTTTAGCGAGGTGGCCTGGCTTCCTGCAAGCAAAGCAGTGTCCCATTGCTCGCAGTTGGACACGCTCTTGGTCCGTCAGCTTGCGGAGGCCCTGACCACGGAAGCTGGGCACGGAACGCGACTCTCTACTGGCTGGTGGCCCCGACGCCGGTGGCCCTGACGACTGCTCCACGGTGTTTGCTGCCATGACAGCTTGCTCTAGGGTACGTGGATGCTCACGCATGACCTGTCGCTGGATGTGCGGCACTAGACCCCTGACGAACAGCAGCGCTCTGGTGTGGTGGTCGATTTCCGGCACTTGCAGGCTGAGGCGAGTGAAAGCAGCAATGTATGCGTCCAGCGACCCGCGCTGTGCTGCGGAAATTAGTCCCATACGCGATGTTTCCTCGTTGTGCCGTGGTCCGTACACATCGCCAAGTGCCGCTTTCAGAGCAGGCCAGTCGGAAAACACTTGGTTAGCTTCCAATGCCGATATCAACCAAAGACGAGCGTTTCCAGTCAAAAATCCTGCCGCGTAGTCGACCCTCTGTGCCGCATTTGGGAGTGCCAACGACCGTAGGGCCATGTCCATTGCAAACGTCCATTCTTTGAATGTAGCGGAATCTCCTCCAAACACAGGCGGCTCTTTCGTAAGGCGGGGTGTTGGCTCCCACGGTTCTGAGTTCGGATGTATCGTTCGGTTTCCTTGGCTAACGCGCTGAGCGGTCTTGATATCGTTTATCAGCCGAACGACGAGTACGAGGAGCGTAAGCAGAGCGACCAGAACACCTGCCAAAAGCAGAGTAGGAACCATCCTCTGCTACCAGTGTAACAGGTTTAATCAAACTTGAAAAGTAAGAGGCCTGGTTGAGCGTGCCTCGACCAGTTATATGCAGAATGTGATAGTATACATGTGGCAATGGCGCCAATGAAGGTGCTAATAGACAGGCGTAAGACGCACGAGGTGCGAGGGAGTGTAAAGTTATAGAGAACAGGGGAAAACTGTTACAGTCTGATTTCACCAGTGTCCCAGCATAGGATCGGGCATCTGTGAAAATCTGCTTCTGGTTGCTGCTACTCAAGATGAAATCTATTTGATTGTATATAGGGATAGAGCAACCGCCGTTTGGGTTGTGCCTCCAACCTGTCCAGGTTGTCAGATGCCTAGCTGGATGTTGAAAGGCAGTGTTACATGCAAAGAGATCAAACGACTCGCAGAAATCCGCTAGCATAGCTCCGCTGTAGTTACGACGTCCACGACCATATCGTCCAGTGCACGAGCCGCCTGAGTCATCCCTCTGGCCGAGTTTGGCATTGAAGTCGCCAGCGACGAGAACGAGCGAACTGGACCTTACTGAACCCAGGCAATCTCCGAGCGCTGAGTAGAACTCGTCGAGATGGACATCATCTGCCGCTACGCGGGTTGCCGTTGGCGCATACACATTGACGAGAGATAAAGTACTTCTCTTGGACAAATTGATTTGTATCGCAGCTACTCGGTCTGATACTGACCATATCCGATGAATACGTTCAAACAGGCTGTTGTGAATAGCGAACCCAAGCCCATAATGCCTGTTCGCCGTTGGTAAGCAGAATATCCTGTAGTCACCAGCTAGTTCGTCGCAGCCGTCCTTTATTTTAGTCTCTTGCAAACTGCAAATTTTAATTTTGTATTTCCGAAGGTCATCAGCAAGCTGCTGTTTCTTTAGGCTTGACGACAAGCCGCGGACATTGAATGAACCCACACCAAAGTCCTGTTCTGTACTACTGTCATTACGTTGAGACGCAAGCGTTCGAAGTGAAGAAGACATTGAGCTCCAAGAGGAGCCTGAGGAACGTCACCTCCTCATCCAAACTTTACAAGCAAGGAGAGCGAAATGGCTGATACAAGACGACTTCTGTCGGAATATTGGCGTTGCAACTAAGACGCTGGGCTGTAGCGCTGGAGTTTTGACCTTCGTGGTGGCAAGTGTGGACTCAATGTGTTCCTCTTGCGACGAGCTTTCCAGGAAGCTCAAGATTGCGGCAGCGAACAGACGTTCTACGAAGAGCAAAGTGCTTGATTTCCTAGCGGCGGCGCCGGCAGAACTTTCCTATTCTGGCCAATTGGCCTCCCAGCCAGGAGCGTCCAGTTGGCTGACTTGCCGGCCGATGAAGCCCGACGGATTCGCTCTGACCCAGGGTGATTTCCGGGACGGCATTGCCCTTCGGTATGGCTGGCCATTGACTGGTCTTCCCAGTAGCTGTGCCTGTGGGGCCAGTGTCGATCTGTGCCACGCCATATCTTGCCCAAAGCCAAAGGGTGGCTTTCCAACATTACGCCACAATGAGGTACGTGACGTCACCGCCAGCATGCTCCGGAAAGTGGCAAAAATAATACCGTTGCGGCGGAGCCTCATCTTCAGCCAATCACTGGCGAGCGGTTTCGCCATCGGACGACAATATAAACTGACCAGGCACGGCTTGACAATGTGGCAGGCGGGGTGTGGGGCGGACGGTTTGAACGCTGCTTTTTTGATGTAAGGTATTCAACCCATATGCAGTTTCGAACCGGTCGGCCCACATCCAATCTGCCTTCAACAAGCACGAAGCTGAGAAGCGACGCCACTACGCTGAACGAGTGCGAGAGGTGGAGATGTCGGGTTTCACTCCACTTGTCCTGGCGACAACTGGTGGTCTGGACAGTGCTGCTACTGCATTCTATCGGCGGCTGGCTGTCATTATGGAGGAGCGTGGATCGGTGGAGTATCATACCCATATCTCGCTTATCCGGAGTCGTCTGGCCTTTGCTTTACTGCGTGCTAATATTATGTGTCTGCGAGGGGCCCGTTCACCAATTCCCTGGCATAGGGAGATGGATGACGCCTCTCCAGATGTTCCTGTTGCCGAAGCCCGCCTTGTTGGCAACTAGCTAACACGGGTAACGGATACCGACTGATCAACAGAGACTATCTTAAGGACAGTTCTTAGAATTTTAACCGAACCTTGGATAGCCTCCTGTTGCACAATAGCCAGGTCTCCTCCCTGCAGAGTCCGACAGTTATTATTATTATTATTAAAAGTAGAAAGGAAAAGGACATAATATGGAAACGAGTTAAGAGTAACTCTCCACCACTGTAACTAGATACTATAATACAGTCAGAAAGTGCAACAACTAGGCACAAAACTGACAGAGTGCTGAAACATTCGACGTCCTGACACCTAGCTTCAACACATCTCCGTAGCGCTAACCGACAGCCCTCCAACTTGGAAGGTTCAAGGTTATGGAAAGACCAAAGAGGGAAAGGCAAGCGCAACGAAAACGAGCACAAGCTACAGTCCCAACGGAACAAAGAATGTCGATTGTTACTGGACGATGACGAGACCAGTAGGCGATTTGACAAAGCGGTCTAACTACAATTCGAAGCAGCAAAGCAGCACACCACCCAACTTGGGTGGGTCATAAATATCAAAGATAAGTAAAGAAGGGGGAAGCTTCGCGAAAACGAATTGTATAAGCCGAAAGCCAAACTCCTACAGTACTCCTCATGCATGACATTGTGATGGACTAGTTGACTACAAAACAAGTTGTTTCACACGACGTACTTTTTGTCAAATCGCCTACTGGTCTCGTCATCGTCCAGAAACAATCGACATTCTTTGTTCCGTTGGGACTGTAGCTTGTGCTCATTTTCGTTGCGCTTGCCTTCCCCTCTTTGGTTTTTCCATAACCTTGAACCTTCCAAGTTGGAAGGCTGTCCGTTACTTCAAGGCGTTAGCGCTACGGAGATGTGTTGAAGCTAGGTGTCAGGACGTCGAATGTCTCAGTACTCTGTCAGTTTTGTGCCTAGTTGTTGCACTTTCTGACTGTATATAGTATCTAGTTACAATGGTTGAGAGTTACTTTTAACTCGTTTCCATATGTCCTTTTCCTTTCTACTTTTTTTATTGGCTCAATACCAGAGTTTCAAAGTATTATCAAGTATTATTATTATTATTAGCCTTGAGGTTGACTCGCCCTTTTAAAATTATTTGCTTGCCTTTCTTTGAAATGGGAATGGGATAAACTTCAAATTCAAAGTAAACAGGGGAAGTGAACTGCCTGAAAAGGGAGAAAGAATGCCAGACCCACCAGGACATGGCTTGTCATGAGTTTTTTTTGCCATGAGCTGCCATTGCCAAGGCCTTGAAGTAAAACAAACTTGTCAGCGCCTTAGAGTTTGGCCTGGCCCGTCGCTCCGTTGGTTAGAGCATTTCTCACGACAAGTAACGTTTTCCCATTTCAATTAATCTCTCTTTCTCATTCCCTCTCTCCCTCTGTCGCTCACATGTATATAAGGATGCGAAACCGCCTGTTTATGACGCGACGTTTTGTAAATGTCAACAACAACAGGAGCAACATGCTTGCACTGGCGTTTGGAAAATATACTCGACCCATTCAAATATTTTAATAAAATGTTTGAAAAGGTCTCACGGTGAGCGAAACAAATGTGCACAGTGGATGAAATGGGTACAGTTCTCCTCTAACAATGGCGTTATCCACAGTGGGAGACTAGGCGACCAATGGGTGTGTGGTGCTTTCCTCGCTTCGTCCGGTGCATGTTGCTTCGCTGAGACGAATTGGTGAAGACTACATACCACAAACATGCGATAAGCAGCAGCACCACATGCACTCAATGAAGAAAGGAACGCACAGCCCATACGTCTACTGTTGTTGCACAAACGGCAGAAGAGAACAGAGACGACCAGCTAAGTCATTGTTGTAACGCTGCTGTTGTAGAGGTAACTGTAATTTGTAATTTTATTGTTTAATGATTCCCCAAAGGTTTTCGCCTATCGAGGGGGTTAGGTTGCACCACAAACAGGGCGAATGAGAGAGAGAGAGAGAGAGAGAGAGGTAGAAATACGGAGAGAAGAAGAGTACTTCAAATTCAAAGGATCAGTCGGGGAAGTGAACTGCCTGAAAAGAGAAAAAAACGCCAGACCCACCAGGACTCGAACCTGGGACCCTGCTTGTCATGAGCAATGCTCTAACCACTGAGCTATGGGACCAGGCTGAACCTAGAAGGCGCTGACAAGTTTTTCACTCCAAAGGCAGCTCACAACACGTGCCACACATACTGATGGCACTTGGGTCTTTTTCCCTCCCCCAGGGGACCAACCACGGTCAGTTTCTGGAAACTACCAGAGGTGAAAGAAAGTGATTAAATTTGGAAAGGATTGGGAGAACTTCAAATTCAAAGGATCAGTCGGGGAAGTGAACTGCCTGGAAAGAGAAAAAAACGCCAGACCCACCAGGACTCGAACCTGGGACCCTGCTTGTCATGAGCAATGCTCTAACCACTGAGCTATGGGACCAGGCTGAACCTAGAAGGCGCTGACAAGTTTTTCACTCCAAAGGCAGCTCACAACACGTGCCATACATACTGATGGCACTTGGGTCTTTTTCCCTCCCCCAGGGGACCAACCACGGTCAGTTTCTGGAAACTACCAGAGGTGAAAGAAAGTGATTAAATTTGGAAAGGATTGGGAGAACTTCAAATTCAAAGGATCAGTCGGGGAAGTGAACTGCCTGAAAAGAGAAAAAAACCGCCAGACCCACCAGGACTCGAACCTGGGACCCTGCTTGTCATGAGCAATGCTCTAACCACTGAGCTATGGGACCAGGCTGAACCTAGAAGGCGCTGACAGGTTTTTCACTCCAAAGGCAGCTCACAACACGTGCCACACATACTGATGGCACTTGGGTCTTTTTCCCTCCCCCAGGGGACCAACCACGGTCAGTTCCTGGAAACTACCAGAGGTGAAAGAAAGTGATTAAATTTGGAAAGGATTGGGAGAACTTCAAATTCAAAGGATCAGTCGGGGAAGTGAACTGCCTGAAAAGAGAAAAAAGCTGCCTTTGGAGTGAAAAACTTGTCAGCGCCTTCTAGGTTCAGCCTGGTCCCATAGCTCAGTGGTTAGAGCATTGCTCATGACAAGCAGGGTCCCAGGTTCGAGTCCTGGTGGGTCTGGCGTTTTTTTCTCTTTTCAGGCAGTTCACTTCCCCGACTGATCCTTTGAAGAAGAAGAGTAGAAAATAATTAAGAGAGTTTAATAATAAATTAAGAGAGTCAACCTCTTTTTTTTTCTCTCTCTCCCTCTCTCTCTCTCTCTCTTTTTCTTGCCTCTTCGCTACCTTGTCATTGGGAGGAAATTCCGGTTTGGGTTTTGCGAAGTAAAACAAAGTAAAAAAAAGGGCTACACTATAGCAAAAACGGAATGGGAATATAATACAAATTTCACGGTTCGCGCTCTGACTCGGCTGGAAGCCGAGTTTTCGCATCCGTAGGAACGCCACCACCCTCTAGGATCAAGGGGCAGATGCAGCGCCTAAACAGTGAGAGGTGAGTAGATCAGACCCACCACAAAGTGGTCCAAGATCAACTGCATCCATGTTACCCTCGTGCCAGGCCACGAGTTCCCAATAGGGCTTGAAAGTGATGACGTCAAAAACGGCCCGGGAGTACCAAGTTGACATCAGATTTCTAGTTTGGATCCACTAAGGTGTGACTTTGCTATTGCCTCAGTATGTGGGTGCATAGCAACCCACTCATGTCGTATGCAGGGGTGACTTTTACTTCGCCACCAGTTGTAACCCCGCCCCCAGTAGCCAAATCAGTCAGTTTCACTGGTTACATAACCTTGCTGTGAGTAAGACGGCTTGAAATGTGCTTGGATCCATACAAAAACTGGATCCAAGTGGATCCAATTTTTCAATTTTTGAAATTGTTGCTATGCTGTGACGTAGCACTTTCAAGCCCTATTAACTGTGGGTCGCAGCACGGTTGGAAAAATTCCTTCCGCTTCCAAGCAGGACTTGAACCCGGTGCCCACTGTTTCTCAATCATGGTCTTAGACCATCCCACTATGCCTGCCTGTATGGGAATATACTACATGTATAAGGACTCAGTGAGCAGTCACGTCTCGATGACCGATCACGATCCCCGTGACCAATCAAACAGTCACAAATCCCCGAAGAGCAGTCATAAAGTCACACACCAGTTTGAATCCCGATGACCAGTCACAAACAGCCGCGACGTTCTCTGTGAACGGTCACAGGATCCACGTCAAAATATTACGACTCAACTGTAGGCATTCACGCAATCAGCAAACTTTTTTCATTCACAGGTTTCAGAACTGACAGAAGTGAGCAAGAAAGATTTCGATCAGCTCTCTATCTCCGCGTAGTTTACTTGTTTGCTTGAGTCTGGTGTGTCTGGTGTGTGTCGGGGCTCCTCTCCAGAACGAAGGGTGGTCGAAAATCTTGCAGGCTTCAGATAGAATCTCTTGTGAGAGGACGTTCTGGCTAGTAGATTGTGCTATTCGTCATATTTGAAGCTTCGTCGTTCAGAAAAGCTATTCCGGAATATTTTCAGTAAAGTAATTTTTCCAAGCCGATATTGCTAGAACGGAGACTGATTTCAACTGATCCAGCATACAAGCAGCACTCGCTTTGTGTTTTTGGAGAGGATGGGTGACAAGATTACGGAGCCAGAAGTGGACATCGTCGACGATGCAAAGACGAAAATATAATGAAGATAGAAATGAAAATATGTTCATCTCCAAGAAGGTACATGTACTGAGTACAGCAAGCACATTCGTGTGTGTAGCTCTGTCTTTCTTGTGGAAGACTCCACAGAATAACAATGTCCAGCTTGTTGAAACTGAAACTGCCTGTCAGTTGAAGTCGTTCAGGGTAGACACCTATTCAAGACATCATTGATCGATTCTCAAGAACCATCGTAAGAAATTAAATTAAGTTATGTTAGCGATAAGAATGGAGAACTAGACCAGAGAAGTGTGAGTGTCTTGTTTTGACTGCAGGAAACTGTATTTCAATATTGTGGCTCAACGTAGTGCTTACGCAGTTTACTGCTTCGAACACATCTTCATTCCTACTCCCAAAATAACTCTGTAAAATGTATTGATGTAACATTATGGTACATGGTCTTTCTCGTTGTGCTGCTATAACGTGTATTATAATATTTGCAATTGTACATGCATGCGAGTACTGTGTACCGTTTACTGTCTCCTTGTCAGTGTTTTTGGGCGATCCTCCACACCTTCATTTGTCCATGCCGTATTTTCCTTATACTTTATTAATTTTGTGTATGTTTAACTGCCTTATAATGCCGATCCTTCTATACAATTGTGGATTGTGGACTCTGTCCAAATTGCTGACGACAAACTGGACAAATGGCAACGGAGGAAGCTACGCGTACTGCTGCAGATTGTCTACCCGCAACGCATCACCAATAACAACTTATACACAGAAAAAAACAATCTCCAGTTAGTGCCACATGCTGGCGACGCAGGCTGCTGTGGTTTGGCCATGTGGTGCGAGAGGGTCCAGAATCCGCCTCGTTCCAAGCAATGGAGCTATCAATCAACACAAACGACATAAAAAACCCCGTGGGCGTCCGCCATTGCGGTGGTTAGATACGATTCGGCACGACCTGAAGGCAGTGGATCTCTCCGTGGAGAGCGCTCTCCAAGCTGCAGGAGATAGACTAACTTGGCTTGACACTGTTGACAGATGCGTCGACTCTGCTCCTGTCTAACAGGTTCAGGGAAGATGTGAGTTGTGTTTATTATTATTATTATTATTAGAAAGGAAAAGAACATATGGAAACGAGTTAAGAGTAACTCTCCACCACTGTAACTAGATACTATATACAGTCAGAAAGTGCAACAACTAGGCACAAAACTGACAAAGTACTGAGACATTCGACGTCCTGACACCTAGCTTCAACACATCTCCGTAGCGCTAACCGACAGCCTTCCAACTTGGAAGGTTCAAGGTTATGGAAAGACCAAAGAGGGGAAGGCAAGCGCAACGAAAACGAGCACAACCTACAGTCCCAACAGAACAAAGAATGTCGATTGTCACTGGACGACGACGAGACCAGTAGGCGATTTGACAAAGCGGTCTAACTACAATTCGAAGCAGCAAAGCAGCACACCACCCAACTTGGGTGGTGTGTACGTCGTGTGAAACTACTTGTTTTGTAGTCAACTAGTCCATCACAATGTCATGCATGAGGAGTACTGTAGGAGTTTAGATTTCGGCTTGTACAATTCGTTCTCGCAAAGCTTCCGCCTTCATAACTTATCTTTGATATTTTTGACCCACCGGTGCAAGCGTGAAGCTCCTCGGATCCCAGTGCTCTGGAAGTTGAACACACAGACGTTAATACTCAAATCTGTGGACAGCAACTGTTTCGCTCTGTTAGAGGTCCTCAGCACAGAGCAGATGATAATACTATTATTGTCCCTGCATGTGGAATTTTCGTAAACTCGGCTTCAAGCCGAGTCTCACGCGAACCGTGAAATTAATTTATTTATGTGGAATTTCATTGCCAATCCAGGAAAGGCAGCACCGGTCCGGAGTACTCCCTGCAACGAAGATCTCCCGGAAATAAATCTAGAATACCATGATAAGCCTGTCTTGTCCGTGACATGGGCCTTGCAGTATTAGTACCATGGTTCGTTACTATGGTTACTAGTATCCGATTCCTAGGTTTCGCCTGCTCATGAGGTTGAACTCCAGGTAGAGTGGTGGTAGAATATGGCGGCGGTGCTAAGTCTTGCCAGGTCACAGGTCTGCAGAGTGCACTATGCCTGTTGTATGTACGGCTGCTCCTGCTGCTGCTGGTCTAATACCCTACACTCAGGCTACAGTGTGTAGTATAGCCGGCTATAACCTCTGCTGCTATGAAGTGTGCCAGTTACTAATTTAGTTTACCTTTCTCAACACCAGATTCCCAATGACATTCGTGACGTGGAGGAAAGTAGCAATATGAATATTCTCCTGGGTTTCATCGTGTAGACAGTGTGTACATGCTGATTGGCACAAGCGATCAAAGGAAGCCGTCTGCGCATCTCCTCGCTCCATATTGTTTGGTGTACATGTATTTACTGTGGTGTAACTGCTAGGTCAGCTTGTACTGTACTGACTGTTGTCCGGGCTGTCCGGGGACGTGATCTGTACTACTGTAGACGTGTACGAGAGCATGTCTGAGAAAACCAGAACATATGTGCAAGTCGATCTCTCAGATTTCGCTCAAATTTTGCAGGTAGGTTTGCTTTGGGGTGTAGATCGACATTCCAAAGCCCGCGCAAAATCTTTTGAAGGGAACCATGAAATTGGCATGCCCCTCAATATTGGCCCAATATTGGCACGATTTATGGGTCTACAAACGAGCCACGGCACAGCGTACAAGAACAAGCTACGAACAAAACTCCATCAAGCCATCATTACCTCACCTTAGAAGAGTTCTTGGGGCAGCACCACTTAGCCACGCCAGCATCCCAGAAGACGAGGGAAATCATCCCTTGACGCCACAAATGATCGTCTTGAAAATAGCCAAGTTACAAGCGCTGATAAAACAGCGAGCTACGTCCTCAATTAGCAAACACTATACACCGGCAGATAGTAGAACACCTCTTCTAGCACTGAGGACATGTCCCCCATCATCCTTTTGGGGTTTTCTTGAAATAAACAATTTTGAATTTTTCCACTCGACCATTCTGAAATACGTCCAAACTCATACCTGCGCAGGAAAGCTCGCCCCTCCGCGACGTCTAGTCAGCAATTTCTACTCCAACACCACTCCCAACGCTGCAGAACAAAGTGTATTGTTGACTCTGACAAGGAAAAGCAGCGGTGATCACTTGTCACTCCAAACGACAAGCTTCTCCTTGCGCCACCAACATTTTTCGTTGCAACAGTTGATGCAAAAGTGACTGAATTTTTGCGTGTAGTTTTTGGATTTCACTGCAAGAGGAATGAAGAAATCACGTGGATCGTGACGTAGAATAATGCTTTCTGGTACACGACACAATGCACACGATCACGATCGTTCCTGAGGCGCTATTCGAAACGGACCATGAGGGAGGAGGTAAGATGCATTATATTTCTTGCATGCTCTGCTCAGAACATGCAGAAACTATCGTTATAACGCTAGCAGTATTGCATTGGCAAGAATTCTTGGAGATATTTCCTCTTGCAGTAAGAACTGGGATGCATTTTTTCACACTAACCTCGCTCATCCCGAACATGGTTCAACAGGAACTACGGCTGGTTTACATGCTGATGATCCACGTAGATCTGCAACAGCAAGGAATGAGCGTGGTCCATGCCATCATTGGCATCAAGGTCGCTTGGAGTTGACCAGCGCGCGGCCAACACTGGTTCCATGAAGTATGTGGCGCGCCCACAGGGCAGATTTCTTACGTCATGAACAACGTGATTTGACCCTACTCGCCATAGTCTCTGTGCTGCATGTTGAGGGAAAGTCCCAGCTGGAAGGCCTACAACACGACATGCGTGCTCTTGAGCTGGACATCAAAATGCACTTGATCCGATCTAGATCAACGGGTGATCCATGTAGTGCAGGAGCGCTTGATCTAGGTGACTCGGAACAACTGCTGAACCGTGATCTACGAGACCTGGCATTCTTGTGTCACGAGACACGTGATTTCATCATTCCTCTTGCAGTAAAATCCAAAAACTACACGCAAAAATTCAGTCACTTTTGCATCAACTGTTGCAACGAAAAATGTTGGTGGCGCAAGGAGAAGCTTGTCGTTTGGAGTGACAAGTGATCACCGCTGCTTTTCCTTGTCAGAGTCAACAATACACTTTGTTCTGCAGCGTTGGGAGTGGTGTTGGAGTAGAAATTGCTGACTAGACGTCGCGGAGGGGCGAGCTTTCCTGCGCAGGTATGAGTTTGGACGTATTTCAGAATGGTCGAGTGGAAAAATTCAAAATTGTTTATTTCAAGAAAACCCCAAAAGGATGATGGGGGACATGTCCTCAGTGCTAGAAGAGGTGTTCTACTATCTGCCGGTGTATAGTGTTTGCTAATTGAGGACGTAGCTCGCTGTTTTATCAGCGCTTGTAACTTGGCTATTTTCAAGACGATCATTTGTGGCGTCAAGGGATGATTTCCCTCGTCTTCTGGGATGCTGGCGTGGCTAAGTGGTGCTGCCCCAAGAACTCTTCTAAGGTGAGGTAATGATGGCTTGATGGAGTTTTGTTCGTAGCTTGTTCTTGTACGCTGTGCCGTGGCTCGTTTGTAGACCCATAAATCGTGCCAATATTGGGCCAATATTGAGGGGCATGCCAATTTCATGGTTCCCTTCAAAAGATTTTGCGCGGGCTTTGGAATGTCGATCTACACCCCAAAGCAAACCTACCTGCAAAATTTGAGCGAAATCTGAGAGATCGACTTGCACATATGTTCTGGTTTTCTCAGACATGCTCTCTTAAGGAGGTTCGCGACGGTTAGCGCCATGTTGGATTTCCGAATTTTTTTCTGAAAAATAATGCCTTTCGGAGTGGAAAAATGGGACGCGATCATGCACAGAAAATAGTTTGACCATGACTTCGCAGTGCTCGAGCGCTCGAGTCGGGACAAGATTTGAGGAAGAAGCTCAGCCACTATAGTGGACTTGCGGATTTGTTTTGACATTGGCGGTTTTTGGATAGCTCGGTTCTCCTGCCGACGTGTCCTGGAGATGAAGACGCGGGAGAGTAATCCGTCACCCACGACGCGGCCTCTCATTCTGCGTACTGGACGATGCAAGAAGCCGAGGAGGGGGACGCTTCTCAAACGATCGATCGAGTTCCTGAAAAACGGAAAGGGCAATCTCCATCACTAACGCCACTGGCACTGGATTCGACTCCCGCGAAGAGGTCGTTCAGTGCCCCTCTTCACGGTCGACGAATCGTTCATCTCAGGTATCTGGCTGTGGGATTGTCTGCGTGCCAGAATCCTGGATGTGGCAAACCTCTGGCGCTCATTGATTGCGTTGAAGAGAAGAGGTACGACATGGGCAGCGTACTTGTCATTCCGTGTCAGCAGTGTGGGATGGAGAATTTTATAGATACAGATAGCCCTGTAACTGCTCAACACCCTGGCCCCCGTGCTTCCACAAGCAACACCAAAGCTGCTTTGGGTAAGTGCGTTTTTCAATCTCATAAGATTTACTCATGATATTTGGGAGTCATTGCCACCCTATGGCTATGGAAATGTATGAGCACACTGTATGCGCGGCGGCCGCGAGCGTCTGTGTGTTTGCATAGACCTGCATGTTTGTGCATGTGTGCACCATATGCATGTATGAACATGCACATGCATATGCGCTCATGTGGACGTGCCCTCGCACACATACTATACACACGTGCATGACCGCTCCCAGGGCATGTTGGTGTTACATGTGTATGCGGGCATCTCCACTCATGCACATGAGTGTGCACATGCATGTGGGTGGGTACGCACTCGTGCGTGAATGTATGTGTGTGTACGCGCGCGTGTGTTCTATTGCGTGTGAGAGCATGCATGTGTGTGTGTGTGTGTGTGCGTGTGTGTGTGTGTGTGTGTGTGTGTGTGTGTGTGTGTATGTGTGCACGGATGTGTGTGTCGATGGTGTGCATTTTTGTGATTGGTGAACACTCTGATCCCTAAACCGCGATACCGGAGCTCCCAAGCTACAGCCTCAGATTGATTTATAGTTCATCGTTGGGAATGAGTTCGCTGCTCATGATGCTGTTGCGGATGTTGCGGCCCTAGCTGAAATTGTCGAAGCTCGCCCTGATGCCAGTATCCTGTAGCACTCTGTCACTTTTGCATCAGCATGTTCGGCGATGGAGTTTGCAGAACATCAGCAAAAGCGGCTGGCCACCAATCAACCGTTGGTCCAAGCAACGTGCTTTTCTAATCAGTTGCAGTGCGGGCAGCTGCCAGTGGGTTGGTGATGAAGCACTTTGTCTTGTCCTACAAACGAAGTGGTGAGCCAGCCATTTCCAGACTGATGAAGGAGCAAGTCGGAGGTAAGAAGCGGGTGACAGTCTCAAGGAAGATTATATTAGTGGTGGCTGAACACCTAGCGAAGAACCAACAGCAACCCAACTGTAAGGAACGCCCTAGCACAGTGTTTCACTTGTTTGTGCGCACCGTAAAATACCATCATTTTTGTCAGTGTGGGGACACGTTCTAGCTCGCATAGTTGAAGAACAAGAGGACTCAATGTTGTCTGATTCGTTCCAAAATGTCATTCATATGGGGCTGTGCTAAGCGCTATCATAGCTACATGTACATGTATCACAACCAAGTACCAACAGGAGAGTAATCATGGAGAAAAGTACCTATCGATAATGCGTGCACCCAGGGTTTTCCGGCAAATTTACTAGTTCAGCTATTCCATCCTTGTATTGTTCTGAACGTCGAGGGCTCTAGTGAGTTTATGTAACACCTATTAACAGCCAAAAATCCAATAAGTTATGACCAAAGCAGCAGCAGAGAAGTACAAGCAATATAGATACGTGAATTTACCAATTTTAGGCAAATTTTGACAGTTTTTTGGATTTTTCTCCAGAATATGCACGGTGACCCCTATTTTCGCCGTGGTAAACCTGTTCCAACCCACGTATAGAACGTGTTTGAAGTATCCACATATGGGGCAAACTCAAAAATAAGCTGCAAAAAATATTCAAAGTTTCATTTTTTGCGTCTTTTTGTTCTTCTCCAGGAAATGACGACCTGGATCCCATCATCAACCAAAGTGTACATTTTTCGGTGTTGATATCATCTTAGTCAATACCTCGAACAGTCTGTAAAATTGTATGTCATATTTTCTGTCCTAACTGATGTTATTTCTCATCAATTTTGGGATTTTGTGTTATTTTGTGTCATCAAGGAAAATTGTGTTTTTGGCAAGACCTATTCGGGCAATTGAAAAACTGATGTTACTAAGCGAAAATATAAGGCTGTACCTATTCAAACCTGATGTCAGATTGGGCTGATGTTGAAATTAATTTTTTGTCCCGAACCCCCTTAAGACAATAAGAGTGGAGATCTCGTAATCCTAGCTAGTGATCAGCTGACGTGAGAAAATAGTCAGCACAATGGGCATGGGCGCGATGAGCAAAAACTTAACCCTTTGTGTACGGACTGTACAAGTTTCGATCCCCTGGGATCGAAACTTTTCAAATTTTCAATCGATCGTAACTCAATCATTTCTGGGTTATTTCCAAAATCTAAATTATGTAGGTCGAAGAGAAAACTCCCAGCTGTCTATTGAAACAATCGCAGAAACACTCTGATGTGCGGTTCCAGAGTTACGAAGCTCGAAAGTCAAATCGCGGCAATTGTCGCTCAATAGCCGCGTGCGCAGATTTGAATAAGGGATTTCCCCATCTTTCTGGGCATCCAGTGACGTAGAAACACATTCAAAATGGCAAACGGACTCGTGGCAGATTGTGAAAATTTTTTGGAAGTAAAAATTAGTTGTTACAAGCATTATTATATTATTTATTATTATGTGCTTGTTCGCGTAGACATCAGCATGGCCTGCAGCTGCATTAATGGGCATGCGAATCATGCAAACCAGCCAAAAATGTTCGCATAAGCCACTTCGAATAGATACAAAAGACCATAACAGTTTCAAAAAAAAGAAGAAATATGCGAAAAGAAGACAAAAACTAGGGTGCCGACACCACTCGGGCACAGATGCCCACCCAACCGCTTCGGTCAGCAGCAAGGGCACGGAACGCCTCCAGATCGACTTTGCTTGACAAGGAAAGTCCAATCCGCTTGGCATCATCTTGTAGTAGCGTCGGTAGTGTGTGTCTTGGTCGTCCCCTCCAGCCCGCTGGACGAGGCTCTGCGAAGTACGCTCCCATGGCCAGGGATGGTGGGGAGTCAGCCGGGAGCCGGAGGACGTGCCCAAAGAGCCTCCACCTAGCTCTCAAGATGATAATGCGGAGAGGAACCGCGCCGGTACGCTCATAGAGCCTCTCGTTCCTAATCCGATTCGGGAACACAATGCCGATTAGCGCCCGCAGCTGTTTTCGGTGGAAGGCCTCAATACGGCTCAGCTGCTGTTTCGTTGGTGCCCATGTTGCACAATTGTAGCAGAGTACAGGGAGTACAAAGGCATTATAGAGCCGGATGCGGAGATCCTCCGAAACTAGCGACCTACGGATCCACAGCGTCCAGAGTTTACCAAAGGCAACAGTTGCCAGTTGCTGTCGCCGTAGCATATCCTCGGCATCACCTAATAGGGACCCGAGTTTCTTGGTGGTTCGCCACTCCTCCTCGATGCGATCAGTGTGCCGTTCGATGTGCGTGTGCTCTGTTTTGGTCTCATTCACTTTCAAATCCCATTCGAGGAGCTTGTTGGATATGGTTGGAAGGAGGGTCCTCAGCCTCTCACCATCAGTAGTCACGAAATCCACATCGTCGGCGTAGGCAGTTTCAGTTGGTAACCCCAGGGAGATATCGGCAGGGGGACGTGGTAGAAGAAGAGGCCGGACATCACGCAGCGCACCCTCAAGGTACACAATGAAAAGAACAGGAGACAACGAGTCACCTTGGGGTGTGCCGCGGAGAGTGGGGAATGACGGGCCCTTAGCGGATGGGAGTACAACCCGCAGTACGGTGTCCTGGAGGAGGTAACTGATCATTCGGATTTCATCCGGCTGCAAGAACGATCCCAGCACCGAGATGAGCCGTGGCCTGCTTATACAGTCAAACGCTTTTGACATATCAATGCCTAGGATATCCAGCGCACAGCGATAGCGTTGGCATCGAGCCGCCAACCATCGGTATGACCACACAACATCTGTGGTGCTTCTGCTGGGGCGGAAACCACTCTGTGTGTGTGCAACGAAGTTGTTGACGTCCTTGTTGATCCTCCGCAGCACAATCAATGATAGAATCTTCCTGAGCGCTGTGAGTAAAACCACGGGCCGTAGGTGAGCGACTGGTCCCCTTGATTTGCCAGGCTTTTGTAACGGAATAAGCGACCCACTACCGATGCTGTTCAGGGGCAGGCCTGTCTCGACGGCAGAGTTGAGGACCTGGGCGATATTGGAGTAGACGAGGGCAGGTGAGTACTTTAGCAGCTCCCCTGGCATGTTATCTGGGCCACTTGACCTGCCATTGTTCAACTTTCCAGCTGCCTGTGTCACCTCTGCCTCAGAAATGGGCCGGTCAAGCCGGCGGTACTGAATAGCGCAATCCTGGTCGGCAAGGCCCGGTCGCCGCAGCAACAGTGCACCAGGCTCCGGTGTGTACAGCTTAGAAAAGTGGTCGGTGATTTGGATGGCTACCGAGACTGGCTGTATTACTTGTCTACCCGCTTCATCATGCACAGTTGTTGTTGTTGTTTTTTATTTGAATTCGCAATACCAAACGGGCAATAAGCCCAATTATATGGAAGCGAATAAAAGAATGCTAAGAATGAGGCATTGGGGTGGATGTTATTTCAAGTGGAAAATACTGATCCCGGGAGGTACTACAAATAGGTACAATGAAAATCTGAAAAGGCCATGGTACTGTCGTTTACCATGCTGGAAGCAGCTACATGGAGAAGGAAAAACAACAAGAAAGACGTTATATCTCATGTATTGGACAAACAGAGCTAACAGGAAAAGACCGTTCGTTATATGCCTATACATACTGTCCGTGTGTGTGTGGGGGGGGGGGGCATGTCACTGTTTCTCTTCTTTTAAAAACGTTTATGGCCTGAGAGTGTACGGGTACACGGCTGCTGCGAAATCGGCCACGGCTTTGCAGGAACGTACACTGGCTGGCAGAGTGTTCCACAGCGCAGGTCCACGGAAGAACGGTCGGCGAGTGCCTGTATTCGTCCTGGCCAGCGGGAGAATGAGCCCGGCGTTGGCTTGATGTCGAGTTGGGGCCGTGGTTGCGGGCTTCAGCTGCTTTGAAAGCGCTGTACTACATTGGCCGTTCAGGCCGCGCCAGATGAGATCGAGGAGTCGGTGGTGTTGTGTCTCCTCGATTTTCCGGAGGGATATGCTCTCCCTTTGGTGGCTTACCGAAGATGTGGGTGGTAGGCTGAACACAGCGCGGATGGCACGGTTCTGAAGACGTTGGAGTTTCCCTAGAGCGAAAGCTGAGAGGGACGTGCTATAGGCCACACTTCCATATAATAGGTCGGGCATCACAACGGATTTTAGGTATTGGACCCTGGCCTTCTGGGAAAGGGATCGCCGGGCTCGCCACAATGCTCCGACTTTCCTGTTCACCTTCGCTGTAACATCGTGGATATGAGGGTCCCAGGTCAGTTGCTCGGTGATGGTTAAACCCAAGTACTTGGCCGCAGTACAAGCAGGTAAGCGGGTCTGATGGCAATTTACAGCGATACTGGTTTGCGCATCCCTCCCACAGATGGACAGAACTTGACTTTTGCGTTCATTCAATATCAGGCCGCGGTTTTCGAGCCAGTCGGCCAGCGCAGTGACGGATGACGAGAGTCCCAGTGAAATAGTTGCCGTGTTGGAACCACTTTGGTACAGTGCAATATCGTCAGCAAATTGTATGCTAGGGGTCGGGTGAGCTACTGCAGCTACCGCTCGGGTGTATATATTGAACAAGATGGGCCCCAATACAGATCCCTGGGGTACTCCACTTGTGCATACTGTGATGTTGCTCAGTTCGCTACCGATGCGGACTTGCTGTGTCCGGTTTGTAAGGTAGCTAACGAGCCATTTCATCACCGTACCGCCAACTCCAATTTCAAAGCAGTCCTGGATCATAATTGCATGCCGCACTTTGTCGAAGGCCTTCGACATGTCAAGGAAGCACACTCCAGAGGAGTCCTTCTTGTCGCGAGCCATTTGCAGCTGATCAACCAGTAAGGCTAGTGCATCACCCGTCGAGTGCTGCCGGCGAAATGCAAACTGAGTTTCCGGGATAGCGTCGGTGTGGTCGAGGTGCCGTACAAGCTGCCGCTGGACCAGCTTTTCCAGCAACTTTGACAAAATCGGAAGTAGCGACACTGGCCTATAGTTTGTCGGCTGAGACGGATCCCCAGACTTGAACAGCGGGCTTACAGCCGCCAACTTGAAACCGGCAGGCACTGCACCAGATTTCAGTGACAGGTTGAAGAGTGTGGTGACAGATGGTGTGAGGACCTCGGCACAGGACTTCAGGAGGAATCCTGGGACACCGTCGCTGCCCGTTGCTTTCGCAGGGTTGACTTGACTTAGTAGACGGTAGATTACGGAACAAGAGGCTGGCTGGAACGTGTGCAGGCTATCTGATGGAAGTGGGCCGACGGGAGAGGCTAGGCATGATGGGCGCTTTGGATCCGTCACAATGTCATGAAACACGTTGGCTACCTCTTCGATGTTGCAGGTTGGTTCGGTTTTCTGCTTCCCGCGTCCGGTGACGGTATTGATGACTTTCCAAATCTGGCGGGGGTTTCTGGAATGTTCTTGGCATTGACGTGCGAAGTACTCATTCCTACAACGGCGATACATGTTCGTTGCCTGAGTTCGAACCTTCCGGTACTGCTGGTGGAGTTGAACATTTCCTTTGTCGGCCAGCCAAAGGCGATGATACCTTTTCTTCTTCTTGTCCAGCTGATAAATGTCGCGGTTTGACCAAGGCACAGGTTCTGCAGATTTCATTGCCCCTTGTACAAGCGGGGCATGTGTGTCCAACACAGTCATAAACCGATCGTGCCAGTGATAGGCTGTTGTTTTTGTCGCTGGAGTAGATGGACTGCATGAAACATCTGTGCTGTATCCTTCTTTGCTTCTACTTCCCTCGCCCGAGCATCCAGCTCATTCGATGCTAGTTCCTTTGCCCGCAGCCGGATGCGGTGTGAGAGGGTGTTCCGCCGATGCTTCAGATCAGTCACTTGCCGTGGATCCCTACTTGTAGTTATCAGCAGTCGTAACCGTTTTTTCTCTTCTGACCAGGAATGTAGCTGATCATCCATGAAACGCTGTTGCTTCTTTGGGGGCTGTGCCGGTCCAATGGTATTCTTTGCCGTTTGCTGGATGAAAGACGAGATCGATGTCCAGTGTGCTTCCGGTGTGGATGTGTCTACTGCGCCGTTGGCGATCCGATGGGTGAGTTGGGACTGGAAGTTTTGACGGCAGGTGTGCTCGCTCAATCTATGAACCTGAAACTTCTGAGCTTTCGCGGTTCTTTTTTGTTGTTGTTATGTGCCCACAGACCATAGATCCTGCTCAGACGGGCGCGTGCGACAACGAGCCGATGGTCTGATTTCACCAGTGTCCCAGCATAGGATCGGGCATCTGTGAAAATCTGCTTCTGGTTGCTGCTACTCAAGATGAAATCTATTTGATTGTATATGTAACAGTTTTCCCCTGTTCTCTATAACTTTACACTCCCTCGCACCTCATGCGTCTTACGCCTGTCTATTAGCACCTTCATTGGCGCCATTGCCACATGTATACTATCACATTTTGCATATAACTGGTCGAGGCACGCTCAACCAGGCCTCTTACTTTTCAAGTTTGATTAAACCTGTTACACTGGTAGCAGAGGATGGTTACTACTCTGCTTTTGGCAGGTGTTCTGGTCGCTCTGCTTACGCTCCTCGTACTCGTCGTTCGGCTGATAAACGATATCAAGACCGCTCAGCGCGTTAGCCAAGGAAACCGAACGATACATCCGAACTCGGAACCGTGGGAGCCAATACCCCGCCTTACGAAAGAGCCGCCTGTGTTTGGAGGAGATTCCGCTACATTCAAAGAATGGACGTTTGCAATGGACATGGCCCTACGGTCGTTGGCACTCCCAAATGCGGCACAGAGGGTCGACTACGCGGCAGGATTTTTGACTGGAAACGCTCGTCTTTGGTTGATAGCGGCATTGGAAGCTAACCAAGTGTTTTCCGACTGGCCTGCTCTGAAAGCGGCACTTGGCGATGTGTACGGACCACGGCACAACGAGGAAACATCGCGTATGGGACTAATTTCCGCAGCGCAGCGCGGGTCGCTGGACGCATACATTGCTGCTTTCACTCGCCTCAGCCTGCAAGTGCCGGAAATCGACCACCACACCAGAGCGCTGCTGTTCGTCAGGGGTCTAGTGCCGCACATCCAGCGACAGGTCATGCGTGAGCATCCACGTACCCTGGAGCAAGCTGTCATGGCAGCAAACACCGTGGAGCAGTCGTCAGGGCCACCGGCGTCGGGGCCACCAGCCAGTAGAGAGTCGCGTTCCGTGCCCAGCTTCCGTGGTCAGGGCCTCCGCAAGCTGACGGACCAAGAGCGTGTCCAACTGCGAGCAATGGGACACTGCTTTGCTTGCAGGAAGCCAGGCCACCTCGCTAAAGACTGTACTGAGGGTGGACAGCGCTACCCAAACGCTGGTCGCCAGTAAGAAAGGGGGTGCGCTTACTGGCGACGACCCAAGCGCCCACGCCGGTACCAGTCGCTAACCGGTTCGGAGCTCTGGAGGTTGAAGACGTTGCTCTCCAGGAACCTACGGAGCCGGAGACACCCATAGCTGTAGGAAATTGTCCCGTTGCAGAAAGGTGTCATGTCAGCAACGTCAGCGTCGGCAATGAACCTGAACACGACCTACTGCGCATACAGGGAAAGATCGGCGGTCGCCGTGCAGTGATGCTGATAGATTCCGGTTCGACGCATGACTTCATTGCAGACAGTTTTGTTCGAAAGCATCATCTTGACACGGATGCAAGCTCAGCAGTGCTGAGCGTAACATTGGCGGACGGCTCGACCAGCGAGGTCCCGCAGATTTCCACACGCACGCTAAGGGTGACAGTCGGGGGCTTCAGTGAGGAACAGCACTTTACTGTGTATCCCCTGACTCGCTACGACGCTATTCTTGGCAAGCCGTGGCTTACAAGGAACAACCCCAGCATCAACTTCCGTACGAACGAAGTTCAGTTGGACGGTGAGCCCTTTGTTGCCAAATTGCCTTCAGCTAACCCGCCGACAGCCGACCGGCCATCTGTGGAAAGCATGTTTATCAGTGGCCGACAAGCTCGTCATGCCCTGAGGAGTGGAGCCGAGGGGTTTCTTGCATGGGTCACTGCTGCAAACGAGGAGAATCGTTCCGGGCCACAACTGTTTGAAGATGATGCTGATGATCTTCCCAGGTCTTGCTGAAAACTAGAATGTCATCCAAGAATACTACAACGAATTTTCGGAGATGCGGTTGCAGAATAGAGTTCATGAGTGACTGAAAGGTGGCCGGGGCATTAGTCAGCCCGAATCCCATGACTCTAAATTGGAAGTGGCCGAACGGCGTATTAATGGCCGTCTTAGAAACATCCGAGTCTTGAATTCTGATTTGATTGTAGCCTGACCGCAAGTCCAACTTGGAGAAATATGCACTGCCCTGGATCGTGTCGAATAAGTCATCAATATTAGGAAGACAAGCTTTGTTTTTGATCGTAATTCTATTCAATTCTCGCCAATCGCACACCATTCTCAGAGTACCATCCGACTTTTTCACAAAAAACACAGGTGCACCGTATGGCGACTTACTTGGCTCAATGAATCCCTTCTCAAGTAATTCTGATAGCTGTGACTGGAGCTCGTCCATCTCTGGTTTCGGCAGGCGGTAGGCGGGTCGAGACGGTGGTCTGGCTCCATCTTCTATCTGGATTTCATGGTCGACTGGTCTCTTCGGTGGAAGCTCATTCGGCAGCTCGTCTGGAAATAAATCCTGGTACCTCTTGAGCAGGTTCTGGATGTCTTGTTGCTCTGATTCCTGGAGTTGTGGCCCGGAACGATTCTCCTCGTTTGCAGCAGTGACCCATGCAAGAAACCCCTCGGCTCCACTCCTCAGGGCATGACGAGCTTGTCGGCCACTGATAAACATGCTTTCCACAGATGGCCGGTCGGCTGTCGGCGGGTTAGCTGAAGGCAATTTGGCAACAAAGGGCTCACCGTCCAACTGAACTTCGTTCGTACGGAAGTTGATGCTGGGGTTGTTCCTTGTAAGCCACGGCTTGCCAAGAATAGCGTCGTAGCGAGTCAGGGGATACACAGTAAAGTGCTGTTCCTCACTGAAGCCCCCGACTGTCACCCTTAGCGTGCGTGTGGAAATCTGCGGGACCTCGCTGGTCGAGCCGTCCGCCAATGTTACGCTCAGCACTGCTGAGCTTGCATCCGTGTCAAGATGATGCTTTCGAACAAAACTGTCTGCAATGAAGTCATGCGTCGAACCGGAATCTATCAGCATCACTGCACGGCGACCGCCGATCTTTCCCTGTATGCGCAGTAGGTCGTGTTCAGGTTCATTGCCGACGCTGACGTTGCTGACATGACACCTTTCTGCAACGGGACAATTTCCTACAGCTATGGGTGTCTCCGGCTCCGTAGGTTCCTGGAGAGCAACGTCTTCAACCTCCAGAGCTCCGAACCGGTTAGCGACTGGTACCGGCGTGGGCGCTTGGGTCGTCGCCAGTAAGCGCACCCCCTTTCTTACTGGCGACCAGCGTTTGGGTAGCGCTGTCCACCCTCAGTACAGTCTTTAGCGAGGTGGCCTGGCTTCCTGCAAGCAAAGCAGTGTCCCATTGCTCGCAGTTGGACACGCTCTTGGTCCGTCAGCTTGCGGAGGCCCTGACCACGGAAGCTGGGCACGGAACGCGACTCTCTACTGGCTGGTGGCCCCGACGCCGGTGGCCCTGACGACTGCTCCACGGTGTTTGCTGCCATGACAGCTTGCTCCAGGGTACGTGGATGCTCACGCATGACCTGTCGCTGGATGTGCGGCACTAGACCCCTGACGAACAGCAGCGCTCTGGTGTGGTGGTCGATTTCCGGCACTTGCAGGCTGAGGCGAGTGAAAGCAGCAATGTATGCGTCCAGCGACCCGCGCTGCGCTGCGGAAATTAGTCCCATACGCGATGTTTCCTCGTTGTGCCGTGGTCCGTACACATCGCCAAGTGCCGCTTTCAGAGCAGGCCAGTCGGAAAACACTTGGTTAGCTTCCAATGCCGCTATCAACCAAAGACGAGCGTTTCCAGTCAAAAATCCTGCCGCGTAGTCGACCCTCTGTGCCGCATTTGGGAGTGCCAACGACCGTAGGGCCATGTCCATTGCAAACGTCCATTCTTTGAATGTAGCGGAATCTCCTCCAAACACAGGCGGCTCTTTCGTAAGGCGGGGTATTGGCTCCCACGGTTCCGAGTTCGGATGTATCGTTCGGTTTCCTTGGCTAACGCGCTGAGCGGTCTTGATATCGTTTATCAGCCGAACGACGAGTACGAGGAGCGTAAGCAGAGCGACCAGAACACCTGCCAAAAGCAGAGTAGTAACCATCCTCTGCTACCAGTGTAACAGGTTTAATCAAACTTGAAAAGTAAGAGGCCTGGTTGAGCGTGCCTCGACCAGTTATATGCAAAATGTGATAGTATACATGTGGCAATGGCGCCAATGAAGGTGCTAATAGACAGGCGTAAGACGCATGAGGTGCGAGGGAGTGTAAAGTTATAGAGAACAGGGGAAAACTGTTACATCATCCCCCTCGCAGCGCTACTCAATCATCTACAGGAAACACACCGTTCTTCTTAAATTACGGTCTAAATCCCAGAGCGCCACCCGACTTCCTCAACCCTATTCAGGGAGGCAGAGATTCAGCTGATTGGTTGCAAGCAAGACAAGACGCGGTCAAGATCTCACAAGATGCGCTAGTGGCAGCTCAAGCTCGTCAGGCCTTCTATGAAGATCGGACAAGGGTCGAGGGAAAGCTGAAGGTGGGAGATTTGGTAATGGTCTACCGGGATTTCCTCCTGACTCCTGAAGCTCGGGACCGACCATCCCATAAATTACGCCCCAAGTGGTTTGGCCCCTTTCCTATAACCCATGTGGTCGGCCCGAATGCCTACAAGCTCAAGTTGCCTCATACCAGCCGCTGTCACCCGGTATTTAATGTGTCGGCACTCCGTGCCTACGAGAAGAACGCTATTCCTAATAGGAGACAGCCTACGCCTCCGCCTATCACGGACCTTGATGGTCATGCCCGCTATGTGGTGGAGAACATTCTCAGTCACCGCCGCCGGCAGAATCAGCTTCAGTACCTAGTCAAGTGGCAAGGCTACTCTGATGCCACTTGGGAGCCTGAACATTATTTGTTGGATGAATCTGGTAATGACATTGTTCCACTTCAGAAGTACAAAACCTTGGCTTCTGCCCGCTGAGTTTTGCAGTTGAACTTCTAGTTTCACCTTACACATTTGTTGAGCTTATTACACTTTATTTGCATGGAGTTTCAGTCGTCTTATTGTGTTACTTCAGTGCGAAGCCTTTTTTCGTCTCGCACGTGTTTGCGCTTATTGTACTCTATTCCACTTGAGCATTTGGGTTATAAGCTCCTTCCTCTCCATAGGAGGGGGATGATGTAACAGTTTTCCCCTGTTCTCTATAACTTTACACTCCCTCGCACCTCATGCGTCTTACGCCTGTCTATTAGCACCTTCATTGGCGCCATTGCCACATGTATACTATCACATTTTGCATATAACTGGTCGAGGCACGCTCAACCAGGCCTCTTACTTTTCAAGTTTGATTAAACCTGTTACAGTATATAGGGATAGAGCAACCGCCGTTTGGGTTGTGCCTCCAACCTGTCCAGGTTGTCAGATGCCTAGCTGGATGTTGAAAGGCAGTGTTACATGCAAAGAGATCAAACGACTCGCAGAAATCCGCTAGCATAGCTCCGCTGTAGTTACGACGTCCACGACCATATCGTCCAGTGCACGAGCCGCCTGAGTCATCCCTCTGGCCGAGTTTGGCATTGAAGTCGCCAGCGACGAGAACGAGCGAACTGGACCTTACTGAACCCAGGCAATCTCCGAGCGCTGAGTAGAACTCGTCGAGATGGACATCATCTGCCGCTACGCGGGTTGCCGTTGGCGCATACACATTGACGAGAGATAAAGTACTTCTCTTGGACAAATTGATTTGTATCGCAGCTACTCGGTCTGATACTGACCATATCCGATGAATACGTTCAAACAGGCTGTTGTGAATAGCGAACCCAAGCCCATAATGCCTGTTCGCCGTTGGTAAGCAGAATATCCTGTAGTCACCAGCTAGTTCGTCGCAGCCGTCCTTTATTTTAGTCTCTTGCAAACTGCAAATTTTAATTTTGTATTTCCGAAGGTCATCAGCAAGCTGCTGTTTCTTTAGGCTTGACGACAAGCCGCGGACATTGAATGAACCCACACCAAAGTCCTGTTCTGTACTACTGTCATTACGTTGAGACGCAAGCGTTCGAAGTGAAGAAGACATTGAGCTCCAAGAGGAGCCTGAGGAACGTCACCTCCTCATCCAAACTTTACAAGCAAGGAGAGCGAAATGGCTGATACAAGACGACTTCTGTCGGAATATTGGCGTTGCAACTAAGACGCTGGGCTGTAGCGCTGGAGTTTTGACCTTCGTGGTGGCAAGTGTGGACTCAATGTGTTCCTCTTGCGACGAGCTTTCCAGGAAGCTCAAGATTGAAAAAATCGTCAAAAGGAGACCAAAGACCTGTGATCGAATATAGCTGTACGGTGTGGTCGTTTGGATCTAATAAGAAACCCATGATAGTCCATCGGCCAAGTCTCAAAATCGAAAGTGGTGATGCACTGAGCTTCCAACTAAACGCGACCATACCCAGCACGTAGAGAATATATCAGAGAACACTATTCCGTTTGTTGGACGTGCCGAATTCAGTCCAGGCCGTCGATACGAAGCGTTCTTCGTCGCCGAGTTTTTTACTGTGCGCTCCATTTGAGAGTGCGCAGAGTTCTGATCGAGAGTTTTTTGAGCAGATTTTCAAATTTTTGAGGCTGTCAGCTGACAGCTGTCAACCCTAAATGGCACTTAGTATGTGACAGGCAATAGGTTTTGGTGCCTCCGTATGCCTTCTAATAAGTTCTATCTTCCTTCGTTTCACTTCGCTACTTCGCCCACCACCTCAGGAGATGACAGCGTACCTGCACTAGTCAGCTTTCGCTAACCCTGTCTCTCTTTCTCCGTCTTAGCGCTCGTCATTCGTGTCCTTCTGCTGGGGCGAGCTTGATACTGTTGTGTCGTAGTTTTTAGGCAATAGTGGCTGTTGTTCGCGTGACGATCAGGATTTATGGAGAAAGACGACGACTCGCCAAGTTCCCATGCAGCCACAGACGGCGTAGCAATTCTTACCGCCAACCCTTCGAGCAACGGAACCGGCCTGAGTTGGAAATCGTGTCTGTGTAATTGTGCCACGATACGGATGAAACACACAGGCTCACATGTGACGAGATGAAGATAATCTCAACAGGCTGACGGAAATCCAACAGGCTCACGGGAACGCTGCAGTTATGGTCGGAGACGCGGAGTTATTTAGTCACTGGTAAATGTTGCATCGAGTGCTGTGTGCTCTAACACAATTGTAAAAATCATGAAAAAGCAAAAATAATGCAATGGTGGGGCTGAGTGGTGTTCTGTGGAGGAGACGTCGCTGTCTCAGTATTCAACGCCGGACCATGTATTTCAAGTCTGTGGTCATGCTCGATCATAAGTTCCTGTATGGCTCCAGTGCCTTCTCAGCATTGTTGGCGGGTAAGCACCTGGATCGTGTCCAAGTACTGCGGCTCTGGTGGCTTGGCTTACCTACTGTGTCCGGGAGATTTTCATCCAGAAGCTGATCTTCCTAGGCTGGAGCTGCTGCTACTCCTGTGCTAGCCCTCAACCACTGGCGCTCCTACTCGGCTCCAGTGTGGGCCATTAACCACCCTGCCCGATTTCGCACTGTTGCTATTCCACACCGTCAGCATTTAACTCTGAGGTCAGACCTTGATCCCTCCCACCATATGCTATCTGTCTGTCTGCCTCTCTCTCACACACAGATGTGCGCGCATACACACAAACACACATGCACACACACACACACACATGCACACACAGTGACACAAACATACACATAGCCAACTTCTCTGTGTTTGGTGATCATCATCTGTTTTCTGATGTGCAAGCTCACCTCTGATGCTGATTACTTCCTTGCTTAGACCCGGTCTGCTATTAGACCAGTCTGCTCTCCCTTCACTCGCTTGTAAATCCTACTTGGAGCAGTAAGGTTGTGTCACTGCTCCTACTGATGTCATTGTTGTGAAAGAAATATCATCGCCATTGGTGGTAATTTTCCATCGTGCATGAATCATTAACAATCATCATCTATGTGTCACGGCCTAACCATCCTCGTAACTCCCCTCATCGTGACTAGTGCTGTACCGTTGAAACCTACTTTGCTTCAGTGTATATTCGCCCCGGGCAAAGCTCTTGTTTTGTTGCATGGTGATCTGACGCAGTGTGCTATAGCCTGTAGGGTAATATGGATAAGATTAGTACAGTCGGCATCGCCTATCGAGTGACCAGGTACATGTATAAGGATACTAGTACATGTATACCGGCTTAACGATATCGGAACACAAATAGCACCATGTGTGCAATATTCCTTTCTAAGCTCACGCTGTGCGGTGCAGATAGTTCATGTGTCGTTGCCAACTTGCCGCATGTGCATGTGCAGCAGGAAGGCACCACATGTCGACTACTACTTATACTGTACAGCATTGTGTGCTTACATGCATCTACGGCCTTGTGGATGCAATTGAGTCTCACATACATGTACATGAAATATTGCGTGTAGTGCGGCATCAGGTGTTAACATACAGTGGCTAAATATTTTTCTCGCAACAATGACCGTATTCACCACAAGTGTGTTTATGTCCAGAGCCAACTCAAGTCCTGTATTATTTATGACCATGACAACAAGACTTCCGGGCTGAAATTCTTCTATGACAGGCATGAACACTTGCCTTACAATTGTTCGTGATTGTACGAAGTACATATTCGCTGTTGCATCAATTTTGCACCATTTACATTGTAGTGCCACTAGTGGTATCACCTGCATGCGTATTGAGTCAAACAAGGTTACCTCTGTATAATTATGCTTATCGTGGCTATCAAGAGCTTCGATGCAAATTCCCAGCTGACGAATGGTGTCCAGCTTGTGTTCAGCTCAGCTGGCACTCACAACTCATAATAATTGCGTTCTAGACGCCAGATGAGATGATTCAGCTACAATGTAGACACAACGTCCGTGTTCAAGAAAGCCGTCACTTCATCTTCTGTCCATCCTCAATAGCACGTTCAAGCAAATACGTCTGAAACACTGTAGCGACAATCCGACAGCGGCGACACGCCGTCTTCTCCGAATGAGCTTCTACCGTTCTAATTCAGATTCCCCCAAAAATGTCAAAATAAATAATAGATTTCCACCAAGCTCGCTAGAATCTTGCGAACCGTCAACATGCAGGCATTTCAAGTGTTCGAGCGTGCGTAGATTCTGCTCAGCGGCTCAAGAACATTCGCCAAGCGAAAAAAAGTCGATGAGAAAGATGTAATGGTGGACGAAATTACGAAAATCGGAAGAAGGTATTCGACCCAGTTCGACTATCCTGGACTGGATTGGCAACGTCCAACAATCGGATTCGTATTCTATGGGGTCTCATGAGCTAGTGTGCCAAAGGGCGTTTAGTTGGAGCTTCAGTGCATCACCTTCGCCGAAAGAGGCCCTTTCTGAGATTTGGCCGATGGACTATGACCACTCTTGATCAATGGACCGTATGCGTGTTAAAACAAAATGGCGTCACGATTTATTGAAAGTGGTATAGTTGGTGGTACGAGTGTTCAAACCAGGGAGTCGTAAAAGCCCGGGAGAGGACACGGCACACATTCCCAGAAAACATCTTTGCCTCGCGCTGCCGGGGAACGCTGCCAGGGAACGCGTAACGGTGTTGCGAGGCAAGGAAATAATAATTATTATTTTTCGAAAATTGTGATGTCTTCTTGAAATACTAATTGGGACATTCTCCGATTTCTCTTAGAGCACGGAGACGAGTGCTCCGTCGAATCTTCTGATCTCTATTTTCATCCTCAATTCTTCCAGCTGCCTCACTCATTCTCTCTCAGTTTATCGAAGTTAATTTATTCTGAGGCGATGGAAATGCAAGATAAATCCCTAATTGTACTTCACTTTTATTTGAGTTGGGGTGAACGAAATGAGATTTGTGGAAAATGACGCCACTTCCCGTGTTAGCCGCTGGTCGTATCATACAGCCCATATTCCATTGCAGGTGATGGGCGAACGTTCGTGTTGAGATCCGCTGAGCTTCCTCGTCCTCGTGGAGTTGAATTTGTGGCAGAAATTGCACTGAATTGCAGTCAAATGGTTGTGAATGAAACGAGATTTGTGGAAAATGACGCCACTTCCCGTGTTAGCCGCTGGTCGTATCATACAGCCCATATTCCATTGTAGGTGATGGGCAAACGTTCGTGTTGAGATCCGCTGAGCTTCCTCGTCCTCGTGGAGTTGAATTTGTGGCAGAAATTGCCCTGAATTGCAGTCAAATGGTTGTGAATGAAACGAGATTTGTGGAAAATGACGCCACTTCCCGTGTTAGCCGCTGGTCGTATCTTACAGCCCATATTCCATTGCAGGTGATGGGCGAACGTTCGTGTTGAGATCCGCTGAGCTTCCTCGTACTCGTGGAGTTGAATTTGTGGCGGAAATTGCACTGAATTGCAGTCAAATGGTTGTGAATGAAACGAGATTTGTGGAAAATGAAGCCACTTCCCATGTTAGCCGCTGGTAGTATCATACAGCCCATATTCCATTGCAGGTGATCGGCGAAAGTTCTTGTGGAGATCCGCTGAGCTTCCTCGTACTCGTGGATTTATGAATTTGTGTCAGAAATTGCAGTCGAGTGGACTTCTGTGCGTGTGTTGTGAGTGAATCGCAACGGCTCCCTTCCTTCAGCATCGTCAACACGCAACATAGAGCATTATTACGCACTTGTTCCATGATTCATGATATTGCCTGGATTCTTTTAAAAACAATCAAAGTGTGTTCCCTATCTATCTACATTGTACGCGGTGACTTTAGCCGAGTGTACAAAAGGTAAACCTATCATTTGTACTTCATAACGGAATTGTGCACAAAAAATGCGCACACACACACACACACACACACACAAACACTGTACAAACACTGTACAAAAGTACAAGCACATGTGCACATACACACGCCTCCCCCCCCCCCCCCACACACACACTCAACTCCCCACCCCCTGTACCATGTGTACTGAGTCTGACAAACAGACACACAATCATGTTTACTGGTATGCTTCCTTCGCCACCAGTTTCGGATTTGGTGTCAACAACGAGTTGTAAAATATTGGTATTTTAGGACTCCCTGCCCTGAAGACGAGCACAGCGCCGTGGATCGAGCAGATCCGGCCGCGCCGGCCTAGCGTGCTTCACTTTCTGGCCGAGGCAAACATCGTCCGCGTGCGCGCATCCCGTGTCCTCTCCCGGGCTTTTACGACTCCCTGGTTCAAACCCATTTGAACTTCATACTGTTCGTCTTCTTTTTGACATGCTCTCTTTCCATCGTCCTTAGCTTTTGTTTGTTGAGAGCTGTTTTGGCTTTCTCCTATACCTCTGGGGGATGCCAAGTGATGGTTTTGAGAGGCTGGTGATGGCTGTGAGCGAGAGTTTGCCGATCGGCGTCGTCCTCGCTATAGCGATGAAAATACTAGTTACTGCGCACCTGGCAGATATCACAACACGTCGAAGCGTCCAGGAGCAAAGGAATCTTGGGTTTTCACTGGAATCTAGTTCCTCCAGCATCATGTAGCCCACCGTCGGTGAATGGCGGTCCAGAAAGGTCGAACCTGGTCTTCTGCAGCATCTCGCAGTCCTGCGAGGCACACTGAATACGCCTGTCATGTATTCTACAAATAAAAATCACGAAGTAGTGGACTTTACAGTGATGAGTGTATCCTGTATGCTGCAAAAGGCGCAGGAAATGTGACTGGTGTCCGTACACTGGACGCCAATATCATACCAGTCTTCTCCTGCAGGATCTATTTGACATTGACATACCGGTATGCAGTGGGTCGACATTGGCCTGGTTTGGCAGCTATCTGCCTGGTTGGATGTAGCAGGTTTGCATTGGCGCGTCGTCCAGTCCGACATTTTCTTGTAACTGTGGAGTACTGGCAGGGTTTGAGAGGTTGCTCGTGCTGTGAACACATCTCTACTGCCTGTCTAGTCCTGGAAGTGCCGTCTCGCCGCTTCCTTGCTCTACAGTCACGCTGTTATTTCGCTTTGTTTCGTGGTGCAGCTCAAAACCTGCCCAACCAAACTGAGCTCGCAACATGGTATGGACAAATTGCACCACTCATGCTGGTTAACTAAAACCGGGATAGTCGAGTAAGCGAGTTCACTCCTTGGGCCATGGCAAGATCTGTTCAGCGCGGGCTATTCCAACCTCCAAGTGCATAGTCACCGATCGATCCATGCGATGGTGGTTGACCTACAAAGAGCCAAGGTCTACGAGTACTACTATTGGATGCTGTCTACATGCAGTCAACAAAATCAAAGTACCTCAGTATGCCCCAGAATAGGGCATGTGCATCTATAGCATGACACAACAGGGGTTCTGGCGGCACCTGTCAAACAAGCAGTAGCGACTAGTGCCAGCTACCTATTGGAGGCTAGCCGCTACAGTCTGTCACTGGAGATAATTATTATGTTCACTGTTTATACTGAGCCCAATCAATGATGCCCAATCAATCTGCCCAATGTGTGTTCTGTTCCACCCAATTATAACGTCCCATCGCATCAACCCTACTACACGCACATGTCGTCACTCTAGCACGACTTGTGTTATTATTGTTTATTTTGATTCGCACGATAAATAGAGCACAATAAACGTTAACTTGACCGAAGGGTGACTGCAGATAGAGGAACACATCGAGGTACAGGTACCGGCATCAATACAGTATCAGAAACAAACAAAAATGAGAGGTACGCAGAAAAAACTCTCGTAAGCCCAAGGGGAAGTGGTTGATGCAGGATGAATGCACTCTCCACGCTCATCTACACTGTTCGTGGAAATGCACACATACATACAATAATATACAACATAGCAATAGCATGCACAGAACCGAACAATTTCATGTTCACACATGCAAGCACAGACCTGAACATTAGTACCAAAAGCCGATACAGACAATATCCCCATACACACAGACGCACACACACACACACACACACACACACACACACACACACACACACACACAATGTCCCATGTATGCGCCCGTGGCGAGAAAAGCACGCAAATCTACAAATGCACTGGATGTGAACCCACAGATTTTCTCTTATAGCATCGATAGCGGATCTGATTCTGAATGAAACACACACACAATACAATCATTGAATGCCCATCCGCAGATGATGGCAGGTCCTGAAAGAACAGGCAGTGTTCCAGTGATGGGGAACAGAACTTCGAGTGGCGAGTGAGGTATACACACACACACACACGTGCGTGCGCGGGCACACACTAAAGTATTCAGAAATAGAATCGACATCGTATTCATTGGTTGGGGAATGGAAAGGAAAATAAAACATTGCTGTAGGTTATTGTTGTAAGGACACTGGGAGCACAACAGAAAGGTAAGCAACTTGCTTTGAAGCAAAGAAAGTTATTATTCCACGGATCTCAGAAGGAAGGAACGTTCCAGAATGCTGCACTGGCAACAGGCGGCCTGCATGTGCGCGGCCCCTGCAGTCGGTCCAGCTGCCGGCCTTGCAGTGCTGAAAAGAATGTGCAGTACAGCATGTCACATAGTATCGCAGCCTGGACAAATAGGCGCTGGGAAATCCTAGTTATGTGCTCACCTACACCACGATGCACCAATCTTCTGAGCTACTTTGGCAACAACTTTGTCCACTTGAGACTCCCATGGGCTGAGCCAGTTGTTGAGGGCTGCACCAAGGTGGACGGCAATGACCGCTGATGGCAAGGCAATCCATGACACACAGTCACTAGGGCATCGTCAACATGGCGCTGAGGCTGGATCGATAAAATCAACCTTTAGGCTGCCGCGGGGTTGACAACGAGGCCGCTGTCTCGAAGCTAGTCAGTCAGCCTGGTCACCGCCATTGACGAACCAGTCGCCACCGCCAGCAGTGGCGGTAGGTTGTGACACGTGTGGTGCAATATTGTCAGCAAATTCAGTACTCAGGATAAAATGAGTGACAAAGGGAACGTTGTGTTTGATAATATTGAAGTGAACAGGGATGATCACAAACCCTGCGCGTACTCCACCGTGAGTTACAAGAAAATTCCGGACTGGACGACGAGCAAACACCAACCTGCTACATCCAACCAGACAGATACTATCACGATAGCTGCCAAACCAGGTCAATACTGACCTACTGCATAATGTCAATGTCAAACAGATCCTGCAGGAGAAGACTGGGGTGTTGGCGTCCAGTCACTGAGTGTACAGACACCAGTCACATTTCCTGCGTCTTTTGCAGCATACAGGATACACTCATCACTGTAAAGTCCACTACTTCGTGATTTTTATTTGTAGAATACATGACAGGCGTATTCAGTGTGCCTCGCAGGACTGCGAGATGCTGCAGAAGACCAGGTTCGACCTTTCTGGACCGCCATTCACCGACGGTGGGCTACATGATGCTGGAGGAACTAGATTCCAGTGAAAACCCAAGATTCCTTTGCTCCTGGACGCTCCAACGTGTTGTGATATCTGCCAGGTGCGCAGTAACTAGTATTTTCATCGCTATAGCGAGGACGACGCCGATCGGCAAACTCTCGCTCACAGCCATCACCAGCCTCTCAAAACCATCACTTGGCATCCCCCAGAGGTATAGGAGAAAGCCAAAACAGCTCTCAACAAACAAAAGCTAAGGACGATGGAAAGAGAGCATGTCAAAAAGAAGACGAGCAGTATGAAGTTCAAATGGTTTTGAACAGGGAGTCGTAAAAGCCCGGGAGAGGACACGGCACACATTCCCAGAAAACATCTTTGCCTCGCGCTGCCGGGGAACGCTGCCAGGGAACGGTGTTGCGAGGCAAGGAAATAATATTAATTATTATTTTCGAAAATTGTGATGTCTTCTTGAAATACTAATTGGGACATTCTCCGATTTCTCTTAGAGCACGGAGACGATTGCTCCGTCGAGTCTTCTGATCTCTATTTTCATCCTCAATTCTTCCAGCTGCCTCGCTCATTCTCTCTCAGTTTATCGAAGTTAATTTATTCTGAGGCGCTGGAAATGCAAGATAAATCCCTAATTGTACTTCAATTTTATTTGAGTTGGGGTGAACGAAATGAGATTTGTTGAAAATGACGCCACTTCCCGTGTTAGCCGCTGGTCGTATCATACAGCCCATATTCCATTGCAGGTGATGGGCGAACGTTCGTGTTGAGATCCGCTGAGCTTCCTCGTACTCGTGGAGTTGAATTTGTGGCAGAAATTGCACTGAATTGCAGTCAAATGGTCGTGAATGAAACGAGATTTGTGGAAAATGACGCCACTTCCCGTGTTAGCCGCTGGTCGTATCATACAGCCCATATTCCATTGCAGTTGATGGGCGAAAGTTCTTGTGGAGATCCGCTGAGCTTCCTCGTACTCGTGGAGTTGAATTTGTGGCAGAAATTGCACTGAAATTGCAGCCAAATGGTTGTGAATGAAACGAGATTTGTGGGAAATGAAGCCACTTCCCATGTATTAAAGCCGCTGGTCGTATCATACAGCCCATATTCCATTGCAGGTGATGGGCGAAAGTTCTTGTGGAGATCCGCTGAGCTTCCTCGTACTCGTGGAGTTATGAATTTGTGTCAGAAATTGCACTTAAATTGCAGTCGAGTGGACTTCTGTGCGTGTGTTGGGAGTGAATCGCAACGGCTCCCTTCCTTCAGCATCGTCAAAACGTAACATAGAGCATTATTACGTACTCGTTCCATGATTCATGATATTGCCTGGATTCTTTTAAAAACAATCAATGTGTGTTCCCTATCTATCTACATTGTACATGGTTGCAGGTCGTTATTTATAAATCTTGATAATTTCAACACTTTTCTACTCGTATACTGAGTACGCGGTGACTTTAGCCGTTTAGGAAACGGAAGGCTCAGCCTCCAGGTTGGCCAGAAAGGTTCTCAGTGAATCTAACCGAAGTCTTGGCGAGTGTACAAAAGGTAAACCTATCATTTGTACTTCATAACGGAATTGTGCACAAAAATGCGCACACACGCACGCACGCGCGCACACACACACACGCACACAAACACTGTAGATCTACAAACACACACAAAAGTACAAGCACATGTGCACATACACACGCCTCCCCCCCCCCCCCCCCCCACACACACACACTCAACTCCCCACCCCCTGTACCTTGTGTACTGAGTCTGACAGACAGACACACAATCATGTTTATGGCATGCTTCCTTCGCCACCAGTTTCGGATAATGGTGTCAACAACGAGTTGTAAGATATTGGTATTTTAGGACTCCCTGCCCTGATGGCGAGCACAGCGCCGTGGATCGAGCAGATCCGGCCGCGCCGGCCTAGCGTGCTTCACTTTCTGACCGAGGCAAACATCGTCCGCGTGCGCGCATCCCGTGTCCTCTCCCGGGCTTTTACGACTCCCTGGTTTTGAACACTCGTACCACCAACTATACCACTTTCAATAAATCGTGACGCCATTTTGTTTTAACATGAATATCGCGGATTACAGGCAAGGTTTGCTAGAGCTCTACTGTAAAAGAAAAAAATTGCATTTGATTACACTTCTTCCAAATCTGTCTTAAATTCTAAATGCTCCCTAGAGTCACTAGCCTATCGTCGTCAAATCATCAGTCTCACTACTTTTCACAGATATGTTTTCCATCATCGTGATTACCTTGCTGATTTCCATTTCAAGATTACGAATAGTGAGCGACGACCAAATAAAATCATTCTTCCCAAATTTAAATCATTGTCTAAGTCTCTCTTCATGTTCCGAACTGCTATTCTATGGAACTGTTTACCCCCCCAGTCTAACATCGGAAGCCTCGCTCTATAAGTTCAAAGCTGCCCTCAGGAAATTTACAGCTGACTATGCTTATGCAATCAACGGAATTCCGCCACCTTGCAGTTGATTTTCCCCATTTCTCTCCTCATCAATCCCTACTTCTCTTTGTACATACATCTACATCTACTGTTCTTTCAATCAAATGAACCCCTCGATAGGCACATTGCCTTTGGGTCATTTCATAATAATAATAATAATAATAATAATAATAATAATAATAATAAAGTTATGACCCGGAGAATTATGGAATTTGAGGCGAGTCGAAGATCAAATTCAGTCTGCGTACATTTTTTTCAGTACATAAAGGGTTAAGATCTTGATAGGCACCCCACGTAACTGTGTCGTTGCAGTGTCTGTTCACTGCGGATTCTACTAATGGTACAAGGCGCGGTACCCTGCACCGAGTTGGCGCTCAAACAATGTAGTCCAGACCACAAAGATGCAAACTACGTTGCTCTGTTTACCGATTACACGCAATGTCCATCACGTCACCACATACTGAGTAGCGTTGGACGAATCGAGAAAGAGGTGTTATAGGGTACAAGTGAAGGGGTAACAATAATAACGAAGTAACTTGGTTAGACTGTGAAGAGTGCGAACTTGTCATAGCAATGGCTACCTTGCTCTTGAGTCGTATTGCGTCAACATGCTGACCACGGATGAAAGTTAGACAAAGGGGAATGTCTTTTGCAGTTTCATCACTGGCCTACTCCTTTTCAAGCTGGCATACCATCACAAACCTGATCGGGGCAATTTTGCCGAAACGAGCGGGTCTGCTCTAAGCTACTTCCTATGAATGAATCTGCAGTAAGTCTACCCACTGCTACTAAAAATATACCGAACTCAGAACGGCTCGTTGTACAATGTGCGATCTCTACTGCTATACATTACTGCCGGCGACAGCGAAAGACAAAGGCGTAAAGTAATGCCTGTTGAATGACGTCACGAACACCGTGGACTCAAGCCGGCACTAGCGCATACTTGCTTCATAGGTAGATTCCTCGCAACAATATAACCCTCTGACTAGCAGAAACGGCACCATTCGTCGAGTCAAAGGCCACGAGTACGCTTCACAACGGGTCATCTCCTATTCTTCTTTACGTTGCGAGACTCCAGCAGTCACTCTCCTGTAATAGTGTGGATCAGGACTATCCTGTCGTTCCGTGGATTCTATCCGTATCTCCCGGACCAGAACTTGCTGCTGTTCTCTGGACAAGCCAGTCACCTCACTAGTTTTGGCTACCATTGTGGTCGAAAAAGTACAGCCAATTTGCAGAGACTCGGTTGGCTGTTTGACACTGCCCTAGTTGTCACGTTCGGAATGTCTTCCTCAAGGAACACGTCAGAAGCAGAAGGCCACCAAGGGATGACGGGAGCTCAACTACCCAGATACACGATGCAGTATTTTCCGCCGTTGGACTCACAACGTCAAAAGATGCCTACTGTACAGGGTAAGGACGAAAGTCGAACATTTTGCAACCTAGTGTACATAATGTCTTGGGATTTTGCACCTGTATGCTCTGTACATAATGTCTTGGGATTTTATGTGCTTCCAGTATCGGATAAAAACTTGAGAATATTATCCTGCTAGACATGGTTTCTGCCCCGTTATATTATTTGCTTTGTAAATTGTCTAGTTTCTGCTCTCTAGCGTGGATGGGACTTCATGTGTGTGTGTGTGTGTGTGTGTGTGTGTGTGTGTGTGTGTGTGTGTGTGTGTGTGTGTGTGTGTGTGTGTGTGTGTGTGTGTGTGTGTGTGTGTGTGTGTGTGTGTGTGAAACGAGCTGTGAATCACGGCATGGAATTGTCTAAGTCAGTCAGTAGAAGCTGTGGAACACAGTCACTACATCTAATCCCCGTCTGGCCAAGACAGTGTAAATGTTTATCAAGCCTGTTAGAATGGACTGGGATGGAGAGCCCAATAGGATTGTATAAGGATTTAGTGAGCAATTCACCTCCCTCCCCTCACCTTCCCCTCCTATGTTGTCATTATAACTTAGGACCTTCCAATTATTTGGAAGGCTGTTGGACTGCGCATCCGAGGCTTGCTAGAGCTGATAGCCAGTTAGTTGTAGAACGTCAGTACCGTCGGTCAGTGTCATGCAAAGTTATGGCATGAGCTGATTGTTCAGTGACTGGTGGTGTTAGTGGACATTATAGCATAACTTGTAGCTCCTTGGTAATTTTTCCTTTCTAGAAAATTAAAAAAAATTGTCAGTGAATTTTCTGTGTGTTCATTGCTGTGTATAACCAATCGAAAATGAAGATCTAATTTTCCTCGCAGTATGACTTTGAATTTGGAATTCAACTTATGTATACAGTCGTGCAGTAAGTTTTACTATAGGGTGGAAAGGTGGTAAATTATAGTTTTATACGATGAGAAGTTAGTTTGTCACTCATGGTAGGAATCTTTGATGGAGCGACTGGGCTGGACAACGATAATTATGCATAGTGATAAGTCCCTATCCACCCTGCACTTTGATCTGATGTAGCAGTTAGCGGAATGTACATGTACATGTACATACTAGGGTGTCAGACCTCAGCAGCTTCGCATGGCCAGTTACTTTATCGGACCTTGACAGCCTAGCACGGCCAACCACTCTACTAGACCTCAGCAACCTGCCATGGATCAGGCTCTTGCACAACCTGCCAGTGGTCGGGAGAGCTAGAGAAGGAGAGCTCTTATTTCAAGCAGTTTTTTTTATATTGAACATGTCCTCGTTATCACAAGTCAGCGAATCTCCTTTTCCTCACGCAGTTAGAATGTCATTTCCTAATTGCAGATCCGGCAATGTGTAGAAAGTAAGCGCACAACACTGACAGTAAAGGTCAAGCAAAAAACAGTAGCAACGAATCAGCTAACTACCCACAGAGACAGTCAGAATGCTCGGGCGAAATGAGTGCATTTTAGCCGCTGGGTTTACTCACTGTCGCTTATCCTTTCTTGACCCAAAATGCAGTAGTCAACGAGCCGCTTGAAACGAAAAGTAAACAGTACTTATTGCGTGGGAATTTGCGAAGAACTAGTATGATTGCGTGGCAATCGTGAAACTTTGGATCTACTGGTGCCCACAAGCAAATCATCGCCAATGGTATATTAACTGTGCTGGTATTGCTGGTTGAATGCACTAACTCCGGGATACTGACAAGTGCGGTGCGACCTTTGTAGACCGTTTCACTGGGTTTTGCAACCAATCAAGGCAAAGTCTTCTACTTCGAACTGAGGTTGAGGAAAGGCGGCACTCAGGGGACATTGCACTGAAACGTTAGGGAGTTGATAGCTGAGCAGAGGATGGCAAATGTACGTTTCTGTGTCACACAGCTGAGCCAATCACGTACTTCTTTGGAGGTAGTCAGGAAGCTGTGTACTAGTACTTGGCAGATTCAGTGCTGTGGAGTGGTTCGGAGGATGGTTTCTAGAAGTCAAGACGGGAAGCTCGCTGTATGACTTTCATTCCTTCCACAGTGAAGCAGGATCCAGGAGAGAAGCCCCAGCAGAGAGTACGATGAGTGCATCACAGTTTCTAAACTGTAGGTCGCCAAGCGGCAGGGAGAACGGAGGAACATGTTGTGCGGCTGCAGAGAGAGGTCGCTAAGGGTTCGGAAGGTTTACACCTGCTCTGGGTCTCCTGCATGAAATCAGAAACTGCAAAGGACCGTTCTTACTATCTGGGGAATCTCTGCCGCAAGCTGTGTGATAAATGATGTTCTCTTCGTGTTGAAAAATGATGTTCTCTTCGTGTTGAAATCCGGAACTACAATCATGTACATGTAATGAGTGGTCAGGGGGGGGGGGGGGGATATTGATACTGCAAAACATGTGTAGAGTGTAAAAAGAAGCCATCATGTACAGCTGCAAGTCGTTCATGTTTTGTTCACTATCAAGTTAGTCAGTATCAAGGTGTTCAAGTCCAATAGTAGGCAATACATTGTACTGGTACTAGTACTAGTACTAGCTCATGACTGGGTGTAGACCACACTTGATCGAAAGAAGTGTTCAGGTTCAAGCTTGTGCCTGTTTCTAGTATTGGGAGCCAAGGGCTTGGAAGGAACCTACTTGCTACTCCAGCGTGATGTCATGCTATTCTCTATAAGTAGATAGTAATGCTTGAAAAGTTGTAGTACGTCACTACGTGTACTGTACTGTAGGCTAGTATAGGTGTGTAGCACTAGCCATCATCATCATCATCATCATCAAAATCATCAAAATCAAAATATTTGCCGGGTTGGAAGGTGGGATCAAAAAAAAAAAATCATCATCATCATCATCATCATCATCATCATCATCATCATCATCATGTGACCAAGCCGCTTTCACGGGCAACACTATTATGAATATAAAACGCAAGGTATTGTAAGAGCAATTTTCTGAAAATAATGTTAAAACACGAAATATAAAAATGCATTATCACACCGTAGCCACTTTTATGGGCAAATTCCAATACAAGGCAATAAGAAAACGAGGATGAAGTTAACCTTTTAACCCAAAGAAAAGACAAAAGATGTCAACAATAGAACTACAAATATAAAAAACAAACAATAGGTCATAAAAACTACTACATCATCATCATCATCATCATCATCATCATCATGAGAAAAGCCTCTTTTACGGGCAAAGCAAATGTATATCATTACAATATGTAAAGTGAACAGGGGAAATCAACACAAAACCAACCGGAAAATGATGAAACACAAAAGCAGTCAAGGAAGTAAATCAATACAAAAACAAGCAATGAACACAGAGTAATAAAAGGGGAAAAACCAAATAGCATTATATTAAGTTGAGGCCAAAGGCAGCACCCTACTCCGCCTGGCGGCACTGGGCCAGAAATGAGTTCGGCTGTCGCCTCTTGCCGTACGAACCGCGGCAACCGCGGAAGCAGGTGACTGCCCATCGCAGCAAGCAGAAAGACAAACGGGTGCGTAGTATGCCCATTACTAGTGGGTACTTCAGCATCATCATCATCATCATCATCATCATCATGATGATGATGATGATGATGAATACTTACCAAGACCCTGCATCCCTCTTTGTGCGTGGTGGCCAGTCTTTATTGTCACAGGAGGGCACAACCCAGGGTGACCCTCTTGCGATGGCCATTTATGCCACGGCTCTCACCCCTCTCGTCAAGTCAGTCGGAACCAATGTTGCAGATGTGTGCCAGGGATGGTTTGCAGATGACTCGGCAGCTGCCGGAGGGCTCTCCCCATTGCGAAAGTGGTACAACCTCCTTAAGGAAGAGGGCCAAAAATACGGCTACAACATCAACGAAACAAAAACGCAACTACTCGTCAAGCCTGGCTTTGAGTCCTTGGCTGCCGAGACTTTTGGTGACACAACTATTGTAACAGTTTTCCCCTGTTCTCTTTAAATTTACACTCCCTCGCACCTCGTGCGTCTTACGCCTGTCTATTAGCACCTTCATTGGCGCCATTGCCACATGTATACTATCACATTTTGCATATAACTGGTCGAGGCACGCTCAACCAGGCCTCTTACTTTTCAAGTTTGATTAAACCTGTTACACTGGTAGCAGAGGATGGTTACTACTCTGCTTTTGGCAGGTGTTCTGGTCGCTCTGCTTACGCTCCTCGTACTCGTCGTTCGGCTGATAAACGATATCAAGACCGCTCAGCGCGTTAGCCAAGGACACCGAACGATACATCCGAACTCGGAACCGTGGGAGCCAACACCCCGCCTTACGAAAGAGCCGCCTGTGTTTGGAGGAGATTCCGCTACATTCAAAGAATGGACGTTTGCAATGGACATGGCCCTACGGTCGTTGGCACTCCCAAATGCGGCACAGAGGGTCGACTACGCGGCAGGATTTTTGACTGGAAACGCTCGTCTTTGGTTGATAGCGGCATTGGAAGCTAACCAAGTGTTTTCCGACTGGCCTGCTCTGAAAGCGGCACTTGGCGATGTGTACGGACCACGGCACAACGAGGAAACATCGCGTATGGGACTAATTTCCGCAGCGCAGCGCGGGTCGCTGGACGCATACATTGCTGCTTTCACTCGCCTCAGCCTGCAAGTGCCGGAAATCGACCACCACACCAGAGCGCTGCTGTTCGTCAGGGGTCTAGTGCCGCACATCCAGCGACAGGTCATGCGTGAGCATCCACGTACCCTGGAGCAAGCTGTCATGGCAGCAAACACCGTGGAGCAGTCGTCAGGGCCACCGGCGTCGGGGCCACCAGCCAGTAGAGAGTCGCGTTCCGTGCCCAGCTTCCGTGGTCAGGGCCTCCGCAAGCTGACGGACCAAGAGCGTGTCCAACTGCGAGCAATGGGACACTGCTTTGCTTGCAGGAAGCCAGGCCACCTCGCTAAAGACTGTACTGAGGGTGGACAGCGCTACCCAAACGCTGGTCGCCAGTAAGAAAGGGGGTGCGCTTACTGGCGACGACCCAAGCGCCCACGCCGGTACCAGTCGCTAACCGGTTCGGAGCTCTGGAGGTTGAAGACGTTGCTCTCCAGGAACCTACGGAGCCGGAGACACCCATAGCTGTAGGAAATTGTCCCGTTGCAGAAAGGTGTCATGTCAGCAACGTCAGCGTCGGCAATGAACCTGAACACGACCTACTGCGCATACAGGGAAAGATCGGCGGTCGCCGTGCAGTGATGCTGATAGATTCCGGTTCGACGCATGACTTCATTGCAGACAGTTTTGTTCGAAAGCATCATCTTGACACGGATGCAAGCTCAGCAGTGCTGAGCGTAACATTGGCGGACGGCTCGACCAGCGAGGTCCCGCAGATTTCCACACGCACGCTAAGGGTGACAGTCGGGGGCTTCAGTGAGGAACAGCACTTTACTGTGTATCCCCTGACTCGCTACGACGCTATTCTTGGCAAGCCGTGGCTTACAAGGAACAACCCCAGCATCAACTTCCGTACGAACGAAGTTCAGTTGGACGGTGAGCCCTTTGTTGCCAAATTGCCTTCAGCTAACCCGCCGACAGCCGACCGGCCATCTGTGGAAAGCATGTTTATCAGTGGCCGACAAGCTCGTCATGCCCTGAGGAGTGGAGCCGAGGGGTTTCTTGCATGGGTCACTGCTGCAAACGAGGAGAATCGTTCCGGGCCACAACTCCAGGAATCAGAGCAACAAGACATCCAGAACCTGCTCAAGAGGTACCAGGATTTATTTCCAGACGAGCTGCCGAATGAGCTTCCACCGAAGAGACCAGTCGACCATGAAATCCAGATAGAAGATGGAGCCAGACCACCGTCTCGACCCGCCTACCGCCTGCCGAAACCAGAGATGGACGAGCTCCAGTCACAGCTATCAGAATTACTTGAGAAGGGATTCATTGAGCCAAGTAAGTCGCCATACGGTGCACCTGTGTTTTTTGTGAAAAAGTCGGATGGTACTCTGAGAATGGTGTGCGATTGGCGAGAATTGAATAGAATTACGATCAAAAACAAAGCTTGTCTTCCTAATATTGATGACTTATTCGACACGATCCAGGGCAGTGCATATTTCTCCAAGTTGGACTTGCGGTCAGGCTACAATCAAATCAGAATTCAAGACTCGGATGTTTCTAAGACGGCCATTAATACGCCGTTCGGCCACTTCCAATTTAGAGTCATGGGATTCGGGCTGACTAATGCCCCGGCCACCTTTCAGTCTCTCATGAACTCTATTCTGCAACCGCATCTCCGAAAATTCGTTGTAGTATTCTTGGATGACATTCTAGTTTTCAGCAAGACCTGGGAAGATCATCAGCATCATCTTCAAACAGTTCTAGAAACACTTAGAAATAGTGAGCTGTATTGCAAACAGTCTAAATGCGAATTCGGCGTGAGAGAAGTTCTCTTCTTGGGGCATAAAATCAACGGCACATCAATTTCCCCTGATCCCAAGAAGATAAGTGCTGTGGAAACATGGCCAACTCCGTCGTCAGTAACTGATGTGAGGAAGTTTCTTGGCTTTGCAAACTATTTCCGAAGGTTCATAGATCGACACTCGACCATCTCTCGTCCATTAGAAGGAATCACCGGAAAAAATTCACGCTTTGAATGGAGCGCTGCTAGACAGAAGGCATTCGAGTCTCTAAAATCAGCATTACTCGAGGCGCCAGTGTTGCAACTGGCCGATGTTGAGAAAAGCTTCATGGTAGAAACTGACGCAAGTGACTTTGCCGTGGCGGGTGTGCTCCTGCAGCAGGGAGAAGATATGGATTTGCATCCCGTAGCCTATTGTAGTCGGAAACTGTCAGCTGCAGAACGCAACTATACTGCGGCCGAGAGGGAAACGTTGGCTGTGGTATTTGCATTAAAGTGCTGGAGAATCTATCTATTCCGCCACTTTGACCTGATGACTGATAATATGGGTGTTGTCTATTTACGAACCAAACCGACTCTCACCAAGCGTGAGGCAAGATGGGTAGAGTTTTTAGCTGACTATGACTTTACGGTCTTTCACAAACCAGGAAAGAAAAACATTGCCGACCCGCTTTCACGCCGTCCAGATCTGTTCAGTGATTCTGAAATAGGCGGGTCATCCTATCCTCCTAACATTCAGTTGAATGCCATAGAGCATACCCTAGAGATTAATCCAGACTTAGCGCAGTTAATTGTCAACGGTTACAAGTGCGACAAGGATCTTGCTCCCATTATCAGGAGACTGAAAAATTCAAGCCATGACAATCTGCACGACCGTTACCTTCTAAATGAAACACCCGGTTATCTTTATCTCAGATCTTCACCACAGAACAGGTTATGCATTCCAAAGAGTAGCAAACTCCGACTCGCCCTGCTTCAAGAATACCATGACTGTGTGACTGCGGGGCATCCCGGTCGAGATCGCACCTATTTCAGACTCTCTAGATATTTCTATTGGCCCAGAATGGGACTGGATGTAAAGGCGTTTGTCAAGTCATGTGACGTCTGCCAACGAGTTAAAGGCGGCCAGCTAAAAACTGGTCTCTTGCAGAATTTACCAGTGCCCAGTCAGCCGTGGGCAGATATCTCGATGGATTTTATCATGGGTTTGCCTAGGACCGATACAGGTCATGATGCTATATATGTATTTGTAGACCGCTTGACAAAGTGTGTACATTTAGCACCTACTTCCTCTACTATTGACGCTAAAGGAAGTGCTGATCTGTATATTCAACATGTATTTCGACTTCATGGTTTGAGTTCTAGTATTGTATGTGATCGTGATCCAAGATTTACGGCAGCATTTTTTCAGGAATTGTTTGATCGCTTAGGAACGAAACTAGCATTTAGTACTGCCAATCACCCTCAGACAGATGGCCTAACTGAACGAGTAAACAGAATAGTAGAGGATGTGCTGAGGGCTTTTGTAAATCATAAACAAGATAACTGGGATATGCTCCTACCTCTCTGTGAGTTTTCTATCAACAGCGCTACTCAATCATCTACAGGAAACACACCGTTCTTCTTAAATTACGGTCTAAATCCCAGAGCGCCACCCGACTTCCTCAACCCTATTCAGGGAGGCAGAGATTCAGCTGATTGGTTGCAAGCAAGACAAGACGCGGTCAAGATCTCACAAGATGCGCTAGTGGCAGCTCAAGCTCGTCAGGCCTTCTATGCAGATCGGACAAGGGTCGAGGGAAAGCTGAAGGTGGGAGATTTGGTAATGGTCTACCGGGATTTCCTCCTGACTCCTGAAGCTCGGGACCGACCATCCCATAAATTACGCCCCAAGTGGTTTGGCCCCTTTCCTATAACCCATGTGGTCGGCCCGAATGCCTACAAGCTCAAGTTGCCTCATACCAGCCGCTGTCACCCGGTATTTAATGTGTCGGCACTCCGTGCCTACGAGAAGAACGCTATTCCTAATAGGAGACAGCCTACGCCTCCGCCTATCACGGACCTTGATGGTCATGCCCGCTATGTGGTGGAGAACATTCTCAGTCACCGCCGTCGGCAGAATCAGCTTCAGTACCTAGTCAAGTGGCAAGGCTACTCTGATGCCACTTGGGAGCCTGAACATTATTTGTTGGATGAATCTGGTAATGACATTGTTCCACTTCAGAAGTACAAAACCTTGGCTTCTGCCCGCTGAGTTTTGCAGTTGAACTTCTAGTTTCACCTTACACATTTGTTGAGCTTATTACACTTTATTTGCATGGAGTTTCAGTCGTCTTATTGTGTTACTTCAGTGCGAAGCCTTTTTTCGTCTCGCACGTGTTTGCGCTTATTGTACTCTATTCCACTTGAGCATTTGGGTTATAAGCTCCTTCCTCTCCATAGGAGGGGGATGATGTAACAGTTTTCCCCTGTTCTCTTTAAATTTACACTCCCTCGCACCTCGTGCGTCTTACGCCTGTCTATTAGCACCTTCATTGGCGCCATTGCCACATGTATACTATCACATTTTGCATATAACTGGTCGAGGCACGCTCAACCAGGCCTCTTACTTTTCAAGTTTGATTAAACCTGTTACAACTATCCACGTCAAGTCTCGTGGCGTACAGTATCTGGGCGCTGCTATCGGGACTGAGGCATTCCTCGGAGAATTCAAAGAGACAAAAGTAGAAGAGTGGGTGAAACATACAGAGATTTTAGCAAATTATGCCGCATCAGAGCCGCATGCAGCATACTCTGCGTTGACCCATGGCTTAGTCAACAGATGGAACTATGTGTTTCGAACTATGTCTGTTTCTGCGGAGGACTTGGCGCCGTTGGAGCGGGAGCTTCACTCCTCACTTCTACCGGAGCTCGTGGGACAACCGAGCGTGCCTCTGAAAGACATTGATATTCTAAAGCTCCCGACACGGGATGGTGGGATGGCCCTTCCGGACCTCACGACTCGACCACGGTTTGAGCAGCAGGGCTCCAAGCAAGTGTCCGGACCTATGGTGAAGGAGGTTCTGGGCGATTTCGCTAAGGATAGCGATCCAATTTCTCTCGCTGGAGATGTGCCGGCTTCTGCAGATACTGCTGACCGTGGTGGAGCGTCTCCCACTCCCACGATGACGGCAACGGAGGTGCAGCCGCGGGAGGTCGCTGGCAACTCAAACCCTGGACCGGATGTGGCTGCTGATGTTGCTGGTGCTGGTACCCCCTTTCAGAGGATGATCGATGAAATGCGTCACAAAAAGCGTGTCGTCCACACCGAAAACCGGGAGCGCGCAAAGGCAGCCAGGAACAAAATAGTGGACACGAGCGATGAGATGACGAAGCGACGAATAGAAGAACACACGGAGAAAGGATCATCCTCATGGCTGAGCGTGCTGCCCCTGGCGGAGCATGGCTTTCGTCTCACCAAGCGTGACTTCCGGGATGCTCTGGCATTGAGATATGCATGGCCGCTAGCCAATACACCAGCAACCTGTGTGTGTGGTGAGCTGTTCTCAGTTGAGCATCAGCTATGTTGCGCCAGGGGCGGCTTCCCGACACTTCGTCATAACGAGATACGTGACCTGCTGGCGAGGGAATTGACTGAAGTCTGCACTGCCGTTTCGACAGAACCAGCGCTGCAACCTCTTTCTGGTGAGAGGTTTCCTCTTCGGTCAACGAACCGCCGAGAGGATGCGCGCCTGGACATAGCCGCTCGAGGGTTTTGGACCCGTGGGGAGGAAGCTTTTTTTGATGTAAGGGTATTTTGCCCAGATGCTCCTTCCTACGGGTCCAGAACCCTTCCTGCATTGTACCAGCAGCACGAGCGGCGTAAGTGGAACGAATATGGGCCAAGAGTCACAAATGTAGAAAGAGCCGCTTTCACACCTCTCGTGTTCTCTGTGCATGGTGGTTGTGGGAGGCTGTGCAATGTGTTCCTCAAGAGACTGTGCCAGATGCAGGCCGAGTCATCGGGATCTCACTATTCCCAGGTCATTGGTTTACTCCGCTGTCGGCTGTCTTTTGCTTTGCTGCGTGCTGCTGTGTTGTGCATACGTGGGGCTCGGTCACGGTACCACCATCCGGCGAGATGTTTTCATGATGTCTCGATTGCCGTGGCCGAGTCAGGTCTAGTTTGTTAAGTATCGTGCTGTGTCCTGACTGTGCATGCGGGATTGGTATGGCGCTTACCCTTTTGTTGCTGTTTTGTTGCTTTCATGCCTTTAAGCACGTAATGGTGTTCATTTGTTGTATTTCATGGAAAAACGATCTTTGCGTTGGATTCATTTAAACTATTATTTGTGTAGGGTTCCACTCCTTCATCTTGGGAAATTGTGTTTTGTTTGCCCAAAGAAGTGGCTTCATCACCATCAAAAAAAAAAAAAAAAAAAAAAAAAAAAAAAAAAAATCATCATCATCATCATCATCATCATCATCATCGTCTCACCAAGCGTGACTTCCGGGACTTCCGGGATGCTCTGGCATTGAGATATGCATGGCCGCTAGCCAATACACCAGCAACCTGTGTGTGTGGTGAGCTGTTCTCAGTTGAGCATCAGCTATGTTGCGCCAGGGGCGGCTTCCCGACACTTCGTCATAACGAGATACGTGACCTGCTGGCGAGGGAATTGACTGAAGTCTGCACTGCCGTTTCGACAGAACCAGCGCTGCAACCTCTTTCTGGTGAGAGGTTTCCTCTTCGGTCAACGAACCGCCGAGAGGATGCGCGCCTGGACATAGCCGCTCGAGGGTTTTGGACCCGTGGGGAGGAAGCTTTTTTTGATGTAAGGGTATTTTGCCCAGATGCTCCTTCCTACGGGTCCAGAACCCTTCCTGCATTGTACCAGCAGCACGAGCGGCGTAAGTGGAACGAATATGGGCCAAGAGTCACAAATGTAGAAAGAGCCGCTTTCACACCTCTCGTGTTCTCTGTGCATGGTGGTTGTGGGAGGCTGTGCAATGTGTTCCTCAAGAGACTGTGCCAGATGCAGGCCGAGTCATCGGGATCTCACTATTCCCAGGTCATTGGTTTACTCCGCTGTCGGCTGTCTTTTGCTTTGCTGCGTGCTGCTGTGTTGTGCATACGTGGGGCTCGGTCACGGTACCACCATCCGGCGAGATGTTTTCATGATGTCTCGATTGCCGTGGCCGAGTCAGGTCTAGTTTGTTAAGTATCGTGCTGTGTCCTGACTGTGCATGCGGGATTGGTATGGCGCTTACCCTTTTGTTGCTCTTTTGTTGCTTTCATGCCTTTAAGCATGTAATTTTTTTTTTTTTTTTTTTTTCTACAAAATCCACATATCTCCAGACACTGGGGTGAATGATGGAGTGTGGTGGTGGGGCCCATTAAGCTCCGCCGACCAGAGGTCTCGGCTTCATAGCTCCATGGACGCACCAAAGGGATATTGGGTGGGGAGGATTAAATTGTAAAAGAAAACAGAAGAAAGAAAATGGAAAGATTGTATTGCTCAGTGAGCAAAAGAATAAGTTGAATATTGATGTGAACGCTGTTAGACTTTTAAATTCAAGAGGAGACTGTCCGTGAGGAGAGATTACATGTATGTCCAAGCAGGGTAGGACACTGTACCCTCTTACTCGCGTATGCTATGAGTGGCCCAGTGCCAGTTCGTTCTGAGGAGATGGTGATAAGCTGCTGTCTTGAACTTTTGGATGTTCTTTGGGTGAAATGGGTGGGGAATGATAGAGGTAGGCAGCTGGTTCCAAATTGGGATGACGGAGTGGGGAAAGGCTCGGCTCACATTGTTCCGGGAATTGGCAGGAAGAACATTCTGTAACTGATGGGGATGCGCGGTGGACAGTCGTACAGCCTGGAGGGTGAGGCGTGTGGTCCTGGGTTGGTGTGTCGGGGGTGGAGCCATTCTCGAGAGAAGAGCGGGAGAATTATCGCAAAGGGCTTTATACAGGAGGCAGAGGGCAGCGATGGTGCGGCGAATTATGAGGCTAGGAAGCCAGCATTGCGGATGTATTGCCTTGATGGCTCGCTCCTGCACCCAGTCCAGCCGATTCAAGTGGGAAGGAGCTGCCCCCATCCAGACGATTGGGCAGTACTCCATAACCGGCCGGACAAAGGCTTTGTAGGCTCGAAGCCGGGCAGGAATAGTCAGCAAGTGAAATGCCTTGCGCAAGGCTCCAAGTCTCTGCGTTGCTCGGACTACAACAGTTCGGATATGCTGGCTGAATTTTAGCTGATGGTCAAACGTGACGCCGAGTACTTTGATGGAGTGCTGCTCCTCGACAGGAGTTCCATTGAAGACAATGGGGGGTATTGGCCAGTCCCGACGATGGTGGGAAATTGTAAGGGCCTGAGACTTGGCTGGCTCGAACTGCACTTTCCAATCCGAGCCCCAACTGGATACTAGGTCGACAGCAGCCTGGAGTACTCTAGCGTTGTCAGGAACAGCAGCGAGCGTTGCAATTTCGGCGTATAGGGTTGTGTCATCGGCGAATGAGGCAAGGTTGGAGCCGATTGGGAGGTGGTCTTCAAGGTCGTTGACGTAGACCAAGAATAAGGTGGGCCCCAGGATACTGCCCTGTGGCACCCCAGCCTTAACTGGGCGTCTGGCTGATGTCTGGCCGGAGATGAGGACTTGAAGTGTGCGGTTGCAGAGGTAGTCTTGGAGCCACCGATGCAGGTCTCCCGAGATGCCATACACTCTAGCCTTGTGCAACACACCAGTGTGAGACACCCGGTCAAATGCTCCAGCAATGTCGATGGCCAGCACTCGAGAAGCTCCTTTATCTCCGGCGGTGTGCACCCACTGGTGGTGGAGAGCAGTCAGCAGGTCTGCTGCACTGTGGCCGCGACGGAATCCAAATTGCCGTTCTGACAGGACGTGATTCGTCTCCATGAAGTTGCTCATTGCCCTGTTGACTATGGTCTCCATGACCTTGGAGAGGATGCTCAGTAACGACACTGGTCGATAGTTTGATGGCGACGATTTAGACTTGCGCTTGTGGACTGGAACTACGTTTGCAACCTTCCACTGTTGTGGCTGACTACCGGAGCGAAGACAGCATGTAAATAGTTTTGAAAGCGGCCGTGCCAATTCTGCAGCGCAAGCTTTCAAGACGCGGGCAGGTATCCCATCTGGACCAGTGGCCTTGGTGGGGTTGAGCTGGCGGAGAGTTCGCTCGACTGTGGTTTCGCGAAACCGGACGGTGAAGAGGTTGCGGTCAGTACGTGGTCGGACGTAAGGAAATGGAGCGGATAGGTCGTCTGCCCCTAGACTGCATTTGTTGGCGAAGTGTTCGGCCATGCACTCTGCTTTGCTGCGGTTGGTGTCGTGCTCCGTACCATCGGTGCTGCGGAGAGTAGGTATGGATGGGCTGTTTCCGTGGCCAGAGGCCTTCTTGATGGTTCGCCACCATTCACCAGACGCCATACACCCAGAGGCTAACTTCTGCGCCAGGCTTGCTGTGAATGCCTGCTTGGCAGTTGCCAGGCAATGGTTAGCCGAGTGCTTGGCGACATTGTAACGGGCTTGCAGCTGGGCACTTGACCGGTCGGCGCAGAGTCTCCTCCATGCTCTTTGTTTCTGTGCTACAGCCTCAGTGCATTCCGGTGTCCACCAAGAGGGGTTAGATGGTTTCATGCACAACTGCTTAGACGGTATGTATCGGCGCATTCCTTCCAGAATATTCTGGGTCAAGTGCATACACATTGCATCAGGATCATCACTGACAGTGGACTGCCAATCTGTTGTTCTAAAGAAGTGGCGGAGTCTGTCCCAGTCTGCGCGTTGGTAACGCCAGACAGTTCTGGTCACTGGTGGTTCCTCTGCTGTACTTACATGAAAGTCAGCTAGGACACAGGCATGGTCAGAGTTTCCCAGAGGTGCTAAGGTATTGACGGTCGCATCTCCCGGTAGGTCAGTCATTATTAAGTCGAGTGGGTTAAGGCCCCTGGTGGGCTCATGCACGTGCTGCTCCAAGCAGTGAAAAGCACACATGTCTTCAGTGTACACACCTGCATGAGTTGTCTTGGTGCTGCCGAGCCAATCCACGTTGTGTACGTTAAAATCTCCAGCCAATACCACATATTGACAAGATTTACGGGCCAGGTCAATGCCAGCACTGATGGCTTCAAGGGTACTGATGTCATTGTCGTGGCAGGAGCCAGAGCGATATGCAGCACACACAGCCACTGACTTCTTATCCACAGTTCTGACACTCAGCCAGATTAGCTCCTCATTACCGACCTGGATGTCATCGAGTTCTCGGAGGGCCAGACTGGCTTTAACCCAAACCGCAACTCCTCCTCCATGAGCTGTTCGATCCTTCCGCAGTGGGGAGTAGTACCCAGGCAAGGACAGTTCGGAATCAGTAGCCTTCTCAGGGGTTAGCTTGCTCTCTGTGACAATGGCAATGTCAGGTTGGTGAACGTGTACAGCATGGTGAAAGTCACCAAGTTTACTCAGTAGTCCAAATGTGTTCGTCAGCAGGATCCGAAAGGATCTAATTGGAGCTTTGAGCTTGAGTGTCGGAGGACTCGGAGAGAGCGTCACTGTGTGAGCCGGACAAGGTGTCCCCCTTTGGAGCATCACTGAGAGTGTCACTGTGTGAGCCGGACAAGGTGTCCCCCTTGGGACGCTCACGGTGGCGCCAAACCCGCGCGTACAGTGGGCGAGGCCAAAAGTTTGGCGCAGTGGCGATTTCAAGGTCAGTCGCATCGATCATCAAGCGGGCAGACACTTTCCCATCTTCTGTGGTGTGTATGCTGCACTGGTGAACCTTCACCGGTTTGTTTACTGCTGCAGAGCGTTGCTCAGTGAATTCCTTGACACTTTCTTCACTGCTATGTGAGTTCAAATTGCCCACATAGATTACGGCTTTCTTCACTCTGTGAGGTTCGTTTGATACCAGTTTCCACGTGTCATCCGTGATTGGCTCTAGCTTCAGTGGCTTGGGCTTGACAGTGGGCCGCTCAATTGCCTGGGACTTGTTCTCATCCTCCGTTGACGTTTCATGGTCACTGGCAGGGTCACCCACGCTACGGGAAGTGCTACGGTGTTCGTCTGCATCAGTGGTACACGTGGCAGCCTGGCCTGCGCGAGTACGGGTACGCTTGCTGGTTCTTCCCGCTGTACTCTCCATCGTACGCTGGCTGTGCTGGTTGTGGGCAACTGCTGGAGGAGTCAGGGGAGAAGCACCTGCTGCGACAATGGCGGACTCCCTGAGGGCGACAACCTCCTCGTTCAGGCCTGCAATTTGCCTCGATAAATCATCAATCCTATTCTTTAGTCGTGTCTCGCGGTCTGCGGACTCCGTCACAAATGTTGCCAGCGTCTTTACTACGTCTAAAATCGAAGACTCGATCCCGGGGAGGGAGCACAACAATTTTACCTCCGAATCCGTCAGCCCGCGAACGGCAGCTTTTGCTGGAGGCATGGCGGAGGTAGGCCAAAGCTATCCGATGTCTACCTAGTTTCCTACTACTACTACTATACCTAATGTTTGAAACCAGGCCGGCCTGATGCCGGTTTCCTGGCGAGAAACTGTGGGAGCCTCAGAGCGCGAAAACCTGCACCCTGCTCCAAAGTTTGAAAAAAAAAGATTGATGAGAATGGTGTTCATTTGTTGTATTTCATGGAAAAACGATCTTTGCGTTGGATTCATTTAAACTATTATTTGTGTAGGGTTCCACTCCTTCATCTTGGGAAATTGTGTTTTGTTTGCCCAAAGAAGTGGCTTCATCACCATCAAAAAAAAAAAAAAAAAAAAAAAAAAAATCATCATCATCATCATCATGTGACCAAGCCGCTTTTACGGGCAACAATATTATGAATATAAAACGCAAGGTATTGTAAGAGCAATTTTCTGAAAATAATGTTAAAACACGAAATATTAAAATGCATTATCACACCGTAGCCACTTTTATGGGCAAATTCCAATACAAGGCAATAAGAAAACGAGGATGAAGTTAACCTTTTAACCCAAAGAAAAGACAAAAGATGTCAACAATAGAACTACAAATATAAAAAACAAACATCAGGTCATAAAAATATAAAATATAAATTATGAGAAAAGCCTCTTTTACGGGCAAAGCAAATGTATATCATTACAATATGTAAAGTGAACAGGGGAAATCAACACAAAACCAACCGGAAAATGATGAAACACAAAAGCAGTCAAGGAAGTAAATCAATACAAAAACAAGCAATGAACACAGAGTAATAAAAAGGGGAAAAACCAAATGGCATTATATTAAGAATCATCATCATCATCATCATCATCATCATCAGCTATGTTGCGCCAGGGGCGGCTTCCCGACACTTCGTCATAACGAGATACGTGACCTGCTGGCGAGGGAATTGACTGAAGTCTGCACTGCCGTTTCGACAGAACCAGCGCTGCAACCTCTTTCTGGTGAGAGGTTTCCTCTTCGGTCAACGAACCGCCGAGAGGATGCGCGCCTGGACATAGCCGCTCGAGGGTTTTGGACCCGTGGGGAGGAAGCTTTTTTTGATGTAAGGGTATTTTGCCCAGATGCTCCTTCCTACGGGTCCAGAACCCTTCCTGCATTGTACCAGCAGCACGAGCGGCGTAAGTGGAACGAATATGGGCCAAGAGTCACAAATGTAGAAAGAGCCGCTTTCACACCTCTCGTGTTCTCTGTGCATGGTGGTTGTGGGAGGCTGTGCAATGTGTTCCTCAAGAGACTGTGCCAGATGCAGGCCGAGTCATCGGGATCTCACTATTCCCAGGTCATTGGTTTACTCCGCTGTCGGCTGTCTTTTGCTTTGCTGCGTGCTGCTGTGGATTCATTTAAACTATTATTTGTGTAGGGTTCCACTCCTTCATCTTGGGAAATTGTGTTTTGTTTGCCCAAAGAAGTGGCTTCTTCATCATCAAAAAAAAAAAAAATCATCATCATCATCATCATCATCGAGCTAGTTTGGTGTGAAAGTGTAACTAATGTTATTATTCTTATATATACATCAAGTAGTACTAAATAATTGAGAGGCTTTGAATCGTTTTTATCAAAATCAAAATATTTGCCGGGTTGGAAGGTGGGATCAAAAAAAAAAAAAAAAAAATCATCATCATCATCATCATCATCATCATCATCATCATCAGCCCTTTCGCGTTGGCATCGGCGTTAGCCTAGCCTTCACTTGCCACGGAGTAGTAAAATACTACTCCCTGGTACTAGCCATGTAGAACGAGGTCCTTGGCTACTTCAGAGAGCAGTGTGTACAGTCATGTACATGACTGCTTCAACGGTACCTGTATGACACGTGTATTCGTGTGTGTGCGTGCGTGCATGTTGGTTTGTGCTTGCGTGCATGTGTGCATAATTATGTTCATGTGTGTCCGCGTGTGTGTGTGTGTGTGTGCGCATGTGTGTTTGTGTGCCCGTATGTGTGCATGATCTGTGTGTGTGTGTATGTGTGTGTGTGTGTTTGTGTGTGTGTGTGTGTGTGTGTGTGTGTGTGTGTGTGTGCCATCGCAGGGACCATTGATTTCATAAAATTAATGTGTGCTGAGGGACAATTCACTATTGTAAAACTAAGCACACATCTATGCTGCGGGACCACTTCAGTCAGTGTTTTCAAGTATCTAACAATTGCTATCTTTAATACCTTATTTGCACATTGGCAATTCTTGCCTTGTTTTGTAACACAGCATTCGATGGGACACATCAACAGGTACAGCCAGGGCTGCAAGCTGCAGGGACAAATGTCGGTCCAGTACAGCCTGATCCCAACATTAGCTTAACTCAGCCTATTGCAAACCAACCGCAGCCTGTTGGTCAGCAGCACAGCCTTATTGGACAACCTATCAACACTGGTGGCTTCAGAGGAGCTAGCAGTAGTATTGTGGGGCTTAGACCATCATTAGTGGAGTCAACACTGGGTCTCCCACCACAGCCTCAACCAACCATTGGTGTTATGTCATCACCAGCACAATTTGCGACTCCCTACAGCCAGCAAATGAGTCACCACTTCCATGCCACTGCTAGCAGCTATCTGCCGAGTTGTGTCCCAGCAATGCACGGCAGTATGGCCAGCTCTAACCATCCTGCGGAAATGCACGCCGGCTTTCCACAGACCCCACTGAACCATCTAGCACAAGGCGTCGAGTATCAACTGGACAACCCCTCTGCCCCTCCACTGTTTGGCGGACATCCCAGAAACCTGTGCGAATGGCGTGTAAACAACGGTCTACAATTGTGTGGGTTGGCTTTCTATAGTGTCACCGAACTAGCGCAGCACATAAGCAACGTTCATCTCCAGCAACAGGACACTACCGAAAAGGAGGATGGCAACGTCCACATCTGCCACTGGGACCAGTGTTCACGCAAGAAAGGATTTAAAGCCAAGTACAAGCTTGTCAACCATATACGAGTTCATACAGGGGAAAAACCCTTTGTCTGCAATCATCAAGACTGCACACGCAAAGCATTCGCAAGAGCCGAAAACCTGGAGATACACTACAGAGTCCACATAAAGGAAACGCCGTTTGCCTGCACCTTCCCGGACTGTAAGAGAAGATTCGCAAATTCCTCGGATCGAAAGAAGCACATGGTCGTGCACACGAATGATAAACCCTACCAATGCAGGGCAGCAGGATGTACGAAGAGATTTACACACCCGAGCTCGCTTAGAAAGCACACTAAGCAGCATGATGCTCGAAATGCAGCCAATGGCGGTAATGCTCTTTCCTACAGTACCACGGACACCAGCGCAGAGAACAGTGGCTTGCCGTCTGCGGATGGTTCTATTGCTGTGGACGGAGAAAGTGATCATGGCAGTTCGATTTCATCCGATGAGGTACTTGCAGACCAGCACCACCACCATCAACAACAGGAAGAACAGCAGCAGCAGCACCAACATCAACAACAAGGTTTTGCACTTGTGACTTGCATGGACCAGTGTCAGCCTGCACAGCCGCAACACTTACCACTGGGAACGTCCTCAAGCATGCTGACTGTGAATTCAACATCCACGTCATCTTTGCCTCAGTTACCTTATCATTTGCACTCTGCCCAGGCAACTGCTGGTAGTCATCTGGTCAACAGTGCACAACCAACACCACCTGGACAGCCGTCTGATAGCTATGCGGTGTTCAGTGAAGTATGCCATGACAATGCCGGAAAGGGTGACCTAGTAGTGGCAAGCCTAGGCAGTAGAGCAACAATAAATGATCCCTTGCCTACATGTTCCATACAGACATTCCCACAGCCGCCGCCACCACAGCCAGAAGCAACAGCAGCAACAGAAGCAGCAGCTGTGCCAGCAGCTGTGCCAGAACTAACTCAAAACAGACAGCTTGTTCAGCAGCAACATACTCACTTCCAATACCCGGCAGCACGTCAGCAGTTGCAGCAACAACCTCATCATCAACATCCAGAACAGCAGCTCCAGAAGCAGCATCAGCAGCACCAGGCATCACATGACCAATGTCAGCAGTCGCAAATCTATCTAACTCACCACCATCAGCTGCCGACGCCCACACACACACAGCTATCGCTGTTGCCGGCACTGGTGGCTCACACACCGCAGCACCAGTCATCACCTGTGTCTCAGACGCACAACCATCAGGCACAGAAGCACTCTCTCCCATCGCCGATGCAGCTGCACCAGCAGCATTTTGCACAGCATTCGGCAACTGCTCAGCCAACACTATTTCATCCAGTCCTCTTTATTCTCGTGAGCTGTGTACTTGTTTTGCTGTTTGTTTGGTTTATTTGAATTCGCTCAGTAACCGTGTACTTCAGCTATTCTCTCCTCCCTCTTCTGAATTTGACTCTCCGCTGGCCTTCTCTCCCATCCCCTTACATTGTATTGGGCCTCCGCAGCTCCCCCCCCCCCCCTCCACGCACACACTACATTGTCACATAGCACAACTCAACCATTCGCTACCCTGTTATTGAGCACTCCTGCTCGTTTGGTCTCGCGAATCCAAATAAAATCAATCAATCAATCATGCAGGACAATAGCTGCACCCCGTACTGCCCTCGCATGACGCTCACTCTCTGTCAGCACGAAGACACCTCCCAAAAAGGCAATACTAAGCAAACAAACATTACACCGCTTGAAAGCACTATTCTCATGAGCTGGACAACTGCCTTTTCAAAATGGCACTGCAGCCAGCTTCGTGAATGGACGTGTTAAACACTGTCAATAAGGTTTTTAAGGCACATCATCACTTTCAACGTAATTATTATCAAAACTCCTAAGTTTTACGGAGTTAACAATTTTTTTATTATAATTACCTAATTCAAAAAAGAGGTATGAAGTGTACAGATGCAAGTTCAATACTCGCTTTTGTGATATTGAATTATCGTATCAACGCTGTCCAACGCTGAATGTTTTCAAGGTTATTTCATTATAGATGGAGCCGGGGTGTTGCTCATTAGGCTGTGGGACTAGTCAATCAGACGACTGCCACATTTGTAGAAGTTCCTTTTTCAAATGTCTCGTCAATTTCATTTTCCGCATATTGTCTTCACTAACATCACCCATGGTGCTGGCCACATGTATGTAGCATCAGTAGAATTGCAGCTCAACATCCTAATCCGCACTGCCTTCAGTCTGGTTTCTACCCACTCACTGTCAGGATCGGGTATTTCCCCTCCAATTAGTAACCATAGTACCCGTTTCTTTTTAGTTCACTTTTTCGGCTGATCTGCTCATCCCGCAGAAATGTGTCAATACTAATGCTGGCCTATCATATTCTACAGCTGCTGAAGAAAGTCTTGTCTCAGGCGCTGAGTCTTCAAACACTCATGATTATCGTATCTGTTTTCAAAATAATGGGATGGAGTTTTCCTCTTATTCATATGGGATTTTGTGAGCCAGTACTCGAAGTACAGATGTGCAAGCACATCATAGAAAACAATACTCGATAGCGAAGTATTCGTGAGCAAAAATCATAAGAAAGTAACTTGAGACGCTTCTTTTAAAGTTATTTGTGGCTAGACTGAGAAAGCACACATGGCCAGCAATCGAGGACATCTGAGAGTTGTAATTTTTGTACTCCTCCGAGGTGTGATTTTTGGCGTGCTGGGCCAAGCACAAGGAAGCCATCTGCAAAAAAACTGCAGAAAATGGTTGTTGTTTGATCCTTTGGTGTAATCTTTGTTTCTAGTCGAAGCTAGTTGCTGTTTGGAGCAGAAACGCTGAAATTGACTATTTTCTGCATGTACTCATACATGTACTCATGTACTCAGGCATGCAGTCTCACTCGTATTTTAGCTCTTTTTCTGGAATGGATGCTGCTCTGCGCCCCTTGGTGAACATTTCCTGCGCTCGTGGAGCAGCTGAAAAGGACCACTGGTATGTCTGGTTCCTGGTTTGAAAGTGGAGAGTCGACTTTTCTGCCTTGAAAAAGGAGTAGAGAGCGATAAAGGTACGTCTGTGGCTGATTTTTGAGTGCTCCTCGTACATTTTTGATCGTGATAGAAATTCTCAGACCAAAGTCAGACCAAAGTCAGCGCGATGATGGTCGTACAGTTTTCTTGTGGATTTTTTAGTTGTTTCATCTCGTAGCTATGTCAGTATCGTGATGGTGAAGTGGAGAGGGTGATTTTCTTCCTCTAGGCTTCGTTCGGCCGACTTTGCTTCGTCCTCGTTGAAAAGTGATCCTGAAAAAAAGGTCGATTCGCAAAATTATGTTGATTTTCAATGTACGAGATGACATGCGATTGCTGGCTATGAAGACAGAGTTAGTGGTACTATGCCTTGCATGTTCCAGTACATCATGTATGCATGTTCTAGAGTAGCGAAAAGTTCATGTGAACCACTATCTAAGGAAAGTGCTAGAAATAGAGGCATAACTGGCACAGCACACAGGAGTAGCATTTGTCGACATGTCTAAAGCTTTCGACAAGGTAAAGCATAGCATTCTGGTTGAGGACCTCTTTGAACTGGGTCTCACTAGCACTGCTTTTTGCAATGGTTTTCAGACTACTTGATGTATCGCCGGCAATACGTGGAGACAGGAAAAACCAGAAGTACAACTTATGACAGCCAGTCAGGGGTTCCTCAGGGGTCAGTTCTCGGACCTTTGCTCTTCGTTCTGTATGTGAGGGATATTGCCGGCGACCTTGCCCCTCATGACGTCACCACTATTCAGTTTGCTGATGACATCTCGCTGCGTGCGAGCAGTCCACAGCCAGAAGTTGTCTCCCAGCGCCTCACTGCAGCAGTTCAGTACCTGGCCACTTGGTTGAAGAAACGTGGACTGATCCTTAACGAGACCAAGACGCAGATACTCGCCATACCACACCATAGAGCTGCAGCCCTCGACATCAATGTTGTATGCAATTCACAAGTCCTACCAGTAGTCACATCTGCCAAATACCTTGGCCTGCATTTTGACTCGGACATGAGTTGGACCACAATGGTGGACCATGTTGCTCGTCGTGTTGCCGGCAAAATTGCTGTCCTGCTGCGACATGCTTCCTCGCTGCCGTATCCATGCCGACTCACCTACTTCAGATCTATCGTTTTGCCTGAATTTTTGTATGCTTCTATTAGTTACTACCCGTATTTGACAGTTGCCCAGGAACAACGGCTACATAGGCTGTTCAAACGTGCCGCTCGGGCAGTCTGCAAGTCGCCACCGTGGACCAGTACTGCTCCCCTGCTAAATCGAATGCATGTATGTGATCTACAGGTTTCTGTGCACTTGAATATGTTGTGTTTCATCTTGCGATGTTTGCATGATGCATGTAGCACCCTGTTTGAGTCCTTTTTTGCTGTCGTGCCCTCAACTCGCACTTGGGGAGGCCAAAGCAACTTGCTTGTGGTCCCACCTGCTAGCACTGCTCGTTCTGCTAAGCGCCTAACGCACGCTGGAGCCATTATGTGGAATAGATTGCCACCAGCAGCAAAATGTTCAAATAGGTATTTGGATTTTAAATCTCAAGCCTTGCAGTATATATTATCAGCGACAAAGGTTTTCCAATGCTTACTGGATTGATATCTGTTCGTTGCAACCAACCTTCCGTCATTTTTTTCCTTTCTCTTTTTCTCTTGTATCTACTTTTTTTTTTTTTTTTTTTTTTTCTCCACAATATCCTTTAACATGTTATTCACAGTGGGTCCAATGTTATTAGGCATTTTGCCTGTTTTGATTTCCACTATAAATAAAGTATACAACAACAACAACATCTGGTGGATTTTGAGTGGTAGCGCAATTTGATAATGAACGAGCGGGCGAAACCACATCTCTCTGACTCACAGCTGTTAGCCAGCGTTTTCAAGATGACCTTCCTGTTCACCGTTGACACACTCACTAATTCGGTGGCATTTTCTGACAGTCTCCACTTCAGAACTTTCATACATTTGTCATTTAAAATGCTAAAATCAGTAAAAACTGTATAGACTATAGGCAAGTGTTGCGTAGGATTGGTGTACATACATGTACATGTATAGTGTGACTACACTACTAGAACTACAGTCCATTCATAAAAAGATGGGCTCTGGCTCTGGTGAGCTCCCGTATTTGGCGGTTTTTCGTGATTTCATCGTACACAGTGCAGTGCTGCGAACTTTGAAATTTGAAAAAGGGTCCAAAAAGGGTGCCTGAACTGGGGTTCGAACCGCAGAATGCACTGTTGCCAGGCGGGGTCAAACGGCCTAGATTTTGATGGTTTTCCCAATTCTGTGCTTTTGGGGCAAAACCTGGCCGAAATCCTATTCTTGCTATGGCTTGCTTTTTGGACAAAAAAACTTCAGAAACATAATTGGAAGAGGATTCCATAGGGGATTGCCAAAAAAAATTCTAAAAAAACTCAAAGTTTGACCCATTTATGGCCAAAAGCTAGAAGTTCATATTTTTCTGAATGGACTGTAGTAGTAGCTACGGCTCTTGTAAGTAATATTATTGTAGAGCATGTGAATGATCACATGCGCACTCGCAGGTTAGCAGGCAAATCATCGCATGCGTGGCGTCGAACGGCTCCCCACACACACAGCTCGCTGGTGTGTCCAAGAGAGACCAACCATAGCAGAGAGCTGGAGCGTCGCGGAAGTCTCCCTTGGACAGATGGTGACCATGGTCTGCCAGAGGCAACACCCCGAGCCAACTCGACACGCCTTTCGTGGATAAACTCTCCAGCCGACGAGCCAAGGCAGGGGACGCACTGCTCTTGATCGTGACGAAATCATTCTGCTCCCTCTGACGACGGTCATGCGCTAGCCGTGTCTTCTCGCTATAGGGCTGCCTGGCGAACATCCTCCGTGGAGTTATGGGTGAATTGAACATCATTCTGGTGTACAATCTCCTCCACCTGATGGGCCGTTACAGCTCTCGACGCAGGGAGCTCCGCCGTACCCATTTGCTGAAAACACGGCAGGGCCATCCCCTCCCCAGTCGACAGGGCAGGCGGAGAAGGCTCAATTCTTCTGGTAGGAAGGAATCACGGCCCGCTAGAGCAGGTAGAAGCTCCTCCGTGATCACCTTGTCCAGGTCGGTAAGGCATTGTGCAGGAAAAGGCACTGTACGCAATAGGTAGGTCCACCTACCACGTAAACCATGAGATATTGCAGCATAGGCAGCATGTGGCTCCGTTTTTGCAATCTCAGTAAGCTGCTTCAGCTCTACCTTCCACTTCGCCACCCGTTGCTGCACATTTTCCGCGACCATCTCTTCCGATCCAATCTCGGAGCCGAGATAACGCAGGCTCCCCGTGACAATGCGGATCCCTGTCTCGGCAAACACTTAGCGTGCTCCCTGATCCAGCTCTGGCTTGACAAGGAGCTGGGTCTTTTCGGACTTCGTGAAGTATCCGTATCGCCGTCCAATTGCCTGCAGCTCGTCCCACCACAACCGAATCTGTCTCAGCCTACCTGATCCGCTGGAATCATCCGCATACCAGCTCTGCCGGATTGATGTGTGCTGCTCCTGGAGACGAGTGATGATCGGTATGGTGGCAACTGCGTAAAAGGCCATGGAGAGGGGGTCGCCCTGCGTGGTTCCCTCACTCGACTTGACTTCCCCTCCACCTGCAACAAATAAACTCGCAGCCGTTTCGATAGGAGTTCATGATGACGCTGGAGAGGGCAGGACATAGCCGCTGGACATTGTGTAGCGCCGCTTCTCTGTTCAAGCTGTTAAATGCATTGCGAGCATTCACCAACAGCACTCCAGCTGTCTCCTCTTCATTGTAAATCTGCTGCACCGCATGCACCGCCGCCTCTATCCCAGCTGGTTGGCCCGCACACTTGTTGTTGTTGATTTATATTTTACTTCGCAAGGCCAAACGGGCAATGGTGCCCAATTCTATGGAAGCGAATTTCAAAAGGGAGAGAGCTACGGGAGGAGAGAGAGAGAGAGAGAGAGAGAGAGAGAGAGAGAGAGAGGGGGGGAGGGAGGGAGGGAGATGATAAGCAATTTTGCAGCGTCAACAGAGCGATTTTGCAGTGTCAATAGAGCGATTTTGAAGCGTCAACAGAGGGAACACAAAGAGTTCATAAGCGCACAAGCACGCAGAGAAGAGTAAATGACGTGGTGTGTGGACGGGAAAAGTCAGACAGAGCATTCATTGCAAGGTGTAGGGGATGGAGGCAAGCTTAAATTGCTGGGCAGCCTTGATCTCCCTTACACTCCTTGGGAGAGCATTCCAGGCCAAGGCTGCCTGAAAGGCCAGGCGAGATATGCCGGCTTCTGACTGTGCCGAGGGGACAGTGAGGCCCCTGGAAACCTGGTGCCGGGTGGTGCTGCCAGCTGATGGTGAGAATAGGTCCTGGAGGACACTGCTGGCTTTCCCATTGACACAGTGCCACACCAGGACGAGCCGCTTCTGGGCGTAGCACTCGCGAACTCTGTACAGGGACATCCGTTCGAGCAGAGGCTGAGCCGAGGTGTGAGGCGGCAAACCGTATACCGCTCTCGCCGCTCGGTTCTGCAGGACCTGAAGGCGATCAAGCTGCGAAACCTTGAGGGAGGAAGAGAAGGCGTTAGACCCATATAGGAGGTCAGGCATGATGACTGACCTCACATACTGGATGCGACTACTGAGGCTCAGACATCTGTGGGACCGCCACAGTGCTCCAATCTTCTGCACAACTTTCTTCGCCATCGCGTCAACATGGGGGTCCCACTTCACAGCGGCGTCAAGGGTCACGCCGAGGTACCTTGCTGTTGGGCTCAGGGGAAGCTCTGTCTGGTTGCAGCGGACAGCGACATGCTGACCCGCATTGCGTTGTGGTACAATTGACAGGACCTGGCTCTTCTTGTCATTTAGAAGCAGATGTCGATGCTTGAGCCAGTCAGCGACGTTGGTGACGGTCCCTGATAGGCAGGCTGATGTGGCTAGCACTGATTTTCTGTGGCAGTGCACGGCAATGTCATCGGCAAATTGCAGAGATGGAGCAGGATGGGCTATGTCAGGGACATCACGGGTGTACATGCTAAACAGGATCGGTCCTAGGACCGAGCCCTGAGGTACACCAGATGAGCACTTAGCAGCAACACTGTAGGTGGGGCCAATGCGCACTTGCTGGGTTCGATCGCTTAAGTAGCTGCAGAACCAGCGAGGGGAGGCATTGTCCAGGCTGAGATCGAATAGGTCCCGGACCAGTTGGCTGTGATTGACCTTGTCAAAGGCTTTTGACATGTCAATTAGGCAGACGCCTATGGTCAACTTGTTGTCCCGGGCCTTTAAGATGGCATCTGTTGCTACAACTAGGGCGTCCTCTTTGGAGTGGTCACGGCGGAAGGCAAACTGAGTCGGTGGTATGGCACATGATCGCTCCAGATGTGCAACAAGTTGCTTCTGGACTATCTTCTCGAGTAGTTTGGATACGATCGGCAGGAGCGACACAGGACGATAATTTGCAGCTACCGATGGATCGCCAGCTTTGAAGAGAGGGCTTATTACAGCATGTTTGAAAGCCAGAGGGACTTCACCATGCCTCAGCGATGAGCTGAAGAGCGCTGAAAGCGATGGAGCTAACAGGTCAGCGCAAGCACGTAGCAGACACCCAGGAATCCCATCACTGCCTGTGGCTTTGCAGGGATTTATCCGTTCCAGGAGGTGCTTGACCTCATCTGGGGTGGTTGACTGGAAGGTCAGCATTGAGCCTTGCGGCTGTGGACCAATGGGAATCTGGAGCTGCGGCGGACGGGACGGATCATGTACAATGCTGTGGAAGGCATCCGAGACTTCTATAATGTCGCACGTTGGCTGATGATGTTGACGAGAACGGCTAGTGACAGAGTTGATCACGGACCACATCATCCGCAGGTTGGAGGAGTGATCACGACACTGCTGTTGGAAATGCTGATTGCGTTTTCGCCGGTAAGCATTTGAGGCTTCTGCACGGGCTCGCTTGTACTCCTCATGTAGATGCACGTTAGTCTTATCTCGTAGCCACTTTCGGTGAAGTATATTCTTGCGCATGTTCAGTTGGAATAGATCACGGTCGGACCATGGCGGGGGAGTCCTCCTGGTGGAGATTCTGACTTCACGCAGGGAGCGTGACTTTCGAGAACCGACATAAAATTGGCATGCCTTCTGGATAAATCCGCAGGCTTTCTCATTATCCGGGGCTGCGACACGTAGTACCGCCTTAGCAACAATGCACCTCAGCACCTCGCCAACCCCGATTGGGCGGACCCCAGGCTTCTTGTCCAGTGCAATTAGCCGACCAGCAAGAAATGGAATGAGGCCCTCCGATGGTATGACACGGGTCGCAAGCAAGCGGTCGCAATCAGCTATTGCCTCGCATAGGCGTGTTGAGGCTCCTTTGAACGCCAAATACATGCGGCGCCAGGCAGCAGCATCCAGACCGGAAGGGCCAGCGGAGCCTTCTGTGTGCTCGGCGATAGACTTGAGGAGATCCGGTGTCAATGGGTAAAATGCAGAGGTCATGACTTCGTAACATGCACGATAATGTACACATGTAATGTTCATATACATGTACACGGAGTTTTGCGGACTACCCGCCACTATCTCTTCCGCCCCGGGATACCTGATGAAGGCTGATTCACTCGCATCTTCTGCTACATGTACTGTGTCAGTGTGAGAAAGAAATTTGAAGAAGACGAGTTCGAGCATACAATTCTGTATTGCCATGATTTCTTCGCTGATTTTCATTGAAAACACTATCTGCATGACCTCCGAACTCTTTACCATGCAGACCACCAGCACTGATCAGGTGAATTGTGCACAATTGAGAACTGTGGTATAATCGTGCAGTTATGCTCCTACCTCCGAGAAGATGCCAAATTATGCTCCAAATTTTCAACCACCAAATTATGCCAATAATTATGCCGGCATAATCCGCCGGTGCCTACTCCCTGCTCAATACACAGTGTTTCGGGGAATTCACCCGTCATCAGTTGGGTTTTAGTAGGCTGAGGAAGATTGTGCCTGAAATGCACCACATACATGTAGATAGTGGTCTCCAGGCACAGACATAACCAGGGATACAAACTTACAGAAACGCTCCGTTTCCAGCTCGACAAACACACACCTCTTGAACACCAGATAACAGCGTGGGTCAGTAACGCTCATGGGTGTGCTGAACAAGCGCTGAGGACCGTTGTCCATTCGCAATGTTGTTGCCTCCAAACCATCCAATTCGCAAGCCAGCGCCGGAGACAATAAAAGTCCAATTTTGCAGCCGATTTTCGAACAATCAGCTGATTTTGCAATAGGGTCCAGCGGATAATGCTCCGAAAATGTTCGTATAATGCTAATTATAATGCTCGAACAACTACCTCATAATGCTGATTATAATTCTTCGACAAGGTCTATAATGCTCTTGTTTTGGATAAAATAAAAGAAAGGCTCCACATTGTCAAACTTCCAGGAAAGGATGCATATAGTCGATCTGCCTCTGAAGCTGCTACAATATCTCTCACGAGCGCCACCACTTCTTAGCACTATAAGACATGCTCGTCTCCATTGGCTCCTCTCCATTGCAACTTTGATGCAGGGCTGTGGCTGCATAGTGGGTTTATCAAATCTTTTCCCTTGCTTATCCATGAAGTGAGAGGTGAAACTATTATTGCTGGTGATCATTTGGATGCTGGAAGCTTATCATGGGAAGCGATATTCCTGCCTGCAGACAATCTGTCACTGCTTCCACTCTGTGACAAAATTAATAATATCTTCATCTGAAACAGCTCACGTGAGGCCAGTTCCTGAGAGACGATCTCAGATCTAGATCCATCCCATTTGCGGAAATCCTGAACACACGTGGTCAGAAGTTATTTTGCCGCTCTACATCCTCTGCTTGCGCTGTCTTCTTCTCCTGTGGTTGCGCGGAGACAAATGGTTGGCCACAATACTCTTCTTTTCTGATAGCACTTGACTGTAGGCCTTGCATTACAATCGTCCACAACGAACTGCACGTGCTTCACCAGGAAAGTAAGACACGCGCTGCTGAGCACTCAAATCGACTTGGTACTGCGTCCATGAGAAATTCTAGTTCTTTTCGAGCCTGCTGAGCTGGACTCAGCAAAGGTAGTTATTTGGAACAAGCTCTTTCTGTTTATGGTCGCTCCTTCATCCAGGTCCAAATTTATCAATGGATCTGTGTTTACTTCTGTATCGCTAGAGATGCTATGGCCAGAGTGTTTGGCATAACACTTTTGTATTAAGAGGACAACTCCTCTTCGTCTGTTTGATATTCACTTCGCGTACGTCTAGTCTCCTCCGTGGTTCTCCATGATTTCTAAAAAGTAAAACTCCTCGTAAATCATCCTAACGGATTTTGTGCAGCAGCCTCAGGTGCAACGCTTAGTTGGGCATGCTACACCACATGTACATTTACCTGACTAAACTGCCACATAAAGCCTTTATGTATCAATGGCATTATGTAGTCAGTTAAATGTAGCATTAGTGCTAAAGTTGTTTCGTGTCTACACAATCACAAAATCATCAGCCTGTACAATACATGGCGTTGCACCTCATGGCTTTAGCCGATTGTTGCCAAAAACCTGACATTTCCCGACAGTATCCACTATGAAACTCGTTATGCCGCTCAAACCTCACATCATGCTCGTCTTGTTCCTTTCTAATGCTCCATAATGCTCTGATGCTCGGATAGTCTCATAATGCCGAATATGATGGCGGCGTTATCCGCTGGACCCCATTTTGCAGCCGATTCTGATGTATTTTGCCCCAGGCAGCGTACACTACTTTTGTTCGTGCTCTCTCATGCCGCTGGACATTCTTGTGTCGTGTTCTGCCGGATGCGTCCAGTGGTCTTGATCAGTTGGAACACGCCATTGTTACCAAACTGCTGCCAGCCCTGACTGGAGAAGAAGTCAGTCTGGAGCTGCGACGGCTGTTTGCCTTCCCTTGCCGGGATGATGGCCTGGGCATCGTCAATCCAACATCTCTGACAACCCAATGCGCCTCATCCCGCGCGATCACACCGGCGCTCACCACCAACATCCTCGACCAAGACTTCAGTGTGACGGAAGCTCTTGCCAGCGTTGCCTCGGCCAAAGCGTCACAGCGTGCAGATCACAGCCAGAAAGCGAAGACCGACATCCGTGGCTTCGCTGCCGACGCATCGCCCACTTTGCAGCACACAATTCAGTTGGCAAGTGAGCCTGGCGCCTCCAGCTGGCTCACTTGTCATCCGCTATCCCGTCATGGATTTGTGCTATCCAAAAGCGAGTTCCGCGATGGTTTGGCACTGCGCTATGGCTGGCGGCCTTCTCGCTTACCGTCAACCTGTGTCTGTGGAGCCAGCTTCACAGTAGCCCATGCCCTGACATGCAGCACCGGAAGTTTCCCGTCACTTCGACACAATGAGGTGCGGAACATCACTGCCTCGCTATTGAAACGTGTGGACAATAGTGTCGCTATCGAGCCACACTTACAACCGCTCTCTGGTGAGCAGCTCCGCTACAAGACTGCCTCCACAGAAGACCAGGCTCGACTTGATGTTGCGGCGAGTGGTGTTTGGGGAGGTCGGTTCGAGAGAGTCTTTCTCGATATTCGGGTTTTCAACCCCTTTGCTCCCTCAAATCGATCCTCTTCCATCACCGCAAAATCCTCTGACAACAATGTAGCGGCGGATCCTGTATCAATCACAGCGTCCACTAGACATACTCTCACACACACACTCAGGCATATACAGACACGTACACTCACACCAGCGTTCAGGTTGACTCACATCTTCAAAAGGAGCTAACTTGGTTCAAGAGACGATATGAGAGCACAAGGCAAGACAGACGAAAGCCGAAGCTTCCGCCTGAAGGCGGAAGGCAAGAGAGAGAGAGAAAAACAAGGAGATGGCAATATGATCTAGTTGCGGCCATGGAAATCCATGGCCACGAGATTGCTGGTCCCGCATGCAATAGCGTATCACCGTAATAAATATGCGTACGAACTGTTGCATAAAGAGCGGGAGCCATGTGGGGAAATATAAAATAAAGACGATTATGAACCCGTTTACGGGAGATAGATAAATAATAAAACAACTAAATAAGGCATACTTGTCCCGTAGAGGCCTAAAAGGCACGTGCCAATCGTATGGATACGACATATCCCCTCGCTTACACGGAAAAGAACACGTCCTCGTGTTATAAGTAACGTAATAAATTAGACTAAGATTATGGCTAACAATTTAACTAAACGAGTGCAGGTCAAAATTGGAGTTCCGATCAAAAAAACTGTTCAAAGACTAGCTGTAATATTGGCCACAACCAATCCAGTCAATACCACTGAAATCCTTACTCGTGCCAGACGGGACTCCCAAACAGCTGAGGTGGATGGCGGGAACGCGGGGTTCGCCTTTCCATCACGCCAACTGGCGGAGCACTGTCGAATACCCGAGCGGTGTCCTCCTCGTCTCGGGCGGCGGCATCAGTGGCATCAGGCTGGTAGGACGGAGTCAGGGTGGATGCCATGGGCTGCGGTGGGTCCGACTCATCTTGTTCGTGAACCTCCTGCAGCCGACTCGGTCGATGATGACAACTTTTCAGCCGGTTGACGTGCACTATCAGCCGACGTGCCGTGGGCTCAGACAGCTTGATGCGGTAGGTGACGGCGGAGAGCTTCTCCTCGACTAGGTACGGTCCGTGCCACAGTCTAGAAAACTTGGCGGTTGTACCCGTGGGAATGGCCGGCACCAGAAGCCACACTGCATCACCAGCTGCAAACGTCACGGCCTTAGCGTTACGATCACGGATATGCGCTTGATAGCGGTGCACGTTGCCCAAGTGCTCCCGAACCTGCGCATGAGCGTCCTCCAGGCGTCGGCGGAGAGCACTCACGAATTCCGGCTGGGACGCTACTGCGGATGCTGCTCCTGGCGGTAATCCAAATGCCAAGTCTTGAGGTAGGCATAGCTCCCGACCAAAGAGCAGATAGCTTGGACTGTAGCCGGTACTAGTCTGCGGCATCGAGCGGTATCCCATCAAGAAGGCTGGCAACTTGATGTCCCAATCTCGATGATTCCGGCAGACATAGTGCGCCAGGCCACGCTCAAGCGTCTGGTTGAATCTCTCAACCAGACCGTCACTCTGTGGATGGTACGCAGTTGTCCTGGTCTTATCTATGCCAAGCAGAAAGCAAACACTGCGAAACAGAGAGCCATCAAAGTTTTTGCCCTGATCGGTATGCAACCGATCAGGAGCACCAAAACGTGACACAAACTCATTTACAAACACCAAAGCAATAGTGGAAGCATCCATTCTCGAAAGCGGAAAAGCTTCCACCCATTTAGTGAAATAGTCAACTACAACCAAAATATGGCGGTTCCCTTCCGCTGTCTCCGGCAAATTGGGGATCAAATCCATTGCTACTCGCTCAAAAGGATACCCCGTCCAGGAAGACTGCATTGGAGCGCCAGACCCTCTGCCAACGGGACGCTTCAACTGGCTACAGGAAGAACAACTTGCAACCCAATCCAAGACATCTTTCTTCATGCCTACCCAGTGAAATTGTTGCGTCAGTTTCTTCTGCAGGCGTGTAGAACCCGTATGTCCCCCCTGGTCATGATACTCTTGCAAAACCAATGAACGTAAATGCCGGGGAACCACAACTTGCAAGATAGACGGCTTACCGGGGCAAGGGTCCTCCCAACGACGGCACAACACCCCCTCATGATGAACCAGCATTTCATGATTTTTCCACAAAATACGTACCTCAGGACTGCTACCCATCATGTCCTGTGGGCAAGGCGGAGAGTCCATACCTAGCCAGGACACTACTTGGGCGAGATCTCGGTCCTTCTCCTGTTCCGTTTCCCATCTTGACCACGGCCAGTTGAAACGGCGGATGAGGGGTGCGGGGATGTTGCCAACGTCGTTGTTCACGGCCCCTACGAACAGCGTCGTCGAAGCGTCAGGGCGGCGTGACAGTGCATCAGCGTTAGTGTGCGATCGACCTGCCCTGTACAATATGGTGAACTCAAATTCAGACAAAAATTCCAGCCAGCGAGCCACAATCGCCGGTGGATTTTTGAAATTAGCCAAGTGTTCTAGAGAACGATGATCCGTAAGACTCACAAACTGTCCACCAAGCAGGTAGCAACGAAAATGTCGCAGAGCCCACGCTAAACCTAACAATTCCTTTTTCGTGGATGCGTACCGTGTTTCTGTATCGGCCAGAAGTCGACTAGCCTACGCTCTCGGCCGTTCCAGACCTTCCTGAACCTGAGACAGCACTGCTCCTAACCCTAGTCCACTAGCATCTACGTCTACCAGAAATGGTGATGCATCTTGCCCAAACCTGGGGTAAGCTAGTACTGGGGCGGTCGTCAGCACTGTCTTCAGATTCAGGAAAGCGGTTTCACAGTCAGGGGTCCACAAAAACACTTGGCCAGTTTTCGTCAGGCTGTACAAGGGGCGGGCAATGGTGGCAAAATCTTGGGCCAACCGCCTATAATACCCACAGAATCCCAAGAAACCACACACTTCTCCAACTGCTTCAGGGGTAGGCCAGTTTCCGACTTTCTCGATCTTACCCGGGTCGGTCCTAACCCCCTCCCGGGTAACAATGTGGCCCAGGAACTCAACACTTGTGCGAAACAAGAAACACTTACTGGGCTTCAACCGCAGATCTGCCTTCAAGAGGCGGTCAAAGACTTTCACTTTAGATTTCAGTTTCAACACTCCATAATCCGAACCCACAGTACTGATTGAGGCGGGGGAGGTAGAGAAGAACATTCGCCCTTGTCCCGAAGAAATTGTGCAAGGAATGTGGGATAATACGTCCCGGCCAATAATACAATCACGCGGCAACCCCTTAACAATTCTTACCCGGTGCCAACAGGTTGCATCTCCGAGTTCCAACTGAACAATTGCTGACGCCACGGCTTCTAGTGGTTGCCCGTTGGCGCCAATTAACTTCGGGCCTTGGTCAGAGGTTTCCTTTTCCAGCTCCTTAGGTAGGCGGTCGGCAAAATCCTCTGACAACAATGTAGCGGCGGATCCTGTATCAATCACAGCGTCCACTGGACATCCATTCACCGCTCCAGGCACCAACATGTCCGCACACTCACTCGCATGTTCAAAGAAGACAGAACACATAGATCAGGCTATTGTTTTCTGTAGTAGTCTAAGTTTTGCAGATACTGACTTCAACCCCAGGGTTCCACTTCCCGGGAAAATCTACAGAAGCAGATGCAAACGACCCCCCTTCTTTTGTTAATAATGACAACTCTCAGAGAAAGTACTCCCACAGACTGAGAACCCACAGAAAAGGGCACTAGACTAGAGCTATCCGATCTCTAAAGAGCGGTAATAGCATCAGCTACATCCCAGAGGCTAATTCATAGGTTTCTTCTGGGAACTCGCAAGGCCTAGGACTCAGCAATAATCAGTCTGCAATCAGCCACATGCACAGAGCTAACAAGCGCTGCAAATGCGTCAATTTGCAACAAATACAAACTGGCGTATTTTTCCAATTCTTCCTTACCGGCAAGGTCAGGGGACCAGCGAGGATCGCACTGTAGGGGCATCGATTCCACTCCCACCGATGGGGCGGTAGAAACCCTACAGCAATGGCTTCAGCTACAATAGCTGCACGAGCATGAGCAGCTGCTGAGACAGCGCGGGAGGCAACAGCAGCTCTTTTTCACAGCACCTGCTGAACCACAAGGTCACAAACACAAAACCACGAAAAAAAAACACAAGCCACAAGGGCAGCAGGAAAACTGCTGCCACTATGCCAGCTTCGTCATACAGGTCAAATTCTCCATTGACGCCATGATCAAACCCTTGACTTGGCGGCGCTCCACATCTGTTTCCAGAATGCGAATGTCCATACCAAGTGACACAAACCAAAATAATGGATTTACGACGCCACGTGGAATTGTCGTCAGACTTACGATCAAGAGAAACAGCCCAAGAACAACCATACCTTCTTCTTGATATCCTTGAGATCTCGTAGAAGTCCGTTCATTCGCGGATTGGGCAGCGGAAAATCCATACTGCCCGTCCATTCGAACGACCGGGGCATCACAATGTCATAATCATCAATGTCTCTCTCGTTGACAGCACACAAGGTGTCGGATCCTGTTCACTGCGCCAAATGTCGTATCCGGTCGGCCCCGGGGTTGCACCCCAAGGCTGCGGTCGTCGACATGAACTAACTTACTAATAAACCTTCACATTACAAGGCCGTGCAGTGGTGGCCACTTGGAGAGAGTCCACCAACAGAATTACTCTTACGCACGCACGCACATATACCTAGACATACTCTCACACACACACTCAGGCATATACAGACACGTACACTCACACCAGCGTTCAGGTTGACTCACATCTTCAAAAGGAGCTAACTTGGTTCAAGAGACGATATGAGAGCACAAGGCAAGACAGACGAAAGCCGAAGCTTCCGCCTGAAGGCGGAAGGCAAGAGAGAGAGAGAAAAACAAGGAGATGGCAATATGATCTAGTTGCGGCCATGGAAATCCATGGCCACGAGATTGCTGGTCCCGCATGCAATAGCGTATCACCGTAATAAATATGCGTACGAACTGTTGCATAAAGAGCGGGAGCCATGTGGGGAAATATAAAATAAAGACGATTATGAACCCGTTTACGGGAGATAGATAAATAATAAAACAACTAAATAAGGCATACTTGTCCCGTAGAGGCCTAAAAGGCACGTGCCAATCGTATGGATACGACACTTGCTACCAGCGTCATGAACGTGAAAAACGGAGGCGATACGAACAGCGCGTCAAGGAGGTCGAGCGTGGAACCTTCATCCCTGTGTTTTTCGCAGCAACTGGTGGTACTGGTCGAGCTGCTGCCGCTCTCCTCAAGAGAATAGCTGCAATGGTCTCCAACAAATCAGTATTCTGGTGAGCCATACTCTGTAGTGACGGCATGGATCCGCTGCAGGTTCAGCTTTGCCCTTCTCCGTGCTAGCGTGGCTTGCCTACGTGGTGCACGACGGCTGTATTCACACCTGGAGGTGGCTGAGTCATCCGCTCGACTCGCTGTCTGGGAAGCTGCCATACAGCACTAGACACTTGTTTATGCCTCGTCATCATTGCTTTTTCTCGTATGGTCCATGTATGTAACTACTGGTACTTGTTTTTATTGTATCATTGTGTTACTTAATTAATTCTGCCCGTACAAGAGGCCGGTTTACCAAGTAAAAAAAACCTGATGTATTTTTGAACCGAGCGAAAAGCCGAATAGGTGAAAAAATGGGCCGATTTGGGGAAAGCCTATTCCTCGTCGACTCTTTAATAGTGAGAAAACCATACGATGGAGCTGAGGCTTGTGAGCTTGTAGGAGCCTTTATGCTCAGCAAGCTCTGCCCTCTTGTAGGCGAGGAATGTGTCGGGTTGTGTCGAGATGATGGTCTGGCCATAGTGAAGGATGCCACTGGCCATGGACCTGACCACTTGCGTAAGGAGATAATCCAGGTGTTCCAAACACACGGCCTGAAGATTACGATAGACGCTAACAGAAATGTCGTCGATTACTTACCTCGACATATCAATGAACTACAACCCCGGTACCTGTCAACCGTACAGAAAACCAAAAAGCACTCCAGTATAATAATAATATATGTTGATGTCAGCTCCTGCCACCCGCCACAAGTATTGAAGCAGATCCCGATTGGTGTTAACAAGCGTCTTCAGCGGATATCTTGTAATGAAGAAGTCTCAATAATGCCAAGCCCGTATACGAGGACGCCCTGGCAGCAAGCGGACATCCAAGAACCATAGCATATAGTGACGAACCGGATAAAGGAAAAGAAGGAAGCGGCGGAGCAGAGATGTGATTTGGTTTAACCCGCCCTATAGCACAACGGTCAGAACCAACGTTGGTGCAAGGTTCCTGGGTCTCATCAAAAAGCATTTTCCAAAGGGATCAGCACTGAATAAGATCTTCAACAAAAACAAGATAAAAATCAGCTACAGCTATCTCCCAGGGAGATATCGGCAGGGGGTTGTGGTAGAAGAAGAGGCCGAACATCACGCAGCGCACCCTCAAGGTACACAATGAAAAGAACAGGAGACAACGAGTCACCTTGGGGTGTGCCGCGGAGAGTGGGGAATGACGGGCCCTTAGCGGATGGGAAGAACAGACAGGCATAGTGGGATGGTCTAAGACCATGATTGAGAAACAGAGGGTACCAGGTTCAAGTCCTGCTTGGAAGCGGAAGGAATTTTTCCAGCCGTGCTGCGACCCACAGTTAATTGGGAACTCGTGGCCTGGCACGAGGGTAACATGGATGCAGCTAATGGGATTTCGGTCTTTGACCACTTGGTGGTGGGTCTGATCTACTCACCTCCCACCGTTTAGGCGCTGCATCTGCGCCTTTGATCCTAGAGGGTGGTGGCGTTCCCACGGTGGATGCGGAAAACTCGGCTTCCAGCTGAGTCTCACGCGAACCGTGAATTTTTTTTATTTTATTTATTTTAGCGGATGGGAGTACAGTAAATATCGGATATAACGTGCCCCTTTGATTTTCGAAAATTTATCACTATATCCGGTGCATCACTATAACCGATTTGCATGTTTGACCGACACATGGCACATGACTGCACACGAAATGATGCGTACACGCTGGAAAAAGCATGCTGAAAGTGCATGCATGCTCCGCGGACTAGTGTACCGGTGCATGACACAGAGCAGTGCATGGCAGTGCAGTACGAGTACAGACTGTACATGTACTAGAACTTCGATACATCATGTGGCATGGCTGCTTCTTCAGCGTGTTCTCCAAAAAAAAGCCTGAGCTGGATCCGTACTCACGTAGATTTACTCGGTGTCCAACGAGTTGCGTAGAGCCAGAAATAGACATGAGTGGCTGTGTACCATGGTGTACGTGAGTTGGCAACATCATCGTGAGAGGCAACACAGCCAGAAACGGACAAGAGCATGCAGAAAGATACAGAAAAGGACAAGACCATACATACAAAGGGAGCGAGGGGTAGCGCAGCCAGAAAAGGACATGTGCATACAGAAACGGACAAGAGCATACAAAGGGAGCACATTGCGAGGGGTAGCACAGCCAGAAACGGACATGTGTGATCATCACTCTTGATCATTATATGCGATATTTTCCTGTACATTTGATATGGTTCGCTTCCGGAAGTCCATCACAATAAGCGATATATCGGTATAGCCGATAATAGTGTATATAGTGATATTTTAGCTGTATTTTTTTCTGATTTGATTTTGATTTTGACGTGCAAGCATTTAACAACCACGTGTGGCATCTACACTTGCTAGATGCCGTCCAAAATGCGCAAACAGTTTATGAGGCCTGGTCATTGTGGCGCACAGCGCTGGAAGACTCTGTATCGTTGTTTGTTCCCGTTGTCCGGAGAAGCACATTTCCATCAAACAAGCCTTGGTACTCTGCTGTTCACCATCGTCAGAGGCGGCTTCGGGATCGCCTCTTCGCCAAGGCCAAACGTCTCGGATCTACAGATAGTTGGATAGCGTATAGACTCTCACGTAACTGTCTTACTTCCTTGCTCCGGAAGGCGAAACGCCATTATCACGAGAGGATGGCGCGAGACATGGCTCAGCATCATGGAACTCGTACATGGTGGCGAAAAGCAAAGATCCTTTGTAATGTGAATCGCCCGTCTCCGGTTATCCCTGACCTCTACCATGACAACCAAGCCTACCCAGCCACGAGTAATACGGAAAAGACGAATCTCCTAGCCAAAGTGTTTGCGAGCTACAGCCAGGCGCCACTGCTAACACCTGACCTGCACTCAGCTGGTATTTTAACACCCACGTCCACTGTGAAGTTCTCCATACAACCATTCTCTGTGCAGTCCGTATTTGACACGCTATCCAGACTTCCCATTCCACGTAAAACCGCTGGACTGCTGAACAATCGCATCCTCCGTGAAACAGCTGAGGTCACGTCACAGTCTCTTTCCGCCCTTTTCAACCGCTGCTTGCTGTCCAGTACTCAGCCCAGGGAGTGGAAATCTGCCGTTGTTGTACCTGTGTTCAAGGGAAAAGGTAATCCTTCTCACCCAGTCAATTACCGTCCTATATCGCTGTTAAATGCAGTTGCCAAATTGTATGAGTCTATGATTAGCCGTCACTTTTACTCGTTTGTTGAGAGCCATAAAATTATCAGTTCCAGCCAGTTTGGCTTTTGTCGAAAGAGGTCAACAGTTGACCAATTGGTACAGCTTACCTCAATTGTTTCGCGTGCATTTGACTCTAAGTCTTCTTGTGACCAGCTGTTCCTTGATTTTTCTAAGGCCTTTGACAGAGTTAGTCATCATTTAGTTATTCAATCTGTTTCAGGTTGGTGTTCTCTTTCTGCCTGTTCTTGGGTGAAGGACTTTATCAGTGATCGTAGTATTTGCGTTCGCATTGGCCAAACTCTTTCTGACCCTTTGCCCATCACCGCTGGCGTACCCCAAGGTTCCCATTTCGGCCCGCTTCTTTTTAACCTGTGCATCAACTCCTTTCCTGATGCCCCTGCTTCTAGCACCCTATCCCTTTTTGCTGATGACTCTAATTTAATTCTTGTTTCTCCAGCAAACACCTCACTTCCTATCCATCATGCATTGCTCCAGACTGACATTGATAAGTGTTGTCAATGGTCATCAGCTACTGCCATGACGTTTAACACCAGTAAATGCGTCCACCTACCCTTTCAAAAATATGCATTAGCCCCCGGCCCGTCATCCCCCTTGACAATGAACGGTGTGCCTATTCAGAAAGGTGATAGCCACTGTCATCTCGGCGTGACTATCACTCCTTCACTAAATTTTTCTGACCATATAAAATCTATCACCCATAAGTTTCGCAGTCGTGTTTTTCTGTTGCGCCATTTGGCCCATTTCCTTTCTGCTTCAACCGTGAATTTGCTCTACAAGTGTTACGTACGACCACTGTTAGAATACGCAGTCCCTGTCTGGTCATTCGCCGTATCCCATTCAGATTCGCTCACGTTAGACCGACTGCAAGCCGTTGCTGCTCGTTCATATCTGCTTTGTAAGACCCGGCACCCTCCTGAGTGGGAAACCCCGAAGCAGATTCTTAATCGTACTTGTGACTGGTCATCCCTGAAGTGGCGTCGTCAGATTCTGTCCTTGCTGTATTTTCATCATGTGTTTTACCAGCTTCCGTCTTTGCTAATTCGTTTCAAATTCAATGTATCCCTTAGTTGTCGTCACCCGTCCTCTATAGTTTTACCTCGTTCTGGCGCCCATTTCCTTAAATCCCCTCTCTTCAGTTTATCTGTGGAATGGAACAAACTTCCAGAACACATCCGCTGCGTTCAGTCCTCTGTCAATTTTCGCATTGCTCTAAAGGCTCATTACTCTCAGCATAGATATTCTCTGACTGGAATTCCGAACTTTTCCGTTTGAGAAATTTTTTTCCTTGAAATTAATCCTTGCTGGTTTTTTTTTCATCTAAATGTCCCGCTATTATCTGCAGAGGTGATTTCTTCCCTCGTCGATTTCTTTCCTGCTTTTATACCTCGATATTTAGGTGCTTGTTTCCCTTCTTCCCATGCTTCATCGTCCACTCTCCTCTCCCCATTTCCCCATTTTTCTTGCGATATTTATGTGGGAGACTTCCGTGATAAGCATCCATTTGCTTTTGGAGAATCCTTTTAAATAAATACAATACAATACAATACAATACAATACGTGTTCTATCACTATAACCGGTATATCATTATATCCGGTCACTTTATAAACGATACTTACTGTACAACCCTCAGTACGGTGTCCTGGAGGAGGTAACTGATCATTCGGATTGCATCCGGCTGGAAGAACGACCCCACGATTGCCTTCATATACCTGCGCTTTTTTCTAATCTCCTTATGTTGTCTTTCTGGTGATTGGTTTTTACCATGAAACTCTGGGGAACTACAAAAAACAGCCCTATTTACTTCCTTTTGTGTACCTCTTGCGTACAACGCTCTGCCCATTCCGGGGATTTGAGCACTATTGCAGGTTAAGGCGCACAATCTCTGTGTAATAGTGAGAAAAAAATCAAAAATGAGATGAGAAATTTTTTTAAAGAAGAAAACGGCTTTCTGCAGCTGTGTAAGCAGTAGATGCATGATGTGACTACCAGGCAACTCTGTCACGTGCCAACTGAGAATTCTCATGCAGAGACATGCCACTCCCAGTCCAGGCTAGGAGACCATACATGTACATGCATTGTCAACAAAGGAAATCTTAGCCTTAAGGTGACCGTGCTTTCGCATACCCTCTGCTACACAGAGCATTACATCACTAACAAGCTCGCAGCCAGATCAGATGGGCGGCATGTATATGTACATTTTTTTTAAAGTTTTTACTAGAGCCACGTAAACCCGTCATGTGTGAGCCATGAATAAGAGGAGTGGTGGCGTGGTCTGGGATGCTCTGCCGACCTTGGGTCTCGGCTTCATCACAACCAGGCGCGCCAATAGCAGAGAGAGAGCGAGCGAGCGAGCGAGCGAGAGAGAGAGAGAGAGAGAGAGAGAGAGAGATAGAGAGAGAGAGAGAAAGAGGGAGAGAGAGAGAGAGAGAGAGAGAGAGAGAGAGAGAGAGAGAGAGAGAGAGAGGGAGAGAGAAAGAGAGAGGGATCCGGGGACATGACTTATATAACCCAACACTAGTTCAAAACTAGTATTAGATAAACCTTGTTATAGTTCACACATATTGTTAGATTGACAGCATGAAACAAGGTGGAGGACACTGTGTTCGGAAACAGTGACCTTACTACCACCTTCCGCGGTTGGCAGAGCCCCGGTCCCTGCGGACCATTTGAACCATATGGGTGTTGAACCCGGTTCTGACCCTCATTGTGCTAGGGGAGTTTTAAGACTTCTCCTTACGTCCGTCGTTTATTCGTTGATCGCTCCTGGATGTCGTCCTGGCAGTCATGTAGCTACTGAGACCTGAACTTTTTAGTGTCCTCCACCTTTTTTCATGCTATCAATCTAACAATATGTACATGACTACCATGATTACCATGATTACCATGACTACCATGATTACCATGACTACCATGATTGTACTGTACATGCTGGTTTAACCGTTAGTTTGCGCTGTCGCTGCACTTTGTGGCTCCACCAAGATACTGTCATTATTTTGTTCTCTTCTCCATCCACGATAGACTGAATGGCAGATGCTGTCTACAAAATATACGTCATTCATGCCCTTCTCTCTCTACCGTGGTCATCAACACATACCATAATCCCGCCCGTCTGTATGTTGATGGTGAGATTGTGCACTCATCAGAGGGTATCACGCAGGGAGATACCTTATCAATGACCATGTATGGGCTGGGGCCATGGGGGGGGCTGCCGTTGATTGAGGGCATCTCAACGGCTGACATCATTCAAACATGGTTTGCGGATGATTCTTCCGGAGCAGGCCGATTGCCGGCAGTTCGTGCGTGGTGGGACTCCCTGAGCAGCCTTGGGGAAGCTTACGGGTACCATTTGAATCCAACCAAGTCGATACTTCTGTACGGGTACCATTTGAATCCAACCAAGTCGATACTTCTGGTGAAGCCAGACAGGTATCATGCCGTGCTTGATCTAGTCCCTGACACAGGCGTTCAAGTGAGGATGGATGGCTGTCGTTATCTTGTTGCAGACCTCGGCACTGCTTCGTTCGTCGAGAAATACCTGGCTGACAGAGTGAGTGGATTCCTCGGGCAGGTGAACAAGTTGTGTGAGTTTTCTGAGTCGCAGCCGCAGGCAGCCTACCATGCTTTGGTGAGTGCGCTGCAGAGTAAATGGACGTTTCTTTGCCGGACAGTGGAGGGTGCTGCCGAAGCCGTCAAGCGTTGGAGGAGGCTATTCATCACAAGCTCCTCCCAATGGTACCTGGATATCCCCCTAATGAAATGGAGAGAGAAATGGTTTACTTTCCTTGCCGTCTGGTCGTTCTCAGCGTGTCAAGGTGTGTGAGGCTCTCTGATGCAGTCCCATGCTCAAGAGGTGAGCCTCAAGGCAGTGTTCTTGGGCCGCTTCTCTTTGTCCTTTACACGAGTGACATTTCCGATGTCATACCTTGCAATGTTGTTCATCAGGAGTTCGCGGACGACATCATCCTAGATTATTCTGATTCAGATCTGGACACTGTTTGCAAGACTTTGACTACGGCTGTGACACGTCTGTCTGACTGGCTCTCCGAAATTGGGCTTCTGCTGAATACCGGCAAAACCGGCCCAAGTCATGGTAATTCAATCTCGGGGACTCACTGGCAACATACCAGTCGTGAAATGTAAGGGTCAAGCCTTACTGTTACCTCCACTGCCAAATACCTTAGCGTAGCCATTGATGACCAGCTATCCTTGCAGCCACATGTCTCCAGTGTTGTGCAGAAGGCGTCAGTCGCCATCAGCCAGCTATGGCGCCATGGGCGATCTCTGCCCATCAGAGCCCGCAGACTTTGGTACATTGGCATTGTGCAAGCACGACTAACGTACGCATCCAGTGCATTCTTCCCGTCGCTGACACAGCAGCTGCAGAGTCGTTTAATCAAATCCAGCAAATCCTTTTAAAATTCGTGCACTTTTCCGACTCTCCAGCCGTGCATCCACAGCCCCTCTCCTCGTGAGCTTATCTATTCGATCCCTAACTCAAATTTTTCACTACAAGGTTTTTTTGTTTTCTGTTGCCTACATGATCTTGCAAGTCCTCTTTTCTGCACCTACTTTCAGTTAATGGCTAATACAGGCCAAGCATCCCGGAATGATCGCCGAATTACTGGAGGACAGGAACAGCGGCTACTGCAAGTGCCTTTCCTTCCTGGACCTTCCGGTCGTCAGTCATTGACATTTTTGGGCAGCACTCTTTGGAATGCCCTTCCCAGCGATATTCGCCTCCACAGGGAGGCTTTTTCCTTTAAACTGGCTCTGAACAGAATTAATATTATTGTAATTTGTAACCAGTGTTAATCGCGCTGCTTCCTTCCTCGGCATCCCTACACATTACTGCATGTTTTCTCTGTGTGTTCTTCACTGCATGCTTACACATGCACACACCCATTTGAATTATATACATACTTTGTGAATGTTGAGTCACCTCCATCATTAAACAGCGCTCTTTAGCCGACTAGACCCTCCTGCACACAACCATCACCATTGCGAGGACACTTCCGTGGACGATATTGATAAACTCCTTCAGACAGCTGTTTCGCTAATATAATATATATAGCTCATCAGTGAAGTTAGATGTTGAAATAAACTTGAATGATTAAAAATATAGACCAAACTGCTATTATATAGGGGGTTTCCACATACCCCAAAGGATGTACCCAGAGTGCTTGACAGTGCTCAACACCACAAAGGCAGAGCGTAATACACAACAGAACAACAAGGACAATCAAGGCTTGTTTGCTGCTACTTTAAGTTTCATGCTCACGCAATCATCAGGCAACATGAAGATCGGGTGCCGACCATGCCGGTATATATGCCAGGAGATGGTGGTATAAAAAGCTGTGTGAGACTGTGGGGGCTAGCGCAGTAGCGGTGATGTTTTAGGCAGGGGGCTGTGTGCAGAGTGTGTGGTTGTTGAAGGCAGGGGCTAGCAGTGCAGCGTGAGCGCGAAGTGTGTGGCTGGTGTGGGCAGGAGGTGGTGAACAATGCGTGTGGATGTTGTAGGCAGGAGGCTGTAGAGCTAGCAGTGTGATAATAGCGCAATGTAAGTGGATATGTCTGGTGTGGGCAGGGTGTTATGAGCAAGGTGTGTGAACGTGAATGGTGTGGGCAGGAGGCTGTGGAGACATGTTTAGGTGACACCGTGGTTTTTTAGGAGATACTTGTTCTCGTGTCGGCACTTGGACACCATTTCGGAGCGCTTGTTGAGGCTGGACGGTGACCCTAGCGTGTTCAGGATGTGATACTTTTCTCTGGTACAGAGGGAACACCGCTTCGTGATGTTGGAGTATGCCCGGGCGCGATCTTTTATCCTCCATTCGACTTCGTATTGGGCGTTGGATTTCTTCAGCTTCCAGATGTAGTTGGAGAACTCAGTGCAGCTGGAGTACTTCTCGTATCTTGTTGTAGTCATGTGGTTGGCATGGCGTGACTTGAATGGTGGCGCCGACATACCGGTGTATTCCTTTTTGGTGGGGCCTGACGTTATGGATGCCACATATATCAGCTCCGTCGTTTGGCATTCACCGTTGAGTGGACAAGATGGCTTGTCTCGGCAGTTGCAGGGCTTTTCCGGTTTTTTCGTTTGCGGGCAGAGGACCGCTTTGTTGTGGCTTTTGATGCGTGCAGCCTCAACAAGCGCTCCGAAATGGTGTCCAAGTGCCGACACGAGAACAAGTATCTCCTAAAAAACCACGGTGTCACCTAAACATGTCTCCACAGCCTCCTGCCCACACCATTCACGTTCACACACCTTGCTCATAACACCCTGCCCACACCAGACACATCCACTTACATTGCGCTATTATCACACTGCTAGCTCTACAGCCTCCTGCCTACAACATCCACACGCATTGTTCACCACCTCCTGCCCACACCAGCCACACACTTCGCGCTCACGCTGCACTGCTAGCCCCTGCCTTCAACAACCACACACTCTGCACACAGCCCCCTGCCTAAAACATCACCGCTACTGCGCTAGCCCCCACAGTCTCACACAGCTTTTTATACCACCATCTCCTGGCATATATACCGGCATGGTCGGCACCCGATCTTCATGTTGCCTGATGATTGCGTGAGCATGAAACTTAAAGTAGCAGCAAACAAGCCTTGATTGTCCTTGTTGTTCTGTTGTGGGGGTTTCCACATACAAAACTGGCATAGCTGAGGTGATAACGCGGGAAAAAGAAAAGTGTGAAGTACTGTTGACGTGCATTGGACATGCATGCAGCGTCGGAAATTCGGCGCGGAAAATCAATCACTATTCAATGCAGAAATAACGTGCCAGAATCAGAGTACTATGTAGCTAGTGAGAGTCTGTGTACTAGTATTGCAGTTGTCCGAGTGCCGGCATGAAGGTCTGCGAACGCACCTCACGACTCGCCGACGTCGATAGCCACAGCAGCCCCTGGGGCATGACACTGTACTGCTCGCCCGCCGCGCCAAGACGCTTGGCAGTCACTAGGCTTCAGCAGCCCCTGGGGCATGACACTGCACATACTTTGTGCTTTGAAATTATCATGTTATGACCTTCTCTCATAATATTATATTCGTTCTTAGCAGGAACCGGAGGTTTTTCCTCTGGTGAGAAGGCAGAATAGCCTGTGCTCTAAACGAATTCAAATAAAAGAAAGAAACAAACAAACATGGTGGCTTGGGCATGGTAGTTCCCACTAAACTAAACTACCAGCACACAACATCGAAGACCATTACAGCGCCTCTGGTGGAACGCGTCTGTTCTCAGGCTCCCCTTGGCCGACTCGTTGGATTGTGTTCGTTCCGCGAAGCGCAAGTTGTCGGCAGCGAACAGGCGTTCTACGAAGAGCAACGTTTTTTTATTTTTTTATTTTTACAAAGACCACTTAATGCCAAACATGAGATGCAGCTAGGGGAAGCACGCACAACCTGAATCGTGGCAGTGGTGGTGAGGTTTAGGGAGCTCCGCCGACCTAGGGTCTCGACTTCATAGCCACCTGGACGCACCAAGAGTGGGTGGGGAGGGAGAGCGAGAGAGAGAGAGAGAGAGAGAGAGAGAGAGAGAGAGAGAGAGAGAGAGAGAGAGAGAGAAGAGAGAGAGAGAGCGGGAGAGAGAGAGCGAGAGAGAGAGCGAGAGAGAGAGCGAGAGAGAGCGAGAGAGAGAGAGAGAGGAGAGAGAGAGAGAGAGAGAGAGAGAGAGAGAGAGAGAGAGAGAGAGAGAGAGAGAGAGAGAGAGAGAGAGAGAGAGAGAGAGAGAGGGAGAGGGAGAGGGAGAGGGAGAGGGAGAGAGAGAGAGAGAGAGAGAGAGAGAGAGGGAGAGAGAGGTTGCGAAATTGTTAAAGTAAAATAAAAGGAAAATTGAAAATATGAGATGATTGGTGAGGTGACTGCAGCCTCAGCTATTTGGCCAGCAAAGTCATAATTGTTACAGTAGGCCAGCTATTACATGAACAAGGGAGCTACTGTGCCGCAACATAGAGCGAGGAAGAGTATATAAGCTAGCGAAAAAACTTCAATAAAGACACTGTCTCAGACGCGGTGTGTGCACTACGGCTGAGGTGGGTGTGGGAGGTCTGCTAGAGGCTCTCAGTCGCCCAGCTCCAGTGGTGCAGCTGGAGGTGACGGTGGACACGGCACTTAGAGGCTTGCAGGCCCTCCAGGTGTGGGGGTCTCAGCAGTATGCTTTGGGGCAGAGCATTCCATGTCTGCACAGCGCTGGCAGGAAATGCGCGAAGACAGCTGTTTCGGGTGCGTGCTGGCAGGTTAGTCGATAGCTGGTGTGGGTGCGTAGGCTGAGCAGACACGCGGGTGGGCTGTATGTCCTGAGGTCGACGTTGGGCACCAGGGGGGAGGATCTTCTTTAGCGGGCTGTCCGCATCTAGGCAGAATAGCTTGTACAAGTATGCAAGCGAGGCCACTGTCCGCCGCAGAGATAGACTAGGGAGCCAGGAGCCCGATCCGATGATGTGGATGGCTCGTCGCTGGATCTGGTCTAGCTTGGCCAAGTGTGAGGGTGGCGCACCAAGCCAGACCAGGGGACAGTACTCCAGCACAGGTCGGACAAACCCATTGTAGGCTCGGAGTCGGCCAGGGGGCTCTAGGATAGCAGAGGCCTTCCGCAGGAAGCCTAGGCGTTGCTGTGCTCTGGAGCGGATCGTGCGGATGTGCTGCGCATATGTCAGCTGGGAGTCAAAGGTGACGCCCAGGAGCTTCAGGTGGCCTGCCTCGCTGACTGGCGTAGCGTCGAAAGTGGCTCCCGGGAGCTGCCAAGGCTGGCGATGATGTGCGATTGTCATGGCTTGGGTCTTGGAGGGCTCAAACTTGATCTTCCACTCCACGCCCCAGCGAGACAGTGCATCCACACCCTGTTGCATGATAGCAGAGCTGCCAGGTATGGACACTCTTGAGGTGATGAAGTTGAAGAGCGTAGTGTCATCGGCATATGCTGCGAGGTCCATTCCAGGAGGGAGATGGTCCTCGGCGTCATTTGTGTACAGGATGAACAGTGTCGGTCCCAGGATGCTGCCCTGGGGGACACCAGCTCTCACCGGGTAGGGCTGAGATAGCTCCCCACCAACAGCTGCGGTTAGGTTCCGGTTGCTCAAGTAGTCGCGGAGCCAGCCAAGCAGGTGACCAGCTACGCCATAGCACTCTGCCTTGTGGAGCACTCCGGTGTGCGAGACACGGTCAAACGCACCAGCCACATCCACTGCGATCACCCTTACTGCACCACCGCTTGCGGCCACCCTGCCCCACTGCGAATTCAATAGGGTGAGGATATCCTGGGTGCCAAGTCTGCTGCGGAACCCATACTGGCTCTGGGAGAGGATATTGTTTGACTCAAGGAATTTCCTGAGGGCACGGTTGACGATAGCCTCCATCACCTTGGACAAGATGGGGAGGAGTGAGATAGGTCTGTAGTTGCTCACATCAGATTTCGATTTCTTCTTGTGGACGGGTACAACCATGGCAGTCTTCCATAGGGTAGGCTGGCGTCCTGCCCGAAAGGACTTGGCGAACAGTTTCGACACAGGGACTGAACGTTCCTTGCTGCACTCCTGCAAGACTCGGCCAGGCAGGCCATCTGGTCCTGTGGCTTTTGCAGCGGAGACCTTCCTGAGCTCGCGCTCGACCGCACAAGGTCGGAAGTGCACTGTGTGGAGCTGCGCATCTGAGCGGCGACGAACTGGTGGGAGCGCGTCTGCCTGCAAGTCATCCGTACCCAAACTGCACTTTGACGAGAAGAACTTTCCAAAAGCCTCAGCTTTCGCTGCGCTCTGCCTGACTTCGACACTGTTGGCCTGGGTCAAGGTCGGGATCTCCGAGGAACGGCTGGCCACCAGCACGTTTGATCGTAGTCCACCACTCTCGGCTGGAGAGACCTCCAGCGCTGATCTTGCGCCTTACTGTCGCAATGTGGGCCATCTTTACTCGATGCAGAGTGGCGACTGCGGCAGTTGCTGCCTCCTTGAAGATTGAAAGAAGTGCAGCATCATCTGGGGACGCCCGATGGCGCCTCCACGCCTGTTGTTTTCTGTCAACACATGCTTGGCATTCAGGAGACCACCAGATTGGGTTGCTGGCTCGCTGCTTCAATACTTTGGATGGTATGAATCGTTTCATTGCCTCTGTGACTTTCCTGGTGAGTTTGTCACATGAGGTGTCAACGTCATCAGTAGCAAGGAAGGACCAGTCTGAGTCGCGCAGGAAGGCGCGTAGGCGGGGCCAGTCGGCTTGCTGGTACCGCCATACTGTGCGCTTGGTCGGACGGTCTGGGGTTGGTGCCACATCAAAATGTGCAACTATCACTACATGATCGGATTTGCCAAGGGGTGGATGCAGAGGCGTGACGATTCTGCCTGGTAAATCTGACATTACGAGGTCCAAGGTGTTGCGACCACGGGTTGGCTCCTGGACGAGCTGCTCAAGACCATACATGTGGCACATGTCCTCTGCATATTCGCCTGCACGTGTCGTTCGACTGCTGTGGAGCCAGTCTTGGTTGTGCACATTAAAGTCACCAGCTAGAATCACAGGCGAATTTCGGCGCGCTGTCGACTCGAGGCCCGCAGATATGGCGTCAAAGATGGTGATGTCCGTGTCTGAGCACGTTCCAGGGCGGTAAGCTGCACATATGACCACAGACTGGCCGTTGCACAGCTTGACGCTTAGCCAGATGAGCTCCTGATCAAGCACGTCGATTGTTTCCAGCTCCCGCATAGCTAGGGAAGTCTTAACCCAGACTGCCACACCACCGCCATGGCGAGTCCTGTCACGCCGCAAGAGTGAGTAATAGCCAGGGACCGTCAGCTCTGCTTGCGTAGTACTTTCTGGGGTGAGCTTGGTTTCTGTGATGATGGCGATATCAGGTTGGACTTGGTCTAGGGTGTGCTGGAACTCACCAAGTTTGGATTGCAGTCCTAAGGCATTTGTGAGCAGGAGCGTTAGGCTGGGGGGCATCATTTGGATTGCAGCTCAGTGCGTTCCTAAAAATCGCCATGGCCTCGCGTACAGGGGCCTTGGCCAGAAATTCTCAGTTGTGACTAGGGTGAGGTCCTTAGCGTCCACAGTTAGGTGGGCAGACACTCTTCCTGCCTCCGTGGTCTGGAGGCTGCAAGTGTGCACCGTCCTCAGTGCAGCTTGAGCTTAAATTGCCTACATACTAAACTGCCCTCCTGGACCTGGGAGGCTCTCCTGACACCAGTTGCCAGCTGTCGTCGTCTAAGACCTCCAGGACTGGCTTGGAGCGATGTTTAGCTCTCCTGCTGTAGGGGCCCTCAATGCCAATGATCTCAGAATTACTGTCTTCCTCACTGGACGCCTCAGGCTCAGGGTCACTGCCAGTGTCACCCACGCTACGGGGATCACCCGTACTAGCAGTGCACGCGGCAGCCTGGCCTGTGCGGGTACTGCCGGTACGATTTATTGACGATTTCGTAGATCTACGCTTCGTACGCTGGCTCTGCTGAGAAGCTTGAACATTTGGGAGAACACTTGCCTTGGCAATGGCGGCTTCCTTGAGGGAGACAACTTCCTGAGTCAGGCCTGACACTTGCCGCGACAGGTCATTGATTCTTTTGTTGAGGCGATCCTCGCGATCGGCCGACTCGGACGCTAAGTTCGCCAGGGTCTTGATAACCTCAATCACAGACGACTCGATACCCGGGAGGGAGCACAGCAGTTTCGTCTCGACCTCTGAGAGCCCCTTGAGGGCGGCCTTTGTAGCTGGGGGCATGGCCGCCAGAGGTGGGTCAGCCCTACTACACGATACTAACTAACTAATACTGCTAGTGGTCCTCTTGGCCACGCCGACGGGCTGCCAGAGACTGAAAAACTGCGGAGCTCAAAAATTTGCTTCCCGTGACTTCCCGTGCTTGATTTCCTAGCGGCGGCGCCGGCAGAACTTTCCTATTCTGGCCAATTGGCCTCCCAGCCAGGAGCGTCCAGTTGGCTGACTTGCCGGCCGATGAATCGCGACGGATTCGCTCTGACCAAGGGTGATTTCCGGGACGGCATTGCCCTTCGGTATGGCTGCCAATTTCCGGGCATTCGAGCACTATGCATTGTACCGGTGCATGATTTTGTGATTGTGTAGACACGTAACACCTTTAACACTAACGCTACATAACTATTGCCACATATAAACACTATGATTGTAGCGATGTGGTCAGGTAAATGTAAACAAGCCATTTTGTGAAGCATGCCCAACCGAGGCCGAGGCACAGGGCAGTTCAAGTGACACAAATCCGGAGAAATTATTTACGAGGTTTCTTTTACTTTCAGAATAATGGAGAGCTATGGAACAGACGAAGAAGAGTGTCTCGTTGTGCCAGAGGCTCTGGCGATAGCATCTCTAGCGATACTGAAGTAGAGACTTATGCATTGCTAAAATTGGACCAGGATGAAGGAGCGGCTATAAACAGAAAGGGCTCGTTCCAAAAGAGCTGCCTTTGCCGAGTCAGCTCAGGAGGCTCGAAAAGAACTAGAATTTCTCATGGACTCAGTACCAAGTCGATTGCTCAGCAGCACATGTCTTACTTTCCTTATGAAGCACGTACAGTTAGTTGTGGACGGTTGTAACGCTAGGCCTACAGTCAAATGCTATCAGAAAGGAAGAGTATTGTGGCAAGCCATACGTCTACACACCATCTCAAGGAGAAGATGAGAGCACAAGCAAAGGATGTAGAGTGGCAAAAGAAGTTCTGACCACTTGTTTTCAAGATATCCGCAAATGGGAGGGCTCTTCATCTGAGATCGGATCTCAGGAGCTGGCCTCACCTCTGGTGTTTCAGATGAAGACAGTATTCACAGAGTGGACGCAGTGACAGCTTGTCTGCAGGCAGGAATACTATTTGCCAAGATTAACTTCATCCCAACAATGAATCACTACCTGCAATAATGGTTTCATCTCTCACTACATGGATAATTAGGGGAAAGATTTGATACACCGACTATTCTGCCACAACCCTGCATCAAAGTTGGAATGGAGAGCAGTCAATGGAGAAGCGATCATGTCTTATAGTGCTAAGAAGTGGTGGAGCTCGGGAGATAAGGTGGCAGCTTCAGATGCAGATCGACGATATGCATAATTTCCTCGAAGTTTGACAATGTGCAGACTTTCTTCCATTTTTGTCCCAAACCAAGAGCATTATATCCCTTGCTGAAGCATTATAATCAGCATTATAAGGCAGTTTTTGGAGCATTATGGTTAGCATTATACGAACATTTTAGGAGCATTATCCGCTGGACCCTATCCGGCAGGTCCGGCAGCTGCCGGACCAATATTCGACCATTGATGAGGATGTGTGTAATAAGTAGCATAGAGATAGTACATAGTAGTGCCGGTATACCGGTAGTAGACCTACAGTATACAAAGGCTACATGTCATCAGGAGTATGAGCCTGCTGAAGGTCATGTGGACAGTCATGCCCGTGAATGTTCCTACTCTGTACTCTGTACTGTACTGTACTTCCTGAAATGATTGTATTGATTATTTTCTTCCTCCAATTCTTTCTAGATAGAGTTTGCACCAAAGATTTTCCATTGCAATATCCTTTCTCCTCCTCCAAAGGTCCATTCTGGTTCTTTTATCACATGCATTTAAATACGGTTGCTATGCCTTCATAGGCTTCAACAAGTTCTGTTTGGACGGACACAACATGCTGATGCCCTTTCTCCTGACTCGTGCCGAACGTCCTTCTTCCTTTTCTCGCCCTATGTCACTCTGCATGGTCACGATTACATGCATGTACATGTACAATCAAGAGTACACGGGGGGTTATGTACTCTTGATACAATGTATGTACTTCGAAGCAGGGAGCCCTACACATACCGGGAGGTGACACGGGCACAGAAATTGTGCATGACGTTTGACTCATTCAAAAAAAAAGTAGCTGAGAGTTCTCATCACACATCAGTACAGATATTGATTGAGATATTGATGAAAAGAGTTAATCGATGCTGAATATCGTTTGTGAGAGTCATCTTATCATAATGCTGGCATGCTGTGACACTTCAATATGGCTCTGAGTGGTCATTGACGCAAGTAGGATGGCGGCCAATGTTTCCCAGGCTCAGCGTTGTGTATGTGTAGGGCTCTCTGCTTCGAAGTACAATCATGTACATTTTGTACATGTTTTTTTTTTTTTTTTTTTTTTTTTTTTTTTTTTTTTTTACAAAGACCACTTAATGCCAAACATGAGATGCAGCTAGGGGAAGCACGCACAACCTGAATCGTGGCAGTGGTGGTGAGGTTTAGGGAGCTCCGCCGACCTAGGGTCTCGACTTCATAGCTACCTAGACGCACCAAGAGTGGGTGGGGAGGGAGAGCGAGAGAGAGAGAGAGAGAGAGAGAGAGAGAGAGAGAGAGAGAGAGAGAGAGAGAGAGAGAGAGAGAGAGAGAGAGAGAGAGAGAGAGAGAGAGAGAGAGAGAGAGAGAGAGAGAGAGAGAGAGAGAGAGAGAGAGAGAGAGAGAGAGAGAGAGAGAGAGAGAGAGAGAGAGAGAGAGAGAGAGAGAGAGAGAGAGAGAGAGAGAGAGAGAGAGAGAGAGAGAGAGAGAGAGAGAGAGAGAGAGAGAGAGAGAGAGAGAGAGAGAGAGAGAGAGAGAGAGAGAGAGAGAGAGAGAGAGAGAGAGAGAGAGAGAGAGAGAGAGAGAGAGAGAGAGAGAGAGAGAGAGAGAGAGAGAGAGAGAGAGAGAGAGAGAGAGAGAGAGAGAGAGAGAGAGAGAGAGAGAGAGAGAGAGAGAGAGAGAGAGAGAGAGAGAGAGAGAGAGAGAGAGAGAGAGAGAGAGAGAGAGAGAGAGAGAGAGAGAGAGAGGGGGGATGTACTGGCATATGTATGAGTGTGGGCTCGGGGGGGGGGGGGGGGCATCGAAGTCGGATCTTGCCGGACCAACCAAAATGGGGCTGCTACGGGCCTGATCTTGTAATTATAACTACAAAATGGAACATGCATACATGATGTACTGGAATATGCAAGGCATAGTACCACTAACTTTCTGTCTCGTGCTTTACCAGTCTAGCCAAGAATGACTTCAAAAGAAGCGTCTCTAGCTACTTTCTCACGATTTTGCCGACGAATACGTCATTATCGAGTATTGTTTTCTGTGCTGTGTTTGCACGTGTGTACTTCAAGTACTCCAACACAAATTCCCACTCGAATAAGAGGAAGACACCTTCTCATTATTTTGAAAACAGATACGATAATTATGAGTGTTGAAAACTCAGCGCATAAGACAAGAATACGTTCAGCAGTTGTAGAATCTGTTAGGCCAGCATTAGTATTAACACATTTCTGGGGGATGAGCAGATCAGCCGAAAAAGTGAACTAAAAAGAAACGGTTACTATGGTTACTAATTGGAGGGGAAATACCCTATCCTGACAGTGAATGGGTAGAAACAAGACTGAAGGCAGTGCGGATTAGGATGTTGAGCTGCAATTCTACTGACGCTATATACATGTAGCCAGCATCATGGGTAATGTTAGTGAAGACAACATGCGGAAAATGAAATTGACGAGACATTTGAAAAAGGAACTTCTACAAATGTGACAGTCGTCTGATTGACTATTTCCACAGCTTAAAAAGCAACATCCCAGCTCCATCTCTAATGAAATAACCTTAAAAACATTGAGTGTTGGACAGCGTTGATACAATAATTCAATATCATAAAAGCTATGCACAGCGAGTAGTAAGTTTGCAGCTGTACATTTCATACCTCTTTTTTGAATAAGTGCCATTTTGAAAAGGCTGTTGTTCAACTCATGAGAACAGTGTTTTCAAGCCGTTTAAGGTGTGTTTGCTTAGTATTGCCTTTTTGGGAGGCGTCTTGGTGCTGACAGAGAGTGAGCGTCATGCGAGGGCAGTACAGGGTGCAGCAATTGTTCTGCATGAAATAGTGGTGGCTGAGCAGTTGTCGAATGCTGTGCAAAATGCTGCTGCAGCGGCAGCTGCTGCAGCGGCAGCTGCTGCTGGTGCAGCTGCATCGGCGATGGGAGAGAGTGCTGCTGATGCTGAGGCAAGGGTTCCTGTGCCTTATGGTTGTGCTTCTGAGACACAGGTGATGACTGGTGCTGCGGTGTGTGAGCCACCAGCGATAGGTGTTGCTGCTGTGTGTGTGTGGGCGTCGGCAGCTGATGTTGGTGAGTTGGATAGATTTGGGACTGCTGACATTGGTCACGTGATTCCTGGTGCTGCTGATGCTGATGCTGATGATGATCCTGCTTCTGGAGCTGCTGTTCTAGATGTTGATGATGAGGTTGTTGCTGCAACTGCTGACGTGCTGCCGGGTATTGGAAGTGAGTATGTTGCCGCTGAACAAGCTGTTTGTTTTGAGTCAGTTCTTGCACAGCTGCTGCTTCTGTTGCTGCTGCTGCTTCTGGCTGTGGTGGTGGCGGCGGCTGTGGGAATGTCTGTATGGAACATGTAGACAAAGGATCATTTCTTGTTGCTCTACTGCCTAGGCTTGCCACTACTAGGTCACCCTTTCTGGCATTGTCATGGCATACTTCACTGAACACCGCATAGCTATCAGACGGCTGTCCAGGTGGTGTTGGTTGTGCACTGTTGACCAGGTCACTACTAGCAGTTGCCTGGGCAGAGTGCAAATGATAAGGTAACTGAGGCAGAGATGACGTGGATGCTGAATTCACAGTCAGCATGCTTGAGGACGTTCCCAGTGGTAAGTGTTGCGGCTGTGCAGGCTGACACTGGTCCGTGCAAGTCACAAGTGCAAAACCTTGTTGTTGATGTTGGTGCTGCTGCTGTTCTTCCTGTTCTTGTTGATAGTGGTGGTGCTGGTCTGCAAGTACCTCATCGGATGAAATCGAACTGCCATGATCACTTTCTCCGTCTGCAGCAATAGAACCAGCCGCAGACGTCAAGCCACTGTTCTCTGCGCTGGTGTCCGTGTTACTGTAGGAAAGAGCATTACCGCCATTGGCTGCATTTCGAGCATCATGCTGCTTGGAGTGCTTTCTAAGCGAGCTTGGGTGTGTATAGCTCCTCGTACATCCTGCTGCCTTGCATTGGTAGGGTTTATCATTCGTGTGCGCGTGCATGTGCTTATTTCGATCCGAGCAACTTGAGAATCTTTTCTTACAGTCCGGGAAGGTGCAGGGAACCGGCTTTTCCTTTGTGTGGACTCTGTAGTGTATCTTCAGGCTTTCGGATCTTGCGAATGCTTTGCGTGAGCAGTCTTGATGATCGCAGACAAAGGGTTTTTCACCTGTATGAACTCGTATATGGTTAACAAGCTTATATTTGGCTTTGAATCCTTTGGTGCGTGTACACTGGTCCCAGTGGCAGATGTAGACATTGCTACCCTCCTGTGTGGGATGTTCGGTAGTGCCCTGTTGCTGGAGATGAACGTTTGTTATGTGCTGCGCTAGTTCGGTGACACTATAGAAAGCCAAACCACACAAGTGTAGACCGTTGTTCACACGCCATTCGCACAGACTTCTGAGTTGTCCGACAAATATTGGAGAGGCAGAGGGGTTGTCCGATTGATACTCGTCGCCTTGTGATAGATTGTTCAGTGGGGTCTGTGGAAAGCCGGCGTGCATTTCCACAGGATTGTTAGAGCTGGCCATACTGCCGTGCATTGCTGGGACACTATATGGCAGGTATGCTGCTAATGTCTGATTACCACAGGTAGCAGTGGCATGGACGTTGTGATTCATTTGCTGGCCAAAGGGACTGGAAACCTGGGCTGGTGATGACATAAGACCAATGGTTGGTTGAGGATGTGGTGGGAGACTCATTGCTGACTCCACTATTGATGATCTTTGAAGTCCCTCAATACTACTTCTAGTCTCTCTGAAGCCACCCGTGTTGACCGGTTGTCCAATATGGCTGTACTGCTGATCAACAGGCTGCGGTTGGTTCGCAATAGGCTGTGTCAAGCTAATGTTGGAATCAGGCTGTACTGGACCGACATATGTCCCTGCAGCTTGCAGCCCTGCCTGCACCTGTTGATGTGTCCCATCGAATGCTGTGTTACATAGCAAAGCAGAAATTGACAATGTGCAAATAAGATATTAAAGATAGCGATTGTTTGATACTTGAAAACACTGACTGAAGTGGTCCTGCCCCGTAGATGTGTGTTTAGTTTACAATAGTAAGTTGTCCCTCAGCACAGACTTATCAAATTAATGGTACCTGCACTCGCACACAGACACACACACACACACACACACATATCATGTACACACACGGGCACACAAACACACATGCAAACCACACACACACACACACACACACACGCACACACGTGAACATATACACACATGCATGCAAGCACACACCAACATGCACGCACACACGCACACACGTGTCATACAGGTACCGTTGAAGCAGAATGTACAATGTACATGTACACACTGCTCTCTGAAGTAGCCAAGGACCTCTTTCTACATGGCTGTCAAGGTCCGATATAGTAACTGGCCATGCTAAGCTGCTGAGGTCTGACACCCTAGTATGTGCATGTACATTCCGCTAGCTGCTACATCAGATTAAAGTGCAGGTCGGATTGTGGACTTTGTACCATGTCTATCGTTGTTCAGCCCAGTCTTCCCATCAAAGATTCGCTAAGACTAAAATCCTACCATGAGTGACAAACTAACTGTACTTCTCATTATATACAACTATATTCCACCCTATAGTCAAACTTACTGCACGACTGTATACATAAGGCTGAATTACAAATTCAAAGTCATACTGCGAGGTAGGCCTTGACGGATTATGCTAGCATAATTTTTCGCATAATTCCTACCAAAATCGAATAATCGGATAATTCGAGGCAAATTGCATACGAATCGCATGCATAATGGAATAATCCGCCTGTTCGCACCGAATTCCATAGAGTTGTACATGTTCTACAAGTACAAGTAGATACACCAGGAAGTCGTAGGTTTACGACTCCCTTGATAACATGTCCAGTCCATTACAATCAGTGATGGTCGTAGTTACAATTGTAGGTCGGACGGTGCGTTGACCCCGTTGAACTTTTGCCACTACAGTACAACGCCCTATTAAAAAATCCCCTGGTATTTTGCACAGAACCATCATATACATTAGCAGCATATGTGAGCATAATGCGGCATAATATGATAACTTTTAGCATAAAAATAGCATAATTCTGCAATTTTTTCAGCAGTGCGAAAAGCTTAATCCATCAAGGCCTACTGCGACGAAAATTAGATCTTCATTTTCGATTGGTTATACACAGCCATGAACATACCAAAAATTCACTGACAAATTCTTTTTTTAATTTTATAGAAAGGAAAAAGTACCAAGGAACTTAGTTACACTATAATGTCCACTAACACCACCATGCACTCATGCGATAACTTTGCACGACAATGACCAATGGTATTGACGTTCTACAACTAACTGGCTATCAGCTCTAGCACGCCTCAGATGCGCATTCCAACAGCCTTCCAAATTGGAAGGTTCTAAGTTATATGACAACATAGATTGGGAAGGGGAACTGCTCACTAAATCCTTATACAAGGCTGTTGGGCTTTCCTGCTGATTTAGTTTCATGCAATATTGACCAACCTTGAAATGGATTACGTTGTACAGGCATCAGTAGTGCAACTAGCATTCTCTAACTGCACACACACCTCCACCACTCGAGCAGCATCACATAAAACATATAAAATTTCATATGATCGGTTAAAACTGTGAAACTCAGAGTTACAGAAGAAACGCTTTTCGTCCCTCTCAAGTGTGTGTAAACTTTCATATAAATATTTTCGGTTCGCCTGACCCTCGGCTGGAGGTCGAGTTCTCGGCATCCGCAGGAACGCCCACCACCCTCTAGCATCAAGGCACAGATGCAGCTCCTAAAGCTTTGGGAGGTGTCTAGATCACACCCACCACAAAGTAGTCAAGCCACATTCCTGAGACCATATTACGACCATCAATCTAACATATCATATGTTGTGCTACAACATACTAATTTAACTTGTAGTTCCTTGGTCCATTTCCTTGCTATAAAATGATATAAATTGATCCTTGGCTCTCCATCCCAGTCCATTCTAACAGACTAGATAAACATTTACCCTGGCTTGGCCAGACGGGGATTAGATGTAGTGACTGTGTTCGACAGCTTCTACTGACTGACTTAGACAATTCCATGCCGTGATTCACAGCCTATTTCACACACACACACACACACACACATACACATACACATACATACACACACATAATTATATACTTGTACTTGTACTTGCTCACTGCCAAAACTGGTCACGTGGGTCTCCCCGGGAGAGGGGAGAGAGACTCAAAAGGAATCTTGGAAAGATGACTCAATTGGCCATTGAACCACCCAACGGCCGACACCCCCTGAAATCCCCAAACTAGGGTGGACTTGAAATGATCCCACTTATGGGCTCACCACACCTCAGTAAGTGGGTGAGGACAAGGTGCAGAAAAAGGATTGACGGCATCAGAGTATCCGTCCCGGGATCCAACTGCAGGTACCCCTGCCCCCAGTGAAGGTAATACTTGGTACTAGTGTGGGTGGCTAAATCAGAGTGGATCTGATATAAGCTTCACTAGCACCATTGATTACACAAGAGTTAATCTAGCCAGAAGCAGTCCATGGTTAACAGGTATGTATACTTCAAATAGAAAGTATATGAACCCTGAAACCAACAAAGGTGGTAGGTACAACAATACACCTTCAAGCAGCCGAGCCCGTTGGCAACAGGCCCAACACTATCTGGCATAAGTGTACCCACCAACCGAACTAGCACACACACACACACAAACAAACACACACATACACACGACACACACACACACAACACACACACACACACACACACACACACACACAACACACATATGGAGTCCCATACAGTCTAGACTACCAGAACTAGATTTACAAAGCAAATAATATATCGGTGCAGTAACCATGTCTAGCAGGATAATATTCTCAAGTTGTTATCCGATACCGGAAACTAGGCCTTGACAGATTTAGCTAATATTTTCGTGAAATTATGTTTTTCGTATTGCTGAGAAAATTGCAGAATTATGCCATTTTATGCTAAAAGTTACCGTATTTTCCGGGGTATAAGCCGCACTTTTTTTCGCTAAAAATCGGACCAAAATCGCCCCTGCGGCTTATACACCGAATATGCTTGCGCGAATGAATGCTTGGCATACATCAGTATGCATGCTGACGCCATGTGACATGTCATTCGACTCAGCTTCGCGCCTGTGTTGCTATCCTGGCAATTTTACTAGTTTTAGTGCGCGGGCTACACCATACGGTACGCGTATACGGGGACTCTATTTTTCATAATCTGATCTAACATGGTATTTAGCTCCATAACCATAATAATAGATTTGTAGAAAGGCAATTTGTCAATGAGTGTGAAAAATCTTGGTTTGTGGGTGTGGCTTATACTCCGGATACCAACTTTTAGTCATTATTTTGCCTCAAAAAGGGGGGTGCGGCTTATACCCCGGAAAATACGGTATCATATTATGCCGCATTATGCTCACATATGCTGCTAATGTATATGATGGTTCTGTGCAAAACAACAGGTGATTTTTTTGTACAGGGCGTTGTACTGTAGTAGCAAAGATTCAACGGGGTCAACGCACCGTCCGACCTAGCTACGACCGTCACCCTGGTCACTGATTGTAGTGGACTGGACATGTTATCAAGGGAGTCGTAAACCTACGCCTTCCTGGTGCATCTACTTGTACTTGTAGAACATATACAACTGTATGGAATTTGATGCGAACAGACGGGTTATTGCCCTCCCCTTGGCTAAACGTCCTCCCTTGTACGCTCTCCACTCTTTGTTGCTTACTCTGCTTGGCTTGCGCTGCCCGCTACTACGCGCAATGCCAGTACCCTGGACGCATTTAAATCTGCTCACTAGATTCAACATCACCTGTCCCTCCCATGCTTCTCCGTCTTGACCATTACTTTTCTTCTTTTATTCACCATGGTTGGTTAACACCCACATCTCCCGTACTGGCTGATTTTCTTCTCATGCCATGAGGTGTTGTCTATAATAATAATAATAATTTAAACAATCGACGAGGTGACAATAGTCGTAAAATGGCAATAAATAAGATAAATTGTGCACTCATAACAACAGCAAAAATGAAGAAAGTCAAGTTCCATAACGTTTTCTTGTGACTGTCATCAGTTTTTTATGTGACGGCGTTCCACTGATGACAGTCACAAGAAAACGTTATGGAACTTGACTTTCTTCATTTTTGCTGTTGTTATGAGTGCACAATTTATCTTATTTATTGCCATTTTAATAATAATAATAATCTTTCCCTCAAACCAGTTAATATTTTATGACTTGGGGCTCCCCGCGTGCTAGTTTGTACGTGAAGTGTGTGGGTTACAGTGAGGGCTGCGTCCCACCCGCCTGTGTGGATTCATAGGAAGTGTGAGTTACGAAGTCTGGAGAAAATGTTGAACGGCCTCTGCTGGGATGACGACTACACCATAGCTCAGTGGTTAGAGCATCGCTGGCTACAAGCGAAGGTCCCTGGTTCGAGTCCTGGTGGTGACAGTCAATTTTTTCTTCAGACTTTTCCCGTTTGTCTCTTTCCCTCAAACCAGTTAATAATAATAATATTCCAATTTTATGCGATTTGTATGGTATTTACCTCGAATTATGCGATTATTCGATTTTGGTAGGAATTATGCGAAAAATTATGCCAGCATAATCTGTCAAGGCCTACGGGAAACACATAATCCCAAGGCATTATGTACAGAGCATACAGGTTGGAAAACGTTTGACTTTCGTCACTTACCCTGTACAGTAGCCGGCTGTAGACCTTGTGAGTCCAAGGGCGGAAAATACTGCATCGTGTAGCTGGGTAGTTCAGCTCCCGTCATCCGCCGGTAGCCTTCTGCTTCTGACGTGGTCCGTGAGGAAGACATTCCGAACAGAGAGTTGGTGACAACTAGGGCAGTGTCAAACAGCCAACGGAGTCTCTGGAACTTGGCTGTACTTTTTCCCCCACAATGGTAGCCAAAACAAATGGGTTGACAGAGAACAGCAGCAAGTTCTGGTCCGGGGAATACGGATTGAGACAACGCAACGACAAGATAGTCCTGATCCACGCCAATACAGGAGGATGACTGCTGGTGTCCTGCAACGTAAAGAAGAATAGGAGACGCACCGCTGTGAAGCGTACTCGTGGCCTATGACTCGATGACTGGTACCATCGTGTCGTTCCTCCTTCCGGTCCGAGTCAGAAGATTTTTTTATTGCTCCGAGGAAGCTACGTATGCAGCTAGTGTGTCCTGGGTCAAACGAATGTTCGGGAATCAGCAGAATTATCGAAGCGGACATTGTAAACAGCAATATCAAAACTTATGATATAATATAAGTTCTACCACCATAAAGATATAGGATTCAAAGAGTTAGGATTGAAAGATTCAACACTACAATAAAGTGTAGAAATAACACGAAGAAAGAAGTCTAGGTGAAGAGTCAAAACAGCATGAAAACTAAAGGGTGGCAAAAATGTTGTAAAATTGCATCAAATCAAGAGATCAAAGAATTTATTTCACACCTTCGTCACCAATACATGTACTAAGGCTGGCAAACAGCTGTAAAGACAACACATTCTCCTTCACTCTTCAGAACACAAAGTATTAGTTCAGGATCCAGCGTAGATCTACGTCTAAGAATGTAAAAAGCTTCTAAGTTCTAGCACGGCAAGATGCAACATAGACCTACTACGTGACAAAACGGAGAATACATCGTCAGTCACAACAACTAGCACTGCCCGAAAAATGACACCGGATAGGATGTCGGGACGATGATCGGTCTCCTGAAGAAGACCCCATTCGTGGTTCACACCTCAGTCACCTTTGCTCGCGAGTCTTCTTCATTACCATGGTTACGTCCCCGTACCTTGGGTTTGTCAGTGAACTACATGTATGACGAAAACATCTAATGACACTGATGAGAAAGGTAACAGTCATAGTGGTGTGAATATGTGAGTTATTGAAGTTGAGCAGTGACGTTTCAGAAATGTGTAAGTGGCTGCGTTGGATGTTTGCGGACAATAAGAAAAATATTCTTCAGTAGTGTGCTCCGCTTCAACAAGAATCGCTAAGCATCAAATCATCATGACAAGTGTACTTCACGAAGAACAGTAAGATCGGGCCCCCAAAGAACTCATGAGCTCAAGGCACAGCCTAGAATTTTTCTAAAATGTTGAACAGCGTTAGTCGTTTTGTTCGTATTCCACGATCATGGAGAGCACCATACAATGCGATTACACGACTTGGAAAACATGCAGAAAATGGTACGTGCGTTCTTACAAAAATCTGCAAAATATCTAGCCTGTATTTGCCCATTTTCCAGCCTAAGTCATGTAAGTCTGATGGTTCTGTGGTATTCAGTTAAAAAAAGTGTTCTTTGCCGAAGTGACTTCTACGCCTGATCTTACTGTACATGCACATGTACAATCATGTACATGTATGTGGCAGCCCTGAGCATGCCGCTATGTCATGAATGCTGTGCTAAGGTTTAGCAATATGGACAATGACTCATTCCAAGTCTGTTCATTTCCCTATAACTCACGCAGTTGTGCTGTGCCACAGTGTTGTCTATTTCCGCTCCATTTGTGGTTATTTTTGGCATCATTATGCACCAGAACTCGCTCATTTTGGGTTGCGGTACATGTATTAGGAACTTTTGAGCTTTTTCTGAAACAAATGGATGCAATTTCAGCAAACTTACTTTTCATACCCACCACAAGCACTAACACCCTAGCAACACGTTGAAACTTGGCGCTGGAACTGGAACCCTGATCACGTCGTCGCACTGAAAGAAGCCCAGGGCTCAATGCAGCTTTTGCCACCAGTTGAGGAATTTCCGCAGTTATCAATGTGAGACGTCCGGTCGCACTGGCGTTACTCGCTTATCAACACAGCACACTTGTACTGTACTTACTTCCCACCACGACGTACACACCAGTCTCGCCCAGATCGGTGACCATGGATAGGCACAGGCGGATTATGCCGGCATAATTATTGGCATAATTTGGTGGTTGAAAATTTGAAGCACAATTAAACATCCTTTCGGAGGTAGGAGCATGACAACATGATTGTAGTTATAAACTACTAAATCTCCAGACACCTAGCTTTTTCCACCATCTTGTAATTATAACTACAAATGGAACATGCATACATGATGTACTGGAATATGCAAGGCATAGTACCACTAACATTCTCTCTCGTGCTTTATCAGTCTAGCCAAGAAAGACTTCAAAAGAAACGTCTCTAGTTCAGTGCTGCCAAATAATTTTCGCCCAAAATCGGACACCCTTCACCGCCAAGGCTGGCCAGTGGCCACATGGTGCGAATTTTTCTCCTCGGCACACCATGAAAAATCGCTCCGTTGCCATGGTAACCCCAGATTTGTCATGAATTTTGTAATGATGAGTGTGGTCGCACACTGACTCTGTACAGATTGTCAGTGTACATGCCATTCAGCCTGATCCAGGCATGTTACTTTGCACTTCCACAGCCAAGCGCTAGCCTTTTTAGAAGCAAATGTACAGTGATGTGTGCCTTCAGTTGCGCTGAAAAGTGAAAGTACAGGACTTCTGCATAGGAAAGTAATGATCTCGGACATTTTGGCTGCTTTTCGGACCTTTCCCTTTTCGGACCGGTTTTCGGAAGAGCCTTCAAAAATCGGATACTGTCCGAAAAATCGGACAGTTTGGCAGCACTGCTACTAGTTACTTTCTTACGATTTTGCCGACGAATACGTCATTATCGAGTATTGTTTTCTGTGCTTTGTTTGCACGTGTGTACTTCAAGTATTCCCACACAAATTACCATTCGAATAAGAGGAAGACACCTTCTCATTATTTTGAAAACAGATAAGATATGAGTGTTGAAGACTCAGTGCCTAAGACACGACTTCCTTCAGCAGTTGTAGAATCTGTTAGGCCAGCATTAGTATTGACACATTTCTGCGGGATGAGCAGATCAGCCGAAAAAGTGAACTAAAAAGAAACGGGTACTATGGTTACTAATTGGAGGGGAAATACCCGATCCTGACAGTGAGTGGGTAGAAACAAGACTGAAGTGCGGATTAGGATGTTGAGCTGCAATTCTACTGACGCTACATACATGTGGCCAGCATCATGGGTAATGTTAGTGGAGACAACATGCGGAAAATGAAATTGACGAGACATTTGAAAAAGGAACTTCTACAAATGTGACAGTCGTCTGATTGACTAGTTCCACAGCCTAATGAGCAACATCCCAGCTCCATCTATAATGAAATAACCTTAAAAACATTCAGCGTTGATACGATCATTCAATATCACAAAAGCTATGCACAGCGAGTATTAAACTTGCAGCTGTACACTTTATACCTCTTTTTGAATTAGATATAATAAAAAAATCGTCAACTCCGTAAAACTAAGGAGTTAGCTGGATCTTGATAATAATAACAAAATTGTTTGGGTGACAGTGATGATGTGCATTAAAGACCTTATAGACAGTTTTTAACACATCCATTCACGAAGCTGGCTGCAGTGCCATGTTGAAAAGGCTGTTGTTCAGCTCATGAGAACAGTGTTTTCAAGCCGTGTAAGGTGTGTTTGCTAAAAATTGCCTTTTTGGGAGGTGTCTTTGTGCTGACAGAGAGTGAGCGTCATGCGAGGGTAGTACAGAGTGCAGCAAATGTCCTGCATGAAACAGTGTTGGCTGAGCAGTTGTCGAATGCTGTGGAAAATGCTGGTGCAGCTGCATATGCGATGGGAGTGCGCTGCTGTTGCTGATGCTGAGGCAAGGGTTCCTGTGCACGTTCCTGTTGTGATGTAGACTGCTGCTGTGCCTGATGGTTGTGCTTCTGAGACACAGGTGATGACTGGTGCTGCGGTGTGTGAGCCACCAGCGATAGCTGTTGCTGCTCTGTGTGTGTGGGCGTCGGCAGCTGATGGTGGTGAGTTGGATAGATTTGCGACTGCTGACATTGGTCATGTGATTCCTGGTGCTGCTGATGCTGCTGCTGCTGATGCTGATACTGATGCTGATGATGATCCTGCTTCTGGAGGTGCTGTTCTAGATGTTGATGATGAAGTTGTTGCTGCAACTGCTGACGTGCTGCCGGGTATTGGAAGTGAGTATGTTGCTGCTGAACAAGCTGTTTGTTTTGAGTCAGTTCTGGCACAGCTGCTGCTTCTGGCTGTGGTGGCGGCGGCGGCTGTGGGAATGTCTGTATGGAACATGTAGACAAGGGATCATTTCTTGTTGCTCCACTGCCTAGGCTTGCCACTACTAGGTCACCCTTTCCGGCATTGTCATGGCATACTCCACTGAACACGGCATAGCTACCAGACGGCTGTCCAGGTGGTGTTGGCAGTACACTGTTGACCAGATCACTACTAGCAGTTGCCTGGGCAGAGGGCAAATGATAAGGTAACTGAGGCAAAGATGAGGTGGATGCTGAATTCACAGTCCGCATGCTTGAGGACGTTCCCAGCGGTAAGTGTTGCGGCTGTGCAGGCTGACACTGGTCCGTGCAAGTCACAAGTGCAAAATGGTGTTGTTGATGTTGGTGCTGCTGCTGCTGTTCTTCCTGTTGTTGTTGATGGTGGTGGTGCTGGTCTGCAAGTACCTCATCAGATGAAATCGAAGTGCCATGATCACTTTCTCCGTCCGCAGCAATAGAACCATCCGCAGACGTCAAGCCACTGTTCTCTGCGCTGGTGTTCGTGGTACTGTAGGAAAGAGCATTACCGCCATTGGCTGCATTTCGAGCATTATGCATCTTGGAGTGCTTTTTAAGCGAGCTCCGTTGTGTATATCTCTTCGTACATCCTGCTGCCCTGCATCGGTAGGGTTTATCATTCGTGTGCACGACCATGTGCTGCTTTCGATCCGAGGAATTTCCGAATCTTTTCTTACAGTCCGGGAAGGTGCAGGGAAACGGCTTTTCCTTTGTGTGGACTCTGTAGTGTATCTTCAGGTTGTCAGGTCTTGCGAATGCTTTGCGTGTGCAGTCTTGATGATTGCAGACAAAGGGTTTTTCACCTGTATGAACTCGTATATGGTTAACAAGCTTATATTTGAATTTGAATCCTTTGGTGCGTGTACACTGGTCCCAGTGGCAGATGTAGACATTGCTACCCTCCTGTGTGGGATGTTCGGTAGTGCCCTGTTGCTGGAGATGAACGTTTGTTATGTGCTGCGCTAGTTCGGTGACACTATAGAAAGCCAACCCACACAATTGTAGACCGTTGTTTACACGCCATTCGCACAGATTTCTGGGATGTCCGCCAAACAGTGGAGGGGCAGAGGGGTTGTCCGATTGATACTCGACGCCTTGTGATAGATTGTTCAGTGGGGTCTGTGGAAAGCCGGCGTGCATTTCCACAGGATTGTTAGAGCTGGCCATACTGCCGTGCATTGCTGGGACACTATATGGCAGGTATGCTGCTAATGTCTGATTACCACTGGTAGCAGTGGCATGGACGTGGTGATTCATTTGCTGGCTGTCAGGACTCGCAATTTGGGCTGGTGATGACATAAGACCAATGGTTGGTTGAGGATGTGGTGGGAGACTCATTGCTGACTCCACTATTGATGATCGTTGAAGTCCCTCAATACTACTGCTAGTCTCTCTGAAGCCACCCGTGTTGACCGGTTGTCCAATATGGCTGTGCTGCTGATCAACAGGCTGCGGTTGGTTCGCAATAGGCTGAGTTAAGCTATTGTTGGGATGAGGCTGTACTGGAGTGACATATGTCCCTGCAGCTTGCAGCCCTGTCTGTACCTGTTGATGTGTCCCATCGAATGCTGTGTTTCAGAACAAAGCAGAAATTGACAATATGTAAATAAGATAATGATAGCAATTGTTTGATACTTGAAAACACTGACTGAAGTGGTCCTGCCCCGTAAATGTGTGTTAAGTTTACAATAGTAAGTTGTCCCTCAGCACAGACTTATCAAATTAATGGTACCTGCACTCGCACACAGACACACACACACACATATCATGCACACACACGGGCAAACCACACACACACACACACACACACACACACACACACACACACACGCACGCGCACACACGTGAACATATACACACATACATGCAAGCACACACCAACATGCATGCACGCACGCACACACGTGTCATACAGATACCGTTGAAGCAGAATGTACAATGTACATGTACACACTGCTCTCTGAAGTAGCCAAGGACCTCTTTCTAAATGGCTGTCAAGGTCCGATATAGTAACTGGCCATGCGAAGTTGCTGAGGTCTGACACCCTAGTATGTACATGTACATTCCGCTAGCTGCTACATCAGATTAAAGTGTAGGTCGGATAGTGGACATTTTACCATGCCTATCGTTGTTCAGCCCAGTTTCCCCATCAAAGATTCGCTAAGCCTAAGAATCCTACCATGAGTGACAAACTAACTGTACTTCTCATCATATACACCTATATTCCACCCTATAGTCAAACTTACTGCCCGACTGTATACATAAAGCTGAATTACAAATTCAAAGTCATACTGCGAGGAAAACTAGATCTTCATTTTCGATCGGTTATACACAGCCAAGAACATACCAAAAATTCACTGACAAATTCTTTTTTTAATTTTATAGAAAGGAAAAAGTACCAAGGAACTTAGTTACACTATATTGTCCACTAACACCACCAGTTACTAAACAATGCGCTCCTGCGATAACTTTGCACGACAATGACCGATGGTACTGACGTTCTACAACTACCTGGTTATCAGCTCTAGCACGCCTCGGATGCGCATTCCAACAGCCTTCCAAATTGGAAGGTTCTAAGTTATATGAAAACATAGATTGGGAAGGGGAACTGCTCACTAAATCCTTATACAAGGCTGCATTGCGCGAAATCGCGCATCTATGAGCGACATCCACATAAACTGCTGGGACCATGGTTGTGTACTCGAATCTCATTCTGAGCACCCTTTTTTCTTCCTTTTTTCAGCCGTTTTTTTGCAAAAAGTCCTCGAGCTCGATTTTTTTGATCGATCGTTCTTCAAGGAAAGACGAGTGGACAATCGATCAACAGGGCCGAGGACGAATGCGTCTGGTTGGAGTTCTTGCGTGGTACAGGATGACCAGACACACATATAGATACATTGCGACGATCTAATCTGCACAGTGTTTCCTAATACCGCACGCACGACGGTAAGTACAATTCATGTGATTTCAAATTGTTTGTGATCTACAACGTCGCGACCAGGACGGAAATACAGCAACAGCACGACAACCGTTATACCAGGCAGTAACCAACAGTCACCTCCATCACATTCTCCAGATCAGAAGGCAAGTGAGGCAGTGAACATGAAGAAATAAAGTATGAAAGAATGAAAAGTGAATACAGTCAAATCTGCCGTTAGCGACCTCTGCTGTAGGCGACCATCTACCGTTAGCGACCGATTTTCCGTGCACCGACGGTTTCACATACAAACTGATCTGTCCAGAGCGACCATCTGCTGTGCGCGACCAGCGACCGCGATTTCATGCACGGTGGCTGCATTCGAATCTGCTGTAAGCGACCGCGACCCAGGTTCAGTAAGGTGCGAAACTGTACTTGCCAGTGCGCTGTCAACTGCAAAGTGTGAAAATGCGCTGTCTTGCAAGTGCGATCGACTGGCGCCTGGCCTGTACTGAGGCTGTGCTGTAGCTCTCAAGTCCAGGCAGTGTCGATCTACTGCCGTGTCGCATACGCGTACTATACGGGTATGGTCGTCGTTGAATATCCAATAAAATGATATAAAAAATCACATTATTCTCGTCGATTTGAGTACATGGAAGCATATACCTGGTATGCCGGATTTACCATACATCTGCCGTAAGAGACCATCTGCCGTAAGCGACCGCTTTTTCTTGCACCAAGGGGCGGTCGCTTACGACAGATTTGACTGTAATTCAAAAATCTCAGAAACGTTGAACGTAAAAAACACTGAGAACAAGGAAAGTGACTTACTTCGATGGCAAAAGACAAAGCGAATGTTTCTCGTATGGACCTGGCTCTTGCGGAATCAGCCACACTGTGGAACCATGTGTTTGATTCCACAAGGGATGGCTACCTGCTCCTCACCAACCAGCCTCCACGACGGTGGTAAAGTCGCCAAAAATACGAAAGTTGAACATTTTGTGCATGCATGCAATAGAAAATTTGTGCTGAGTATGTCGAGTGGCCATTCGAACAGGACAAAGCCGTTGCGCAAGCTGTGACCCTGAAATTTCGTCCATTGGTAGCGAGGGTAACCCTGAGCTGGAAAGTGTAAGGGATGGCATGCTACACTCCCCCGCATACGCTTGACAGCACAATTTGAGGCGTGGAGTAGTAATATACCAGTATCTTACTACCCCCTGATACCTGATGCATGGACGTCGTCATCTTCATCCCGCAGATCGAAAATGTACAGGTGTCGCGTGATTTCGCGCAATGGTTGGGCTTTCCTGCTGATTTAGTTTCATGCAATATTGACCAACCTTGAAATGGATTACGTTGTACAGGCATCAGTAGTGCAACTAGCATTCGCTAACTGCACACACGCCTCCACCACTCAAGCAGCACCACATAAAACATATAAAATTTCATATGATCGGTTAAAACGGTGAAACTCAGAGTTACAGAAGGAACGCTTTTCGTCCCTCTCAAGTGTGTGTAAAATTTCATATAAATATTTCCGTTTCTCTGACCCTCGGCTGGAGGTCGAGTTCTCGGCATCCGCAGGAACGCCCACCACCCTCTAGGATCAAGGCACAGATGCAGCTCCTAAAGCGGTGGGAGGTGTCTAGATCACACCCACCACAAAGTACAGTCAAACCTCGTTAGGACGAACTTCAAGGGGCTGAACAAATTTGTTTGTCTTATCGGGAGTTCTTCTTATCCAGATGTGACAAAAAAATCGATATGCATATCCATACTTTACAAACACAGTTCACGGTTCGTGTGAGACTCGGTCGGAGCCAGTGGAGGCTGAGTTTTCCGCATCCGCAAGAACACCACTACCCTCTACCAAGAGTACATAAACCAGAGTGTGCAACTATGCATATCAGATCTGAAACAGCGCAGTTCGTGCACTACGTCACCCTGATGAGGTCAGCCAAGCCACGACTTGCGTACAGCTCAAATTTTCATGTTTCATAGCCCGGAAATCAGCCAAGTTGGCTTGATTTTAGACGTCCAGTTTCAGTATTTCGGTGTTTTGTGTGACTGTGTACGCTGCGTACATCCACCGACAAGTAAAGTCACCAGGCTAGCCATATCAAAAAACCGAAATCAGGACAAACTCAGTGACCTGCATCACCGCGACTGGTTACGCAACTTTTCACCTTACCTGTGGCTTACCATGCTGTCAGAAATGACGTAGTGCACGAATTACGCTCCCACAGGAACCATCCCGAGTTGCACACTCTGGTTTATGTACTCTTGCCTCTACGGATCAACGCTCTTTGCTTCACAAAACACTTCAGAACTCGATCAACGACGCGAACAGTGTACGCTGAAGCTTGGCCTAGAAAGCACGCATGTCAGTGCGTCTACTACGATTCACTACGTAGATCTATGTACATGTACGTACAATCAATGTATGGACCCGGCTATCGAAAAAAGAAAGAAAAAAAGACAGCCAGCGCACGCGCACACACCCAAAGTTCGTACTACGCGCTGATTTTATCCAAATCACACTTGAAAATAGTTCGTCTTCGCGAAAGTTCGCCATACAGGAGTTCGTCGTAAACGGATAATTTTGACTGGATATGATGCCTGGCCAACCATAGGATTGGCCCTAGTTCGTACTAATGGAAAGTTTGTCTTATCAGTGTTCGCCCTAACGAGGTTTGACTGTAGTCAAACCACATACCTGAGACCATAATATTACGACCGTTAATCTAACATATCATATGTTGAGCTACAACATGCTAATTTAACTTGTAGTTCCTTGGTCCATTTCCTTGGTATAAAATAATATAAATTGATCCTTGGCTCTCCATCCCAGTCCATTCTAACAGGCTAGATAAACATTTACACTGTCTTGGCCAGACGGGGATTAGATGTAGTGTCTGTTTTCGACAGCTTCTACTCACTGACTTAGACAATTCCATGCCGTGATTCACAGCCCATTTCACACACACACACACACACACACACACACACACACACACACACACACACACACACACACACACACACACAACCACACAACCACACACACACACAACCACACACAACCACATACACACACACACACACACGCAACCACATACACATACACACACACACACACACACACACACACACACACACACACACACACACACAACCACACACACACACACACACACACACACACAACCACACACAACCACATACACACACACACACACACCTCAGACCTCACCTCAGACATGCCCATCGCGGGAGCGATGATAGCGAACAGCTATGTTAGACATAGCAACTTGTGCTGGGATTACACCATTCAACAGCTTGCAAGGCTGATGAATTGACCGCCACTATTTTTAGCCTGGTATCCACCACACAGCTGTTTGAAGTGACTTTTTCTGGCCAGTGAATCCCTATTTTTCATTTTTCCATTTTTTTTTCTTTCTTTTTTCTTTTTATACACACACACACCACACCACATACTCCGGCATACACTGGCTGTTGGTAACCACCCAGGAGAATGAAAGAAAAGTCAGGAAGAGTCTGAGAAAGAGAAGAAAGACGTGTGTGACCATAATCGTCGGGAATCGAACCCGCAACCTATCGATTGGAAATCGCTGCACATACCACTGCACCATATGGGACACACACACACACACACACACACACACACACACACACACACACACAACCACATACACATACACACACACCATGCAGTCCCATGCAGGCTAGAGAGCCAGAACTAGACAATTTACAAACAAAATAATTATATCGGTGCAGTAGCCATGTCTAGCAGGATAATATTCTCAAGTTTTTATCCGATACTGGAAACACATAAAATCCCAAGACATTATTTACAGAGCATACAGGTTGCAAAACGTTCGACTTTCGTCACTTACCCTGCACAGTAGCCGGCTGTGGACCTTGTGAGTCCAACGGCGGAAAATACTCCATCGTGTAGCTGGGTAGTTGAGCTCCCGTCATCCCTTGGTGGCCTTCTGCTTCTGACGTGTTCCGTGAGGAAGACATTCCGAACTGAGAGTTGGTGACAACTAAGGCAGTGTCAACCAGCCGACCTATTCTCTGGAACTTGGCTGTACTTTTCGTCCACAATGGTAGCCAAAACAAATGGGTTGACTGGCTTGTCCAGAGAACAGCAACGAGTTCTGGTCCGGGGGATACGGATAGAGTCAACGCAACGACAAGATAGTCCCAATCCACGCTATTACAAGCCCCGGAGAGTGGCTGTTGGTGTTCTGCAACGTATTGAAGAATAGGTGACGCACCGTTGTGAAGCGTACTCGTTGCCTATGACTCGACGACTGGTGCCATGGTGTCGTTCCGCCTTCCGGTCCGAATCGGAAGGTTTTTTTATTGCTCCGCGGAAGCTGCGTATGCAGCTAGTGAGTCCTGGGTCAAACGAATGTTCGGGAATCAGCAGAATTATCGAAGTGGACATTGTAAGCAGCAATAACAAAACTTATGATAAGTACTACAACTATACAGATATAGGGTTCTAAGAGTTAGGATTGAAAGATTCAACACTGGGAAGTGGAGAAATAACACGAAGAAAGAAGTCTAGGTGAAGAGTCAAAACAGCATGAAAAGTAAAGGGTGACAAAAATGTTATAAAATTGCATCAAATCAAGAGATCAAAGAATTTATTTCACACCTTCTCCACCAATACATGTACTGAGGCTGCCAAACAGCTGTAAAGACAACACATTCTCCTTCACTCTTCAGATCTCAAAGTACTGCTGAAGTTCAGGATGCAGCGAAGATCTACGTCTAAGCATGTAAAGGCTTGTACTATTTGTAGCACGGCAAGATGCAACATACTGTATTTTTGTATTGACTTATTTGAATTCGGAATCTCAACAGTACAATGTACAATTACTTGGGAAGATCCGAATGACATAGATACAATGTATCTATGTCATTCGGATCTTCCCAAGTAATTGTACATTGTACTGTTGAGATTCCGAATTCAAATAAGTCAATACAAAAATACAGTATGTCATAAACATAAAAGTGGAGTAGGTGCTACAGCTGATCATTTTATCGCAGGTTGTGGGACTAAACGAATACCAGTATGCAAGTACACAAGAAATAAAAGCTGAATAAATACGACTGCATGACCACACATAGACCTACCACGTGACAAAACAGAGAATACATCATCAGCCACAACAACTACTTGCACTGCCCGAAAACATTAGAGAGGTTCCGCATAATTAACGTAATTACGTTAGTAAAAAACGTAGTCGATCTACGGAAAGTCTTACGTAAACTGCATGCGCATCTGTGTTCCGCCATACGGAGTTTTCAAATCACGTAGCTGCCCTTGGCAACTCCGAACGCGGCAGTGTACGACCAGATCGACCTGGGAAGAAAGTCATAAATTTGTACCCCAATCCACTTACGGACCAGCTACGTTATCAGAGCCCTATCTACGTACTCTCCGTAGACAACTTTCCGTAAGTGGAGTGCAAACTCGCGAATTCACGGGTTTTCCCCGCCCACTAACGTAAAGTTGCTCAACTTTACGTAGTGCGGAACCTCTCTAATGACACTGGATGCCGCGGCGATGGTCGTTTTCCTGGAGAAGACGCCTTCGTGGTTCACACCTCCGTCGCCTTTGCTCGCGAGTCTTCTTCATTACCATGGTTACGTCCCGTACCTTGGGTTTGTCAGTGAACTACATGTATGAAGAAAACATCTACTGACACTGAGAAAAGTACTTGTAACAGTCATCGCTTCCTTTTAACCTTTATAACTAATTCTTATGATGTTGCACTCATTACCACAAAACTGTTATACTTCCCAATCCATTGCTCCCAAAAATGGCAACTTTGTCCGGTACACCCTATCCTTGGTCATGTACATACAATTATCCCTTCACTGTGCATAGTTCGAAACTCGCCCCCCCCCCCCCCCACACACACAATCGTTGCCTCTTTCCTTTGTCATACCTCAACCATTCTATGCGGTGAACCCCTCGACTCGTGAGCCAGTCAAGTGAGAATTCAAGTCGGTAGGAAAACCGCGAGCTCCCATGTAGGGAGCAACACACACTTCCCCAACTATCGCCGAAGTCGAACAAACCTCTTCTCCACATTGTTGTCCCCAGCGCGGGCTTGCGAATTATATGGTTTGGAGGCAACAACGTTGTGAATGGCCAACGGTCCTCAGCGCTTGTTCAGCACCTCCATGAGCGACACTGACTCACACTGCTATCTGGTGTACACGAGGTGTGTGTTTGTCGCGCTGGAAACGGAGCGTCTCTGTAAGTAGTTTGTATCCCTGGTGATGTGTGTGACTGGAGAGCAATATACAATGTAAGTGGTGCTTTTCAGGCACAATCTTCCTCAGCCTACTCAATCTCAACTGATGAGGTGTGAATTCCCCGAAACACTGTGTAGTGCAGGCGCGTCGGAAGGACTTTGGAGGTGGGGCGGCCATGGGGTCCTCCCCCGGGAAAAAATTTCAAAAATTAAAGCCAATTGCAAGCATTTCCGGGCATCTGGTGCCATTTCAGTGTACGGTAACTACAATGAAAGACTTTTTGATTCTGCAAAAAAACCAAGAAGATGCTACGATCGGGGACAAACATTACCCTCCCCCGGGAAAAAAATTCAAAAATTGAAGCCAATTGCAAGCATTCCCAGGCATTTGGTGCCATTTCAGTGTACATGGACTTTTGATTCTGCAACAAACCACGATAGGGGACAAGGATTTGCCACGTTCGCGCTGAGATCATCGCGCTTTGTTGCAGTGTGCTAAAAAAATAAAAAAGGCCGAAAAAGTGGGGCGGCCATGGCCGCCGCGGCCGGTGCGGTTCCGACGCCCTGGTTGTTTGCGCCGGTATTCTCACTCACAACACAGAGTCTGAGGTTTATAGAATATTATCACTAGGAGAAGACTGTATCCATTGCAAACTGATTGCAATACTTCAAAAGGCTAGCTACTACCTGGTAGTAACAGAAACAGCCAAAGACAAAGCACACAACAACTGCACCAGCAAGCTCTTTCCTTGCACTGCCCCCAAATACATCAAAATCAAGCAGCAAAATGCAAATCCACACGCATGTTTGCCGGAACTGAACCTCCATAGCGCAGCTGATCATTGCGGCTGCACGAGACGACCTTCCCGCCACAGTAGGACAAAGAACTATGCATGGAACTAGCAATGAATGCATGCAGCAGTTATGAATAGGGACATCAACAAGACACAACACACAGTAGTCATGAGCAGGCTGAGGTAACTGAGGGCCAGGAAACAGTACAGACATGTGCACAACAGCACCTAGGTTTACTACTACCCAAGGTTATTCATGTCTTGGTCTAAACTGAGCAAGTTACTAGTGGAGATCTGTGGGGTGACTTGGTCGTACCAACATCCTCCCCCCGGTGACGTCTTCAAGCGTCACCCTCATTCAGAACGTCCAGCACACAGATCTTTGACACCGGCCTGCGGTATGTCCCGGACGCTGTCTTGACGTCGGCCACTCTGACATGTCCATCGGTGCCGGGATAGACGGCCGTAATGGTACCTTTCGGCCAGCTGCCTCTGGGTAGGTCTCTGTCGGCAATCACGACTATGTCATTGACCTTGACCTCTTTCTGCTGTCGCTGATGCCACTTCGTCCTTCTCGTCAACGGCGGCAGGTATTCACGCAGCCACCTCCTCCTTTTCCCAGCACGAAAGCGACCTGGGCACTCCCGTCGGCGAAGGTGACTCTGAGGTAGGCTGCAGCCGCAAAGGCCGACTCGCTGGCGTCTCCAAAGACGTGAAGTTGAACTTGGGCTCTCTTGGTCATATCTTCACTGTAGGGGCGTGGCACAGACAGCTCGCTCAGCTTGAGTAGCATTTGCCACCACTCTTTCCAGCATGTCACGAGGTCATCCGGTAGCGGCTGGTCCCAGCTGACTCCGGTGCGCCATATTCGCTGGAGAGGTACCTTTGCCGATACCGTGTGAAATGCCAGGTAGCCAAGCGGATCAAATACTGACATGCACATGCGTAGCACATGTCGCTTTGTCGGCTGCGTCACTTCTGCTTCTTGTGTCACCAGTCGTGCACTTAGCTTGAAGCTGAAGATGTCCTCCCGCGGCATCCATTTGAGGCCAAGGGTCTTCTCGGTCGGGGTGGCCGTTTCACCGCTGTCGATCGTGAGAGCGCTGTCGGACCTGAGCTCGGGTGGCACGCTTGCTAGGACCTCTGACGAGTTGCTTACCCAGCTACGAATGGTGAACCCGCCGGCTTTGTGGATCTTGACGACTTGAAGCGCTCTGGCGACAGCTGTCTCCACTGTTGGCGTTGAATCGAAGTAGTCGTCCATGTAGTGCTTGCGGTTGATTGCGTAGACAGCTTCTTCGTGGTTGTCCCTGAACTCCTCAGCATTCCTCCGCATCACGAACTGGGCCGAGGCAGGCGAGCATACCGCTCCGAACGTCATCGCCTTCATTTGGTACGCGTCCGGCTCTCTGTCACGTTTCATGCCTCGCCAAAGGAAGCGTTGGGATGGTTGATCTTCTTCCCGAATCTGTACCTGGTGGAACATCTGCTGTATATCGCCGCCGAAGGCAATACGGTGCTCCCTGAACTTGAATAGAACGCCGGTGAGAGAATTCAGCAGATCCGGACCCGGAACCAGGGCGTCGTTTAGGCTCACGCCGTTGCTTGAGGCTGCCGCGTCGAAGACTAGTCGCAGCTTCCCTGATTTGTTCGGGTTCGTGACACCAAAGTGCGGCTGGTACCACTTGCGCTCGTGGAATGCTGTCTCCTCTTCTGGTGTCAGCTTGAAGGCATAACCGGCAGCCAGGTACTGTTCGATCTTACTGCAGTACGCGTCAGCGAAGACTTGATCCCTGTCCATCTTTCGCTCGATGGAGAACAGCCGCCGGAGGGCCATGGGCTTGCTCTCTGGTAGGAGTATGCCACTCTCTCTCCACAGGAGTCCGGTTTCCCAGCGGTCTTCGACTCGTCTGGTGGTCGAGTCCATGATCCTCTCAGCTCGCGCTTCCTGTCGGGACCGGATCTTAGTGCTGGTGACCTTGACACCAAACGAGTCTGTGGTGAAGAAAGACTTGACGAGCAGATGTAGGTCGTTATCGAAGCAGCCATCTTTGATTTGCGCTGACAGGCTGCTGTGTGCGTTTTCGGTGCTGAGATCATCGACTCTGCCGTGGATTGCCCAGCCTAGCTTGCACCGCGTGGCTACCGGCGATCCGGGCGGTCCCTCGACCCACTCTCGGGGCATGATCAGGTCACAATTGTCCTGCCCGATGAGCATTCTGGGCTTCTGCATATCCTCCACTGTCAGATCAGCGTCTCGGAGGTGTTTCCAGTGCTGGCAGGTGCTGTTGACGTCGAGGTCTTGCTTGGGTAGATCCAGTGTAACGGTTCGTACATCGTTCAGGTAGAACTCCTGCCCGCTTCCGAACACCGAAACCTCCACCTTCCTGGAGTTGTTGTCAGTCTGGCTGGTGTCGTCCGTCCAGGTCAGTGTCAGCGGGCAGTGCGTCCCCTTGGCGCCGATCTCCTTGGCTAGGCTAGCGTCAAGCAACGTGACTGTAGATGCTTCGTCGAGCAGAGCGAACGTGTGTACCGTCCCCTTCGTGCCTGTGACGTTGATGGGTACTGTGCGCAGCATCACCCTCCCACTGGTAGGTCGTCGAGTTGCGTTGCACGGCGCTGGCTGGTCCCCCGTCCTCTCCTGCGTGCTCGGTTGCGGCAGATGGAGGAGTCGGTGGTGTAGCCTTTCGCACCCGTCACGTCCGCACCGTGCTTTCTTCGGGCAGTCCCTGACTTGGTGTCCACAGCCAAAACAGACGAAGCAGCGGTTCTCATTCTTGATCCACTTCCACCTGTCCTTGACTAGGGCCTTCTTCAAGGTGTTGCAGTTGGCAGCGGAGTGTCCGGCTTTCTTGCAGAAACCGCATTGTTCTTCTCGTGCGGTGAAGGTGTTCCCACGGAGGCCGCCTGGTCGCCTGCCAGATGGCGGCTTTTCAGCTCTGTCAGTGGCGGTGAGTCTTCTGACGTGGCTGATAGCGTCCGCTCGTTGTGATAGCCATTCGGAGAGTGTTGCCAGGGTCACTCCGGTCTGTTGGGTATGGACGAACTCCCCCCATTGCCGCTTCAGGCTGTTGGGAAGTTTCATGATCACTTCCTGCCGCAGGGTGGGATTTGTGAGATGTCCGGTATCGTTCATGAGCTGCATTGTTGCGACGAGGTTGCCGACCGCATTTGCCGTGTCGATGAGGGCCTCGAAGTCCTCTTCTCCAGCTGGCTTCAGTTTCTTGACGCCGTCAATTATGGTCTGTATCACCTGCTCTGGCTGCCCGAACCGCATTTCCAGAGTCTGCATGACACGATCGACGTTATCAGGTACGATAAGCATGGCTTTGACGGTGTCCTTAGCCTTCCCTTTGAGGGCTTTCTGTAGCCTGGCCATATTCTCCGCATTGGAGAATTTGCATTCACTCGTCGATGACGTGAACATATGGCGGAACATCGGCCAGGACGCCGGGTCGCCGTTAAACTCTGGGAGGTCCTTTGCGGTGGACTGTCGGGCGACTATCTTGTGAAGGTCGCTGCCAGTATCTTGGGAGCCATGTCTCTGCGTGGCTGTCGTCAGGTGTCCGGCCAAGGCTTCCGCAAGCTGGCTGACAGCTGTCACCACTGAAGTCTGAGCGGCCTGGGCCGGGGTGTGCTCTTCATCTGCGATTGGCTGGTCCCTAGCGCGTGCTGCGGGCGGCAGGTGTTGTGTCGGCTCAGCCTTGTCGCCAAGGGACTCCACATCCTCAGTATCTTTCGGGACGGGTTGGTGGTACTCAGCTGGAGTCCGGCGGTGGTATGACGATGACTTGTCCACAGACCTCGCTCCCCTGAGTTCTGCAGGTCGAGGCTCGTACTCGTGGACGGCGTGGAATCGAGCATCGTTACCAGGACTACTCGTGTCAGTCACGGTATCACGTCTCTGTTCGACTGCCCGGTCTGCAGGGCTACCTCGCGCTGCGCATTCCTCTAGGAACAGCTGGCGCCACTGGTCAGCTTTCCTTTGCTGCTGCTCCGCAGATTGCCTGGCTTGACTCAGGAGCTCACGTAGGTGATCCTTGTCACCCTCCGCGCGCGCAGCCTGCTCCTCGATCTCCTGGAGTTCTTCGCGTGACCGCTGTCTCTGGCAGGCCATCGCCTCGAACTCTACCTTGCGCTGCTCCGATACGCGCTTCATCTTGTCGAGTTCAGCCCGCAGTTCGGTGTTGCAATCATACAGGTCGCTGTTCTCAGCTTGAGCTGTGCTCTTGTGGAGGTCTAGCTCGCGACGTGTTCGCCGCAATTCAGACTGAAGGTGTTGCACGACAAGATCCTTCTCATGACTTTCGTCAGCGGACTGTTGTAAACTTTGCTGCAGGCAATCAATCATCCGGTGTGCGTGACTGAGTGCGTCTTCGTTGGCCTGTGACTGTGCATTGTGTGCGGTTATAGCTGACTGCTCAGGGAGATTCACAGGTTCAGGACTACCCTGCAGTGCTTGGAGCGCTGATGGCGCTAGAGCTAGCGGTGTGGCATCTGCGCGTTCTGCCATGCTGTACGGAATGTGTGAAGAGGCACTAGTACCTTGCTCTACCTGCTCCGTGCGCGGTGTACCGGTACGTACTGAGTCTGACACTAAAACTGAGTTTTTGCCAACTCCTTGAAGTCGCTCTACTGTCCTACCGCTTGTAGAACGGGACTTGACTGTACGTGGGTCGCAGACACTATCTGCACTCAGGTCTATCAAGTCCGGGTCACTAGTTTGCCCTGACTGTACGGATTTAGCAGGGTACAACACGCTCACCTCATCGCTGCCATTTGCAGCTGTGGGCGCTTGCATTTCAGATCGTCGCTCTTCCTCGAACACTTCCTCTCTCATCGCGGGCGATGAAGACTTCGGTGTGCCAGAGCGTCTGGACGCCCTCTCGAGATTCAAGCTGGCCAGTTCAGCCTCCGCCTCTGCGACCCTCTTTCTCGCTTCTAGCAGGGCGCACCTTGCTTCCATCACTGATGGCGCACTTCCTGACGTGCAGCTTGATGCGAGCGACGGTGTCTGCCTGTTGAAGCTGGTTCTTGGACTGGTCGCACTCTCTTCGTCCTCAAACCCCAGTCGCCTGGGAGCAACTCCCTTGGTTGAACGAGCACTCGTTCTTTGTTCCTCCGCCATTCGCGATCCGGCTCGAAGGACCAATGTTTGCGCCGGTATTCTCACTCACAACACAGAGTCTGAGGTTTATAGAATATTATCACTAGGAGAAGACTGTATCCATTGCAAACTGATTGCAATACTTCAAAAGGCTAGCTACTACCTGGTAGTAACAGAAACAGCCAAAGACAAAGCACACAACAACTGCACCAGCAAGCTCTTTCCTTGCACTGCCCCCAAATACATCAAAATCAAGCAGCAAAATGCAAATCCACACGCATGTTTGCCGGAACTGAACCTCCATAGCGCAGCTGATCATTGCGGCTGCACGAGACGACCTTCCCGCCACAGTAGGACAAAGAACTATGCATGGAACTAGCAATGAATGCATGCAGCAGTTATGAATAGGGACATCAACAAGACACAACATACAGTAGTCATGAGCAGGCTGAGGTAACTGAGGGCCAGGAAACAGTACAGACATGTGCACAACAGCACCTAGGTTTACTACTACCCAAGGTTATTCATGTCTTGGTCTAAACTGAGCAAGTTACTAGTGGAGATCTGTGGGGTGACTTGGTCGTACCAACACTGGTATTGAGCAGGGAGTGGTGCTTGCTTGCAGGTTTGCCCAGTGGACGGTTCGATGGACTTCTCGTGTGCTCTGGATGGCAGTCGTGGGTCAGTCAAGTGAGAATTCAAGTCAGCAGGAAAACCGCGAGCTCCCATTTAGGGAGCAAAACACACTTCCCCAACTATCGCCGAAGTCAAACAAACCTCTTCTTCACATTGTTGTCCCCAGCGCGGGCTTGCGAATTATATGGTTTGGAGGCAACAACGTTGTGAATGGCCAACGGTCCTCAGCGCTTGTTCAGCACCTCCATGAGCGACACTGACTCACACTGCTATCTGGTGTACACGAGGTGTGTGTTTGTCGCGCTGGAAACGGAGCGTCTCTGTAAGTAGTTTGTATCCCTGGTGATGTGTGTGACTGGAGAGCACTATACAATGTAAGTGGTGCTTTTCAGGCACAATCTTCCTCAGCCTACTCAGGCTCAACTGATGAGGTGTGAATTCCCCGAAACACTGTGTATTGAGCAGGGAGTGGTGCTTGCTTGCAGGTTTGCCCAGTGGACGGTTCGATGGACTTCTCGTGTGCTCTGGATGGCAGTCGTGAGTCAGTCAAGTGAGAATTCAAGTCGGCAGGAAAACCGCGACCTCCAATAACACACACTGCCCCAACTATCGTGGAAGTCGCACCAACCTCTTCTTCACATACTTGTAGTAAGTATGTTTAGTTAAAGGAAAGGACCAAAGTGTTACACGTTGTTCGTAGTTTTGTGTCCAACACTACCAGTTATGCATGTAAGCAAGATGTTGTGACGTCAGACTGGGGAGCAACAGCAAGCACAATACTGACTGATATAATGCTGACATTCAACGACCTGATGATAAGCTCTATCACGGATAACATGTAACAATTTGGTATTGTCTCTTAAATACATGTATAATCCTTGGCTCTCTATCCGAGTCTCACTTGTACAATTGTAATTTATGTGTTTGACTTAATTATTATTTTCCATCCATAGTTACGTACGTTCACTGACATGACGATCGTAACGAGAAAGCGGTTCTGAAAACTTTCTCTTCTTTTATATGTACATTTCAGATTCACATTTCGCTCTCGTGTTCGTTACTATTGTTACAAAGCATGGTTACGGCACAATTAGCACTCCTGATTGCGCTATGGAAGTCAAATATTCCTGCATATCTCACTAGGCATGGGCTGGATTGATTACGTATACTTTCAGTGCTTATATTTGACACCAGACTTTTTAGGGATTCAATACATGCTTTGGCTACTCTAAATCTAAAACCTCGTAAAAGTCCTACAACCTAGTACCTCGCTCTTATTATCGGCTTGTATTTCCTATATTGACCTAGTACGAAGTCAATATTAGATTTACCTGACACGTCATTCTTTTCTTTCTTTTTAGTACAAGGATATGAAAGCGAATGACTCAAAGAGTGAGCATGTCAATGTTTGATCGCGAGCCAAACATTCTGACACATACTCGTAGATCTACTCCTAAAAACTCACGTAAATCTGTCCCCGGGGAAAATTGCGATTCCGCGGCCGCGTTTTTTTCCGCGTTTTTTTGCGATTTTTTAAAAGACCGCGTTTTCCGCGATTTTCCCGCGTTTTTTGAACTTTTTGTTGCACTACACGTACACACAGTGCACTTTTCGGTCAGCAACGTCTCATCGTGGCGGCTTTTTACTCAAATAATGGGTGCTTTATACACCAGAGACTTGTAACTGATTAATTTCACTACATACTCACTGAAAATTGTCGCATTCACCGCATATTTACCGCATATTTACCGCAAATTCACCGCAAATTATGCCATATTATGCCGCGTTTTTCCCCGCGTTTTTTGCGATTTTTTTCCGCAATTTTCCCCGGGGACAGGTAAATGCAGTAGATCTACGTCCATGATCCAGCGTAAACTCTCCACACTCTCGCTAGCTCGAACGCAGTCGTCTTCTTCTCACGTTCGAGGCCTAAACTATCAACCAAAAAATCGGCGGCCCCCTGCGCCTACGTAGAGCGGCTACAAAGTAGGGCCCTAGGGCTAGGGACGAACGAAAAGAGGTCGAGTGCATGCTGAGTGTGGTTCGCTCGTTGCAAAATGTAGAATATATTTCACCGTGACTCTACCGAGCTAGGAAAGGAAGCATCAAAACGAGGGGAAATGGTCCAGGTGGGGTACGCCATTTACAGAGCAGCTAGCTAGCTGGACAGACGAATTCCCGGCAAGGATTTTGCCACAGGGAGCGATATTCGACGCTTTCGAGATGGCCATTACCCCAAGCAACAGTAATCTTTGACGAGCTATCGAAGCCATGGTAGAGGCCATTGGACCCTCGTCAGGAGGCGCTCTGGCGGACTGCTCAAGAGCTGTTACTTCGAAGTACAGTACTGGTACTGTTATAGACGACTTGGTCGCCAACCTCAATCCAGTCACGGTCGGCCGTTGCCGCAGCGGAAGCAGCGACCGCGCCCGCACTGGTCAGAGGAGCACACCCATGGCAGTCACGTCCACGGTCGATCGGTCCACCCCTCCAGCGCCAGAGTAGCCTGTAGGCAGTAGCACACACCGCGGCAATGCCAGCTGATGGCTGGGAGGTGCGGAGACGCCTGTGCGGACGGGGACCTTACCCACCGACCCGGAACCGGTGGGCGAAAGACGCAGGAGTTTCTCGACCAAGGAATGATGAAGATTGTTGACGGGATCCCTGGCCTGGGATGCAAAGAAAAAGCCGCCTGTTCTGCCTCATAATATTGCCGGTAAGACCTTCAATCATAGACGGGTTTACATACATGAAAGTACAGTCAGTCCTGTTCAGTGAAATTCGATCTAGCCAGTCAATGACACGCCTGACGCTTACATTGAGCAGCAGTGTACAGCGTTGGTTGATGTCATCCACATCACTGGACTGTATAACTCCAAACTCTGTGCCCTGTGTGTTGGTGTACTTCATAGCGGTGTATCATCTGCATGTGCATGTGGGATGTGGGCTAACATGATAACTGCATGTGTGTGTACCGCTTATCCACGGCTGCATGGCCAGCGCCCTGGGGCCGCTAGACGTGCGACCGGATTTCCGTTTCCACATCAGTAGATCTTTGCTTGTGAGCATGGGTTATCTGTTATGATCTGTTATGTTGATAGGTGACGTGTAAAGTAGTTGTTTGAAAGTCCACGCACGGGATATAGGCTCCTGCGGATTCTGCCGGCAGAACAATTGGCAGAATTCGGTACTTTTTCTGGCAGCCTGGCCATAGTGCCACAGCCTGGCTATAGTGCCACAGCCTGGCTATAGTGCCACAGCCTGGCTATAGTGCCACAGCCTGGCTATAGTGCCAGAGCCTGGCTATAGTGCCACAGCCTGGCTATAGTGACACAGCCTGGCTATAGTGTTACAGTCTGGCTATAGTGCTACAGCCTGGCTATAGTGCCACAGCCTGGCTATAGTGCTACAGCCTGGGTATAGTGCCACAGCCTGGCTATAGTGCTACAGCCTGGCTATAGTGCCACAGCCTGGCTATAGTGCCACAGCCTGGCTATAGTGACACAGCCTGGCTATAGTGCCACAGCCTGGCTATAGTGCTACAGTGTGAACATCTGGCTAGTGCTACAGCAGGTGCCACAGCCTGGTCACTAGATTGCATGCTCAGTGGCCCATTAACGATAGCAATCCTGTAATAGTGTACCGTATTGATGTTTCTGGGTGCCGTGTTATATCAATTGTGCCTAACTGATATTTGAAGTTGTCAGGCCAACTTGCCTTGGTTAGCTCCCTATTGAATCCACTGGACCTCCACATTTGTACCCCTTTTGCATTTGCCCTGACAACATCGTAACCGAGAACCCGTTTGCTGTTTGCAGGTGGCGTGTTTGGTCAGTTGTGCGTGCTTGAAGTTGCCATACTGTATCTTTTAGATATGGTGAGTCGATCTACTCGTTGTGACCTATCTCGGTTGTTAGAAACCATTTAGCATAGCTACGGGAATAGAGATATTGTGTCCAGTATTATATTGTTGTAACAGGGCAGTCCTCACAGTCTTATCATCTTGCAACAAGTTACCAGGTCCTTTGGTGTTCATGTAAGATTCTGGTAAATATTGCAAGGGAAGCTGCCTGGTGATATTCAGGTGGAAGAGAGTACCATCTGTCTGCAGCCAGGTAGGGTAAAGCATAGAAACCGTACCTTGAAATAGCGAGCATTCGGTTTGCATCCTTGAACACTTTGTTAGCACGCTGTTCACAGCCAAGATGCTGATTAACGAGTATGCCCAGGTAGCTCATGTAGGGGCCAGGGGATACAGAGGTGGTACAAGGATCGGTCAGGTTGGGAGGGATGTCGGCTGTCTTGCAGTGCACAATTAGACGCTGGATCTCATCAGGGTTCAGCAAGAGACCTGGTTCTGTGGCACCTTGTACTGCAACATGACTTTCCGCAAGTCTATTCTGCATGGTGGTAAGGCAGTGGCTTGATGTGTAAATTCTGATGTCGTCAGTATAGACGGTATGTCGGTCCTGCAAGCGCACGCGGGTGTGTGTTCGTGTGTATGTGTAGATGTGATGTTTTTTTACGTGTCGAGCTCCACTAAACATGGTAGCGGGGTCATCACTGTTCAATTCCGTTGGGTTCATCTATGTGTTGCTTCTTTTTGCAGGCCAGTTTCAGTCTTCATTAGTGCAAGACAGCTAGTAGAGGATGATAACCTCTAGTGGAGGATTGCCTGGACCTTGCCTGGTGTTACTACGTACGTCACTTGACTGTGTGTGACCATTAACAGTTCGTACACAGGTTGAAGCGCATTGTAAGCACATCCATTTCCGTCAGCGTACACACAGCACACTGGACAGCGGCAAGTAGATGATGAGAGCGGATAACTGAAGGTAAGGACAGCAGTGTTGTATTTTGTGGTGTTTTTTTGCTGTGTCTTTTAGGGGTGAAGGGGATGTTTAGGGTACCCGGGTACCAGCCCGTTACTCTCAGGGACCATTAGTAAAAGGGTACACGTTTGGATTTCGATGATCCAGTCAGTACGGAACAACACTGCTGGGATCGGGAATTCCAGGCGGGAGTCAAGTATTTACAACTCCACGCTGAATGAAAGATGTTGCGACATTCGATGTGCGACACTGACTCGCGCTGCTGCCTGGTGCTCACGAGGTGTTTGTTGCGCTGGAAGCGGAGCGTCGCTGTAAGTTGGTATCCCTGGTGATGTTTTTGGCTCAGAGAGCACTACATAATGCAGTGCTCTCGGAGCAGAAATTTCATTAGCCTACTCAAGCTCAACTGACGATTGGTGAATTCCCCGAAACACTGTGTATTGAGCAGAGAGCGGTGCTTTCTTGCAGGTTTGCCAAGTGGAGGTTCGACGGGCTTCTCGTGTGCTCTGGATGGCAGTCGGGAGTCAGTCAAGTGTCAAGTCAGTCAGCAGGAAGCGCGAGCTCCGACTTTCGGAGCAGACACTTTCTCCACGCAGGATGGATGTCTGCATTATTATCGCATTTTCGGCACTGTTTTTTGTCAGTGCTGTTGTTATACTGCTTTTTTAAGTGCTTTAGTTGCGATAGTGTTTGTGGAGCAGCAGCAGCAGCAGCAGCATTGGTGCCAGTGTCGTTCTCATGTTTGCTGTCGACCATACCAAGTGAACTCATGCAGCCACGGGCCACCATGACATGTTGCTTGCATGGTGTGGGTGCCGCTCTGTGAAAAAAGAACCTTGGTTATAAAGAATAGACTCGGATGGAGAGCCAAGGATAAATTTATAGAAAAGAAAAAAAGACCAAGTAACTACAAGTTACGCTATAATGTCCACTAACACCACCAGTTACTAAACAATCAGCTCATGCGATAACATTGCACGACACTGACCGACGGTACTGATGTTCTACAACTAATGGGCTAACAGCTCTAGCACATCTTGGATGTGCAATCCAACAGCCGTGCAATGTTATCGCATGAGCTGATTGTTTAGTAATTGGTGGTGTTAGTGGACATTATAGCGTAACTTGTAGTGCCTTGGTCCTTTTTCTTTTCTATAGATTATAAAGAACTTTGGTTATAAAGAACTTTGGTTATAAAGAACTTTGGTTATAAAGATCTACCATGTAAAGTTCATTCACCGTCCGTAGAGGGCTCAGTTTATTTTGGAACATTGTTCAATTTGTATCACGATCAGTCACCACCTCCACCACACCAAGGTCGTTGACGCTGCAAATTCTATTGAAAAGAAATGAAATCTCCAAATTTTCGCCCTTGGGGCTTCATCAGGGAGTAAAATAATAATGAAATGAAACTGGCTCTGTAGCCTCCGTGTTCTAAAAAAATGTTCAATTTTCGTCTGATAATCGACTCAGTTCGTGAAACTCAGAGTTATGGAAAGCAACCGCTCGTTATTCTAAAAACTCGGATGTTGAGCCAATAGTAATATGTTCCTCATTGGAACTTTCCTCACATGAGCCTTCCCAGTTGGAAGGTTGTTGGACCTAGGTGTCAGGTAGTCAAATGTCTCAACATCCTTGTCAGTTTTTTTGCCTCGTTGTCGCACTATCTGACTGTATATTATCTCGTTACCTTGGTGGACTAAGTTCGTCTAAGTTCGTCTTGGTGGACTGTTAATCTTAACTAGTAACTTATTGGTCATTTGCTCGTTATTCTCTCTGTGTTATAAAGAGCTATTTTCCTGGCCACTGGTGTTTGGTTTATCAGGAGTTGACTGTATCCGCATGTAAACATTGAATCAAAAAAAGTGCATTCAATTAACAGTACATCTAATCAAAGATAGAGATATGGGTGCGGGAGATAGGAACTGTGTGTGCGCAGCCTTCGGCGGCGTATCCCACCTTTACCTTGGTATTGTGAGGTAAATGGACCTTCTGTTGTCGAAGTATGAATACTAGTGTGGAAAGGAATAATCGAACAATCGAAACACTTAGAATATTCGTGCTGGGAACGAATCATCGAACAATATTTGGAAATGGCAGAAATCGGAAAGTATCGTGCAGTGTACACCAGGCTTCTTGCGAGGTCAAAACATGAGGGCGGGCAGGGGGGACATGGGGGGGGGGGCAGGGGAGGGGGGACAGGGGGGCAGGGGAAACAGGTACCCTGTAGCCCATTTTCCATTTTCCAAAATTGTAACACGAAAATCAACAAATGAGTAGGTGGGGTGGGGGGCGGACGGCAATCACTTTTGCACAGGGGGCGCTCAATCAGAGTGTGTGGGGGGGGGGGGGGATGCGCTGCGCCCCCTACCCTCTTTTGGCTAGAGCTCTGTGGACATGCAGCTACATGCATGAGTTGAGTTCATCATGAATGCAGATGTTATCCCCGTGCGCCTCCAGCGCACTTTGATGTAGGAAACACTGTAACTGATAACCCACAGGAATGCAATGTTATGTAGAAAATGGAGAAGTGGCTCCTCAGGGCTAAAACACATTTCGGCCGCATTATAATTTCAGCCTTTAGGCGGGACCAAAAAAATAGAGATTCCCGGGCCCTCCCGCACCAAATTCTGGCCAAAGCCAATTTCTTTAAAAAAAAATAACAGTTCATATACATGTCCATATACAGTACTGATCGTGTGAGTAGGTCTGTGACATGGAGTATTCTTTTATTTATAGTGGAGAAAACCAAAACAGGAAGATGCCTGATAACAATGGACCCACTGTGTAGGATGGAGGAGGGGGAGACATGGCTAATGGTAAAATAGTGGCGGCGAAATAGAGCAGTTCCAGCACAGCTACGGAAACATGGGCGTAAAGCTAAAAGCAGGCAAGAATGTGTTGCAAAGCGCTTGACTTGAAGGCGGCCAGTTTGGTGGCGCCTCGGATATCCGCATGGAGGGAATTCCAGAGAACTGCGCCAGCATGTGGAGGGGGGGGGGGGGGAGTCACACAAACCCGGGCTTATACGACTCCCTGATGTACAGATTAGGGCCACCGTTGGCCGAAATACAGAAAACTGAAGGAGTAAACCGCGTACCTGTTTTCTGTGAAAAGAATGAATAAAAATTACCAGAAAATACTGTAAAAAAAGTTCAGAATGGCATGCATACATACATAGGAAAAAAATATAAAATATAAAATTCGCCCGCCCGCACCAATTTCACATGGGTCCTGCCCGGGAATCTGGATTTTATTTTGGTCTCGCCTTACAGCTGCTGCCGATACACTGTCACACTGAACCTTGCAAAACAATATTTTGGCCAAAACTGCCCAGGGTGAGAATAGCCGAAACTTAAAATACAGTATATGCCGTATTTTGTTGTCTTACAGTACTCCATTACATTTCATTCTCCGACCATGGTGATTGGTTACCATGGTTACTGGTTCTTCTCTTTGAAGTGCTATGTGTTGTGGGTCTTTTGTGTACTTCGCATCTCTTCGCCAGTGGTTTGTTAGGTTATTATTATTAGACACAATCTCATAGCATGTGACAAGCATAGCTAATGCAGGGACAGAATCCCTGAGACAAGGGCGTTGAGCCAGCCATGGCAATAGTAAGCTAGGAAAACAAAGCAAATATTAATTAAAGCAAAAAAATGAATGGAAAATTACAAAGAAAAACGATTAACGGAAGTGAGCACAATCAAAATTCGTGCATCACCCAGGTATTCGAGAATGTTCTTCGATAATAATTATTACGTCTAGTTCAGTCAGGTTAAGTTAGTTACAAGGAGGAAGGGGGGGGGGGTATCGAAGTGACATACGTTCAGAAAGAGAGAAGGAAGAGGCACTTTGATGTAGGAAACACTGTAACTGATAACCCACAGGAATGCAATGTTATGTAGAAAATGGAGAAGGGGCTTGTGTATGGTTCTACAGGCACACCCAGTTTCTTGACTGGTCCGCTGCCAAGGGAAATTTACGGCTCGGTGTCATGAGCATTTCACTTTGGTTCAGTGTTGTTGCCTTCAATTTAGGGATTGTGTTCGGGAATGTAGTCTTATTCTCTTGTCTCCTGAAAGAGAAGGAAAGTTCCTTTTGCTTGTGTGTATGCGTGTTTTGTGTGTGTGTGTGTGTGTGTGTGTGTGTGTGTGTGTGTGTGTGTGTGTGAGTGTGAGTGTGTGAGTGTGTGCATGTGTGAGGAACGTTATGGGTGTATGTATTTTTGTGCGTGTTTGTGGGAGTGTGTGTATGTGAGTGTATGTGTGAGTGTATGCGTGTATATGTGTGCGTGATAGGTAGATATTTCGTTCTGGTTGGCATCAAGTTGCATGTCCACGTGAAAAGCTCGCTGTGTTAATCACGGTTCGAGTAATCCGCCTTTGTTGTTCTGAGGCGATTAACATACATTATGTTTTGTTGTCCACCAGATATCACTGCGATCAGTTCAAACCCCTGTCACTCTGAGCTCTCTTGATGAGACCTAACAAGGTGGAAACGCCTAGCTGTCTGGACACTGAGTTCGACACACCTGTAGTGATAGCACATGCCAGCTGCTATTCGGCCTTATCTGGAGGTTACGGGAGAAAGGTACGTGTTGGGGTCACAATGATAATCTCTTCCGGGGAAAACTGCGGAAGAAAAGCTCAACATTTGCGGCACAATTTGGGGTCAATATAGGCAAAATTCGCGGCAAAATTGCGAAGAATTTGCGACAGTTTTTGGTAAATTTGCAAGTGGATTGGCAAGTATACTGGTCTGCCTGCTAGAAAACTGCTTTGTATCTAGTATCTTTAATCAAAGAAGAGTGTGTGCCATGTCTAAACAGTATGCTATGCCTATAGAGCGCCCTACATATACGTGGGAGTACCAGTATGTGATGTTAACGGCTCACAACCCAACACTGGTGTGTAGCGAAACGAAAAGAATCCCGGGGAAATTAACGGAAACGCAGTGTTGAAAAAATTGCCGAATTTGCAGAAAAAGCGCAGCCGCGGAATCGCGATTTTCTCCGGAAACAGAATAATGGTGATTTCCTCCAGTGTTCTGGCCTTTTGCTCGTGATGTCGAAACTTGGGCAAGTGCTTTCTTCTTTCTTTATTGGTATCAGTCAGGCCTGTCACTGGGTGAGTGAACAGAGTGTGTGTATGTGTGTGTTTGAAGATATGTTTGGCATTGCTCTTCAACCACTCCAGCCAGCAGACATCAGCTATGGAAGGCACATCGAACAAGGCTTTTTCTAGCCGGCTGACTCCCCCTTGTATGTGCCAGTGTATGTTTGTGTGTGTGTGTGCGTGCGTGCGTGTGCGTGAATGTGATGGTGTGATAATGACACAATCTACCTAATTCTTGACATTTGCAGTCAGAATTTCACATTCTTACTTCCTATTCAGGCAGAGTCGATAGGATGGAATCTGGCAACATTATTTATCAACTCCACACCTGGCTAGGTCGCTATCCAGTAATACAGGAATCTGAAGGGTGATTGAGCGGTGATAAATAAGCATAGACTGGCACAGGGTTATCAAGGACAGGAGGATGAAAGTAGTCACTGCCAGTGTGTTGATGTGTGGTGTTTGGGCTATTGTTCCCCTCTGTCTTATCCACTGACAAACTTGAAAGCTGACCAAAGCAAAAGAATCCTCATCAAGTAGCAGGTGCTTGTGGTCTGGTCTGGAAGAGGGTGTGAGAAATCGTCTTTATCATTCTTTACATTCAGTGGCTTATGGAAGAGATTCGTGTCAGTTACTCAGTGAGGGGCCTGCAGGGAGGATCTGATCAATCCTTTACACAAGCACTTGTTGCTGATTGTTGGAAGCACAGCAGGATACCTTATCTATGGAAGTCCTTTGCTGTGTGAATGTGTACATGTGTGTGTGTGTGTGTGTGTGTGTGTGTTTGTGCTGTTTGGGAATCCCTGTCTTGACCTAGCCATAGTCCATGGCTCTCTCTGATGTGTATAATGTACATGGGTGCAAGCTGTTGTGTGTGTGTGTTGGGGTTTGTTGATGTAGTCACAAGTTATCTTTCTGAGGCCATAAAACCTGCGGATGCCTTCAAACCACTCTAGTCTAGGTTTGCTAGTGCCTCTGTTTATGTTTTATATTTGTAATAGACTAATGGTACGTAGTGAGTGGTGTACAGGGGATGGTACATGGGCTAGTGGGATGCGGGTGTGGGGGGTTCACCAGTACTGAGAAGAGTTCCTGCTAGTACTTGCTGTTCTCCATATGTGGTGGTCGCTGAGAAAGTTTCAGGTTCGCTGCCGTCCGTTTTGTGTGTGTGTACATGTATATGCAGGTACATGTATATGCATGGGGGGGGGGGTGCACATGTACATGTACATGTACATGTATGTGTGTGTACGTGTATGTGTGTATGTGTGTATGTGTGTGTGTGTGTGTGTGTGTGTGTGTATGTGTGTATGTGTGTGTATGTGTGTGTATGTGTTTGTGACTTTGTGTAACTTTGTGTGCATACATGTATGTGTACACGTGCTGGACTGGCAGTGCCGTATTTTGCGGAGTATAACTGAAGCCGTAGTCCCCTTTTTTGCCACGAAATACATACATCTATCCTATTATCATCGGTATTTTTGATCCATAAGCTGAACTCCCCTTTTTGGGGGTGGATTGTGAGTGTTCAAAGCGCGGCACCTACTCCGGAAAACACGGAATATTCTCCATGTACCATAGAGATAGAGTTACACATTTACACACACATATGCACACGCGAAAACAGACAGACACACATGCAAACACACACACACACAGACACACACACACACACAGACACAAACACACGCACAGACACACACACAGACACAAACAAACACACACATATGCCAGGTACCTGTACTGCAAGTTGGGAGTGTGTATAATCAACATGACTGCATGGTCTATGTACATACATGCACACTGTATATAAGGTATGCCGTGTTATGGTCATTAGCCGGCAAGTGGTAGAAGTATGCCTAGAATAGCACCTATGAACTTGAGCAAACTGCACAGCATCTTGGCCTTCTCTCACTGCCTCGTATTGGCTTATTGTAATTGAATTAGACGTAAGGGAGAAATGTCTCTATGCTGGTCATGTGATCCAGTAGCAGATGGAGATGAAGTTGTTTTGCCTTAGGGTCTATGTATTAGCAATTGCTGACAGCTGGTGTTATGGGCATGCATGTTTCTGTGGAGTGGCTGTACTGGTAACTAAACAAAGTGTGATGCTACAGAATACACTACAGGCAGTGCTGTATTCCTGACCGTAGTAGTGTTAGAGTGTACTTGCTGGTTATCTAGCCAGAGGGAAACATCCCTCAACATGTAAGACACATACGTTGCTGCGCATCTTTAATAAAATTAATAATAATGACTCTTTATAGACAGGGACGGAAAGTTCTCAGTTTGTCTTGACTCCATGTGTTATGTCACCTTATCCTGTTGTCCTTACCAGTACATTGTTGTATTGGTCACATTCGCATCGGTTAGTGTCGCCTGCTTGCTCTGGGATTAGAATATAATATTATTAAAAAAATTTAGAACGACAAGTGCCAATGGCATGGTACTGCTGTTGCTTGCCTGTTGTTGGTAGAGTGCACAACTCGCTGTGACTGACTGCAATGGCACTCATGACCTAGTAGGCTTGTGGCTGATCAATGGAAGAGGAAGAGTATTGGACTTAGAGCGGCCAGTACCGGAATTTCCGGAGTATAAGCCGCACTCTAGACGCCAAGAAGTCATACCAAAAAAGTCGATACACGGTACGACTTTTACTACAATGATCACGTTACTACGGTGATGAATAGGTTAATTAGACTGAGGTGGAAAGCCGAGTATTAATTATTTATAAGAAGAATTCAGGACGAGGGAACTACAAGTTAAGCGGGACTCACAGAAGCTATTTTGCGATGCGACACGCGATACAACAGCCGAGAAACCGGGAAATCCCCAAATCGCAGCCATCTCACACCCCACGCAACTGGGCCATCGCAGAAGTTGAGCTTGGCTCAACTTTTGCGATGCGACAAGCGATTTGGCGTACGATTTTGACCTTTTCTACAGCAAAGTTGTACAAAGGTTCAAGAGTTGCCTATAAATTTGTACAAGTTGTACCAAACCACGCGGATACCGTGGTGACGTACCCACCTGCATTGAACTTTGCGCCAAATCAGCAAGGCGTTGTCGCATCGCTGACTTCTTCTGTGAATGGTATTTCGCAAGTTCGCATCTCACGCGTCCGTCGCAGATCACGTCGCATCGCGTGTCGCATCGCAAAAAAGCTTCTGTGAATCCCGCTTAACGCTATAATGTCCACTAGTACCACCAGTTACTTTTCAATCAGCTCATGCGATAACATTGCACAACACTGACCAACGATACTAACGTTCTACATCTTGCTGTAGGTGATTGCCAGTTAGGTGTAGAAGGTCAGTTCCGTTGGTCAGTGTCATGCAATGCTATCGCATGAGCTGATTGTTTAGTAACTGGTGGTGTTAGTGGACAATATAGTGTAACTTGTAGTTCCTGGGCCCTCCTTTCTTCTTTATGAATAGGGTAGTTTTCTGTATTCGTGGCGAAAGTCTGATTGCGGCTGATACTCCAGTGCGGCTTATGCTCCGGAAAATCCGGTACACGTAATTGATGGGACGCAGCAGTATCCCCTCCCCGTCCCCCTCCCCAGATTCTGTTGGGTAATGTGTGTCGTTTCATCTCACCACCACCAGAGCACTATTGTCGTACTGTACGCTTACATTCAGCATGTTCAATCTGCACTCCTTTGCTTTGCAGCGCTATTCCTCTGCTTTCACTTTTCAAACGTGGGCCTGTCTCCAATGTTCACGTTTTGAATTCTGACAACATTCTGCTGATGTCGCTACACTTTTGCAATCTGTGAACGCATCGTCTTATCACACTTGGACTGTCGTTTGAATGTTGTCCTTCTAACCGAACTCGGCTATCGTCTTCTTATTGGGCTGTTGTCTTTCTCTGAAAATAGTCCTTGTCTTCTCTATCCACCGCTTCATCTCCTGTTCACGAATGTGACGGGTGCTCGGGTTGTTGTGACGCGTGTCAGTACATATGTCTGTCAGAACAGGTGGCTTGGCCTACTGCCGTGGTGGACTGGGCCTTCCGGTTTCTTTCGCATGCACGTACGCGGTTTTGCTTAGCATTCTGCATTGCCTGTCTACATGTATGTGTTTGTGTGCACGAGTGTGTATGTGTGTACGTGTGTTGGGCATAAGCATTCTGCTGCCCATACTGCTGTGGTAGAACGCAGAAGAAATCCTCATTTTAGAACAGTGTGACCTAACTGACTCTAAGTTCTCCATGCACGATCCTTTGTTATTCCTTGTCCAGGTGTTCTCCTGCAGTGTTACTCCAGCAGGACTGGCTGCTAGTAGCTGATGTCAAGAACTGACACTGGCTTCTAATGGGAGATTGAGAAAGTCAATTCTGAAGTGCTCATTTCGAGATCGCTTCCGTGTGCCACCACACGCTCTGTCTGCGGGAAAAATGGTAGTGTACCGTATCCATAGGTGTGTACGTGTGCGTGCGTGTGCGTGTATGTGTATGTGTATGCGTGTGTATGTGTGTGCGTGTCTGCATACTTGTGTATATGTGTGTGTGTGTTTGGGTGGCGGGGTGGCTGGCAAATGTCCACTACTCTAGCAATGACACGTTGCTTATCTGGTGCTGGCCAAAAACACCTGAAATATACCCACATGATTTGTGGAATTCTGGCTATTGTACCTACACGGCCTACAGTAGGAATACTAGCGTGTTAGGCTGCATCACACCCAGTCACAGTGTGTTGAGTTAGTCGACTATCATTATGATGTCTTTAAGCTTTGCTACTGTCAACAGTTATGGCTCAAGGCGTCTTTGGGCTCAGTTGCCAGGCGTCATACCTGTAGATGCTTGGTATGGACACTTAAGTAGGCACACTAGAATACAGAGATATAGCGGGACAGTATAGAGGTAAATGTATAGCGGGACACGCAAGGGGACAGACCTTTGCCTTGAATCACCTTGAAACAAGTCGGGAGTGCGTTCTTGAATTTGTCTGCATGGGGTCTGGTTGATCTGGGTGGCACGCAAGGTTGACCAGGACACTCCATGCTTAGTTTCAAATATAAGCCCAAATACAAGATTGCAAGTTGAGGACAACCCGCTGAAATCAAATGTTGCTGCCTTTGTGTTCTTGATGTCCGGACTTGATTGTGCTTGATATGTCAATAGCCAACATGCTGAGTTAACCTGACCAAGTCTTTTCCAATACACAAGCTTTTACAAAATGAACTGTGTCTTAGCAGGACCCAGCAGGATATTGCCCTGGGCTCCCACAGGGAACAACAGGGAACAACAGGGAACTACACATGTAACATGTAGTTAGTTGTGAATTTATGCTACAATAATTTAAACTATTTTGGGTTGGACTTTGTTCACTGAGAAAGAATGTATAGCTCTCCCCATTAGTACATTCTGCACTGCTCTTGCCTGAGAACTGAGAGCCTTGTTGCTGGTTCCAGGCCCCAGCGGACGCACATCTGACTGCAAAATCCCCATGACGCGGGTCTGGAGATCGAGGTATGGGTCACCGTCACTCAGGGCAGTAGAGTCCAGCCCAGTGAGCTGTATTCCCGGTGCCGAAAGGCGGGCTCACACCCCAGTATGGCAACTTCCCCATGTCTCACTCCCGAGACAAAGTATACTGTGCGGCCATACTAGCGGAAATAGAAAAACTAAAATATAGCCATGGCAACTGTTTACACCAGGGAGTGCTCTTACTGTGTCCATGCAGTGTCACCATGGAAATCGTGCACAGCACAAACATGCTATTGATGTACTTTAAGGGTTGGTGTGAAGCTGTAACCAGTGCTAATAGAACGTTCCAACGTTGTTGTCACTGTTGCTTCCCTGCTCGTGCAAGGTGGTACAGGGCCGGCGCCACTGGTGTGGCCGGTACGGCATGGCCGTACCAACTTCCCAAAAAGTCGGTCCACGTGGAACGTCCAAAACCCAGGAGAAAAAGTTTCGATGTATGATTTTGTACAGGGAGTCGCCCAGGGTGCAGGATTTGCCGTCTAAATTCCAAAACCATTCTGGGGAGGACCCCACACCCCCTTAAAGATTGCCCTTCGGCCGCTCGGCGGAAGCTGCCTCCGGCCCTGTGGTAATGTGTGTGTGGATATACTGCAACTGACTTGCAAGTGCAGTACACTAGTAGTGGTCTTACACAGGCATTCCGCACATCCACCTAGGCCCTGTACACCATGCACTGGCTGGCTTCGCCAGCAAGCTAGCAACCAAAGTGGGATCAGCCGGTGGTACAGGAAACACCCCTTTTTCTTTCTTTCTTTTTGCAAAGCTAGTCTAATTGCATTGTGCTACTGCATGTCCGGCCACAAAGACTGAGAAAATTAAAATATCTTCAATTGTTGGACTCACCGGTACAGTGCATGAACTGTCACAACATCCTGCTTTGGTGATGTCACTGCCTCTCACTAGTCTCAGGTACCTGGTTATGCACAGCACAGCTGGCATTACTGAACTGTGAACAAGGCCAGTACATGACATTGTAGTTTCGCTATGCAGGGTGCTTTACAAAGGTCACGCCTGATTCCAACAAACACACACAACAGTCTTATCGGTGTGCTTCTTGCATCCTGGCTGGCTAGGCTACATCGTAACATGTAATGTTGTTTACTACAGAATGCATGAATCTTTGAGCTGGTATTAAATTTTCTATTACTACTATACTAGGCTACATTGACGTTACCAGTGCCTGTACCATGTGTACTGAACTGTCCAGGTGTTTATGACCATACTCCCATACAGGCCATAGTGACATGTGTAGACCTGTAGTCAGTACTGCTGTTCAAACCACTTTGGCATGCAGTCTATGTTTTGTTGACACTGTGTGACACGGTCCACTCGACGGTTATGATTATCTTGGACCCTGGAATGGCATTATGCCGATATTGCTCAAGCCAGAATGACTGCAGAGCCTACTGTACCAATGCCAGCACTTGTGAAGCACTGCGAAACTGACGCTGTGTGTGTCAGCGTTTCCTACTGAATACCATTGGTAGTAGTAAAATAGGCTACTTCTTTCCATGTCGTATTATTTGAATAGACCCGTCTTACCAGTAAAGTAAAGTAGGCTACTGTCTGACCTTCTGACTGGACTCATTGTAACTAATCACGCACTGGATTTTCAACCACTGCTGTAATCATTACGTTGACTTGCACTTGACGTAAACTGATGCACTCCTAGATCCTTCTAAGGCTGATACTTGAGCTCGCTCTGTTTTTTAACGTCAATAGCAGCAATGGCGTTGATAGCCCAGTAATACAATGTAATCCCATACAACCCGATGTACATGTATTTGCAATGTTAGATTGTAGTGCAGTGTCAGTGATTGTGAATTTGTGTGTGAGTGCACACAACCACTAGTACTTGGCCGCATGGTCCATGCCCTTGGGGTGTTACTGTGAATTAGAACCACTATCCGTGACACTTGAAAACTTTAGCCTGCCCTGAAAGCTGAAACGTCGACTTGACCATAGCCTTTGGATTGCGGAAAACTGTCCAAGTGCTTGCAGGACTAAGTGACGTGCAATACTTCATCATGTTCTGCATTGTATCTTATCTCTGTGACTATTCCTAGTTGTTCGGGTTCCCAGACGTAGCACCTGCGTTTCACCAGTCCAGTTGAATCTCTCGCCTTGCAGTCCTATTCGGCAAGGATCAAACTCTCTATGTCATTATATCCAGTCCTTGTCATAATGGCCAGTGCATGTGACACTATGCTTTCAATGACTACAGAAACACATTGTAGTCTCTCTCTCTCTCTCTCTCTCTCTCTCTCTCTCTCTCTCTCTCTCTCTCTCTCTATCTCTCTCTCTCTCTCTCTCTCTCTCTCTCTCTCTCTCTCTCTCTCTCTCTCTCTCTCTCTCTCTCTCTCTCTCTCTCTCTCTCTCTCTCTCTCTCTCTCTCTCTCTCTCTCTCTCTCTCTCTCTCTCTCTCTCTCTCTATCTCTATCTCTCTCTATCTCTATCTCTCTCTCAGTGTCTGTTCCACTGTAAGCCAACAAGACAGTAACCGAATCTACTTCAAGTTTGTTATGGTGTGTGTGTGTGCGTGTGTGTGTGCGTGTGTGTGTGTGTGTGTTACGCCTTGCAAGCTGTTGAATGGTGCAATCCCAGCACAAGTTGCTATGGCTTCTGCCGTAGCACTGCTATCATCGCCTCCGGCGATGGGCGTCAAAGGTCAAAGGTGTGTGTTACGTAGAGTCCTGGCAAGAGAAATCCGACCTCAGGAGCATTATCACCAAGGAGCTACGCGGCCCTAGCAGTAGCACCACACACACACACACACGCACACACACCACACCACACTGTGCTCTAGACCACCACGCTACTTAACCCTTTGGAGTCCATAACCTTTTTGCTACCGGCTCAGAATTTGTGGCAGACACGAAAATGCGCACTCAATTTCCAACATAACTTTGGTTCTACTTCACTGATTTTGAAGATCCTTAAACTGTCTTTGATAATAATAATTATTATTATTCATGCTGTCGGATCTCTGTGGCCAGAACTGCGTGTGCCTTCACCGACCACCGTGTGGATTGTTACAAATGTGCGCCGACGGTCTGCTATGGGTATCTAATGATGGTAATAGGGTTATCCCGAGTAGCGTTGCATGCTAGCTGCAGAGAGAGGGCTTGATTTGTTAGCTACATGACATATGTATTGCATGTGGGTGAAATGCCTGCAGGGCATATAGCAAACTTGTGATGGACGTTTTTACCGACACCGTGCCCAGTGTCTGAATGGGTGCTGATGGAGATGTCGCCTCATTAGTTGCACTCAACGGCCTAATTGAATATAATGATCTCCGCATCTTCCAATGCACATGCAGATCATATTGCTTGCAAGTATTTTGGTCTAATTCGAATGAAGAGATTGAGTACCGACGTACGTATACATGTAGGGCTCAGCATATACTTTATGAGATTGAGTTCTACGTGCACGAGTAGGGTTAATGTTTTATTGATCCTGAGTAGTGTCACTAATGTGCGGACGTCCTTTCTTTCTCTCTGTTCGTTTTTAACAAACATTAAACTCTCTCTCTCTCTATCCCTCTCTCTCTATCCCTCTCTCTCTCACTCACTCTCTCTCTCTCTCATACTGCATGCTTTCCGCTCTGCATGTTAGGTCTATGGTGTACAATGTGTCTTCCCCACATCTCTTCAGGTCCATGATCAGCTGCTGGCACTTATAACAAGCACTTGTGCCAAGGCGCCGAATTTAGCCATTGACAAAACCATACTTCAAGTACCCTTCTCGGCAATCAATGAATTTGCTAAGCAAGGCTCACAAACACACACAAGCAACGACAAGCACATCAACACAAATACACACACATGTACGTATACACGCACGGATAGGCACTGCGATTTTGATCCAGGATTCTGAGCACAGCCTTCTCCTGTCTTCATCCTTATTATTATTATTATTATTATTATTATTATTATTATTCCCTGACCCCCTTGGCCCTTGGTTTAGATCAGCTTAGATCTGGGGCCTCACTTGACATTTCTCAAGTCCTGGTTGAATACAAATCAGCCTGGAGCTCCGGAGCTGACAGGTTCGACTAGCTACCACTTTATCCATCTTAGATTGACTAAACTGACTGTCCTTGGCTTGGCCTATTGTTGCCAAAGGTGCTATTCCACTCAATGACTGTCATGAAACACAACGGTGGATCTCGATATAATTATTGCATTGCATATTGGCATCCATGCTGCAAGAATCACTGTATTGTTTTTAGGTAAAATAATCCTACCTGATTTTCTTGATTACTGATTAGACAATATTAAACTGTACTATTCAGTCTACCTGCACATCACTACAGCACTGAGCACTACAGTACTGCAGTGATAGAAGACAAGCTGGTACTGCCGGGTCCGTAGAGGAGCCCCAGATTGCCACCCTCTGGCATTTGATACTACTCCGGGCCGCCAGCCTGCGGGCATTCGTCTGAGATCTACCTTAAGGCTATACAATTTATAAATGGTAGTGCTTGCTGCATGAGTACATCAAACTGCATTCCCAATGCATTGTTACTCTTTGAGAAAGGGAGGATTCCATCATGACCGTGGCATACTCACGAGCTGCGCGAGACCAGGTTGTGATTAGCATAATGGTTTCAGTTTATCAGCTCACGACCACCTTGGCTGCCATGTCTCACAGCCAGTACAGGTTTTTTTGTTGCTGAGCTGAGCAACAGACCAGCATACGACGTGACTCCTAAGTCGCAGCATGGATGTATAACTATAATGGCTATTCAGTATTGTATGGACTCCTGTATGGATGTGCATGAATGTGGACACTATGCTGGTACGCGATGTACATGTACAATACTACATGATTGTATACTTCTTGAAGTGAGTGTATCTGGCACATGTACGCATACATCACAAATCCGGCTGGTTTTAAAATAAGAATCATTCTGTCCAAGGGTACAGTATCTGGTCCATATGGTTCCTAGTTTATTTGTCTCCAGGTTTTCACTTGTCGTTCGCCTATGACCTAACTTAGCATCACGGTCTGCACTCTGTACTCTCTATACATGTCCTGTGTCCCTACAGACCGGAGGCGTATAGTGCGGCTGCTTTGCTTGCCGGCGTGCTAAGCCAATTTTCCGGGATTATGTAAGGTGGATGCGCATGCTTCAGCCGGTGTACGTAATCGGTGCAATATTGGGAAATGGAGGGAAACAAGTAGAAACCAGTGGAAAGCGGTTGCGAGCCGATGGACAGTTCAATGCCGGTGTGAATGCCAATGGGATCAAAACTACAAATCACAATAGGATGTTCACTGGTTTGAGGGAAAGACGCAAACGGGAAAGGTCTGAAGGAAACCGATTGACTGTCACCACCAGGACTCGAACCAGGGACCCTCGCTTGAGGTCAGCGATGCTCTAAACACTGAGCTATTGTGTAGTCGTCATCCCAGCAGAGACTGTTCAACATTTTCTTCAGACTTCATTTCTCACACTTCCTGTGAATCGACATAGGCGTGCAGGACAAAGCCCTCACTGTCACCCACACACTTCACGTCCATGTACAAACTAGCACAACGGGATGAGTTGCTAAAGTTAAGTTATACATATTCCACGTGGACCCTCTCTTTCATACATGTACATGTACACGTATGTGAGAAAGCTCTGCGCTTTTGCGCACTGACCACTTACATGCACATTGTAGACCTTAGCCCTGGGCTAGGCTAGGCTAGGCTAGGCTAGGCTGGGCTGGGATGGGGTCATTCATATTCCACTGTAGAAAGTTACAATAAGGTTGTGAGGTCGTGGGCATTACCAGTTATAAATGTAGCAACAATCCAGCATCTTAAATTTGAGGCAACTTTGATGTGCTGTATTGCTCTCCAATGTAGTAATATTCACACGATCACAAGCTGCATCGTTGCCCACCATGATGCAGACACAGTTGGTTATGGACATACATGTAATTACGCATTACACTACATGATGATGTGAACATGAATGCACATACCATGTACCATGTAACTCTCCAATCAGATCGACACTCTCCACTCTCTGTATCATGTGCGTCGGCAAGAGAAGTTCTTCCCGCTCCTTGTCACCTTCATTAAAGCCTTCAAGGTCATTGGCCGAAATCCCAAACAAGCTGCTACTTCCTGGCTTTCTGAAGCCCTCCTGGCTTTCTCAGGCCAATGTAAGCAGATACTCAACACTGAAGGCCTGTTCAACGTGTGTTCCATATGTTGGATTTTTTTAATATCTCATACTTAACTTTAACCTGCATGATGAAATCACGATTTTCCAAAATCGTGCCCCACCCAGGTACCCGTGGCAATCGGTTTCATCGTTTGCGTCAGAGATATTCGTGTAATTGATCGCTTCGTGTAGAGTAACTTGGCTAGTTAGCTAGCCAGCCTCTTGCTATAGTCGACATACTTGAACATTGTATCTCTACGACAGAAGTAGTGGCTTATTATGCCGTGTTCCGTGCCAGCTATGCCTGTTCGTAATCGAATCAGCTCCTCATTAGGACGCCAACTTGCCTTCCAAGATACAGAGTATTCTGACATGATTAATTTTCATCTCAACAATGCTTGGTATTGGGTCCACCCTCAGCGGACCCCAAAGGCAGAGTATTGGCACAGGGCAAAACAGACATGTACATGTACTAAACGTCTCACAGGTGCAATCCAAACACGCAGGCATCCTACTTCCAAGCCACAACATGTATCTCACGCATGAAACATTCAATTACTAGTACCGACAGGAACTCACCCGCTTCATATGCATCCCGCGTTCATCGTTCTACACGGTTAGTCGCTGTGGGTGGGAGTATGAATCAAGATAAGTTAGCCACCACATGACTCCTTTAACACTTTCCTCCAACAAACAGATTTTTAGTTACATGTACGTACCACATACTGTGTGTACATCAAGCCGTTATTCAATCTCCACACAGCTATGGTCAGCTATGCTGCCTGCTGTTTGAAGATGGCCTGTGACAGCATTCCGGCAAGAACCAAGACCTGAAGCTGAGCTGCTCCCCAGATTCTTGTTCATATGGTATTTTCCTTTTCTTGTTCATATGGTATTTTCCTTTTTTGTTAATATGGTATTTTCCTTCAAACTAAACTAAGTACAGTGATTTAGATGCCATGTGACACTTGGTGCGACTGACCAAGCTATGGGTCTGCTCCTTCGTATCTTGTTGGTATTTCTATTTCCTTTCTTGCACCCTAACCTTAACAGTTCCTTCCTGAAATGAATCTGCGAAAGACAGTGATTGAGTGTGAGGCAGTGTTGCTCACAAGTTTTTTTATGAAGCTGCTTGATGCGTCCTACAAGATTCTACTATTCTACTACCCCTAACAGTTCATGTATCCATGGTAATATCTACCCTAACAGTTCATGTATCCATGGTAATATCTACTCGTGATGGCCAGCACGCATATATGTATTCTGGTGAGTGTGCTGACAATTACAACAAGCAGAACAAGGAGACCAGGAAGGCCATCACGGATCACTGAAATGTGTGGTTATCTCTCAGGACAGTGCCAAGACACATCATGGCATTCATTCACTTACGAAAATGACTTCAGCCGCAAGTCCAATCATGTGCTGATTTCGCTCACATTATGGGTTTAACCTCGTGTTTACTGGCTACCACTGGACATTAGTTACATCAAGAGTATAACCCCGCTTGGTTATAGTCACAGTACAGCAGGGATGCCTGAACGCCCGTTGTCATAAGCCTGGCATTGAGGATTCACATTAGCTGATTATGTTACATTCCAAAGAACTCGGTCTATGAGTGTATGGATTAGGAGGAACAGAACAGAATACTAGACTTTACTACAGTCATGCAGATCTCCGGGAGATCAGAAGAGACCAACCACCTGTCCGAGAAGCGGATAGTTCTCACGTCGGTAGGTGCGTGCGTGCATATCGCAAGCACGCATGCACGTACCCATGCGCTGCACTGCATTGCAAGATTGACTATTGATTGAGTGAATAGCTCTAGACTGGTGTCATACTTGAACTGTTTAGTCGGAAATCGAATTGCAGCGAGTCGGCAAGCGTCAGCAACCACGCTGTGAGGGACATTAGGTGAAGAATTGTGCCTAAGTTGATTTTCATTTGATGGACAAGACATGGTTCTATCGGGTCTAATACTCAATCCACCGGGTACATCCGGATCCATGTTTTGCTTCTGTACGCGTATTGTCCACACCACTTAATCATGCATCAAGTGCTCTAGAGAGCGTATACCCGGCCCGCGGCCCGGTGTAAGTGTCGCATGCAATCTAAAGCATAGGCAAAGCCAATGGGAGGAAGGGGACCAGGTTGTGTGTCGTATTATGTTCGCAGATGTTATAGTATACATGCACACTTTGGTTTATGGCAAATTCTCGAACGGCTGACTGTAACGAACGACACTGTTGATGTCACGTGACAAAATTCTTTTCCGTGCTTTATAACTATAAGCCCTCCAACCGTATTCAGCGTCGCATGCAGCCAACGAAACAAGTGAATGCATGTACATGTCAAGGTATGTAAGCACATGTTACTCGTCGTGGGAAGGTAGCACTAGCTGTAACTTTGTAAGGCCAATAGTATCAGCCGTGCGAGCTCTTTACTGGCAAAGATAGTCGCTAGAGGGACGACCGACTCGGAAAAGACTCTGCACGGAAGGACTCGTCACAAACTCAAGAGACTGTACAAGTAGATTGTCTCGGTCCGTACTTCAGGATTCCCTTCGCTCATACTTGTACATGCACGTACTGAATGTAGTTCTGGAATCAATCACTGATCGAATTCAATTACATGTCGGAAAGTGGCGCACGGAGGTCTCAATTAACCAATCTTGTTTAAAGCCGACACGAATTCACAATTCAGCTGCATGTGTACATAAGCATATCCTGGCACGAGTGATTTCAGTTGGCTACTACCGGTACATGCAAATGCAAACGCTGGCGTACCGGTAACCTTGACAGGTATTACATTGTGTATGATTAGCCCTGGAAAGCATCCATGGTTACCAGGGTTACTGACTGACTGTATCACCGTCCCAAGAATGCATGTGTACATGTACTGGCTAAAAGTAAAAAGTAAAATTGATGATTGCTGCTGTGGTGTTTGGTGGACAAGCGAAGATTTTGCATCAACAAACTCTCATGCTGCACATGCATACAATATTCATACGTGAAGTAGTAGTACGCTATACCACCTACATGTAGGCTGCAAAGAGTGTTCAGAATGACGTGGAGGCAGAGCGTAGGACAGTGAAACAGTGCCGGAAAGAAAGGCTAGCTCAGTGGTTCTAACTCAAAGTTTCATGCACAACAGTGCAATCATCAGAACCGTGCCTCGTAGTCCACTGTTCTTTTTGCTGTGCATGTCACTCTGTGTTATAACCGCAGAGCCCTTCTGTCCCGCACTGTTTGACTATCATAGTACGCTATATGTGCAATGGTCATGTACACTGTATCGTCATGTACACTGTATCTTCCACTTCCAGATTTCCAGATTCACTCACAACCAGAGTCATAATACTACTACACCACTGCTCTGCTGCTAACATAATACTACTACACCACTGCTCTGCTGCTAATGATGCTAGAGGCGACTTGAGCAAGTTCTTATCTCTCAGCAAACGGGCACAAGGAACATAATAATTATTTCTAGTGGTACTAGCAGCAGTTCGTTCGTTTGTTTGGCCACGACTTGGATGATAAAGGTACACACACACGATACAAGTCCGAACGATTCCCTTAGTTCACAGGTTCCAACCGTGCAGTAAATAAACGACACTACTACGTACTGTACAGCTAGTACAGTACTCATCACGTGACGTGGAATTTGACTGAGGAAAGAGGCAGCTGTTGAAACGATTGAATTGTTCTAAGTGGCTGGCACAGCTGGTTGTCTGACAGACAAGGGCAAGGAGAGCTTGCGCCAAATAGGGTAAGCCTCTTAAGTGTCTCTCGGACATTGTATGGAACACTTTGCACGTCAGTGGCTGCGTCAGTAATCAGAGCCGCGGCCACTGCTTTAGCACATGAGTTCCCGCAATTCGCGCAAGTCTCGCACCAATGGCCGATGCATTCCAGAGATGCAGCGCTGTGTTTGACTAATTGTCAGTTCCAGCACTGGACAGCAATATGCACAGTGTTTTCGCACCCCAATACTGTTCGGGCCTGCCTCAATGTTTTCTCGCACTTCCTCCCTTTGCGCCGGTAGCAATGCGTTTGATGGTCCAAGGTTAATTCGATTTTCTGCAGTCCAACTCCACTTGAACTGTAATCTGCGTACAGTACTACTCTTCGGGCACTAGTCACTAGCCCTTACCAATCCCATGTCCGTAGTGAATCACGTGATGAAAGTGTACTCATCCAATTTCTCGGGCGCTTTCTAATTTGCATCTTTCATTCCCCTGTCCTCACTCTCAGGGTAGCCATCGTGTAAGTAAATGGTTCCTAACTTAGTAACTATTGCTTACATTGTAGCTAAACGGATCTGACAGGAGAGATTGGCCAATGCTGCGTTGCTTGCAAAGTGGGCCACGGCTGTATGGATGATGTGCTAGCCATAGAGTACATAGTGCATGTACCCACACCACGGCCCTGGCCCTGGTCCTGGCCCTGGCCCTGGTCCTGGCCCTGGCCCTGGCCCTGGTCCTGGTCCTGGCCCTGGTCCTGGTCCTGGTCCTGGCCCTGGTCCTGGTTCTGGTCCTGGTCCTGGTCCTGGTCCTGGCCCTGGCCCTGGTCCTGGTCCTGGTCCTGGTCCTGGTCCTGGTCCTGGTCCTGGCCCTGGTCCTGGTCCTGGTCCTGGCCCTGGTCCTGGTCCTGGTCCTGGCCCTGGTCCTGGCCCTGGTCCTGGTCCTGATCCTGGTCCTGGTCCTGGTCCTGGTCCTAGTCCTGGCCCTGGTCCTGGCCCTGGTCCTGGCCCTGGTCCTGGCCCTGATCCTGGTCCTGGTACTGGTCCTGGTCCTGGTCCTGGATGGCAACGCTTGCGGCGAGGAGCTACATGTGCATGTACAAGAATATGTATGTGTCCATTCCAAAGCAGATCGGCCTCCAAACCTCCTAAACTAAAGTAAAGTAGCAAATGAGGGGCAATGATAGCTGGCCATTGCCTGGGGACAGTTGCAAGTCTGTACGCAGTGTGTCCATACGTTGCAGCATGATATTAGTATGACAGAGTGTACTTGAGTATGTGTATACAACACGAAGTGGTGGAATAAGAACTTTTATTGCTCGATAAAATATAGATAAAGTGCAATTTGATGGCACAGTTTATTCCAGTAAATTGCTATCTCCAGTCATACCACAAACCAAGGAGTACTGCAATACTACTCCCTGCCACAAAACCCACAATAGATGTTCGGGAGACGGATGGACCACCGTCACCATGGTCACGGCTACAGAATTCTGCAGAAACAATACTGAGACTAGAGTGAGAGGATACTGGAACAGTGTTGATGGTACATGTGATACACGTACATGCAGCGATGTACATGTATATGTAGCTCATTCGAGCCCCCCCCCCCCATACACTGTACTGACTCATTTCCAACCTTCACACACTGCTCACACACTGCTCACAGTGCTGGCATTCGGGTACATGTACATGTACATGTACATGTATGTGTTAAAGGTGCTCACAGTGCTGGCGTTCGGGTGCTCTGTGCATTTTGAGGAAGATAATGTGACACCTGCGTTCGGTTGCCATGGTTGCTAGTATTAATAATCGCTTAATAATGTGGTCTAGAGTGTGGATAACTAACCTACGAATGCACATGCAATCATTCACCACGTCATGATCTACAAGAGCCGTAGCTACTACTACTGTACTAGTAGTAGTACTAGTAGTAGTACTACTACTAGTACTAGTAGTAGTGTAGTCACACTATACATGTACATGTATGTACACCAATCCTACGCAACACTTGCCTATAGTCTATACAGTTTTTACTGATTTTAGCATTTTAAATGACAAAATGTATGAAAGTTCTGAAGTGGAGACTGTCAGAAAATGCCACAGAATTAGTGAATGTGTCAACGGTGAACAGGAAGGTCATCTTGAAAACGCTCGCTAACAGCTGTGAGTCAGAGAGATGTGGTTTCGCCCGCTCGTTCATTATCAAACTTCGCTACCACTCAAAACCCACCAGATGTGCCAGTAATGTCTCTAATGTTATTTCTAGCACTTTACTTAGATAGTTGTTCACATGAACTTCTCGCTACTCTAGAACATGCATACATGATGTACTGGAACATGCAAGGCATAGTACCACTAACTCTGTCTTGTTCTTTCTCAGTCTAGCCACAAAAACTTTAAAAGAAGCGTCTCAAGTTACTTTCTTATGATTTTTGCTCACGAATACTTCGCTATCGAGTATTGTTTTCTATGATGTGCTTGCACATATCTGTACTTCGAGTACTGGCTCACAAATTCCCATATGAATAAGAGGAAAACTGCATCTCATTATTTTGAAAACAGATACGATATGAGTGTGGAAGACTCAGCGAATAAGACAAGACTTTCTTCAGCAGCCTTGTAGAATCTGTTAGGCCAGCATTAGTATTGACACATTTCTGCGGGATGAGCAGATCAGCCGAAAAAGTGAACTAAAAAGAAACGGGTACTATGGTTACTAATTGGAGGGGAAATACCCGATCCTGACAGTGAGTGGGTAGAAACAAGACTGAAGGCAGTGCGGATTAGGATGTTGAGCTGCAATTCTACTGACGCTATATACATGTAGCCAGCATCATGGGTAGTGTTAGTGAAGACAACATGCGGAAAATAAAATTGACGAGACATTTGAAAAAGGAACTTCTACAAAATAATAATGTGTCAGTCGTCTGATTGACTAGTTCCACCGCCTAACAAGCAATAGCCCAGCTCCATCTGTAATGAAATAACCTTAAAACATTCAGCGTTGGACAGCGTTGATACGATAATTCAATATCACAAAAGCTATGCACAACGAGTATTAAACTTGCAGCTGTACACTTCATACCCCTTCTTTGAATTAGATAATTATAATAAAAAAATTGTTAACTCCGTAAAACTAAGGAGTTTTGATCATAATTACAAAATTGTTTGGTTGAAAATTATGATGTGCCTTAAAGACCTTATTGACAGTTGTTAGCATATCCTTTCACGAAGTTGGCTGCAGTGCCATTTTGAAAAGGCTGTTGTTCAGCTCATGACAACAGTGTTTGCAAGCTGTGTAAGGTGTGTTTGCTTAGTAATGCCTTTTTGGGAGGTGTCTTTGTGCTGACAGAGAGTGAGCGACATGCGAGGGCAGTACGGGGTGCAGCAATTGTCCTGCATGAAATAGTGTTGGCTGAGCAGTTGTTGAATGCTGTGCATAATGCTGCTGCAGCGGCAGCTGCTGGTGGTGCAGCTGCATCGGCGATGGGAGAGAGTGCTGCTGTTGCTGATGCTGAGGCAAGGGTTCCTGTGGCCGTTCCTGTTGTGATGTAGACTGCTGCTGTGCCTGATGGTTGTGCTTCTGAGACACAGGTGATGACTGGTGCTGCGGTGTGTGAGCCACCAGCGACAGCTGTTGCTGCTGTGTGTGCGTGGGCGTCGGCAGCTGATGGTGGTGAGTTAGATAGATTTGCGACTGCTGACATTGGTCATGTGATGCCTGGTGCTGCTGATGCTGCTGCTGATGATTCTGCTTCTGGAGCTGCTGTTCTGGATGTTGATGATGAGGTTGTTGCTGCAACTGCTGACGTGCTGCCGGGTATTGGAAGTGAGTATGTTGCTGCTGAACAAGCTGTCTGTTTTGAGTCAGTTCTGGCACAGCTGCTGGCACAGCTGCTGCTTCTGGCTGTGGTGGCGGCGGCTGTGGGAATGTCTGTATGGAACATGTAGACAAGGGATCATTTCTTGTTGCTCTACTGCCTAGGCTTGCCACTACTAGGTCACCCTTTCCAGCATTGGCATGGCATACTTCACTGAACACCGCATAGCTATCAGACGGCTGTCCAGGTGGTGTTGGCAGTGCACTGTTGACCAAATCACTACCAGCAGTAGCCTGGGCAGAGGGCAAATGATAAGGTAACTGAGGCAGAGATGACGTGGATGCTGAATTAACAGTCAGCATGCTTGAGGACGTTCCCAGTGGTAAGTGTTGTGGCTGTGCAGGCTGACACTGGTCCATGCAAGTCACAAGTGCAAAACCTTGTTGTTGATGTTGGTGTTGATGCTGCTGCTGCTGTTCTTCCTGTTGTTGATGGTGGTGGTGCTGGTCTGCAAGTACCTCATCGGATGAAATCGAACTGCCATGATCACTTTCTCCGTCCGCAGCAATAGAACCATCCGCAGACGGCAAGTCACTGTTCTCTGCGCTGGTGTCCGTGCTACTGTAGGAAAGAGCATTACCGCCATTGGCTGCATTTCGAGCATCATGCTGCTTGGAGTGCTTTCTAAGCGAGCTCGGGTGTGTATAGCTCTTCGTACATCCTGCTGCCCTGCATCGGTAGGGTTTATCATTCGTGTGCACGTGCATGTGCTTTTTTCGATCCGAGGAATTTGCGAATCTTTTCTTACAGTCCGGGAAGGTGCAGGGAAACGGCTTTTCCTTTGTGTGGACTCTGTAGTGTATCTTCAGGTTTTCGGATCTTGCGAATGCTTTGAGTGTGCAGTCTTGATGCTTGCAGACAAAGGGTTTTTCACCTGTATGAACTCGTATATGGTTGACAAGCTTGTACTTGGCTTTAAATCCTTTCTTGCGTGAACACTGGTCCCAGTGGCAGATGTGGACGTTGCCATCGTCCTGTTCGGTAGTGTCCTGTTGCTGTAGATGAACGTTGCTTATGTGCTGCGCTAGTTCGGTGACACTATAGAAAGCCAACCCACACAATTGTAGACCGTTGTTTACACGCCATTCGCACAGATTTCTGGGATGTCCGCCAAACAGTGGAGAGGCAGAGGGGTTGTCCGGTTGATACTCGACGCCTTGTGCTAGATGGTTCAGTGGGGTCTGTGGAAAGCCGGCGTGCATTTCCGCAGGATGGTTAGAGCTGGCCATACTGCCGTGCATTGCTGGGACACTACTCGGCAGATAGCTGCTAGCAGTGGCATGGAAGTGGTGACTCATTTGCTGGCTGTAGGGAGTCGCAAATTGTGCTGGTGATGACATAAGACCAATGGTTGGTTGAGGCTGTGGTGGGAGACCCAGTGTTGACTCCACTAATGATGGTCTAAGCCCCACAATACTACTGCTAGCTCCTCTGAAGCCACCAGTGTTGATAGGTTGTCCAATAAGGCTGTGCTGCCGACCAACAGGCTGCGGTTGGTTTGCAATAGGCTGAGTTAAGCTATTGTTGGGATCAGGCTGTACTGGACCGACATTAGTCCCTGCAGCTTGCAGCCCTGTCTGTGCCTGTTGATGTGTCCCATCGAATGCTGTGTTACAAAACAAGGCAGAAATTGACAATGTGCAAATAAGATATTAAAGATCGCAATTGTTAGATACTTGAAAACACTGACTGAAGTGTGCTTAGTTTTACAATAGTGAGTTGTCCCTCAGCACACATTAATGAAATCAATGGTCCCTGCGCTGGCACACAGACACACACACACAGATCATGCACACATACGGGCACACAAATACACATGCGCACACACATGAACATAATTATGCACGCAAGCACAAACCAACATGCACGCCGCACATACACGCACACACGTGTCATACAGGTACCGTTGAAGCAGTCATGTACATGACTGTACACACTGCTCTCTAAGAAGTAGCCAAGGACCTCTTTCTACATGGCTAGTACCAGGGAGTAGTATTTTACTCCTGGCCTGGCAAGCGAAGGCTAGGCTAACGCCGATGCCAACGCGAAAGGGCTGATGATGATGATGATGATGATGATGATTTTTTTTTTTTTTTTTTTTTTTTTTTTTTTTACGATGATGAAGCCACTTCTTTGGGCAAACAAAACACAATTTCCCAAGATGAAGGAGTGGAACCCTACACAAATAATAGTTTAAATGAATCCAACGCAAAGATCGTTTTTCCATGAAATACAACAAATGAACACAATTACATGCTTAAAGGCATGAAAGCAACAAAACAGCAACAAAAGGGTAAGCGCCATACCAATCCCGCATGCACAGTCAGGACACAGCACGATACTTAACAAACTAGACCTGACTCGGCCAAGGCAATCGAGACATCATGAAAACATCTCGCCGGATGGTGGTACCGTGACCGAGCCCCACGTATGCACAACACAGCAGCACGCAGCAAAGCAAAAGACAGCCGACAGCGGAGTAAACCAATGACCTGGGAATAGTGAGATCCCGATGACTCGGCCTGCATCTGGCACAGTCTCTTGAGGAACACATTGCACAGCCTCCCACAACCACCATGCACAGAGAACACGAGAGGTGTGAAAGCGGCTCTTTCTACATTTGTGACTCTTGGCCCATATTCGTTCCACTTACGCCGCTCGTGCTGCTGGTACAATGCAGGAAGGGTTCTGGACCCGTAGGAAGGAGCATCTGGGCAAAATACCCTTACATCAAAAAAAGCTTCCTCCCCACGGGTCCAAAACCCTCGAGCGGCTATGTCCAGGCGCGCATCCTCTCGGCGGTTCGTTGACCGAAGAGGAAACCTCTCACCAGAAAGAGGTTGCAGCGCTGGTTCTGTCGAAACGGCAGTGCAGACTTCAGTCAATTTCCTCGCCAGCAGGTCACGTATCTCGTTATGACGAAGTGTCGGGAAGCCGCCCCTGGCGCAACATAGCTGATGCTCAACTGAGAACAGCTCACCACACACACAGGTTGCTGGTGTATTGGCTAGCGGCCATGCATATCTCAATGCCAGAGCATCCCGGAAGTCACGCTTGGTGAGACGAAAGCCATGCTCCGCCAGGGGCAGCACGCTCAGCCATGAGGATGATCCTTTCTCCGTGTGTTCTTCTATTCGTCGCTTCGTCATCTCATCGCTCGTGTCCACTATTTTGTTCCTGGCTGCCTTTGCGCGCTCCCGGTTTTCGGTGTGGACGACACGCTTTTTGTGACGCATTTCATCGATCATCCTCTGAAAGGGGGTACCAGCACCAGCAACATCAGCAGCCACATCCGGTCCAGGGTTTGAGTTGCCAGCGACCTCCCGCGGCTGCACCTCCGTTGCCGTCATCGTGGGAGTGGGAGACGCTCCACCACGGTCAGCAGTATCTGCAGAAGCCGGCACATCTCCAGCGAGAGAAATTGGATCGCTATCCTGAGCGAAATCGCCCAGAACCTCCTTCACCATAGGTCCGGACACTTGCTTGGAGCCCTGGTGCTCAAACCGTGGTCGAGTCGTGAGGTCCGGAAGGGCCATGATGATGATGATGATGATGATGATGATGATGATGATGATGATGATGTTTTCGCGGCTGCCGTAGCTCCTACCAGAAAAAGTCAGTCAAGAATTTCAGGAGTTATTGTTTGATGGGTCGTTAGATAGAGGCCGGTGTTTGTGAGACTGCAATCATTTAATGTTTCTTCCTTAGTGGTGTAGGTAGATTCTGTTTTGTAAGCATAGTAGGACTACTTTTGTTTTGTAAGTCAATCTCATTCTCCACGCTTTGCTGTCATTTGGTTATGTTTTAAAGTAGTTTTTATGACCTGATGTTTGTTTTTTATATTTGTAGTTCTATTGTTGACATCTTTTGTCTTTTCTTTGGGTTAAAAGGTTAACTTCATCCTCGTTTTCCTATTGCCTTGTATTGGAATTTGCCCATGAAAGTGGCTACGGTGTGATAATGCACTTCTATAAATTATTTCGTGTTTTAACATTATTTTCAGAAAATTGCTCTTACAATACCTTGCGTTTTATATTCATAATATTGTTGCCCGTAAAAGCGGCTTGGTCACATGATGATGATGATGATGATGATGATGATGATGATGATGATGATGATGATGATGATGCAAAAAAGAATCAATATGTCAGCCGCGTTGCGAATGTCGAGCGAGGATCGTTCACCCCACTGGTGTTCTCGACTTATGGTTTCAGCGGGCCTGAGACAACTCAATTCCTAAAGTCTCTTGCCTCTCTCTTTGTAGAGAGAAGCCAGGATCTCAAATATCCTGTTGTCATGGGTATGTTGCGTACCCGCCTGTCGTTTTGCCTCTTGAGGTGGGCCATTACGTGCTTTCGTGGTTGCCGAGGGTCTTATAACAGACGGCGGGTGAATTCCTTTGTGGCCCAGTGTCGTTTGGCCGCATAGTGAATTTTTATGCTATGCCTCTCAACAATATCACTATGGATAACATCACATTTTTTAAATAACTATTTGGTAAAGTAACATCATCTGTCATTCAATATCTATCTGGAAAAAAAATAATCAGCATTTGAATATCTACTTGGTACTAATCATTCAACTGTTAAATGTCATATATTTACCTGAATATCTATCTCGATTTTTGCACATAATCTCGGTTATCACCGTTTCAAACCCGTACAAGAGGCCGCTTCCAATGATGATGATGATGATGGCTAGTGCTGACACGGTGACACCTACACTAGCCTACAGTACAGTACACGTAGTGACGAACTTCAACTTTTCAAGCATTACTATCTACCCATAGAGAATAGCATGACATCACGCTGGAGTAGCAAGTAGGTTCCTTCCAAGCCCTTTGCTCCCAATACTAGAAACAGGCATAAGCTTGAACCTGAACACTTCTTTCGATCAAGTGTGGTCTACACCCAGTCATGAGCTAGTACTAGTACTAGTACCAGTACAATGTATTGCCTACTATTGGACTTGAACACCTTGATACTAACTACTTGATAGTGAACAAAACATGACCGACTTGCAGCTGTACATGATGGCTTCTTTTTACACTCTACACATGTTTTTCAGTATCAATCCCCCCCCCCCCCCTGACTACTCATTACATGTACATGATTGTAGTTCCGGATTTCAACACGAAGAGAACATCATTTTCAACACGAAGAGAACATCATTTTATCACACAGCTTGCGGCAGAGATTCCCCAGATAGTAGGAACGGTCTTTTGCAGTTTCTGATTTCATGCAGGAGACCCGGAGCAGGTGTAAACCTTCCGAACCCTTAGCGACCTCCCTCTGCAGCTGCACAACAGGCTCCGTTCTCCCTGCCGTTTAGCGACCTACAGTGTAGAAACTGTGATGCACTCATCGTACTCTCTGCTGGGGCTTCTCTCCTGGATCCTGCTTCACTATGGAAGGAATGAAAGTCATACAGCGAGCTTCCCGTCTTGACTTCTAGCAACCATCCTCCGAACCACTCCACAGCACTGAATCTGCCAAGTACTAGTACACAGTTTCCTGACTACCTCCAAAGAAGTACGTGATTGGCCCAGTTGTGTGACACAGAAACGTACATTTGCCATCCTCTGCTCAGCTATTAACTCCCTAACGTTTCAGTGCAATGTCTCCTGAGCGCCGCCTTTCCTCAACCTCAGTTCGAAGTAGAAGACTTTGCCTTGATTGGTTGCAAAACGCAGTGAAACGGTCTACAAAGATCGCACGGCACTTGTCAGTATCCCGGAGTTAGTGCATTCAACCAGCAATAGCAGCACAGTTAATATACCATTGGCGATGATTTGCTTGTCGGCACCAGTAGATCCGAAGTTTCACGATTGCCACGCAATCATACTAGTTCTTCGCAAATTCCCACGCAATTAGTACTGTCTGCTTTTCGTTTCAAGCGGCTCGTTGACTAGTGCATTTTGGGTCAAGAAAGGATAAGCGACAGTGAGTAAACCCAGTGGCTAAAATGCACTCATTTCGCCCGAGCATTCTGACTGTCTCTGTGGGTAGTTAGCTGATTCGTTGCTACTGTTTTTTGCTTGACCTTTACTGTCAGTGTTGTGCGCTTACTTTCTACACATTGCCGGATCTGCAATTAGGAAATGACATTCTAACTGCGTGAGGAAAAGGAGATTCGCTGACTTGTGATAACGAGGACATGTTTTTAAACATGTCCTCGATATAAACTGCTTGAAATAAGAGCTCTCCTTCTCTAGCTCTCCCGACCACTGGCAGGTTGTGCAAGAGCCTGATCCATGGCAGGTTGCTGAGGTCAAGTAGAGTGGTTGGCCGTGCTAGGCTGTCAAGGTCTGATAATATTAGCTGGCCATGCGAAGCTGCTGAGGTCTGACACCTTAGTATGTACATGTACATGTACATTCCGCTAACTGCTACATCAGATCAAAGTGCAGGGCGGATAGGGACTTATCACCATGCATATCGTTGTCCAGCCCAGTCTCTCCATCAAAGATTCGCTTAGCCTAAGAATCCTACCATGAGTGACAAACTAACTTCTCATCGTATAAAACTATATTTTACCACCTTTCCACCCTATAGTCAAACTTACTGCACGACTGTATACATCAGTTGAATTCCAAATTCAAAGTCATACTGCGAGGAAAATTAGATCTTAATTTTCGATTGGTTATACACGGCAATGAACACACAGAAAATTCACTGACAATTTTTTTTTAATTTTCTAGAAAGGAAAATTACCAAGGAGCTACAAGTTACGCTATTATGTCCACTAACACCACCAGTCACTGAACAATCAGCTCATGCCATAACTTTGCACGACACTGACCGACGGTACTGACGTTCTGCAACTAACTGGCTATCAGCTCTAGCAAGCCTCGGATGCGCACTCCAACAGCCTTCCAAATTGGAAGGTCCTAAGTTATAATTATGACAACATAGGAGGGGAAGGTGATGGGAGGGGAGGTGAATTGCTCACTAAATCCTTATACAATCCTATTGGGCTCTCCATCCCAGTCCATTCTAACAGGCTTGATAACCATTTACACTGTCTTGGCCAGACGGGGATTAGATGTAGTGTCTGTTTTCGACAGCTTCTACTGACTGACTTAGACAATTCCATGCCGTGATTCACAGCCCATTTCACACACACACACACACACACACAAACACACACACACACACACACATGAAGTCCCATCCACGCTAGAGAGCAGAAACTAGACAATTTACAACGCAAATAATATATCGGGGCAGAAACCATGTCTAGCAGGATAATATTCTCACGTTTTTATCCGATACTGGAAACACATAAAACTCCAAGACATTATGTACAGAGCATACAGGTGCAAAATCCCAAGACATTATGTACACTAGGTTGCAAAACGTTCGACTTTCGTCCCTTACCCTGTACAGTAGGCATCTTTTGACGTTGTGAGTCCAACGGCGGAAAATACTGCATCGTGTAGCTGGGTAGTTGAGCTCCCGTCATCCCTTGGTGGCCTTCTGCTTCTGACGTGTTCCTTGAGGAAGACATTCCGAACGTGACAACTAGGGCAGTGTCAAACAGCCAACCGAGTCTCTGGAAATTGGCTGTACTTTTTCGACCACAATGGTAGCCAAAACAAGTGAGGTGACTGGCTTGTCCAGAGAACAGCAGCAAGTTCTGGTCCGGGAGATACGGATAGAATCCACGGAACGACGGGATAGTCCTGATCCACACTATTACAGGAGAGTGACTGCTGGAGTCTCGCAACGTAAAGAAGAATAGGAGATGACCCGTTGTGAAGCGTACTCGTAGCCTGTGACTCGACGAATGGTGCCGTTTCTGCTAGTCAGAGGGTTATATTGTTGTGCGGAATCTACCTATGCAGCGCGTATGCGCTAGTGCCGGCTTGAGTCCACGGTGTTCGTGACGTCATTCAACAGGCATTACTTTACGCCTTTGTCTTTCGCTGTCGCCGGCAGTAATGTATAGCAGTAGAGATCGCACATTGTACAACGAGCCGTTCTGAGTTCGGTATATTTTTAGTAGCAGTGGGTAGACTTACTGCAGATTCATTCATAGGAAGTAGCTTAGAGCAGACCCGCTCGTTTCGGCAAAATTTCCCCGATCAGGTTTGTGATGGTATGCCAGCTTGAAAAGGAGTAGGCCAGTGATGAAACTGCAAAAGACATTCCCCTTTGTCTAACTTTCATCCGTGGTCAGCATGTTGACGCAATACGACTCAAGAGCAAGGAAGCAATTGCTATGACAGTTTCGCACCCTTCACAGTCTAACCAAGTTACTTCGTTATTATTGTTACCCCTTCACTTGTACCCTATAACCCTCTTTCTCGATTCGTCCAACGCTACTCAGTATGTGGTGACGTGATAGACATTGCTTGTAATCGGTAAACAGAACAACGTAGTTTGCATCTTTGTGGTCTGGACTACATTGTTTGAGCGCCAACTCGGTGCAGGATACCGCGCCTTGTACCATTAGTAGAATCCGCAGTGAACAGACACTGCAACGACACAGTTACGTGGGGTGCCTATCAAGATCTTAATGCTCATCGCGCCCATTGTGCTGACTGTTTTCTCACGTCAGCTGATCACTAGCTAGGATTACGAGATCTGATGCGTGCCGTTGCACCACTGAGCAGTGTAGTGTTCTCGATCCTAGGCCTAGGCACAAGATTCTGGCAGAGCTAGAGGATGAGCCCTTTCTTATCCTTCACTGTACAGTGTACTGCCCATTTTTCTATTCTAATCATCAGTGTTCGTGAACACGTGAGCGTGAGCCAGTCTGCGCTTCCGCAAATGTGCTCGGCCGATCGGGTGGACGCTGCTGTAGCTGTATCGGACCTAGGCCTTGCTTATGCCAGGGTGGACGCTGCTGTATCGGACCTTAGGCCTTGCTTATGCCCGGCACAGACTAGCTATGCACGTCTTTCGAGTCACTACTGAGAGTGTGACACTGGGGCCAACTCACTGAACTAGCTTTCCACTCAAAGTACTTGACGATCTTGCGTGCGATGTACTTACATCCACTACGTCTTCCCATGGCGTGTGCTTCTTTTCCTCGAGAACCGTTCCTGGTGCTGTCCTCCTGTCTGCCAGCCAAGCTCAGGCAGATGCTGCCTGGCGCAACAACACATGTGTCAGTATCACTTTATGAAGTCAGGGGAGTGCTGTTGTGAGATGTATGCCGATGAGCATGTCATAGGTTCGCCGTACGGTGGTTGGTGCATGACCTTCTCAGCAACAGTTCTTACTCTCTCCGATCCCCACTCTTATTGTCTTAACATGTCGTACACGTCTACAGTAGTACAGATCACGTCCCCGGACAGCCCGGACAATAGTCAGTACAGTACAAGCTGACCTAGCAGTTACACCACAGTAAATACATGTACACCAAACAATATGGAGCGAGGAGATGCGCAGACGGCTTCCTTTGATCGCTTGTAGCAATCGGCATGTACGCACTGTCTACACGATCAAACCCAGGCGAATATTCATATTGCTACTTTCCTCAACGTCACGAATGTCATCGGGAATCTGGTGTTTGAGAAAGGTAAACTTGCACACTTCATAGCAGCAGAGGTTATAGCCGGCTATTACACACTGTAGCCTGAGTGTAGGGTATTAGACCAGCAGCAGCAGGAGCAGCCGTACATACAACAGGCATAGAGTACTCTGCAGACCTGTGACCTGGCAAGACCAAGCACCGCCGCCATATTCTACCACCACTCTACCTGGAGTTCAACCTCATGAGCAGGCGAAACCTAGGAATCGGATACTAGTAACCATAGTAACGAACCATGATACTAATACTGCAAGGCCCATGTCACGGACAAGACAGGCTTATCATGGTACATTCTAGATTTATTTCCGGGAGATCTTCGTTGCAAGGAGTACTCCGGACCGGTGCTGCCTTTCCTGGATTGGCAATGAATTCAATGAATTTTTGAAAATTCCACATAAATAAATTAATTTCACGGTTCGCGTGAGGCTCGGCTTGAAGCCGAGTTTTCGTATCCATAGGAACATCACCACCCTCTAGGATCAAGGCGCAGATGCAGCTCCTAAACGAAAATTCCACATGCAGGGACAATAAAATCGACAGGGGGCGGGAATTAGAGAGGGGGCGGATCAACGGTACTTTACGGTAATAGTATTATCATCTGTGCAGCGCTGAGGAGCTCTAACAGAGCGAAACAGTTGCTGTCCACAGATTTGAGTATTATCATCTGTGTGTTCAACTTCCAGCGCACTGGGATCCGAGGAGCTTCACGCTTGCACCGGTGACTAGAATATCTTCTAAGAGACGTGCTATTATTGGAGACTGTGCTTATGTAGCAGTTGAGCACTCTTGCGTGGGGTAGTGCCTTTGCTGTTTGCGTTATGCAGAGCTCACTGACTTGTCAGTTTGAGCACTCTGGCAAGGTACGTTCGGGCCTGATTGGAAATTTTTATTTCCATCGCTATCAGGTTCGGCCTCATTTCCTCTGTGCTGCGCTGACGAGTCCACAAAGGACGAAACAGTTCTGTCTGCAGATTGAGATAATACGGTATGTAGGACTCAGTGACCAGTCCCCATGACCAGGCCCCATGACCAATCACGGTCCCCGTGACCAGTCAAACAGTCACAAACCCCCCATGACCAGTCACAAAATTAGTTTACCAGTCACAATGCTCCATGACCAGTCACAACTCACCATACATCTGCATGTGTAAGCACACAGTTCGTGACTGCTCGCGGAGTGCTTCATACTGCAGGATTTGTTGTGGAAACTATTATTCCCTATGAGTGGTCACAGAATACAATTGTGACCACAATAATTCCATGCGAACGGTTGCATGCGGAATGTACAGTTGCGACCGCTCTTTCTCTGTGAGTAGTTACAGGCAGAATATAGGTATTTCTGTATTATTATTTTATCTCTTTTCAAACAATCCACAAGCCAAGAAGAAATGCGTAGACAGAAGAACCGTACTCTTGGTGATACTGATAGCAAACATGATTAATTCCTCCAGGCCATTGAGCACCCAATTCTAAACCGTATCTAACCAAAGTTCTTGTCAAAGCAGCATGCCAGTTCAAGAACATCTCGTCAGACATACATATCAATATATATCCGATGCACTCTCACTAACAAGCAGGCATAGCAGGCTACATTGGCACCAGCAATCACAAGAAGTTGTAGTGAGTGAATATTTCTATAAAATTAATAATAATAATAATGACAGCACTGGAATATCGAGGTGCGATTTCTCACGAAAGTGTGCAGAAAACAAGGGTATACAAGTAAGAACTAAGCGTGACAAGTGTGTATCAGCAACAAAAACAAAAAAGTGAGAACGAATGATAATAATAACACTAATAAACAAGAAGGTGACAAAACACATTTAGGCACAAGTGGCAACAACGTTGCCACACTACACAACAGAACATTATTTGAACAATTTTAGGGTAATAACACTATCTTTCTGGACACACAAATTCGGCTTATGAATGCGCTGACAAACAGCTTCCAAAACTTGTAACTGCAAAAGATAACCATGACGAGCACGGCACAAAACAGAAAAACAGGAATCAGAATAAGTACGACAACAGTCAGTACTAGAAACCAAATGATTGTATACTGAAGACTTGTTATTACGAGACGGACGCACACAATCTCGACTCACGCGCACACCCTCACACTCACTCTCACCCTCACTCAGCTCACCTTCTCCCTCACTGTCCGAATCAGAACCTGCTCCGTCATCCACCGCGGTTTGACTCTCCTCCTCACGTGCATCGTCCTGCGTCTCACCTTCACCACCCACGCCAACCGTGAATGCCGTTGCCTTCACGTCAGTCGTCGTCCTTTCCGATTGTTTCCTTTGTATTTTTACCGTGAATTCATAGGTCCGGTTGTAATCTGCTGTAGATCTCCGTGGTCTGTCAACAACTAATCCACAAAACAAAGCAGCAAATGACAGACCACGGAGATCTACAGCAGATTACAACCGGACCTATGAATTCACGGTAAAAATACAAAGGAAACAATCGGAAAGGACGACGACTGACGTGAAGGCAACGGCATTCACGGTTGGCGTGGGTGGTGAAGGTGAGACGCAGGACGATGCACGTGAGGAGGAGAGTCAAACCGCGGTGGATGACGGAGCAGGTTCTGATTCGGACAGTGAGGGAGAAGGTGAGCTGAGTGAGGGTGAGAGTGATTGTGAGGGTGTGCGCGTGAGTCGAGATTGTGTGCGTCCGTCTCGTAATAACAAGTCTTCAGTATACAATCATTTTTTTTATTTTTTATTTATTTATTTTTTAGTATACAATCATTTGGTTTCTAGTACTGACTGTTGTCGTACTTATTCTGATTCCTGTTTTTCTGTTTTGTGCCGTGCTCGTCATGGTTATCTTTTGCAGTTACAAGTTTTGGAAGCTGTTTGTCAGCGCATTCATAAGCCGAATTTGTGTGTCCAGAAAGATAGTGTTATTACCCTAAAATTGTTCAAATAATGTTCTGTTGTGTAGTGTGGCAACGTTGTTGCCACTTGTGCCTAAATGTGTTTCGTCACCTTCTTGTTTATTAGTGTTATTATTATCATTCGTTCTCACTTTTTTGTTTTTGTTGCTGATACACACTTGTCACGCTTAGTTCTTACTTGTATACCCTTGTTTTCTGCACACTTTTGTGAGAAATCACACCTCGATATTCCAGTGCTGTCATTGTATCGTGTCACCCTACCTTGATTGCAATAATAATAATAATAATAATAATAATAATAATATTAACTGGTTTGAGGGAAAGAGACAAACGGGAAAAGTCTGAAGAAAAAATTGACTGTCACCACCAGGACTCGAACCAGGGACCTTCGCTTGTAGCCAGCGATGCTCTAACCACTGAGCTATGGTGTAGTCGTCATTCCAGCAGAGACCGTTCAACGTTTTCTTCAGACTTCGTAACTCACACTTCCTGTGAATCCACACAGGCGGGTGGGACGCAGCCCCCACTGTAACCCACACACTTCACGTACAAACTAGCACGCGGGGAGCCCCAAGTCATTAACTGGTTTGAGGGAAAGAGACAAACGGGAAAAGTCTGAAGAAAAAATTGACTGTCACCACCAGGACTCAAACCAGGGACCTTCGCTTGTAGCCAGCGATGCTCTAACCACTGAGCTATGGTGTAGTCGTCATTCCAGCAGAGACCGTTCAACGTTTTCTTCAGACTTCGTAACTCACACTTCCTGTGAATCCACACAGGCGGGATAATAATAATAATAATAATAATAATTTGGAAAGGATTGGGAGAACTTCATATTCAAAGGATCAGTCGGGGAAGTGAACTGCCTGAAAAGAGAAAAAAACGCCAGACCCACCAGGACTCGAACCTGGGACCCTGCTTGTCATGAGCAATGCTCTAACCACTGAGCTATGGGACCAGGCTGAACCTAGAAGGCGCTGACAAGTTTTTCACTCCAAAGGCAGCTCACAACACGTGCCACACATACTGATGGCACTTGGGTCTTTTTCCCTCCCCCAGGGGACCAACCACGGTCAGTTTCTGGAAACTACCAGAGGTGAAAGAAAGTGATTAAATTTGGAAAGGATTGGGAGAACTTCATATTCAAAGGATCAGTCGGGGAAGTGAACTGCCTGAAAAGAGAAAAAAAACACCAGACCCACCAGGACTCGAACCTGGGACCCTGCTTGTCATGAGCAATGCTCTAACCACTGAGCTATGGGACAAGGCTGAACCTAGAAGGCGCTGACAAGTTTTTCACTCCAAAGGCAGCTCACAACACGTGCCACACATACTGATGGCACTTGGGTCTTTTTCCCTCCCCCAGGGGACCAACCACGGTCAGTTTCTGGAAACTACCAGAGGTGAAAGAAAGTGATTAAATTTGGAAAGGATAGGGAGAACTTCATATTCAAAGGATCAGTCGGGGAAGTGAACTGCCTGAAAAGAGAAAAAAAACGCCAGACCCACCAGGACTCGAACCTGGGACCCTGCTTGTCATGAGCAATGCTCTAACCACTGAGCTATGGGACCAGGCTGAACCTAGAAGGCGCTGACAAGTTTTTCACTCCAAAGGCAGCTCACAACACGTGCCACACATACTGATGGCACTTGGGTCTTTTTCCCTCCCCCAGGGGACCAACCACGGTCAGTTTCTGGAAACTACCAGAGGTGAAAGAAAGTGATTAAATTTGGAAAGGATTGGGAGAACTTCATATTCAAAGGATCAGTCGGGGAAGTGAACTGCCTGAAAAGAGAAAAAAACGCCAGACCCACCAGGACTCGAACCTGGGACCCTGCTTGTCATGAGCAATGCTCTAACCACTGAGCTATGGGACCAGGCTGAACCTAGAAGGCGCTGACAAGTTTTTCACTCCAAAGGCAGCTCACAACACGTGCCACACATACTGATGGCACTTGGGTCTTTTTCCCTCCCCCAGGGGACCAACCACGGTCAGTTTCTGGAAACTACCAGAGGTGAAAGAAAGTGATTAAATTTGGAAAGGATTGGGAGAACTTCATATTCAAAGGATCAGTCGGGGAAGTGAACTGCCTGAAAAGAGAAAAAAACGCCAGACCCACCAGGACTCGAACCTGGGACCCTGCTTGTCATGAGCAATGCTCTAACCACTGAGCTATGGGACCAGGCTGAACCTAGAAGGCGCTGACAAGTTTTTCACTCCAAAGGCAGCTCACAACACGTGCCACACATACTGATGGCACTTGGGTCTTTTTCCCTCCCCCAGGGGACCAACCACGGTCAGTTTCTGGATACTACCAGAGGTGAAAGAAAGTGATTAAATTTGGAAAGGCTTGGGAGAACTTCATATTCAAAGGATCAGTCGGGGAAGTGAACTGCCTGAAAAGAGAAAAAAACGCCAGACCCACCAGGACTCGAACCTGGGACCCTGCTTGTCATGAGCAATGCTCTAACCACTGAGCTATGGGACCAGGCTGAACCTAGAAGGCGCTGACAAGTTTTTCACTCCAAAGGCAGCTCACAACACGTGCCACACATACTGATGGCACTTGGGTCTTTTTCCCTCCCCCAGGGGACCAACCACGGTCAGTTTCTGGAAACTACCAGAGGTGAAAGAAAGTGATTAAATTTGGAAAGGATAGGGAGAACTTCATATTCAAAGGATCAGTCGGGGAAGTGAACTGCCTGAAAGAGAAAAAAAACGCCAGACCCACCAGGACTCGAACCTGGGACCTTGCTTGTCATGAGCAATGCTCTAACCACTGAGCTATGGAACCAGGCTGAACCTAGAAGGCGCTGACAAGTTTTTAACTCCAAAGGCAGCTCACAACACGTGCCACACATACTGATGGCACTTGGGTCTTTTTCCCTCCCCCAGGGGACCAACCACGGTCAGTTTCTGGAAACTACCAGAGGTGAAAGAAAGTGATTAAATTTGGAAAGGATTGGGAGAACTTCATATTCAAGGGATCAGTCGGGGAAGTGAACTGCCTGAAAAGAGAAAAAAAACGCCAGACCCACCAGGACTCGAACCTGGGACCCTGCTTGTCATGAGCAATGCTCTAACCACTGAGCTATGGGACCAGGCTGAACCTAGAAGGCGCTGACAAGTTTTTCACTCCAAAGGCAGCTCACAACACGTGCCACACATACTGATGGCACTTGGGTCTTTTTCCCTCCCCCAGGGGACCAACCACGGTCAGTTTCTGGAAACTACCAGAGGTGAAAGAAAGTGATTAAATTTGGAAAGGATTGGGAGAACTTCATATTCAAAGGATCAGTCGGGGAAGTGAACTGCCTGAAAAGAGAAAAAAACGCCAGACCCACCAGGACTCGAACCTGGGACCCTGCTTGTCATGAGCAATGCTCTAACCACTGAGCTATGGGACCAGGCTGAACCTAGAAGCCTGGGGGAGGGAAAAAGACCCAAGTGCCATCAGTATGTGTGGCACGTGTTGTGAGCTGCCTTTGGAGTGAAAAACTTGTCAGCGCCTTCTAGGTTCAGCCTGGTCCCATAGCTCAGTGGTTAGAGCATTGCTCATGACAAGCAGGGTCCCAGGTTCGAGTCCTGGTGGGTCTGGCGTTTTTTTCTCTTTTCAGGCAGTTCACTTCCCCGACTGATCCTTTGAATATGAAGTTCTCCCAATCCTTTCCAAATTTAATCACTGTCTTTCACCTCTGGTAGTTTCCAGAAACTGACCGTGGTTGGTCCCCTGGGGGAGGGAAAAAGACCCAAGTGCCATCAGTATGTGTGGCACGTGTTGTGAGCTGCCTTTGGAGTGAAAAACTTGTCAGCGCCTTCTAGGTTCAGCCTGGTCCCATAGCTCAGTGGTTAGAGCATCGCTCATGACAAGCAGGGTCCCAGGTTCGAGTCCTGGTGGGTCTGGCGATTTTTTCTCTTTTCAGGCAGTTCACTTCCCCGACTGATCCTTTGAATATGAAGTTCTCCCAATCCTTTCCAAATTTAATCACTTTCTTTCACCTCTGGTAGTTTCCAGAAACTGACCGTGGTTGGTCCCCTGGGGGAGGGAAAAAGACCCAAGTGCCATCAGTATGTGTGGCACGTGTTGTGAGCTGCCTGTGGAGTGAAAAACTTGTCAGCGCCTTCTAGGTTCAGCCTGGTCCCATAGCTCAGTGGTTAGAGCATTGCTCATGACAAGCAGGGTCCCAGGTTCGAGTCCTGGTGGGTCTGGCGTTTTTTTCTCTTTTCAGGCAGTTCACTTCCCCGACTGATCCTTTGAATATGAAGTTCTCCCAATCCTTTCCAAATTTAATCACTTTCTTTCACCTCTGGTAGTTTCCAGAAACTGACCGTGGTTGGTCCCCTGGGGGAGGGAAAAAGACCCAAGTGCCATCAGTATGTGTGGCACGTGTTGTGAGCTGCCTTTGGAGTGAAAAACTTGTCAGCGCCTTCTAGGTTCAGCCTGGTCCCATAGCTCAGTGGTTAGAGCATTGCTCATGACAAGCAGGGTCCCAGGTTCGAGTCCTGGTGGGTCTGGCGTTTTTTTCTCTTTTCAGGCAGTTCACTTCCCCGACTGATCCTTTGAATATGAAGTTCTCCCAATCCTTTCCAAATTTAATCACTTTCTTTCACCTCTGGTAGTTTCCAGAAACTGACCGTGGTTGGTCCCCTGGGGGAGGGAAAAAGACCCAAGTGCCATCAGTATGTGTGGCACGTGTTGTGAGCTGCCTGTGGAGTGAAAAACTTGTCAGCGCCTTCTAGGTTCAGCCTGGTCCCATAGCTCAGTGGTTAGAGCATTGCTCATGACAAGCAGGGTCCCAGGTTCGAGTCCTGGTGGGTCTGGCGTTTTTTTCTCTTTTCAGGCAGTTCACTTCCCCAACTGATCCTTTGAATATGAAGTTCTCCCAATCCTTTCCAAATTTAATCACTTTCTTTCACCTCTGGTAGTTTCCAGAAACTGACCGTGGTTGGTCCCCTGGGGGAGGGAAAAAGACCCAAGTGCCATCAGTATGTGTGGCACGTGTTGTGAGCTGCCTTTGGAGTGAAAAACTTATCAGCGCCTTCTAGGGTCAGCCTGGTCCCATAGCTCAGTCGTTAGAGCATTGCTCATGACAAGCAGGGTCCCAGGTTCGAGTCCTGGTGGGTCTGGCGTTTTTTTCTCTTTTCAGGCAGTTCACTTCCCCGACTGATCCTTTGAATATGAAGTTCTCCCAATCCTTTCCAAATTTAATCACTTTCTTTCACCTCTGGTAGTTTCCAGAAACTGACCGTGGTTGGTCCCCTGGGGGAGGGAAAAAGACCCAAGTGCCATCAGTATGTGTGGCACGTGTTGTGAGCTGCCTTTGGAGTGAAAAACTTGTCAGCGCCTTCTAGGTTCAGCCTGGTCCCATAGCTCAGTGGTTAGAGCATTGCTCATGACAAGCAGGGTCCCAGGTTCGAGTCCTGGTGGGTCTGGCGTTTTTTTCTCTTTTCAGGCAGTTCACTTCCCCGACTGATCCTTTGAATATGAAGTTCTCCCAATCCTTTCCAAATTTAATCACTTTCTTTCACCTCTGGTAGTTTCCAGAAACTGACCGTGGTTGGTCCCCTGGGGGAGGGAAAAAGACCCAAGTGCCATCAGTATGTGTGGCACGTGTTGTGAGCTGCCTTTGGAGTGAAAAACTTGTCAGCGCCTTCTAGGTTCAGCCTGGTCCCATAGCTCAGTGGTTAGAGCATTGCTCATGACAAGCAGGGTCCCAGGTTCGAGTCCTGGTGGGTCTGGCGTTTTTTTCTCTTTTCAGGCAGTTCACTTCCCCGACTGATCCTTTGAATAATAATAATAATAATAATAATAATAATAATAATAATAATGGGATGACGACTACACCATAGCTCAGTGGTTAGAGCATCGCTGGCTACAAGCGAGGGTCCCTGGTTCGAGTCCTGGTGGTGACAGTCAATTTTTTCTTCAGACTTTTCCCGTTTGTCTCTTTCCCTCAAACCAGTTAATAAAAAATAAAATAATAATATAGAAGAGAAAAAAAGGACATATGGATACGAGTTTAGAGTAACTCTCCATCACTGTAACATGATACTATATACAGTCAGAAAGTGCAATAACTAGGCACACAACTGACAGAGTACTGAGACATTCGACGTCCTGACACCTAGCTTCAACACATCTTCGTAGCGCTAACCGACAGCCTTCCAACTTGGAAGGTTCAAGGTTATGGAAAGACCAAAGAGGGGAAGGCAAGCACAACGAAAACGAGCAAAAGCTACAGTCCCAACGGAACAAAGAATGTCGATTGTTACTGGACGATGACATATATATGTATATAGTATCATGTTACAGTGATGGAGAGTTACTCTAAACTCGTATCCATATGTCCTTTTTTTCTCTTCTACATTTATTTATGGCTCAACATCCGAGTTTCAAAATAATAATAATAATAATTAAAAAGCTTCCGTGGAGATAAAAATGTAATCAACGCAATGAATAGAGTAAGCTGCGCACTCAGTACAAACATCATTAGCAAAACTTGTTTTCATGTAAATAAAGAAGCTTGTTCCTAAACGTTTTCGTTGCCATCTCATCAGAGGATGACTGTCAAATCAACAATAGCTCTAAACTCAATATATATACGCACAATGCAATGCAATTATCACATCTTATTTACAACTTCGAGTGCCGGCAATGTGAGAGCCGGTATGTGGGTAGGACCCTTCAGCACCTGGAGGCACGGATCCACCAGCATGTGCCTCTTCACGTTATGCCTGTTGAGGCACGGTCGTCAAGGCCTAGACGAGGTCGTCCCCCAAAGAATGGTACTGCGACTGGAGGTGCATCCTCGCTGGGGACGGAACCAACTGGGGTGTCGTTGTCTTCTTCGTCGGCATCGGCTTGTTCGTCATTGCCTTCGTCTTTACCGTCTCTTCCTTCTATCCCGTCATCATCGTTGGTATCTGCGGTTTCGTCTTCTTTGACTTCCTTGGTACCGTCATCCGGTGTGTCCACCTCCGGTGGCAAAAAGCGTGGCCGGCCACCGAAGAAACCACCGGATGGCGTGTCTGCGGGACCAGTGACTCGCTCTAGGGCGAGGTTGGCAGAGTCTTTATCGTCTCCGTCGTTGTCGTCATCGTCATCGTCAGCATCTTCCTCATCTCCCTCCTCCTCTTCATCAACACCAACGGCCATTGCAACGTCAAAGGGAGCATCATCGCCGCAGGCAGTGCCAGTAACGGACGTGCCTTTGGTACTGACATCTACATCAGCCTCGTCTGGATTGGCAGTAGCGGCAAGGAATGTCAGGTCGGTTTCATTGTCACGTAATTCCAAAGTATGTACTGGTTCTAGTAGTGGTGTTAGGGTGTATGAATCTTCTGTTGCTAACCATCTTGTTCAGAATAGTGGTTGTCGTTTTAGTTATACTGATGATTGCTTTTCTTTTTGGTCTCGTTCACGTAGTCAAAGGTATCTGCGTGTATTGGAGTCTATCTACATTTTTACCACCAAGCCGATTTTGTGTAGGCAGAAAAAGAATTTGTTTACGTTGAAATTGTTTGTGAATTTAGATCAGTAGTTCTCGTTTGTGGTTGCATGGTTACTTTCTAGTGGTGAATTTATCGCATCTGTTGTCACCTGATATCGTTGATTGATGTAATGTTTCTTTCAGCTCTCATTTTCTCGCGCTAGTTAGGGTCTAAATTATTACTTGCATTGTGCGTATATATATTGAGTTAAGAGCAATTGTTGATTTGCCAGTAATCCTCTGATGAGATGGCGACGAAAACGTTTAGGAACAAGCTTCTTTATTTACATGAAAACAAGTTTTGCTAATGGTGTTTGTACTGAGTGCGCAGCTTAGTCTATTCATTGCGTTGAATAATAATAATACTAATAATAAACACAGCTCGCATCTTCCCTGAACCTGTTAGACAGGAGCAGAGTCGACGCATCTGTCAACAGTGTCAAGCCAAGTTAGTCTATCTCCTGCAGCTTGGAGAGCGCTCTCCACGGAGAGATCCGCTGCCTTCAGGTCGTGCCGAATCGTATCTATCCACCGCAATGGCGGACGGCCACGGGGTTTTTATGTCGTTTGTGCTGATTGATAGCTCCAGTGCTTGGAACGAGGCGGATTCTGGACCCTCTCGCACCACATGGCCAAACCACAGCAGCCTGCGTCGCCGGCATGTGGGACTAACTGGAGATTGTTTTTTTCTGTGTATAAGTTGTTATTGGTGATGCGTTGCGGGTAGACAATCTGCAGCAGTACGCGTAGCTTTCTCCGTTGCCATTTGTCCAGTTTGTCGTTCAGCAATTTGGACAGAGTCCACAATCCACAATTGTACAGAAGGATCGGCATTATGAGGCAGTTAAACATACACAAAATTAATAAAGTATAAGGAAAATACGACATGGACAAATGAAGGTGTGGAGGATCGCCCAAAAACACTGACAAGGAGACAGTAAACGGTACACAGTACTCGCATGCATGTACAATTGCAAATATTATAATACACGTTATAGCAGCACAACGAGAAAGACCAGGTACCATAATGTTACATCAATACATTTTACAGAGTTATTTTGGGAGTAGGAATGAAGATGTGTTCGAAGCAGTAAACTGCGTAAGCACTACGTTGAGCCACAATATTAAAATAGAGTTCCCTGCAGTCAAAACAAGACACTCATACTTCTCTGGTCTAGTTCTCCATTCTTATCGCTAACATAACTTGATTTCTTACGATGGTTCTTGAGAATCGATCAATGATGTCTTGAATAGATGTCTTCCCTGAACGACTTCAACTGAGAGGTAATTTCAGTTTCAACAAGCTGGACATTGTTATTCTGTGGAGTCTTCCACAAGAAAGACAGAGCTACACACACGAAGTTGCTTGCTGTACTCAGTACATGTACCTTCTTGGAGATGAAGATATTTTCATTTCTATCTTCATTATATTTTCGTCTTTGCATCGTCGACGATGTCCACTTCTGGCTCCGTAAAAAACACAAAGCGAGTGCTGCTTGTATGCTGGATCAGTTGAAATCAGTCTCCGTTCTAGCAAGATCGGCATGCAAAAATTACTTGACTGAAAATATTCCGGAATAGCTTTTCTGAACGACGAAGCTTCAAATATGACGAATGGCACAATCTACTAGCCAGAAGGTCCTCTCAAAAGAGATTCTATCTGAAGCCTGCAAGATTTTTCGACCACCCTTCGTTTTGGAGAGGAGCCCCGACACACACCAGACTCAAGCAAACAAGTAAACTACCCGGAGATAGAGAGTTGATCGAAATATTTCTTGCTCACTTCTGAAACCTGTGAAGGAAAAAGTTTGCTGATCCCGTGAATGCCTACAGTTGAGACGTAATATTTTGACGTGGATCCTGTGACCGTTCACAGAGAAAGTCGCGGCTGTTTGTGACTGGTCATCGGGATTCAAACTGGTGTGTGACTTTATGACTGCTCTTCGGGGATTTGTGACTGTTTGATTGGTCACGGGGATCGTGATCGGTCATCGAGACGTGACTGCTCACTGAGTCCTACATACAGACATGTAGTATATTCCCATACAGGCAGGCATAGTGGGATGGTCTAAGACCATGATTGAGAAACAGTGGGTACCAGGTTCAAGTCCTGCTTGGAAGCGGAAGGAAGTTTTCCAACCGTGCTGCGACCCACAGTTAATTGGGAACTCGTGGCCTGGCACGAGGGTAACACGGATGCAGTTAATGGGATTTCGGTCTTTGACCACTTTGTGGTGGGTCTGATCTACTCACCTCCCACCGTTTAGGCGCTGCATCTGCCCCTTGATCCTAGAGGATGGTGGCGTTCGTACGGATGCGAAAACTCGGCTTCCAGCCGAGTCAGAGCGCGAACCGTGAAATTTTTATTATATTCCCATTCCGTTTTTGCTATAGTGTAGCCCTTTTTTTACTTTGTTTTACTTCGCAAAATCCAAACCGGAATTTCCTCCCAATGACAAGGTAGCGAAGAGACAAGAAAAAAGAGAGAGAGAGAGAGAGAAAAAAAAGAGGTTGACTCTCTTTTCTACTCTTCTTCTCTCCGTATTTCTGCCTCTCTATCTCTCTCTCTCTCATTGGCCCTGTTTGTGGTGCAACCTAACCCCCTCGATAGGCGAAAACCTTTGCGGAATCCTTAAACAATCAAATTACAAATTACAGTTACCTCTACAACAGCAGCGTTACAACAATGACCTGGCCGGTCGTCTCTGTTCTCTTCTGCCGTTTGTGCAACAACAGTAGACGTATGGGCTGTGCGTTACTTTCTTCATTGAGTGCATGTGGTGCTGCTGCTTATCGAATGTTTGTTGTATATAGTCTTCACCAATTCGTCTCAGCGAAGCAACATGCACCGGACGAAGCAAGGAAAGCACACTTCCACACGCTCATTGGTCGCCTAGTGTCCCACTGTGGATAACGCCATTGTTAGAGGAGAACTGTACCCATTTCATCCACTGTGCACATTTGTTTCGCTCGCCGTGAGACCTTTTCAAACATTTTGTTAAAATATTTGAATGGGTCGAGTATGTACTCCAAACGCCAGTGCAAGCATGTTGCTCCTGTTGTTGTTCACATTTACAAAACGTCGCGCCATAAACAGGCGGTTTCGCATCCTTTCATACATGTGAGCGACAGAGGGAGAGAGGGAATGAGAAAGAGAGATCAATTGAAATGGGAATACTTTACTTGTCGTGAGAAATGCTCTAACCAACGGAGCGACGGGCCAGGCCAAAACTCTAAGGCGCTGACAAGTTTTTTTTACTTCAAGGCCTTGGCAATGGCAGCTCATGGCAAAAAACCTCATGACAAGCAATGTCCCGGGTTCGAGTCCTGGTGGGTCTGGCATTTTTTCTCCCTTTCAGGCAGTTCACTTCCCCTGTTTACCTTGAATTTGAAGTTTATCCCATTCCCATTTCAGAGAATGGCAAGCAAATAATTTAAAAAGGGCGAGTCAACCTCAAGGCTAATAATAATAATAATACTTGATAATAATTGGAAACTCGGGTATTGAGCCAATAATAAAAGTAGAAAGGAAAAGGACATATGGAAACGAGTTAAAAGTAACTCTCCACCACTGTAACTAGATACTATTATACAGTCAGAAAGTGAAACAACTAGGCAAACCGTCCGCCCCACACCCCGCCTGCCGCATTGTCAAGCCGTGCCTGGGCAGTTGATATTGTCGTCCGATGGCGAAACCGCTCGCCAGTGATTGGCTGAAGATGAGGCTCCACCGCAACGTTATTAATTTTGCCACTTTCCGGAGCATGCTGGCGGTTACGTCACGTACCTCATTGTGGCGTAATGTTGGAAAGCCACCCTTTGGCTTTGGGCAAGATATGGCGTGGCACAGATCGAAACTGGCCCCACAGGCACAGCTACTGGGAAGACCAGTCAATGGCCAGCCATACCGAAGGGCAATGCCGTCCCGGAAATCACCCTTGGTCAGAGCGAATCCGTCGCGCTCCATCGGCCGGCAAGTCAGCAAACTGGACCCCCATGCTGGGAGGCCAATTGGCCAGAATAGGAAAGTTCTGCCGGCGCCGCCGCTAGGAAATCAAGCACTTTGCTCTTCGTAGAACGTCTGTTCGCTGGCGACAACTTGCGCTTCGCGGAACGAACACAATCCAACGAGTCGGCCAAGGGGAGCCTGAGAACAGACGCGTTCCACCAGAGACGCTGTAAAGGTCTTCGATGTTGTGTGCTGGTAGTTTAGTTTAGTGGGAACTACCATGCCCAAGCCACCATGTTTGTTTGTTTCTTTTATTTGAATTCGTTTAGAGCACAGGCTATTCTGCCTTCTCACCAGAGGAAAAACCTCCGGTTCCTGCTAAGAACGAATATAATATTATGAGAGGTCATAACATGATAATTTAAAAGCACAAAGTATGTGCAGTGTCATGACCCAGGGGCTGCTGAAGCCTAGTGACTGCCAACTTCCCCGTCTTGGCGCGACGGGCGAGCAGTACAGTGTCATGCCCCAGGGGCTGCTGTGGCTGTCGACGTCGGCCAGTCGCGAGGTGCGTTCGCAGGCCTTCATGCCGGCACTCGGACAACTGCAATACTTTTTTTTTTTTTTTTTTTTTTTTTTACTATTGAACACTCACTGCGTGATGAACTAAAATGAGGAGAAGAACTCGACACAATGGTACATATCCAGCAGGACTAGTACACTGACTCTCACTAGCTATATAGTACTTTGATTCTGGCACGTTATTTCTGCATTGAATAGTGATTGATTTTCCCCGCCGAATTTCCGACGCTGAATGCATGTCCAATGCGCGTCAACAGTAATTCACACTTTTCTTTTTCCCGCGTTATCACCTCAGCTGTGCCAGTTTTGTATGTGAAAACCCCCTATATAATAGCAGTTTGGTCTATATTTTTAATCATTCAACATCTACCTTCACTGATGAGCTATGTATTAACGAAACAGCTGTCTGAAGGAGTTTATCAATATCGTCTACGGAAGTGTCCTCGCAATGGTGATGGCTGTGTGCAGGAGGGTCTAGTCGGCAAAAGAGGGCAGTTTAATGGTGGAGGTGACTCAACATTCAAAAAGTATGTATATAATTCAAATGGGTGTGTGCATGTGTAAGCATGCAGTGAAGAACACACAGAGAAAACATGCAGTGATGTGTAGGGGTGCCGAGGAAGGAAGGAGCGCGATTAACACTGGTTACAAATTACAATAATATTAATTCTGTTCAGAACCAGTTTAAAGGTAAAAGCCTCCCTGTGGAGGCGAATATCGCTGGGAAGGGCATTCCAAAGAGTGCTTCCCATAAATGTCAATGACTGACGACCGGAAGGTCCAGGAAGGAAAGGCACTTGCAGGAGCCGCTGTTCCTGTCCTCGAGTAATTCGGCGATCATCCCGGGATGCTTGGCCTGTATTAGCCATTAACTGAAAGTAGGTGCAGAAAAGAGGACTTGCAAGATCATGTAGGCAACAGAAAACAAAAACAAAAACCTTGTAGTGAAAAATTTGAGTTAGGGATCGAATAGACAAGCTCACGAGGAGAGGGGCTGTGGATGCACGGCTGGAGAGTCGGAAAAGTGCACGAATTCCGGATTTGCTGGATTTGATTAAACGACTCTGCAGCTGCTGTGTCAGCGACGGGAAGAATGCATTGGATGCGTACGTTAGTCGTGCTTGCACAATGCCAATGTACCAACATCTGCGGGCTCTTATGGGCAGAGATCGCCCATGGCGCCATAGCTGGCTGATGGCGACTGACGCCTTCTGCACAACACTGGACACATATGGCTGCCAGGATAGCTGGTCATCAATGGTTACGCCAAGGTATTTGGCAGTGGAGGTAACATTTAAGGCTTGATCCTTACATTTCACGACTGGTATGCTGCCAGTGAGTCCCCGAGGTTGAATTACCATGACTTGGGGTTTGCCGGTATTCAGCAGAAGCCAGATTTCGGAGAGCCAGTCAGACAGACGTGTCACAGCCGTAGTCAAAGTCTTGCAAACAGTGTCCAGATCTGAATCAGAATAATCTAGGATGATGTCGTCCGCGAACTCCTGATGAACAACAATGCAAGGTATGACGTCGGAAATGTCACTCGTGTAAAGGACAAAGAGAAGCGGCCCAAGAACACTGCCTTGGGGCACACCTCTTGAGCATGGGACTGCATCAGAGAGAGCCTCACACACCTTGACACGCTGAGAACGACCAGACGGCAAGGAAAGTAAACCATTTCTCTCTCCATTTCATTAGGGGGTATCCAGTTACCATTGGGAGGAGCTTGTGATGAATAGCCTCCTCCAACGGCTTGACGGCTTCTGCAGCACCCTCCACTGTCCGGCAAAGAAACGTCCATTTACTCTGCAGCGCATTCACCAAAGCATGGTAGGCTGCCTGCGGCTGCGACTCAGCAAACTCACACAACTTGTTCACCTGCCCGAGGAATCCACTCACTCTGTCAGCCAGGTATTCCTCGACGAACGAAGCAGTGCCGAGGTCTGCAACAAGATAACGACAGCCATCCATCTTCACTTGAACGCCTGTGTCAGGGACTAGATTAAGCACCGCATGATACCTGTCTGGATTCACCAGAAGTATCGACTTGGTTGGATTCAAATGGTACCCGTAAGCTTCCCCACGGCTACTCAGGGAGTCCCACCACGCACGAACTGCCGGCAGTCGGCCTGCTCCGGAAGAATCATCCGCAAACCATGTTTGAATGATGTCAGCCGTTGAGACGCCCCCAATCAACGGCAGCCCCCCCCCCCCCCATGGCCCCAGCCCATACATGGTCATTGATAAGGTATCTCCCTGCGTGATACCCTCTGATGAGTGCACAATCTCACCATCAACATACAGACGGGCGGGATTACGGTATGTGTTGATGGCCGCGGTAGAGAGAGAAGGGCATGAATGACGTATATTTTGTAGACAGCATCCGCCATTCAGTCTATTTCAAAAATGCATTTGCGAAAAAAGTGGCGAGAATCTTTGGGAAAGGGCTACTGCTAACTTGCTAAAGGTATCGTGGATGGAGAAGAGAACAAAATAATGACAGTATCTTGGTGGAGCCACAAAGTGCAGCGACAGCGCAAACTAACGGTTAAACCTGCATGCACAGTACAATCATGGTAGTCATGGTAGTCATGGTAGTCATGGTAATCATGTACATAATTATATTGTTTGGTGGCGGAGTGAACTACCGTCAGCTCTCACTCTTGTGAGAGTACTCGTTCTTCCAGCAATGTGCTGAGCCTGATGAGCGGCGGTGACGCTAGAGATGAGGGATGTTGTTCTGTTTTTAGGAGACATGGCTCGGGCAAAACCCGGTGCAGAGCGGGAACGTTCAATGCTCGCTCGTTGAGAAGTAAAATAAAGAAACAACTTTTTATTCAGGACTTTGAACAATACGACCTAGACGTGCTCGGAGTGACTGAGACCTGGATTGACGGAAATGGAGTTGACACAATGGACAACGGACATGTCATGTATCGCTCTGGAGGGTCGTCTGGTCGTGCCGGTGTTGGAATACTTATCCACAAACGGCTGAAAAATAATATTGTCTCGTACAAATTCTACTCGGAACGAATCATCTCGATCCGACTCGCTATAAATCCGCGCAGGGACAGCAGAACAGTTACCGTCGTGTGCTGCTATGCTCCAACCCTGCAGCGCTCTACAAAATATCCTGCTGAAGCTGACAGCTTCTCCTCCGTCCTGAGTTCCATTGCAGGCCAAGTGAAACGGAGAGATGAACTGTGGATGCTTGGAGATTTTAACGCCACAGTAGGAAGCTCGGTCGGAGGGAGAAGTGGCCCAGTAGGTTCTTACTCCAAACATACCTCTAACAATGCCAATGGTGATAGACTCTTAGACCTGTGTGGTGAGCATGGGCTGGTGCTTTGCAACACTCTGTTCAAGCACAAATTACAGCATCGCTCCACATGGTTTGCAGATGGATTGACATACTCTGACGGCCGTGCGGTGCGGAATATGATTGATTTCATCGCAGTGAAGACTGGTGGACTAACATCAGTCACCAATGCAAGATCATATGGAGGATTCCGCACCAGATCGGATCATCATCCGGTAATTGCCGACTTTCGTCTCTCATTTGGACCAGCGAAGCCTGCGCCAAAGTCTAAGGAGCGATGCTTCTCCAAATACAACCAACCTACAGAGATAACCAGGAAACTCCATCAGTCAGCACTACTTGAAAATCTTCCGGAGATCCAGCTCTCCCAAGTATCGCCTCAAGTTATTGATAACCTGTGGGATGGCTTTGTGACGGTTGTGCATGGTGCAGCTCTAGGTGCATTTGGGAGGGCAAAGGTTGGACACAAGTCGGTCCGCGGCATGAGTACTGAAGTGTCTACGCTGTCGCAACGGCAGAAAGAGCTTCACATCCAGAAGGATGCGGAACGTGATCCTGAAAGACGGCAACAGCTAGCAAGAGAACGCAATCAAATACTGCATAAAATACGATCAATATTACGAAAGGAGGGTGACCAATTTTGGCAGGAGAAAGCAACAGAAGCAGATGCATTACGGCCCGACGCACGGCCATACTACAATGCAATTCGTAACATCCGCCAACTTCGTTCCTTGGTCAGCCAGCCACCTGTCAGACTTGCAAACAAAGATGGTGAAATCATGGCGGACATCCAGTGGAATCTCGATGAATTCCGCAAGTATTACTTGTCCGTATTCCATCGCGATGACGTCCCTGCTGCAGTCGACCACCCAGCAGATGGAGAGGTAACACCTGATGAGGAGCTATTTACTCAGGAAGAAGTTCGAGCAGCAATCTCACGGCAAAAACCGGGTGGTGCTGTTGGACAGGATGGAGTTTCCGCCGTTTTGCTGCAGGCCGGTAAAGATGCAATCACCACTTGGTTAACAACATTCTTCAACGCTGTTCAACTGGCAAAGTATTGTCCAGAAGACCTCAGACGCGGTTTGATCGTGCCCATATATAAGCCAAATAAGCCTGCCGGCTTCCCCAAAAGTTACCGACCAGTTATGCTTCTGTCGGTGATCAGAAAGGTCCTGACCGGTATTCTCACACAGCGCTGCACTACATTCGTGGACTCCTTTGTGCCTGAAAGCCAGGCTGGCTTCCGCCCTGGGCGGTCGACTGCGGACGGAGTATTCTTCACAAGAATGATGTGCGAGAGGGCCTTGCTAGGAGACTGGAGTTACTCAGCGGCGCTTTTAGATTTCAGTGGCGCATTTGATACAATAATCAGGCAGACTGCTGTTGACCGTCTGGCTTCGGCAGGTGCACATGTTAGCACTATTCAGCAACTAGTCTCCGAAACCTCTGCTTGCGTGAAGCTGGGAAAGCAGCTCAGTCAGTCATTTCCAACTAATGTTGGAGTGGTACAGGGGGACCCCCTGTCACCCCTTATTATTGTCTACGCAGAAGGTGCAATGCAGAGGATCAGAGAAGCCTGCCCAGAACAAGTCAATCTACCTACTAAGTTCACCCTGTATGCAGATGATACAACAGTGCATGACCACAGCCGGACAGCAGTTGAAGCAACCGTAGAGAAATGCGAACCCATCTTCGCAGAAGACAACTTAAAACTAAACATCAGCAAAACACAATTTGTAACAGCTACAAAGTCAGATGCCTCCTGGAGGTCGGTCAAACTGTTGGGTTCTCGTCTGGGGTCAGCGGAGGACATTGATGCACTTATCATAGTGTAGCGTATAGCGTATCCCCATACGTTAGCATATCCCCGTACGTTACTGTATTCCCGTACGTTAGCATATCCCCGTACTGTATCCCCATACGTTAGCGTATCCCCGTACATTAGCGTACGGAGTTTGCCTGTGCATTAAAGCCACTGCTCACGATTCGTTTATAGCCAGTCAGTTAATTTAGTTGCCAATCAGTTAATTTAGTTGCCAGTTAGTTAATTTCGTTGCCAGTACATTTCAATTGCCAGTTGCAGTGTGTTCACTGAGACCCGTGTGCATTTGCCTCCGAGAGAGACTGCGGCCCGCTACAAATTGGTGGCAGCGGTGGTTAAAGTCAACTTTGTCAGATTCGACCCCACCTGTTTTACGCGCTACAAATTGGTGGCAGCGGTAAATTCATTTTGTTTTATTCTATACCTAACTGTGTTACTTTACACGTTTCTCGGACCCCCATGGCTCAACCCGCTACAGCTCCGTGCGACGAATCAAGATGAGAATCATGTTTCTTGCCTTCCTGGGCTTGGCCCTGCTTATTAGCCTGCAGCACAGTCAGGGTGCTAGCGTGGATCACCCTTCTCTCCGCACGGCACTCACTGGAGACTCCAATGGCGATTCCAAGCGACCAGCTACCTACATGTATACTACCGGTGATGATGGCGAAGCTGATGAGGACGACGACATGCAGGCTGCTGACCAAGACAAGGAGGGTATTCCCCAAGACCAGCAGCGTTTGATTTTTGCCGGCACGCAGTTGGCAGACGGCCGAACCCTGAGTGACTACAACGTTCAGCAGGAGTCCACTATTCACTTGGTACTTCGTCTCCGTGGTGGGATGCAGAATTTCGTCACCACTCTTCCTGGCTAGACCATCGCTCTTTACGTCGCGCCAAGCGATGCTATCGACAATGTGAAGACCACGATTCAAGACGAGGGGTGATCTGTGTGACGCCGAGCTAGCCGCTATAAGTGACCGGCTCAACCAAGATGAAGATAAAACCTGGCTCGCCCTCCGCCATAGCTCCAGCCGCCGCCGTGGTTACTTACGCTGATTCCAGGTATGGCATTTTCTTTCCTGTCTTCCTTCAGTCTCCCTGTTCTCTTCAGTCTTCCTTTATGCGAGTGTGTGAATCCAGTTTAGTTTGGTAGGCGTCCGATCATGGTGAGCCACGGTCTACCGAGCTAACCTGGGACAATGTGTGTGACAATGCCCTTATAGTGAATACATGTAGTGATAATTATATAGTATAGTGTATTCAGTTCGGTTTTTGAACTGCGATGTTCCTGGCGGGTTGTGCCAGCCTTGTGCAGCAAGAGTGCTGTGGTTTTTCAGGTCCTATTTTGAGGACAGTTCTTTCCCCTTTTGACCCCGTGAGATCGTGTGAACCTGGTGTGCTTCTACTTTATGATTTGTTTATCAGTTCATTCTTCTGTCTATTCCAAACGTTATAATTTCCGATATTATTTGCCATATTCCGGTTGACGCTCTCCCAGTAATTCGCGATCTACTATAATGTTCACGCTACATACATGTACCTGTATTATATTATGCAAGAAGTCCATTCTGCCTATCTAGTATCTCCTATCGTCGAGTTTATTCCGACGCGACAATGCATGCCGCCGGTTTCTTCTAAATACCAACCAGTTGTTGGTGTCCAGCTATCACCTAGTATTCGAATCACGAGGACGTGATTGTATTTGAGAGGGGAGGTGTAGCGTATAGCGTATCCCCATACGTTAGCATATCCCCGTACGTTACTGTATTCCCGTACGTTAGCATATCCCCGTACTGTATCCCCATACGTTAGCGTATCCCCGTACATTAGCGTACGGAGTTTGCCTGTGCATTAAAGCCACTGCTCACGATTCGTTTATAGCCAGTCAGTTAATTTAGTTGCCAATCAGTTAATTTAGTTGCCAGTTAGTTAATTTCGTTGCCAGTACATTTCAATTGCCAGTTGCAGTGTGTTCACTGAGACCCGTGTGCATTTGCCTCCGAGAGAGACTGCGGCCCGCTACAATAGCAGCGAACTGGGCATTTTCCAGTGTATCATGGAAACGCCATACCCAGCAGTCCCGCTTTTAAAAGCATGTTCGACTGTCTCATTTTGCCAGTTCTCCTATATAACTGCGCGCTATGGACTCTAACAAAAGCCTTAGAAAGCAAAATTGATGTATGGCACCGCCGTAAACTCAGATACATACTTGGAATCATCTTTCCCAAAAAAATTTCGAATAATGCTCTTTATGCTAAAACTGCTCAATGCCCAATAAGTGCAGTCTGTAGACGCCGGCGCTTATTATGGTTTGGACATGTCATTCGTGAAGGGAAGGACGCTGTGTCCTACAAAGCCCTTCACATGGCAATGAATATAACAGATATAAAGAAGCCCAGAGGTCGCTCAGTGACCAGATGGGTAGACAACATTAGGAATGACCTTTTACTTCTCAATATGTCTCTTTTGAAAGCGGAGCAACTTGCCACAGACAGAACGCACTGGCTCGACGTTGTCGACAGATGCATGACCCTCATTTGATTTTTCATATGAGCTATATGCGTGCTGTATTATTATTATTATGTACATTATATTGTTAGATTGACAGCATGAAAAAAGGTGGAGGACACTAAAAAGTTCAGGTTTCAGTAGCTACATGACTACCAGGACGACATCCAGGGGCGATCAAGGAATACACGACGGACGTAAGGAGAAGTCTAAAAACTCCCCTAGCACAATGAGGGTCAGAACCGGGTTCAACACCCATAATTATGGTTTAAATGGTCCGCAGGGACCGGGGCTCTGCCAACCGCGGAAGGTTGTAGTAAGGTCACTGTTTCCGAACACAGTGTCCTCCACCTTGTTTCATGCTGTCAATCTAACAATATGTGTGAACTATAACAAGGTTTATCTAATACTAGTTTTGAAATAGTATTGGGTTATATAAGTCATGTCCCCGGCTCCCTCTCTCTTTCTCTCTTTCTCTCTCCCTCTCTCTCTCTCTCTCTCTCTCTCTCTCTCTCTCTCTCTCTCTCTCTCTCTCTCTCTCCCTCTCTCTCTCTCTCTCTCTTTCTTTCTCTCTCTCTCTCTCTCTCTCTCTCTCTCGCTCGCTCTCTCTCTCTCTGCTATTGGCGTGCCTGGTTGTGATGAAGCCGAGACCCAAGGTCGGCAGAGCATCCCAGACCACGCCACCACTCCTCTTATTCATGGCTCACACATGACGGGTTTACGTGGCTCTAGTAAACACTTAAAAAAAATGTACATGTACAGCCGCCCATCTGATCTGGCTGCGAGCTTGTTAGTGATGTAATGCTCTGTGTAGCAGAGGGTATGCGAAAGCACGGTCACCTTAAGGCGAAGATTTCCTTTGTTGACAATGCATGTACATGTATGGTCTCCTAGCCTGGACAGGGAGTGGCATGTCTCTGCATGAGAATTCTCAGTTGGCACGTGACAGAGTTGCCTGGTAGTCACATCATGCATCTACTGCTTACACAGCTGCAGAATGCCGTTTTCTTCTTTAAAAAATTCTCATTTTTGATTTATTTTCTCACTATTACACAGAGCCCGTGCGCCTCAACTTGCAATAGTGCTCAAATCCCCGGAATGGGCAGAGCGTTGTACGCAAGAGGTACACAAAAGGAAGTAAATAGAGCTGTTTTTTGTTGTTCCTCAGAGTTTCATGGTAAAAACCCATCATCAGAAAGACAACATAAGGAGATTAGAAAAAAGCGCAGGCACATGTATATGAAGGCAATCGTGGGGTTGTTCTTCCAGCCGGACGAAATCCGAATGATCAGTTACCTCCTCCAGGACACCGTACTGAGGGTTGTACTCCCATCCGCTAAAATATATATATTTTTAATGTCACGGTTCGCGTGAGACTCGGCTGGAAGCCGAGTTTTCCGCATCCGCCGTGGGAACGCCACCACCCTCTAGGATCAAAGGCGCAGATGCAGCGCCTAAACGGTGGGAGGTGAGTAGATCAGACCCACCACCAAGTGGTCAAAGACCGAAATCCCATTAGCTGCATCCATGTTACCCTCGTGCCAGGCCACGAGTTCCCAATTAACTGTGGGTCGCAGCACGGCTGGAAAAATTCCTTCCGCTTCCAAGCAGGACTTGAACCTGTTACCCTCTGTTTCTCACCATGGTCTTAGACCATCCCACTATGCCTGTCTGTTCTTCGCCTGTTCTTCCCATCCGCTAAGGGCCCGTCATTCCCCACTCTCCGCGGCACACCCCAAGGTGACTCGTTGTCTCCTGTTCTTTTCATTGTGTACCTTGAGGGTGCGCTGCGTGATGTTCGGCTTCTTCTTCTACCACAACCCCCTGCCGATATCTCCCTGGGATTACCAACTGAAACTGCCTACGCCGACGATGTGGATTTCCTGACTACTACTTATTCTTATTTTAATCTTCTTTTACTAGGGAATTCCCCACAGACGTCAGCGCCTTTTTACTAGGGAATTCCCCACAGGCGTCAGCGCCTTTTTACTAGGGAATTCCCCACAGGCGTCAGCGCCTTTTTACTAGGGAATTCCCAACAGACGTCAGCGCCTTTTTACAGAGAACCCTAGGTATAATTTGATGGATGAGCGAAATTCAGCTGGTGAACTAGACATGCGGCAAGACAGTGGAAGTGTATTCCACCTGACAGCGCCCAAATAAGAAATTGCACTAAAGCCATATCGGGTGTTAGCGGGGGGCAGAACAAGAGCAGCAGAGACTTGGCCACGGGTGGTGGCTGCAGTGTGAGCACCATGGGCGCGCAAGGTAAAGCGGTCTCGCAGAAGAGGACTAGCAAGTCCATTCAGGCAGCGGTAAACAAATACATAGGTTTTGTAGTTGAGGCGTTTCTCTTCTGATGGTGAGAGGCTGAGGATTCTCCTTCCAACCATATCCAACAAGCTCCTCGAATGGGATTTGAAAGTGAATGAGACAAAAACAGAGCACACGCACATCGAACGGCACACTGATCGCATTGAGGAGGAGTGGCGAACCACCAAGAAATTCGGGTCCCTATTAGGTGATGCCGAGGATATGCTACGACAACAGCAACTGGCAACTGTTGCCTTTGGTAAACTCTGGACGCTGTGAATCCGTAGGTCGCTAGTTTCGGAGGATCTCCGCATCCGGCTTTATAATGCCTTTGTGCTCACTGTACTCTGCTACAATTGTGCAACATGGGCACCAACGAAACAGCAGCTGAGCCGTATTGAGGCCTTCCACCGAAAACAGCTGCGGGCGTTAATCGGCATTGTGTTCCCGAATCGGATCAGGAGCGAGAGGCTCTATGAGCGTACCGGCGCGGTTCCTCTTGGTATTATCATCTTGAGAGCTAGGCGGAGGCTCTTTGGGCACGTCCTCCGGCTCCCGGCTGACTCCCCACCATCACTGGCCATGGGAGTGTACTTGGACGCGGACGCTGAATGTACGCGTATCGAGGTAGTTCTTAAACCAACTCGTAGCCGGAGCATCGCAGATAGTCCCGAGTTGCTGGAGAAGCACGTCATGCGGCACTTTATCGAAGGCCTTCGTAAAATCGAGAAATGCAGCATCGTAAGGGATGCGTTTATCCATGGTCGATGCGATCTTAGTAGTGAGCTGTATCAGCTGGTCAACTGTGGAGCGATCACGGACAAAGCCGAACTGTTCCGGGACAATGATGTTGTTGACCTCGAGATAGTGACCGAATTTGGTGGCGACAATCTTGTCTAGAACACATAGCAGGGAATTCCGTCGCTACCCGTGGCCTTCCTCTCGTCTACCTTCAGTAGGAGAGCAAGCACTTCTTCGCATGTGGCTGGTTCGAAGCGGTTCAAGCCATCTGCTATGCCCGGTCCCTCAGGTTGGGATAGGACATCAGGTCGCTGTGGATCACTGACAACCGAACTGAATTGGGCATTGAGGGCAGACGCAGTGAGCCGAGTAGGAGTTGAAGACTTCTTCCGACCGCAGAGGTCGTTGAGGACCTTCCAAGCTTTCCGGGGGTTGGATTGACACGTGTCCAGTAGTTGTGTGTACTTCGAAGTAGTAGGATGATTTCAGCTGACGAGCAAGCCGCTTTGCTGCTTTGCGGGCATCTGAAAATGTGTCGTAAAGTTCCGTGTCCGTAGGTTTTCGGAGCCAACGATGGTGGGCATGATTTCGTTCGCGGACTGCATCATGGTAAACGGCCGTTTTCCATGGGGATCTTGTAAGAATCTGATGTCTAGAGCTGGATAAGCGGTGCTCCTGGACAGGAGCATGCCTGTCAAGGAGTGAGGTGACCTTGTCATACCATAAAAAAGTAAAGTAAATTATCGTGTCCGTTCCCGAAGGGAACTCACGACGGCCGCTAACACCCGGTAAATCCTAGCGGCAGATGCAGCGCCTAACGGTGGGGGTGAGTGGATAAGTCTCACAACCACTGGCACAAGTACCGAGAACGACCCCATTAGCTGCATCCATGTACCCCTTGTGCCTGGCCACAAGTTCCCAGTTGACTGTGGGTAGCAGCACGGCTGGAAAAACCGCTCCCAGGCAGGACTTGAACCAGGTACCTCTCGTATCTCAATCATGGCCTTTGACCAACCCACTGTGCCTGCCTTGTCATACCATAGCTGCCACATATCTTCCAAGGATTTCGCAGTGCTGAAGTCTTCTAGACGAGAGTTGACCAAGTCCTGGCAGAGCTGCGGAAGATTTATTCCTCTGGTGTTTCGGCTAGATCTGAGTACTGGCACGGTTGGTATTTCGAAGGCAAGGGTAGCCAAGATGGGGAGGTGGTCACTGAGGCTATGCGGGAGAACGCGGCAAGAGCCCACTGCACCGTCCTCAGCCAATAGGAGGTCTATGGTGGTTCTGGACCCACCACGTCCAACACGCATCGATTCAGTGACGTGGTTCAAAATACAAAAGTTACCGCAGAAGTGTTGAAGATGCGTCAGCTGGGCGGCTCTGGAAGACGATGTGTCGATATTGAAATCTCCGACCAAAGCAATAGGCGTACCGGCCCTGGGCGCGTGGACTGAGTCCACCGCGTCAGTCAGCTTGTCCCAGTACGAGACCAGCGACCCAGGAGGTCTGTAGACTGTGCCGAGGATTAGCTTACCGTTGAGGCCATGAACGAGGAGAAAGAGAAGTTCAAGATTACCACGAGCAAAGTCCTCTAGCCGAGTAACATGAAGTGAGCTCCGTACATAGGCCGCTACTCCACCACCGAAGCCAGGTCTGTCTTGACGGATAAGTTTATAGTTTGGGATGTTGACAAGGCTGTCCGGGGTAATAATAATAATTCGCGGGATTCGCGTTGGCATCGCTTGAATGTTCAGAAACACACAAACTAGCCTTCGCTTCCGCAGGCCACCACTATGCCTATGCCTTGCACACCTTAGTGGTCTCTGAGGTCAGGAATGTCTCGGCGAGACACATTATGTCTATGTTGTGCTTGTGGATGAATTCCTTGACCTCGTCCTTCTTGTTAAGCATGTGACAAATGTAGAGGAAACTAATCTGGAGGCCCGCTATCTCAGACTGAGAAGCACTACTAGCACTGGTGATCGGGGGTGGTTCAGATCTAGTACCTAAACTATGATGATGATGCAAAGGGTTACGGGATTGAGTGAAAAGACCCGGAAAAAAGGGGGCAGCATCAGGATTGAGGTCAGACATAGGTGAGAATAATGATAAGAAGGTTATAGCGTGGATATACTAGAATAGTTACCTTGCAGGACACTGTGGCCGTTAGCAGCTTTCTCTGCGGCAGCGGATCATCATGTTGAATGCTGCGGTTGTCGGCTGGGGATACTGCTCATGGGTGAGGACGCGGGGATGGAATGTGTGTTTACCTGAGGCCAGGGTAAAACCTTCCTCATCCGGAGACGCATGGGCCGCTTTGCCCCGTGATGCCAGCCGGAAGGCTGGAATAACAGGTGTAGTTTGGCTACTGGGAATCCTGGAGCCCTGCTTCTGCTGCTGCTTAGGCAGTGGTAGCCGCGGCTGCTGGGGATCGGCCTGCTGCCCTTGGGCTGGTGCATGACGTGCCTCGCTGTGGGGAGTTGCCGCACCAGTAATGCCATGTGCGTCCGCTGTTCCAGCAGTAATGTCCGCGGACGCCACTTGCTGCTGCTGCTGCGTGTCGTCACTGAGACCAATTTCCGGACTGGAAGTTTTCTCCCAGCCACGCTTCTTTCCCTTCGTACTCAGGACGAGTCGAGCAGGAAGACGACTTTTGAATTTCGCCGAACGAGCGCTGATGACGTAATGAGGGATTAGCTTGCCAGTGGAAATGCATCTGCGCACATACATTTCACATACTTTTTTTGCCAATTTTCAATCGAAGAAGAGGTTGTTTTCTATGTTCTCTCAACGTCGTGAGCGATCCCGTCTTCTATACCCTTCCAGGTACCCTGAAGGTCCTCCAGAGGAGAATTTATCTCCAGCAAAGCGTTGTTGATCCGCTAAATTCGTCTCGAGACATATTCAACCAGTGCAGTGCTGATAAATTTAGAATATTGAATCTGTGATAATTGTCGACGATGGAGAGAGAGGTTGATAGCCGCTGTCGCAGGGAAAGTGAAGCTGCTGGAAGTAACGACGGGGAGCTTGTTAGCATCACATGTGCATCCAGACTTCAAAGCAGCTTGACGGAATCGGGGAGTACTGACTTTTTGTCTCGCCCTCAGTTTAGTGAATTTTATGACCAGAAATAATTCGATCAGGATCCCTTCTACAAGATGTGTAGTGTAGTACAGGTGATTTCTGAACTTGACGATATGGAGACGGAACAGTAGACCTACCAACAACGTGTACCTGCAGGAAATTCACCCAAGGCTATTGCTATCCTCTTCAGTGGCTGTTGTTTTTTAGTAAAAATATGTTCACTTCTCTCAACATACTCCTGCATGGCAGTAAGAAGGTGCGCTGTGGAATTCAACGCCACAATCTTCGCCCAGCTGTGGATGAAGCATGGTCAAGTCATGGCAGTACATATACTTGAAACAGATGGGAAATTGAAGTTCATTTGTGATGGGAAGTTTGACAGCCCCAGTGACCGAGTCAAGCGTTGTCTTTTGCCGTGGCACAAATTGCTGAAGAATCCGAAATGGTCTTGGAATTATGCACATGGATACTACCAAAAATAATGGTGGCATGAACCATTGTGGAATAGGACAGCTCACGGAGAATACTGGAATAGCTCAAGTATCTCTAGGTGATTGTAAATCCTGTTCTGGCTGATAGATTTGGCCTGCTGCGCCCGTCCATGTACAATGATGGTAACATGCATTTCTGTTTTCTACATATTTGCCGGCTACTATACTGTGGTATTACAGTTGCAGGTCCCTTATATAGAAATATGTTCACCCCCCCCCCCCCCTCCTACATACCCACATTCTAAAGATGAACTAACAATTTCACTGTTGGACTCGCTGGCGGCTAGAGAGCAAAGGATTAATTTATAGCAAAGAAAAGGACCAGGGAACTACAAGTTACGCTATAATGTCCACGAACAATTTCACTGTATTTAATTCTTGTAGAAGTTCCTTTTTCATATGTCTCGTCAATTTCTTTCCACATGTTGTCTTCACTAACATTACCCATGATGCTGGCTACATGTATGTAGCGTCAGTAGAATTGCAGCTCAACATCCTAATCCGCACTGCCTTCAGTCTTGTTTCTACCCACTCACTGTCAGGATCGGGTATTTCCCCTCCAATTAGTAACCATAGTACCCGTTTCTTTTTAGTTCACTTTTTCGGCTGATCTGCTCATCCCGCAGAAATGTGTCAATACTAATGCTGGCCTAACAGATTCTACAAGGCTGCTGAAGAAAGTCTTGTCTTATTCGCTGAGTCTTCCACACTCATATCGTATCTGTTTTCAAAATAATGAGATGCAGTTTTCCTCATATTCGTATGGGAATTTGTGAGCCAGTACTCGAAGTACAGATATGTGCAAGCACATCATAGAAAACAATACTCGATAGCGAAGTATTCGTGAGCAAAAATCATAAGAAAGTAACTTGAGACGCTTCTTTTAAAGTTATTTGTGGCTAGACTGAGAAAGCACAAGACAGAGTTAGTGGTACTATGCCTTGCATGTTCCAGTACATCATGTATGCATGTTCCAGTACATCATGTATGCATGTTCTAGAGTAGCGAGAAGTTCATGTCAACCACTATCTAAGTAAAGTGCTAGAAATAACGTTAGAGGCATTACTTGCACATCTGGTGGATTTTGAGTGGTAGTGCAATTTGATAATGAACGAGCGGGCGAAGCCATATCTCTGTGACTCACAGCTGTTAGCGAGCGTTTTCAAGATGACCTTCCTGTTCACCGTTGACACATTCACTAATTCTGTGGCATTTTCTGACAGTCTCCACTTCAGAACTTTCATATATTTGTCATTTAAAATGCTAAAATCAGTAAAATCTGTATAGCCAAGTGTTGCGTAGGATTGGTGTACGTGTAGTGTGACTACACTACTACTAGTACTAATACTACTACTAGTACTAATGTGTGCTGTGAAACTGAAGCGAGATTTGTATAGCATTTATAGGAAGTATCCAACCAGTGAAAACTTCATTGCCTTTAAGCGCAAGCGTAACGAAGTGAAATGTTTGTCACGTACCCTCCATCGTCAGTATGTACAGTCGGTTCATGCCACCCTGTCTTCCCATGATCGCCCTAGTCTCCATCAATTTCTCCGCCATCTCCGTAAGAACTGTAGTCGGGAGCCGATCCGACCAATGACAGCTTCAGACGGCACGGTAGCAACAGATCCCGCAGACATAGCAGACATATTGAACACGCAGTTTACGTCGTTTGGACTTCCTGACGACCCCACGTGGCCTATACCACCACTCACCCCTTCACCCTCAATACCGGCGTCCCTCCTATCATTGTGGACTGGTACAGCCCAAGTGAGGAAATATCTCCGTAATCTGAAAACTGGCAAGTCCCCTGGTCAAGACGGAATTACCAACGAAGTTTGGAGAGCTCTTGCTCCGTCTGTTGCCTATCCTGTGTCAATTATCTTGAATATGTCATTTCGCGAAGGGAAATTCCCAGCCATGTGGAAAACTGCGGTAGTCGTGGCCACCTACAAAAATAGAGGACCACGCACCACCCCCAGCAGCTATCGCCCTATCTCATTGCTCTCTACTTTATCAAAAGTGTGCGAACGTGTTGTATATGACATCATTTATGATCATGTTCGCATTTCACTTTCGCCAGCACAGTCGGGCTTTTGTCGGGGTGACTCCACCAGGTGCCAGGTTACCCGCCTCGTGCAAGACATCCAGACCACACCGCCCGGAACGCCCATAACCATGTTGGTTTAGTTTTCTTCGATCTCGCAAAGGCCTTCGACACTGTTTGGCACAGGGGTCTCTTAGCTAAGCTGCGAACAGTATATCGCATTGATGGCAAGGCTATCGGCTGGCTCTCATCGTATCTCTCTAACCGACATCAGCTTGTACGCCTCTCAACTGTGTTATCGGAGCCTTTACCCGTTACTTCTGGAGTCCCCCAGGGTTTAATCCTTGGGCAACTGCTATTTCTCCTGTATATTAATGACCTCCCCGATATTGCCCCTGGTGTCAGCCTTTTCGCTGACGACACAGCTCTGCTTTGCTCCAATGCTTGCCCTATACGACTGCACGAAGCCATGCAAGATAGCATTGGGAAAGTTATAACCTGGATGCATGATTGGAAGTTGCAGCCAAACGTTGATAAAACGGCAGCTATGTACATTTCCCCTTCTCCCCCTTCCCTGCCACTTTGTTTTCCTTCTTCAAGTGTTGCTATTCGTATTGTTGAAGAGCATAAGCATCTTAGCGTTATTATTGACTCTAAATTGTCGTGGTCACCCCATGTGCAGTATGTCTGCAAGCGCACAAGCTCCATCCTTGGGGCTCTTCAAGCCGACTGTAGACATCTTCCTCTTTCTTGCAAACGCTTGTTTTATCGTTGCTATATATTGCCCTTACTTGACTACTGTGATACTGCTTGGTCTGGCATAACTACTACTGTATTGAACAAGCTAGAAACCCATAACCGCATGCTCCTTAAAATCTTATTGATCGTCGCTTTCCCTCCGCTAGTCTTTACGAAATTGCCAAGATCAGTCCCCTTTCCACTCGACATAAGTACCACCTCTGTGTTCTCATACATAAAATATTACTAAATAAAATACCCTTGCATATGCAGGCTTATAATTGGTTCTCCGAAACACGGAATACCCGGAACTCACTCAGTCTCCCACGCGCTGCCTCCACCCTATTCACTAGATCCCCGATCTTTGCTGGCTATGTGTTTTGGGCAACATTACCAACGCAGGCCAAGACCAGCACGTCGATGGATAATTTTGTTGCTAAAATCTCTGCTCAATTATAGGTTTCATGTATATCCTGCTGGTTTGTCTCCTCCTTTGCCTTCTTTGCCTCTTATTTGTATTCTTTTATCTGTTTTACTGCTGTGGTTGGCTTTCACCCTTGTCTCAGTTTTATTGGCCGTCATCATGATGTGCCATGAGATAATGATTATAAAAACAAATACAAATTCAAATACTACTAGTACTACTAGTACTAGTACTAGTACTAATACTACTACTAGTACCAATGAACAACTTCACGGCGCTACCGCTAATCGTGCTGCAGAGGCTCGATTGGATATCCGTGCAAGGGGCTTTTGGTCGCCACAGCAAGATGCATTCTTTGATGTGAGGGTTACTCACCCCTCGGCGTCTTTGCTGTCGCGACAGGAAGTCCTTGCACAGATTTCCCGGAATGAACATCAGAAGAAGCGGGCCTATCTTCAGCGTGTTGTCGATGTCGAGAGGGGGTCATTCACTCCGCTCGTATTTTCCACAAACGGCGTATGTGGCACGGAGTGCTCTCGTGCATTGAAGAACATTGTTCAGCTGGTGGTTAACAAGCATAGTGACCTCCAGTACGCTGTTGTGATGGCACAGCTACGCTGCAAAATTGCATTTGTTTTGCTGAGGTGGTCAATCACGTGCCTCCGTGGTTGCAGAGCGTCTTACTTGAGGAAGAGAATAGGCCCATCTTTTCTCGACCAATGTCGCCTTCTGTCCATGTAACCGCCTTCGGTATTCATATGTTGGCCTATTTAACATTGGCATGCTCTGCGGATTTGTAGGCATGCTAGGCAATTTAAATATTATCCTGCAAAGTATTTTGTAGGTGCTTGACTACTATACTACGTCATGTATTACATTTGGTACATGACTTAATAATAGCCGTTTGGCATGGTACAATAACCTTTTTTGTTTTATTTTTTATTTTTAATGGCTTTCTCTTCTTCCTCGGATGGTTTACAATTTGTATCACAATTATTTGTGGGTTCAGCAATAAAGGATGTGACTACTACTAGTACCAATACTACTACTAGTACTAATACTACTACTAGTACTAGTACTAGTACAGTAGTAGTAGTAGCTACGGCTCTTGTAGATCATGACATTGTGAATGATTGCATGTGCACTCGTAGGTTAGTTATCCACACTCTAGACCACATTATTAAGCGATTATTAATATTAGCAACCATGGCAACCGAACGCAGGTGTCACATTATCTTCCTCAAAATGCACAGAGCACCCGAATGCCAGCACTGTGAGCACCTTTAACACATACATGTACATGTACCCGAATGCCAGCACTGTGAGCAGTGTGTGAGCAGTGTGTGAAGGTTGGAAATGAGTCAGTACAGTGTATGGGGTGGGGGCTCGAATGAGCTACATATACATGTACATCGCTGCATGTACGTGTATCACATGTACCATCAACACTGTTCCAGTATCCTCTCACTCTAGTCTCAGTGTTGTTTCTGCAGAATTCTGTAGCCGTGACCATGGTGACGGTGGTCCATCCGTCTCCCGAACATCTATTGTGGGTTTGTGGCAGGGAGTAATATTGCAGTACTCCTTGGTTTGTGGTATGACTGGAGATAGCAATTTACTGGAATAAACTGTGCCATCAAATCGCACTTTATCTATATTTTATCGAGCAATAAAAGTTCTTATCCCACCACTTCGTGTTGTATACAAAAACTCACCTACACTCTGTCATACTAATATCATGCTGCAACGTGTGGACATAATGCGTACAGACTTGCAACTGTCCCCAAGCAATGGCCAGCTATCATTGCCCCTCATTTGCTACTTTACTTTAGTTAAGGAGGTTTGGAGGCCGATCTGCTTTGGAATGGACACATACAGTCGTGTTCTTGTACAAGTGCAATATAGCTCCTCGCCGCATCCAGGACCAGGGCCGTGGTGTGGGTACATGCACTATGTACTCTATGGCTAGCACATTAGCCATACAGCCGTGGCCCACTTTGCAAGCAACGCAGCATTGGCCAATCTCTCCTGTCAGATCCGTTTAGCTACAATGTGAGCAATAGTTAATAAGTTAGGAACTTTTTTCATACACGGTGGCTACCCTGAGAGTGAGGACAGGGTAATGAAAGATGCAAATTAGAAAGCGCCCGAGAAACTGGATGAGTACGCTTTCATCACGTGATTCACTACGGACATCGGATTGGTAAGGGCTAGTGACTAGTGCCCGAAGAGTAGTACTGTGCGCAGAGTACTGTTCAAGTGGAGTTGGACTGCAGAAAATCGAATTAACCTTGGACCATCAAACGCATTGCTACCGGCGCAAAGGGAGGAAGTGCCAGAAAACATTGAGGCAGGCCCGAACAGTATTGGGGTGCGAAAACACTGTGCATATTGCTGTCCAGTGCTGGAACTGACAATTAGTCAAACACAGCGCTACATCGCTGGAATGTATCGGCCATTGGTGCGAGACTTGCGGGAACTCATGTGCTAAAGCAGTGGCCGCGGCTCTGATTACTGACGCAGCCACTGACGTGCAAAGTGTTCCATACAATGTCCGAGAGACACTTAAGAGGCTTACCCTATTTGGCGCAAGCTCTCCTTGCCCTTGTCTGTCAGACAACCAGCTGTGCCAGCCACTTAGAACAATTCAATCGTTTCAACAGCTGCCTCTTTCCTCAGTCAAATTCCACGTCACGTGATGAGTACTGTACTAGCTGTACAGGACGTAGTAGTGTCGTTTCTTTACTGCACGGTTGGAACCTGTGAACTTGGAAATCGTTCGGACTTGTATTGTGTGTGTACCTTTATCATCCAAGTCGTGGCCAAACAAACGAACGAACTGCTGCTAGTGCCACTAGAAATATTTATGATGTTCCTTATGCCCGTTTGCGGAGAGATAAGAACTTGCTCAAGTCACCTCTAGCATCATTAGCAGCAGGGCAGTGGTGTAGTAATATTATGACTCTGGTTGTCAGTGAATCGGTAAAGCTGGAAGTGGAAGATACAGTGTACATGACCATTGCACATATAGCGTACTATGATAGTCAAACAGTGCGGGACAGAAGGGCTCTGCGGTTCTGATGATTGCACTGTTGTGCATGAAACTTTGAGTTAGAACCACTGAGCTAGCCTTTCTGTCCGGCACTCTTTCACTGTCCTACGCTCTGCCTCCACGTCATTCTGAACACTCTTTGCAGCCTACATGTAGGTGGTATAGCGTACATGTACTTCACGTATGAATATTTGTGCATGTGCAGCATGAGGGTTTGTTGATGCAAAATCTTCGCTTGTCCACCAAACACCACCGCAGCAATCATCAATTTTTAGCCAGTACATGTACACATGCATTTTTAGGGCGGTGATACAGTCAGTCAGTCACCCTGGTAACCATGGATGCTTTCCAGCGCTAATCATACACAATGTAATACCTGTCAAGGTTACCGGTATGCCAGCGTTTGCATGTACATGTACCGGTAGTAGGCAACTGAAATCACTCGTGCCAGGATATGCTAATGTACACATGCAGCTGTATCGTGAATTCGTGTCGGCCATTTTTAAACAAGATTGGTTAATTGAGACCTCCGTGCATGGACGTGCATGTACAAGTATGAGCGAAGGAAATCCTGAAGTACGGACCGAGACAATCTACTTGTACAGTCTCTTGAGTTTGTGACGAGTCCTTCCGTGCAGAGTCTTTTCCGAGTCGGACGTCCCTCTAGCGACTATCTTCGCCAGTGCGAGCTCGCACGGCTGATACTATTGGCCTTACAAAGTTACAGCTAGTGCTAACGTTATCTTCCCACGACGAGTAACATGTGTTAAATACCTGTACATGTACATGCATTCACTTGTTTCGTTGGCTGCATGTGTCGCTGAATACGGTTGGAGGGCTTATAGTTATAAAGCACGGAAAAGAATTTTGTCACGTGACATCAACAGTGTCGTTCGTTACAGTCAGCCGTTCGAGAATTTGCCATAAACCATTAAAAGTGTGCATGTATACTATAACATCTGCGAACATAATACGACACACAACCTGGTCCCCTTCCTCCCATTGGCTTTGCCTATGCTTTAGATTGCATGCGACACATACACCGGGCCGCGGGCCGGGTAAACGCTCTCTAGAGCACTTGATGCATGATTAAGTGGTGTGGACAATACGCGTACAGAAGCAAAACATGGATCCGGATGTACCCGGTGGATTGAGTATTAGACCCGATAGAACCATGTCTTGTCCATCAAATGAAAATCAACTTAGGCACAATTCTTCACCTAATGTCCCTCACATCGTGGTTGCTGACGCTTGCCGACTCGCTGCAATTCGATTTCCGACTAAACAGTTCAAGTATGACACCAGTCTAGAGCTATCCACTCAATCAATAGTCAATCTTGCAATGCAGTGCAGCGCATGGGCGCGGGTGCGTGCATGCGTGCTTGCGATATGCACGCACGCACCTACCGACGTGAGAACTATCCCCTTCTCGGACAGGTGGTTGGTCTCTTCTGATCTCCCGGAGATCTGCATGACTGTAGTAAAGTCTAGTATTCTGTTCTGTTCCTCCAAATCCATACACTCATAGACCGAGTTCTTTGGAATGTAAAATAATCAGCTAATGTGAATCCTCAATGCCAGGCTTATGACCACGGGCGTTCAGACATCCCTGCTGTACTGTGACTATAACCAAGCGGGGTTATACTCTTGATGTAACTAATGTCCAGTGGTAGACAGTAAAAACGAGGTTAAACCCATAATGTGAGCGAAATCAGCACATGATTGGACTTGCGGCTGAAGTCATTTTCGTAAGTGAATGAATGCCATGATGTGTCTTGGCACTGTCCTGAGAGATAACCACACATTTCAGTGATGCGTGGTGGACTTCCTGGTCTTGTTGTTCTGCTTGTTGTAATTGTCAGCACACTCACCAGAGTACATGTATGCGTGCAGGCCATGACGAGTAGATATTACCATGGATACATGAACTGTTAGGGTAGATATTACCATGGATACATGAACTGTTAGGGTAGATATTACCATGAATACATGAACTGTTAGGGGTAGTTTAATAGAATCTTGTAGGACGCATCACGCAGCTTCATAAGTAAAACAACTTGTGAGCAACACTGGCTCACACTCAATCACTGTCTTTCACAGATTCATTTCAGGAAAGAACTGTTAAGGTTAGGGAGCAAGAAAGTAAAATTTAATAGAAATACCAACAAGATACGAAGGAGCAGACAGACTCATAGCTTGGTTAGTCGCACCAAGTGTCACATGACATCTAAATCACTGTACTTAGTTTAGTTTGAAGGAAAATACCATATTAACAAGAAAAGGAAAATACCATATGAACAAGAAAAGGAAAATACCATATTAACAAGAATCTGGGGAGCAGCTCAGCCTCAGGTCTTGGTTCTTGCCGGAATGCTGTCACAGGTCATCTTCAAACAGCAAGCAGCATAGCTGACAATAGCTGTGTGGAGATTGAATAACGGCTTGATGTACACACAGTATGTGGTACGTACATGTAACTAAAAATCTGTTTGTTGGAGGAAAGTATTAAAGGAGTCATGTGATGGCTAACTTATCTTGATTCACACTCCCACCCACAGCGACTAACCGTGTAGAACGATGAACGCGGGATGCATATGAAGCGGGTGAGTTCGGACTTCCTTTCGGTACTAGTAATTGAATGTTTCAAGCGTGAGATACATGTAGTGGCTTGGAAGTAGGATGCCTGCGTGTTTGGATTGCACCTGTGAGACTTTTAGTACATGTACATGCATGTTTTGCCCTGTGCCAATGCTCTGCCTTTGGGGTCCGCTGAGGGTGGACCCAATTAAAAGCATTGTTGATGATGAAAATCATGTCAGAATACTCTGTATCTTGGAAGGCAAGTTGGCGTCCTAATGAGGAGCTGATTCGATTACAAACAGGCATAGCTGGCACGGAACACGGTATAATAAACCACTACTTCTGTCCTAGAGATACAATGTTCAAGTATGTCGACAATAGCAAGGGGCTGGCAAGCTAACTGGCCAAGTTACTCTACACGAAGTGATCAATTACACGAATATCTCTGACGCAAACGATGAAACCGATTGCCACGGGTACTGGGTGGGGCACGATTTTGGAAAATCGTGATTTCATTATGCAGGTTAAAGTTAAGTATGAGATATTAAAAAAGTCCAACATATGGAACACACGTTGAACAGGCCTTCAGTGTTGAGTATCTGCTTACATTGGCCTGAGAAAGCCAGGAGTGCTTCAGAAAGCCAGGAAGTAGCAGCTTGTTTGGGATTTCGGCCAATGACCTTGAAGGATTTAATGAAGGTGACAAGGAGCGGGAAGAACTTCTCTTGCCAACGCACATGATACAGAGAGTGGAGAGTGTCGATCTGATTGGAGAGTTACATGGTACATGGTATGTGCATTCATGTTCACATCATCATGTAGTGTAATGCGTAATTTCATGTATGTCCATAACCAACTGTGTCTGCATCATGGTGGGGGACGATGCAGCTTGTGATCGTGTGAATATTACTACATTGGAGAGCAATACATCACATCAAAGTTGCCTCAAATTTAAGATGCTGGATTGTTGCTACATATATAACTGGTAATGCCCACGACCTCACAACTTTATTGTACCGTTCTATAGTGGGATATGAATGACCCCAGCCTAGCCCAGCCTAGCCTAGCCCAGGGCTAAAGTCTACAATGTACATTTAAGTGGTCAATGCGCAAAGAGCAGAGCTTTTACACATACAGTTGAACATCGATTATCCGACCACCTCTGGGCAGACAACTGTGAGGCGGTGTTCAGATAAGGCAAATGTTCCGGATAAGAAAAAACTGTCACTCACACACTTTCAGTGGTTATTACTAGCCGCACAACCTTTTTACTTTTACTTTTCAAAATTTTCGTATTTTTTGAATGCCTCACTACATGCACAGTGCGTACTCTACGGCACGTGCGCCCAAAAAAACTGTTACGGATAATCGAATGGTCGGATAGTCGATGTGCGGATAATCGATGTTCAACATGTATGAAAGAGAAGGTCCACGTGGAATATGTATAACATGTATAACTTAACTTTAGCAACTCATCCCGTTGTGCTAGTTTGTACATGGACGTGAAGTATGTGGGTGACAGTGAGGGCTGTGTCCTGCACGTCTATGTCGATTCACAGGAAGTGTGAGATATGAAGTCTGAAGAAAATGTTGAACAGTGTCTGCTGGGATGACGACTACACAATAGCTCAGTGTTTAGAGCATCGCTGGCCTGAAGCGAGGGTCCCTGGTTCGAGTCCTGGTGGTGACAGTCAATCGGTTTCCTTCAGACCTTTCCCGTTTGCGTCTTTCCCTCAAAAAAGTGAACCTCCTATTGTGATTTGTAGTTTTGATCCCATTGGCATTCACACCGGCATTGAACTGTCCATCTGCTCGCTACCGCTTTCCACTGGTTTCTACTTGTTTCCCTCCATTTCCCAATATTGCACCGATTACGTACACCGGCTGAAGCATGCGCATCCACCTCACATAATCCCGGAAAATTGGCTTAGCACGCCGGCAAGCAAAGCAGCCGCACTATACGCCTCTGGTCTGTAGGGACACAGGACATGTATAGAGAGTGCAAAGTGCAGAGCGTGATGCTAAGTTAGGTCATAGGAGAACGACAAGTGAAAACCTGGAGACAAATAAACTAGGAACCATATGGACCAGATACTGTACCCTTGGACAGAATGATTCTTATTTTAAAACCAGCCGGATTTGTGATGTATGCGTACACGTGCCAGATACACTCACTTCAAGAAGTATACAATCATGTAGTATTGTACATGTACATCGCGTACCAGCATAGTCTCCACATTCATGCACATCCATACAGGAGTCCATACAATAGCCATTATAGTTATACATCCATGCTGCGACTTAGGAGTCACGTCGTATGCTGGTCTCTTCCTCAGCTCAGCAACAACAAATACCTGTACTGCCTGTGAGACATGGCAGCCAAGGTGGTCCTGAGCTGATAAACTGAAACCATTATACTAATCACAACCTGGTCTGGCGCAGCTCGTGAGTATGCCACGGTCATGATGGAATCCTCCCTTTCTCAAAGAGTAACAATGCATTGGGAATGCAGTTTGATGTATTCATGCAGCAAGCACTGCCATTTATAAAGTGTATAGCCTTGAGGTAGGTCTCAGACGAATGCCAGCAGGCTGGTGGCCCGGAGTAGTATCAAATGCCAGAGGGTGGCAATCTAGGGCTCATCTACCGACCCGGCAGTGCCAGCTTGTCTTCTATCACTGCAGTACTGTAGTGCTCAGTGCTGTAGTGATGTGCAGGTAGACTGAATACAGTTTAGTATCGTCTAATCAGTAATCAAGAAAATCAGGTAGGATTGATTTACTTGTACCTAAAACAAAACAGTGATTCTTGCAGCATGGATGCCAATATGCAATGCAATAATGATATCGAGATCCACCGTGGTGTTTGATAACAGTCATTGAGTGGAATAGCACCTTTGGCAACAATAGGCCAAGCCTTGGACAGTCCGTTTAGTCAGCTGAAGATGTATGAAAGTGGTAGCCAGTCGAACCTGTCAGCTCCGTAGCTCCAGGCTGATTTGTATTCAACCAGGACTTGAGAAATGTCAAGTGAGGCCCCAGATCTAAGCTGATCTAAACCAAGCGGCAAGGGGGTCAGGGAATAATAATAAGGATGAGGACAGGAGAAGGCTGTGCTCAGAATCCCGGATCAAAATCGCAGTGCCTATCCGTGTGTGTACACGTACATGTGTGTGTGTATTTGTGTTGATGTGCTTGTCTTTGTTTGTGTGTGTTTGTGTGCCTTGCTAAGCGAATTCATTGATTGCCGAGAAGGGCATGTTTTTGTCAATGGCTAAATTCGGCGCCTTGGCACAAGTGATTGTTACAAGTGCCAGCAGCTGATCATGGACCTGAGGAGATGTGGGGAAGACACATTGTACAGAATAGACCTAACATGCAGAGCGGAAAGCATGCAGTATTAGAGAAAGAGAGAGAGAGAGAGAGAGAGAGAGAGAGAGAGAGAGAGTCAGAGAGTTTAACGTTCGTTAAAAACGAACAGAGAGAAAGAAAGGACGTCCGCACATTAGTGACACTACTCAGGATCAATAAAACATTAACCCTACTCGTGCACGTAGAACTCAATCTCATAAAGTATATGCTGAGCCCTACATGTACTTGAAGTATACGTACGTTGGTACTCAATCTCTTCATTCGAATTAGACCAAAATACTTGCAAGCAATATGATCTGCATGTGCATTGGAAGATGCGGAGATAATTATATTCAATTAGGCCGTTGAGTGCGACTAATGATGCGACATCTCCTTAAACACCCATTCAGACACTGGGCACGGTGTCGGTAAAAACGTCCATCACAAGTTTGCTATATGCCCTGCAGGCATTTCACCCACATGCAATTATGTCATGTAGCTAACAAATCAAGCTCTCTGCAGCTAGCATGCGACGCTACTCGGGATAACCCTATTACCATCATTAGATACCCATACTGGGCCATAGCAGACCGTCGGCGCACATTTGCAACAATCCTTTCTCCGCACGGTTGGTCGGGGAAGGCACACGCAGTTCTGGCCACAGAAATCCCACCTCATGACTAATAATAAGTATTAAAAATAGAGAAAGTGTCTGTAGTCTTCGCTACAAAAAGTGCTCAATACCTCAAAAAAGGGCAGATCTTACCACACAGGGCAGATCAACAGAGACCAAAAATCTTTCTCGTAACTCCGAGTTTCGTGTTTCAAAAAACACTCATCAGACGATAAAGCATAATAACGCTATTCGCTAGTTATATAGGGTGATTGTAATGTGGGCTAAGGCAGTGCCGCAACCACGAAGCTTGAGGAGATAATATCAGCGCTGGAATACACTGTGCGTAATATAAGTGGACGAGGGGCTGAGGTATATTGCTATAACCAAGATGGGGGATACATGTACATGTAGAGCCGACGAAGGAATTAAGTAGGTTTCAGTGGGAGTTGTGTCACGCCAATGGGATGGGTAGTTTGTTTTACATAGCAGATACCAGTGTGGATAATAGCGCAATATGCAATAAGTATTACAATTATCAAAGTAGCGCCCTGGTCCAGTGCGCAGAGAGGCGTGCGTGTGTGTGGTGCGAGGGCCGCGTGGCTCCTTGGTGATAATGTTCCTGATGTCGGTTTTCTCTGGCCAGGACTTTACTGGCGAGAACTTCTTGAAACCTGATGATCACGAGTCGCGAATTTAAGATACAAGCACACACACACACACACACACACACACGCACACGCACACACACACACACACGCACACACACTTCTTGTTCTTGTTGCTCACTGCCAAAACTGGTCACGTGGGTCTCCCCGGGAGAGGGGAGAGAGACTCAAAAGGAATCTTGGAAAGATGACTCAATTGGTTATTGAACCGCCCAACGGCCGACACCCCCTGAAATCCCCAAACTAGGGTGGACTTGGAATGATCCCACTTATGGGCTCACCACACCTCAGTAAGTGGGTGAGGACAAGGTGCAGAAAAAGGATTGACGGCATCAGGGTATCCGTCCGGGGATCCAACTGCAGTTACCCCTTCCCCCAGTGAAGGTAATACTTGCTACTAGTGTGGGTGGCTAAATCAGAGTGGATCTGATATAAGCTTCACTAGCACCATTGATTACACAAGAGTTAATCTAGCCAGAAGCAGTCCACACACACAAACGCATACACACACACACACACACACGAACACACACACACACACACACAAACACACACACACACACACACACCATAACATAAACTTGAAGTAGATTCGGTTACTGTCTTGTTGGCTTACAGTGGAACAGACACTAAGAGAGAGAGAGAGAGAGAGAGAGAGAGAGAGAGAGAGAGAGAGAGAGAGAGAGAGAGAGAGAGAGAGAGAGAGAGAGAGAGAGAGAGAGAGAGAGAGAGAGAGAGAGAGAGAGAGAGAGAGAGAGAGAGAGACTACAATGTGTTTCTGTAGTCATTAAAAGCATAGTATCACATGCATTACCCATCTTGACATGGGCTGGAGATAATGACATAGAGAGTTTGATCCTTGCCGAATAGGACTGAAAGGCGAGAGATTCAACTGGACTGGTGAAACGCAGGTGCTACGTCTGGGAACCCGAACAACTAGGAATAGTCACAGAGATAAGATACAATGCAGAACATGATGAAGTATTGCACGTCACTTAGTCCTGCAAGCACTTGGACAGTTTTCCGCAATCCAAAGGCTATGGTCAAGTCGACGTTTCAGCTTTCAGGGCAGGCTAAAGTTTTCAAGTGTCACGGATAGTGGTTCTAATTCACAGTGACACCCCAAGGGCATGGACCATGCGGCCAAGTACTAGTGGTTGTGTGCACTCACACACAAATTCACAATCACTGACACTGCACTACAATCTATCATTGCAAATACATGTACATCGGGTTGTATGGGATAACATTGTATTACTGGGATATCAACGCCATTGCTGCTATTGACGTTAAAAAACAGAGCGAGCACAAGTATCAGCCTTAGTAGGATCTAGGAGTGCATCAGTTTACGTCAAGTGCAAGTCAACGTAATGATTACAGCAGTGGTTGAAAATCCAGTGCGTGATTAGTTACAATGAGTCCAGTCAGAAGGTCAGACAGTAGCCTACTTTACTTTACTGGTAAGACGGGTGTATTCAAACAATACGACATGGAAAGAAGTAGCCTATTTTACTACTACCAATGGGATTCAGTAGGAAACGCTGACACACACAGCGTCAGTTTCGCAATGCTTCACAAGTGCTGGCATTGGTACAGTAGGCTCTGCAGTCATTCTGGCTTGAGCAATATCGGCATAATGCCATTCCAGGGTCCAAGATAATCATAACCGTCGAGTGGACCGTGTCACACAGTGTCAACAAAACATAGACTGCATGCCAAAGTGGTTTGAACAGCAGTACTGACTACAGGTCTACACATGTCAGTATGGCCTGTGTGGGAGTATGGTCATAAACACCTGGACAGTTCAGTACACATGGTACAGGCACTGGTAACGTCAATGTATTATGCAGGCTAGTAATAGAAATGCCAGCTCAAAGATTCCTGCATTCTGTAGTAAACAACATTACATGTATTGTTACGATGTAGCCTAGCCAGCCAGGATGCAAGAAGCACACCGATAAGACTGTTGTGTGTGTTGGAATCAGGCGTGACCTTTGTAAAGTACCCTGCATAGTGAAAATACAATGTCATGGACTGGCCTTGTTCAGTAATGCCAGCTGTGCTGTACATAACCAGGTACCTGAGACTAGTGAGAGGCAGTGACATCACCAAAGCAGGATGTTGTGACAGTTCATGCACTGACACTACTGTACCGGTGAGTCCAACAATTGAAGACATTTTAATTGTCTCAGTCTTTGTGGCCGGACATGCAGTAGCACAATGCAATTAGACTAGCTTTGCAAAAAGAAAGAAAGAAAAAGGGGTGTTTCCTGTACCACCGGCTGAACCCATTTTGGTTGGCTGGTGTAGCAAGCCAGTGCATGGTATACAGGGCCTATAGTCCGTTTCAAAAAGATTCGCAATCCTGGCGATCGCCCGCGGAGTTTGGTGTCTTACCGTATCAGCACTCGAGCGCTGCCTCACTGTGAACTCGAAGGAATATTCCGCGCAAAAGCAGGAAAAATGACAACTCACTCACGTTGATACAGTCATGTACGTCTGGTTTACAACAAACGAGTTCTTCCTCGTATCGATAATGGAGTCAGAGTGGACATGTCGAAACGAAAGTGTTGTAAATGTTGACGAGCGGCATGGGTCCCAATTCGTCTTGTGACCAAAATAATTTCTTTGAGTTGCGATGCAATTTACTCACCGTGTGACGAAAACTTGTGACGACATCGACACGGACTCATCCCCAAGGCCATGACTTGGTAAAAGCTATCCGTGTGACTTCGACGACTTTATGAGAAAAGCAGACGCCTGTGAACGCTGATAGAAGACGGCGTTGACTGCTAACAAACCTAATTCAAATAAATAATTGGCGATCTTGAAATACTAAAATAAATCTCAAAAAGGTACAGCGCGATGACTTCCATATTCACTCACAACATTTCAGTGTTGTGGGTGTGTTCACATGGCGTGAGCCAGTCAAGTGTCAGTCAGTTCGGCAGGAAGCGCGAGCTCCAACAACAAGTCGTTTGGTGCAGCCATCTTCTTTGTCTTGTACCAGCTTGATCATCAAAACAATGAGAAAAAGTTTGACTTGAGGATAGGTTGGGATTTGAACTCACAACTACTTCATGGTCAGCAGACAGCATTCATAACCACAAGGCCAAAAAGGAAGGGATAAATCGGGGGTTTTGATAAAAAATCGATACTGGCTTCCTGGGCAAATTGTAAACCATGGGAAAAGGCCGGAAACTTGGCCGAAATTGTAACTCCTTAACGGCTGGTCCAATAGGGCTTGAAAGTGCTACGTCCCAGCATAGCAACAATTTCAAAAATTCAGAAACTGGATCCATTTGGATCCAGTTTTTGTATGGATCCAAACACATTTCAAGCCGTCTTACTCACAGCAAGGTGATGTAGCCAGTGAAACTGACTGATTTGGCTACTGGGGGCGGGGTTACAACTGGTGGTGAAGTAAAAGTCACCCCTGCATGCGACATGAGTGGGTTGCTATTAGGCCTTGGCGGATAATGCTCGAAAAGGTGGCAGATTCTGCTTTTTTTGCACCGAAATTGGCAGAACCATACAAACCTTATGGCGGGCAATTCCTCGAATTCTGCTCCATTTCTTTATCCACATACCAAACATGCATGAAACTTACCAGAAAAAGTACCGAATTCTGCCAATTTTTCTGCCGGCATTATCCGCCAAGGCCTAGTTGCTATGCACCCACATACTGAGGCAATAGCAAAGTCACACCTTAGTGGATACAAAATAGAAATCTGATGTCAACTTACTACTCCCTGGCCGTTTTTGCCGTCATCACTTTTAAGCGCTATTGTTCCGAAACTTTCACAGAACAATTTGCCGTTCCCTAACAAGCCCTTTTATGTACTTTGTTGCCCAAATTTCCCTTGTCTTCATACTTTTTAAGACCAAAACCTGATTGTAAATCTTTTTGAAATGGACTGTAGGTGGATGTGTGGAATACCTGTGTAAGACCACTACTAGTGCACTGTACTTGCAAGTCAGTTACAGTATATCCACACACACATTACCACCTTGCACAAGCAGGGAAGCAACAGTGACAACAACGTTGGAACGTTCTATTAGCACTGCTCACAGCTTCACACCAACCCTTAAAGTACATCGCAGAGCATGTTTGTGCTGTACACGATGAGTGACGATGACCCAAGCCTTGATCTCAAGACCGGCGTCATGGAGATTCTACAGTCAGATGTGAGACCGCTGGGGGCTGGAACCCGTAACAATGCTCTCAGTTCTCAGTCAAGAGCAGTGCAGAATGTACTAATGGGGAGAGCTATACATACTTTCTCAGTGAACAAAGTCAAACCCTGGAATGAATGACCAAAATAGTTTAATTATTGTAGCATAAATTCACAACTAACTACATGTTACATGTGTAGTTCCCTGTTGTTCTCTGTGGGAGCCCAGGGCAATATCCAGCTGGGTCCTGCAAAGACACAGTTCATTTTGTAAAAGCTTGTGTATTGGAAATGACTTGGTCAGGTTAACTCAGCATGTTGGCTATTGACATATCAAGCACAATCAAGTCCGGACATCAAGAAAACAAAGGCAGCAACATTTGATTTCAGCGGGTTGTCCTCAACTTGCAATCTTGTATTTGGGCCTATATTTGAAACTAAGCATGGAGTGCCCTGATCAATCTTGCCTGCCACCCAGATCAACCAGACCCCATGCAGACAAATTCAAGAACGCACTCCCGACTTGTTTCAAGGTGATTCAAGGCAAAGGGCTGTCCCCTTGCGTGTCCCGCTATATGTACCTCTATACTCTCCCGCTATATCTCTGTATTCTAGTGTGCCTACTTAAGTGTCCATACCAAGCATCTACAGGTATGACGCCTGGCAACTGAGCCCAAAGAAGCCTTGAGCCATAACCGTTGACAGTAGCAAAGCTTAAAGACATCATAATGATAGTGGACTAACTCAACCTGACACTGTGACTGGGTGTGATGCAGCCTAACATGCTAGTATTAACTACTGTAGGCCGTGTAGGTACAATAGCCAGAATTCCACACATCATGTGAGCATATTTAAGGTGTTTTTGGCCAGCACCAGATAAGCAACGTGTCACTGCCAGAGTAGTGGACATTTGCCAGCCACCCCGCCACCCAAACACACACACACACACACACACACACACACACACACACACACACACACACACACACACACACACACACACATGCATACATACATACAGACACACAATTATACAGACACGCACACACATACACACGCATACACATACACACACACAGGCACACGCACATGCATACACATACACATACACGCACACGCACACACCTATGGATACGGTACACTACCATTTCCCCGCAGACAGAGCGTGTGGTGGCACACGGAAGCGATCTCGAAATGAGCACTTCAGAATTGACTTTCTCAATCTCCCATTAGAAGCCAGCGTCAGTTCTTGACATCAGCTACTAGCAGCCAGTCCTGCTGGAGTAACACTGCAGGAGAACACCTGGACAAGGAATAACAAAGGATCGTGCATGGAGAACTTAGAGTCAGTTAGGTCACACTGTTCTAAAATGAGGAATTCTTTTCCGTTCTACGACAAGCAGTATGGTTAGAAGTATGCTCATGCCCAACACAGGTACACACATACACACATGCACTCACTCACACACACACACACACACACACACACACACACACACACACACACACACACACACACACACACACACACACACACACACACACACACACACACACACACACACACAAGCACACACACACACATGTACACACACACTCACTCACACACACATGCACTCACGTCACACACACACACACACTCGTGCACACGTACACACACATTTTCGCACATAATTATATGTTCACGGGCAATGCAGAATACTGAGCGAAACCAGCCGCGTACGTGCATGTGGACGAAACCGGAAGGCCCAGTCCACCACGGCAGTAGGCCAAGCCACCTGTTCTGACAGACATATGTACTGACACGCGTCACAACAACCCAAGCACCCGTCACATTCGTGAACAGGAGATGAAGCGGTGGATAGAGAAGACAAGGACTATTTTCAGAGAAAGACAACAGCCCAATAAGAAGACGATAGCCCAGTTCGGTTAGAAGGTCAACATTCAAACGACAGTCCAAGTGTGATAAGACGATGCGTTCACAGATTGCAAAAGTGTAGCGACATCAGCAGAATGTTGTCAGAATTCAAATTGTGAACATTGGAGACAGGCCCACGTTTGAAAAGTGAAAGCAGAGGAATAGCGCTGCAAAGCAAAGGAGTGCAGATTGAATATGCTGAATGTAAGTGTACAGTACGACAATAGTGCTCTGGTGGTGGTGAGATGAAACGACACACATTACCCAATAGAATCTGGGGAGGGGGGGGGGGGGAGTGGATACTGCTGCGTCTCATCAATTACGTGTACCGGATTTTCCGGAGTATCAGCCGCACTGGAGTATCAGCTGCACCCAGACTTTTCGCCACGAAATACAGAGAAGTACCCTATTCCTAAAGAAGAACTGCGGACCACGGAGCTACAAATTACGCTATAATGTCCACTAACACCACCAGTTACTTTACAATCAGCTCATGCGCTAATATTGGTCGACACTGACCAACGATACTGACGTTCTACACCTATAAACTGGCAATCACCTCCAGCAAGATGTAGAACGTCAGTACCGCTGGTCAGTGTCGTGCAATGTTATCGCATGAGCTGATTGAAAAGTAACTGGTGGTATTAATGGACATTATAGCGTTAAGCGGGATTCACAGAAGCTTTTTTTGCGATGCGACACACGATGCGACGGGATCTGCAACGGACGCGAGCGATGCGAACTTGCGAAATACCATTCACAGAAGAAGTCAGCGATGCGACAACGCCTTGCTGATTTGGCGCGAAGTTCAAAGCAGGTGGGTACGTCACCACGGTATCCGCGTGGTTTGGTACAACTTGTACAAATTTATAGGCAACTCTTGAACCTTTGCACAACTTTGCTGTAGAAAAGGTCAAAATTGTACGCCAAATCACTTGTCGCATCGCAAAAGTTGAGCCAAGCTCAACTTCTGCGATGGCCCAGTTGCGTGGGGTGTGAGATGGCTGCGATTCGGGGATATCCCGGTTTCTCGGCTGTTGTATCGCGTGTGGCATCGCAAAACAGCTTCTGTGAGTCCCGCTTAACTTGTAGTTTCTTGGTCCTCAATTCTTCTTATAAATAATTAATACTCGGCTCTCCACCCCAGTCTAATTAACCTATTCATCACCGTAGTAACGTGACCATCGTAGTAAAAGTCGTACCGTGTATCGACTTTTTTGGTATGACTTCTTGGCGTCTAGAGTGCGGCTTACACTCCGGAAATTCCGGTACTGGCCGCTCTAAGTCCAATACTCTTCCTCTTCCATTGATCAGCCACAAGCCTACTAGGACATGAGTGCCATTGCAGTCAGTCACAGCGAGTTGTGCACTCTACCAACAACAGACAAGCAACAGCAGTACCATGCCATTGGCACTTGTCGTTCTAAATTTTTTTAATAATATTATATTCTAATCGCAGAGCAAGCAGGCGACACTAACCAATGCGAATGTGACCAATACAACAATGTACTGGTAAGGACAACAGGATAAGGTGACATAACACATGGAGACAAGACAAACTGAGAACTACTTTCCGTCCCTGTCTATAAAGAGTCATTATTATTAATTTTATTAAAGATGCGCAGCAAGGTACATGTATGTGTCTTACACGTTCAGGGATGTTTCCCTCTGGCTAGATATCCAGCAAGTACACTCTAACACTACTACGGTCAGGAATACAGCACTGCCTGTAGTGTATTCTGTAGCATTACACTTTGTTTAGTTACCAGTACAGCCACTCCACAGAAACATGCATGCCCATAACACCAGCTGTCAGCAATTGCTGATACATAGACCCTAAGGCAAAACAACTTCATCTCCATCTGCTACTGGATCACATGACCAGCATAGAGACATTTCTCCTTTACGTCTAATTCAATTACAACTAGCCAATACGAGGCAGTGAGAGAAGGCCAAGATGCTGTGCAGTTTGCTCAAGTTCATGGGTGCTATTCTAGGCATACTTCTACCACTTGCCGGCTAATGACCATAACACGGCATACCTTATATACAGTGTGCATTTATGTACATAGACCATGCAGTCATGTTGATTATACACACTCCCAACTAGCAGTAAAGGTACCTGGCATATGTGTGTGTGTGTGTGTGTGTGTGTGTGTGTGTGTGTGTGTGTGTGTGTATGCGTGTGTGTGTGCGTGTGAATCCGTATGCGTGCGCGCGCGTGTTTGTGTGTGTGTGTGTGTTTGTGTGTGTGTGCATGTGTGTCTGTCTGTTTTCGCATGTGGATGTGTGTCTGTCTGCTTTTGAGTGTGGATGTGTGTGTGCATGTGTGTGTGTGTGTGTGTGTGTAAATGTGTAACTCTGCCTCTAGGGTACATGGAGAATATACCGTATTTTCCAGAGGATATGTCGCGCTTTGGACACTCACAATTCACCCCAAAAAAGGTGAGTTCTGATTGTACTCTGATGATCAAATTAATGGTGATAATTATTAATACAATAGATGTAGATTTCTGTATTTCGTGGCAAAAATAGGGACTACCGCTTTAGTGATACAGCGGAAAATACGGTAGTGCAAGTCCGGCACATGTACACATACACACATGCACACAAACACCCACACCCACACACACAAACACACACAAACACACACAAACACACACAAACACACACAAACACACACACACACACACAAACACACACAAACACACACAAACACACACAAACACACACAAACACACACACACACACACAAACACACACAAACACACACAAACACACACAAACACACACAAACACACACACACACCATGCATATATCTGCAGATACATGTACACACACGCACACACACAAAAACGGACGGCAGCAAACCTCAAGCTTTCTCAACCGCCACCACATATGGAGAGCAGCAAATACTAGCAGGAACTCTGCTCAGTACTGGTGAACCCACATTCCACTAGCCCATGTACCATCCTCTGCACACCATCACGGCCTACCAGAGGCACTAACAAACCTAGATTAGAGTGGTGTAAAGGCATCCTCAGGTTCTATGCCCTCAGAAAGATAACTTGTGACTACATAAACAAACCCCAACACACACACGCACGCACACACACACACACACACACACACACACACACACACAACAGCTTGCACCCACGTACATTATACACATACATCACCGAGAGAGGGCCATGGACTATGGCTAGGTCAAGACAGGGATTCCCAAACAGCACACAGACACACACACACACACACACACACACACACACACACACACACACACAGCAAAGCCAAAGGACTTCCATAGATAAGGTATCCTGCTGTGCTTCTAACAATCAGCAACAAGTGCTTGTGTAAAGGATTGATCAGATCCTCCCTGCAGGCCCCTCACTGAGTAACTGACACGAATCTCTTCCATAAGCCACTGAATGTAAAGAATGATAAAGACGATTTCTCACACCCTCTTCCAGACCAGACCACAAGCACCTGCTACTTGATGAGGATTCTTTTGCTTTGGTCAGCTTTCAAGTTTGTCAGTGGATAAGACAGGGGGAACAATAGCCCAAACACCACACATCAACACACTGGCAGTGACTACTTTCATCCTCCTGTCCTTGATAACCCTGTGCCAGTCTATCCTTATTTATCACTACTCAATCACCCTTCAGATTCCTGTATTGCTGGATAGCGGCCTAGCCAGGTGTGCAGTCGATAAATAAATGTTGCCAGATTCAATCTGATCGACTCTGCCTGAATAGGAAGTAAGAATGTGAAATTCTGACTGCAAATGTCAAGAGTTAGGGGTAGGTTGTGTCATTATCACACCAGCGCGCGCACACACACACACACACACACACACACACACACACACACACACACACACACACACACACACACACACACACACACACACACACACACACACAAGGGGGAGTCAGCCGGCAAGGAAAAGCCTTGTGAAACGTGCCCTCCATAGCTGATGTCTGCTAGCTGGAGTGGTTGAAGAGCAATGCCAAACATGTCTTCAAACACACACATACACACACTCTGTTCACTCACCCAGTGACAGGCCTGACTGACACCGATAAAGAAAGAAGAAAGCACTTGCCCAAGTTTCGACATCACGAGCAAAAGGCCAGGACACTGGAGGAAATCACCATTATCCGGTCCCCGGGGAAAATCGCGATTCCGCGGCTGCGCTTTTTCCACAAATTTGGCAATTTTTAACACTGCATTTTCCGTGAATTTTCCCGCGATTTTCTAACTTTTTGTTTCGCTGCACACCAGTGCTGGGTTGTGAGCTGTTCATGTCACATACTGGTACTCCCGCATATGTGTAGGGTGCTCCATAGCATGCAGTTTAGACATGGCACACAGTCTTCTTGATTAAAAATACTAGCTACTAAGCAGTGTTCTGGCAGGTGAACCAGTAGATTTGCCAATCCACTTGCAAATTTACCTAAAACTGTCGTATATTCTGAGCAATTTTTCCCACGAATTTTTCCCGCAAATTTTGCTGCAAATTCTTAGCTTTTGTTTCAGCAATTTTCCCCAGGGAAAGATTATAATTGTGACTCCTAAACATACCTTTCTCCCGTAATCTCCAGACAAGGGTGAATAGCAGCTTGCATGTGCTATCACTACAGGTGTCGTCGTACTCAATCTCCGGACAGCTAGCCGTTTTGACCTTGTTAGGTCTCATCAGCGAAGCTCAGAGTTACTCGGCCGAACTGATCGCAGTGATGTCTGGTGGACAACAAAACATAATGTACATGTATGATAATCGGCTTCAGAACAGCAAAGCCAGATTACTCGAACCGTGAGAAACACAGCGAGCTCTTCACGCGGACAGGCAACTTGACGCCAACCAGAACGAAATATCTACATATCACGCACACATATACACGCATACACTCACACATACACTCACATACAGATACTCCCACAAACACGCACAAAATACATACACACATAACGTTCCTCACACATGCACACACACACATACACACACACACACACACACACACACACACACACACACACACACACACACAAAACACGCATGCACACATACACACAAGCAAAAGGAACTATCCTTCTCTTTCAGGAGACAAGAGAATAAGACTACATTCCCGAACACAATCCCTAAATTGAAGGCAACAACACTGAACCAAAGTGAAATGCTCATGACACCGAGCCGTAAATTTCCCTTGGCAACGGACCAGTCAAGAAGTTGGGTGTGCCTGTAGAACCATACACAAGCCACTTCTCCAATTTCTACATAACATTGCATTCCTGTGGGATATCAGTTACTGTGTTTCCTGCATCAAAGTGCCTCTTCCTTCTCTCTTTCTGAACGTATGTCACTTCGATACCCCCCCCCCCCCCCTTCCTCCCTGCAAGTAACTTGAACCTACCAAACCACTGGCGAAGAGATGCGAAGTACACAAAAGACCAACAACACATAGCACTTCAAAGAGAAGAACCAATCACCATGGTAACCAATCACCATGGTCGCTGAGTGAAGTGTGATGGAGTACTGTAAGACAACAAAATACGGGGGGGGGGGAGGTATATTGTATATTAAGTTTCGGCTATTCTCGCCCTGGGCAGTTTTGGCCAAAATATTGTTTTGCAAGGTTCAGTGTGACAGTGCATCGGCACCAGCTGTTAGGCGAGACCAAGATAAAATCCAGATTCCCGGGCAGGACCCATGTGAAATTGGTGCGGGCGTGCGAATTATTATTATTTTTTCCTATGTATGTATGCATGCCATGCTGAACTGTATTTTACAGGATTTTCCGTGAATTTTTATTCATTCTTTTCACAGAAAACAGGTACGCGGTTTACTCGTTCAATTTTTCTGTATTTCGCCCAACGATGGCCCTAATCTGTACATCAGGGAGTCGTATAAGCCCGGGTTTGTGCGACTCCCCCCACATGCTGGCGCAGTTCTCTGGAATTCACTTCATGCGGATATCCGAGGCGCCACCAAACTGGCCGCCTTCAAGTCAAGCGCTTTGCAACACATTCTTGCTTGCTTTTAGCTTTACGCCCATGTTTCTGCAGCTGTGCTGGAACTTCTCTATTTCGCCGCCACTATTTACCATTAGCCATGTCTCCCCCTCCTCCACCCTACACAGTGGGTCCATTGTTATCAGGCAGCTTCCTGTTTTGGTTTTCTCCACTATAAATAAAAGAATACTCCACGTCACAGACCTACTCACACGATCAGTACTGTATGAACTGTTAAATTTTTTTAAGAAATTGGCTTTGGCTAGAATTTGGTGTGGGAGGGCCCGGGAATATCTGTTTTTTTTGGTCTCGCCTAAAGGCTGAAATTATAATGCGGCCGAAATGTGTTTTAGCCCTGAGGAGCCACTTCTCCATTTTCTACATAACATTGCATTCCCAGTGGGATATCAGTTACAGTGTTTCCTGCATCAAAGTGCGCTGGAGGCGCACGGGGATATAAATCTGCATTCATGATGAGCTCAACTCATGCATGTAGCTGCATGTCCACAGAGCTCTAGCCAAAAGAGGGTAGGGGAGGTTGATTCGATGTACTGTTAATTGAATGCACTTGATTCAATGTTCAAAATGCAGATACAGTCAACTCCAGATAAACCAAACACATGTGGCCAGGAAAATACATATTTATAAAACAGACAGAATAACGAGTGGTTGCTTTTTCGTAACTCTTTCACGAACCAAATCGAATATCAGACGAAAATTGAACTTTTTTCCAAATATATTGAGCCTTCTACGGACGGTGAATGAACTTTACATGGTAGATCGTTATAATAGTGCTGAGTCGGGTAGCATTTTCTTCGGGTATCGGGTTCGGGTACTTTTCCACGGGTACCCAATCGGGTAATGTTTCCATGGAAACACCACAATGCACCCTTCCATTATGCACTGGGTAGACATGCGGAGTATCACATGAACTTGTACACGTGCACTGTATATGATGTCATTTGCGACTTTCGGTTTTCGGGTACTATTCTGTACCCGACTACCCGAGGTCCTCATGGGTAGCACGGGTACCCGACTACCCGTGCACACCCCTACTTTATAACCAAAGTTCTTTATAACAGAACTGAACTCACACCATACAAGCAACATTGTCATGACCGACATGTGACCCCTGAGCGCATGAGTGCACTTGGTATGGTCGACAGCAAACATGAGAACGACACTGGTACCAATGCTGCTGCTCCACAAACACTAAAACAACTAAAGCACTTACAAAAGCAGTATAACAACAGCACTGACGAAAAAAACAGTGCCGAAAATGCGATAATAATGCACACATCCAGCGTGGAGAAAGTGTCTGCTCTGAACTTCGCAGCTCGCGCTTCCTGCCGACTGACTTGACACTTGACTGACTCACGACTGCATCTGGAGCACACGAGAAGCCCGTCGAACCTTCCACTCGGCACACCTGCAAGGAAGCACCACTCTCTGCTCAATAAACAGTGTTTCGGGGAATTCACCCCTCATCAGTTGAACTTGAGTAGGCTAATACAATTTCTGCATTAAGTAGTGCTGCTCTCCGAGCCAAAACATCACTAGGGATACCAGCTTACAGTGATGCTCCGCTCCCCCCAGCGCAACAAACACCTCGTGAGCACCAGGCAGCAGTGTGAGTCAGTGTCGCACATGGAATACCGGAACATCTTTCATCCAGCGGGGAGTAAATAATTGGCTCTCGTCCGGAATTCTCGATCCCAGCAGTGTTGTTCCGTACTGACTGGATCATCGAAATCCAAACGGGTAACCTTTTACTAACGGTACCTGAGAGTAACCGGCTGGTACCCAGGTACCCTTTCACCCCTAAAACACACACAGCAATAAAACACCACATACTGCTGTCCTTACCTTCAGTTATCCGCTCTCATCATCTACTTGCCCCTGTCCAGTGTGCTGTGTGTACGCTGACGGAAATGGATGTGCTTACAATGCTCTTCAACCTGTGTACGAACTGTTAATGGTCACACACAGTCAAGTGTACATAGTAACACCAGGCGTGGTCCAGGCAATCCTCCACTAGAGGTTGTCATCCTCCACTAGCTGTCTTGCACTAATGAAGACTGAAACTGGCCTGCAAAAAGAAGCAACACATAGATGAACCCAACGGAATTGAACAGTGATGACCCTGTTACCATGTTTAGTGGAGCTCGACACATAAAAAAACATCACATCTACACATACACACGAACACACACCCGCGTGCGCTTGCAGGACCGACATACCGTCTATACACCAGAACTTACACATCAAGCCACTGCCTTACCACGATGCAGAACAGACTTGCGGAAAGTCATGTTGCAGTACAAGGTACCATGGAACCAGGACTCTTGCTGAACCCTGATAAAACCCAGCTTCTAATTGTGCACTGCGAGACAGCCGACATCCCTCCCAACCTGATCGTTTCTTGTAGCACCTTCTCTGTATTCCCTGGCCCCTACGTGTGCTACCGGGCATGCTCGTTAACCAGCATCTTGGCTGTGAACAGCGTACTAACAAAGTGTTCAAGGATGCAAACCGAATGCTCGCTATTTCAAGGTACGGTTTCTATGCTTTACCCTACCTGGCTGCAGACAGATGGTACTCTCTTCCACCTGAATATCACCAGGCAGCTTCCCTTGGAATATTTACCAGAAACTTGCATGAACACCAAAGGACCTGGTAACTTGTTGCAAGATGATAAGACTGTGAGGACTGCCCTGTTACAACAATATAATACTGGACACAATATCTCTATTCCCGTAGCTATGCTAAATGGTTCCTAACAACCGAGATAGGTCACAACGAGTAGATTGACTCACCGTATCTAAAAGATACAGTATGGCAACTTCAAGCACGCACAACCGACCAAACACGCCACCTGCAAACAGCAAACGGGTTCTCCGTTACGATGTTGTCAGGGCAAATGCAAAAGTGGTACAAATGTGGAGGTCCAGTGGATTCAATTGGGAGCAAACCAAGGAAAGTTGGCCTGACAACTTCAAATAACAGTTAGGCACAATTGATATAACACGGCACCCAGAAAAATCAATTCGGTACACTATTACAGGATTGCCATGGTTAATGGGCCACTGAGCATGCAATCTAGTGACCAGGCTGTGGCACCCGCTGTAGCACTAGCCAGATGTTCACACTGTAGCACTATAGCCAGGCTGTAGCACTATAGCCAGGCTGTGTCACTATAGCCAGGCTGTGGCACTATAGCCAGGCTGTGGCACTATAGGCAGGCTGTAGCACTATAGCCAGGCTGTGGCACTATAGCCAGGCTGTAGCACTATAGCCAGGCTGTGGCACTATAGCCAGGCTGTAGCACTATAGCCAGGCTGTGGCACTATAGCCAGGCTGTGGCACTATAGCCAGGCTGTAGCACTATAGCCAGGCTGTGGCACTATAGCCAGGCTGTGGCACTATAGCCAGGCTGTAGCACTATAGCCAAGCTGTAACACTATAGCCAGGCTGTGGCACTATAGCCAGGCTGCAGCACTATAGCCAGGCTGTGGCACTATAGGCAGGCTGTGGCACTATAGCCGCGGCCACAGTGCAGCAGACCTGCTGACTGCTCTCCACCACCAGTGGGTGCACACCGCCGGAGATAAAGGAGCTTCTCGAGTGCTGGCCATCGACATTGCTGGAGCATTTGACCGGGTGTCTCACACTGGTGTGTTGCACAAGGCTAGAGTGTATGGCATCTTGGGAGACCTGCATCGGTGGCTCCAAGACTACCTCTGCAACCGCACACTTCAAGTCCTCATCTCCGGCCAGACATCAGCCAGACGCCCAGTTAAGGCTGGGGTGCCACAGGGCAGTATCCTGGGCCCCACCTTATTCTTGGTCTACGTCAACGACCTTGAAGACCACCTCCCAATCGGCTCCAACCTTGCCTCATTCGCCGATGACACAACCCTATACGCCGAAATTGCAACGCTCGCTGCTGTTCCTGACAACGCTAGAGTACTCCAGGCTGCTGTCGACCTAGTATCCAGTTGGGGCTCGGATTGGAAAGTGCAGTTCGAGCCAGCCAAATCTCAGGCCCTTACAATTTCCCACCATCGTCGGGACTGGCCAATACCCCCCCCCCCCCCCCCCCCCCCATTGTCTTCAATGGAACTCCTGTCGAGGAGCAGCCCTCCATCAAGGTACTCGGCGTCACGTTTGACCATCAGCTAAAATTCAGCCAGCATATCCGAACTGTTGTAGTCCGAGCAACGCAGAGACTTGGAGCCTTGCGCAAGGCATTTCACTTGCTGACTATTCCTGTCCGGCTTCGAGCCTACAAAGCCTTTGTCCGGCCGGTTATGGAGTACTGCCCAATCGTCTGGATGAGGGCAGCTTCTTCCCACTTGAATCGGCTGGACTGGGTGCAGGAGCGAGCCATCAAGGCAATACATCCGCAATGCTGGCTTCCTAGCCTCATAATTCGCCGCACCATCGCTGCCCTCTGCCTCCTGTATAAAGCCCTTTGCGATAATTCTCCCGCTCTTCTCTCGAGAATGGCTCCACCCCCGACACACCAACCCAGGACCACACGCCTCACCCGCCAGGCTGTACGACTGTCCACCGCGCATCCCCATCAGTTACAGAATGTTCTTCCTGCCAACTCCAGGAACAATGTGAGCCGAGCCTTTCCCCACTCCGTCATCCCAATTTGGAACCAGCTGCCTACCTCTATCATTCCCCACCCATTTCACCCAAAGAACATCCAAAAGTTCAAGACAGCAGCTTATCACCATCTCCTCAGAACGAACTGGCACTGGGCCACTCATAGCATACGCGAGTAAGAGGGTACAGTGTCCTACCCTGCTTGGACATACAGTCATGTAATCTCTCCTCACGGACAGTCTCCTCTTGAATTTAAAAGTCTAACAGCGTTCACATCAATACTCAACTTATTCTTTTGCTCACTGAGCAATACAATCTTTCCATTTTCTTTCTTCTGTTTTCTTTTTCAATTTAATCCTCCCTACCCAATATCCCTTTGGTGCGTCCATGGAGCTATGAAGCCGAGACCTCTGGTCGGCGGAGCTTAATGGGCCCCACTACCACACTCCATCATTCACCCCAGTGTCTGGAGATATGTGGATTTTGTAGAAAAAAAAAAAAAGCCAGGCTGTGGCACTATAGCCACGCTGTGGCACTATAGCCAGGCTGTGGCACTATGGCCAGGCTGCCAGAAAAAGTACCGAATTCTGCCGGCGGAATCCGCAGGAGCCTATATCCCGTGCGTGGACTTTCAAACAACTACTGTACACGTCATCTACCAACATAACAGATCATAACAGATCACCCATGCTCACAAGCAAAGATCTACTGATGTGGAAACGGAAATCCGGTCGCACGTCTAACGGCCCCAGGGCGCGGGCCATGCAGCCGTGGTAAGCACGCATGCATTTACCATGATAGCCCACATCCCACATGGACATGCAGATGCTACACCGCTATGAAGTACACCAACACACAGGGCACAGAGTTTGGAGTTATACAGTCCAGTGATGTGGATGTGGATGTCATCAACCAACGCTGTACACTGCTGCTCAATGTCAGCGTCAGGCATGTCATTGACTGGCTAGATCGAATTTCACTGAACAGCACTGACTGTACTGTCATGTATGTAAACCCGTCTGTGATCGAAGGTCTTACCGGCAATATTATGAGCCAGACCAGGCGGCTTTTTCTTTGCATCCCAGGCCAGGGATCCCGTCAACAATCTTCATCATTCCTTGGTCGAGAAACTCCTGCGTCTTTCGTCCACCGGTTCCGGGTCGGTGGGTAAGGTCCCCGTCCGCACAGGCGTCTCCGCACCTCCCAGCCATCAGCTGGCATTGCCGCGGCGTGTGCTACTGCCTACAGGCTACTCTGGCGCTGGAGGGGTGGACCGATCGACCGTGGACGTGACTGCCATGGATGTGCTCCTCTGACCAGTGCGGGCGCGGTCGCTGCTTCCGCTGCGGCAACGGCCGACCGTGACTGGATTGAGGTTGGCGACCAAGTCGTCTCTAACAGTACCAGTACCGTACTTGGAAGTAACAGCTCTTGAGCAGTCCGCCAGAGCGCCTCCTGACGAGGGTCCAATGGCCTCTACCATGGCTTCGATAGCTCGTCAAAGATGACTGTTGCTTGGGGTAATGGCCTTCTCGAAAGCGTCGAGTATCGCTCCCTGTGGCAAAATCCTTGCCGGGAATTCGTCTGTCCAGCTAGCTAGCTGCTCTGTAAATGGCGTACCCCACCTGGACCATTTCCCCTCGTTTTGCTGCTTCCTTTCCTAGCTCGGTAGAGTCACGGTGAAATAATTATATTCTACTTTTTGCAACGAGCGGACCACACTCAGCATGCACTCGACCTCTTTTCGTTCGTCCCTAGGCTAGGGCCCTACTTTGTAGCCGCTCTACGTATCCGCCTAGACTCTACAATCTAGTCTTTCACAGTTTCAGTTCGTCGAATAAAAAACAAAACCGATACGAACAAACCCAAACCAACTCGACACAACTACTGAGTCTGTCTGTCATGTACTGTTATCATGGTTATAGTAGATCCCACGTGCACAGATTCAGTGGCGGGTCCAGATAGTGGTGATGGGGGAGGGGGGGGGGGGGCGCAGGGGGCCGCCGATTTTTTGGTTGATAGTTCAGGCCTCGAACGTGAGAAAAAGACGACTGCGTTCGAGCTAGCGAGAGTGTGGAGAGTTTACGCTGGATCATGGACGTAGATCTACTGCATTTACGTGAGTTTTTAGGAGTAGATCTACGAGTATAGTGTCAGAATGATTGGCTTGCGATCAAACATTGACATGCTCACTCTTTGAGTCATTCGCTTTCATATCCTTGTACTAAAAAGAAAGGAAATAATGACGTGCCAGGTAAATCTAATATTGACTTCGTACTAGGTCAAAATAGGAAATACAAGCTGATAAAAAGAGCGAGGTACTAGGTTGTAACTTGTAGGACTTTTACGAGGTTTTAGATTTATCACGAGTAGCCAAAGCATGTATTGAATCCCTAAAAAGTCTGCTGTCAAATATGCACTGAAAGTATACGTAATCAATACAGCCCATGCCTAGTGAGATATGCAGGAATATTTGACTTCCATCGCGCAATCAGGAGTGCTAATTGTGCCGTAACCATGCTTTGTAACAATAGTAACGAACACGAGAGCGAAATGTGAATCTGAAATGTACATATAAAAGAAGAGAAAGTGTTCAGAACCGCTTTCTCGTGACGATCGTCATGTCAGTGAACGTACGTAACTATGGATGGAAAAATAATTAAGTCAAACACGTAATTACAATTGTACAAGTTAGACTCGGATAGAGAGCCAAGGATTATACATGTATTTAAGAGACAATACCAAATTGTTACATGTTATCCGTGATAGAGCTTATCATCAGTTGTCGTTGAATGTCAGCATTATATCAATCAGTATTGTGCTTGCTGTTGCACCTCAGTCTGACGTCACAACATCTTGCTTACATGCATAACTGTTAGTGTTGGACACAAAACTACGAATAACGTGTAACACTTTGGTCCTTTACTTTAACTTAACATACTTACTACAAGTATGTGAAGAAGAGGTTGGTGTGACTTCCGCGATAGTTGGGGAAGTGTGTGTTATTGGAGGTCGCGGTTTTCCTGCCGACTTGAATTCTCACTTGACTGACTCACGACTGCCATCCAGAGCACACGAGAAGTCCATCGAACCGTCCACTGGGCAAACCTGCAAGCAAGCACCACTCCCTGCTCAATACACCGTGTTTCGGGGAATTCACACCTCATCAGTTGAGCTTGAGTAGGCTGAGGAAGATTTTGCCTGAAAAGCACCACTTACATTGTATAGTGCTCTCCAGGCACAAACATCACCAGAGATACAAACTACTTACAGAGACGCTCCGTTTCCAGCGCGACAAACACACACCTCGTGTACACCAGATAGCAGTGTGAGTCAGTGTCGCTCATGGAGGTGCTGAACAAGTGCTGAGGACCGTTGGCCATTCACAACGTTGTTGCCTCCAAACCATATAATACGCAAGCCCGCGCTGGGGACAACAGTGTGAAGAAGAGGTTTGTTCGACTTCGGCGATAGTTGGGGAAGTGTGTGTTGCTCCCTACATGGGAGCTCGCGGTTTTCCTGCCGACTTGAATTCTCACTTGACTGGCTCACGAGTCGAGGGGTTCACCGCATAGAATGGTTGTGGTATGACAAAGGAAAGAGGCAACGACTGTGTGTGGGGGGGGGGGGCGAGTTTCGAACTATGCACAGTGAGGGGATAATTGTATGTACATGACCAAGGATAGGGTGTACCGGACAAAGTTGCCATTTTTGGGAGCAATGGATTGGGAAGTATAACAGTATTGTGGTAATGAGTGCAACATCATAAGAATTAGTTATAAAGGTTAAAAGGAAGCTATGACTGTTACAAGTACTTTTCTCAGTGTCATTAGATGTTTTCTTCATACATGTAGTTCACTGACAAACCCAAGGTACGGGACGTAACCATGGTAATGAAGAAGACTCGCGAGCAAAGGCGACGGAGGTGTGAACCACGAAGGCGTCTTCTCCAGGAAACCGACCATCGCCGCAGCATCCAGTGTCAATGTTTTCGGGCAGTGCTAGTAGTTGTTGTGACTGATGATGTATTCTCTGTTTTGTCACGTGGTAGGTTTATGTGTGGTCATGCAGTCGTATTTATTCAGCTTTTATTTCTTGTGTACTTGCATACTGGTATTAGTTTAGTCCCACAACTTGCGATAAAATGATCAGCTGTAGCACCTACTCCACTTTTATGTTTATGTATCTATGTCATTCGGATCTTCCCAAGTAATTGTACATTGTACTGTTGAGATTCCGAATTCAAATAAGTCAATACAAAAATACAGTATGTTGCATCTTGCCGTGCTACAAATAGTACAAGCCTTTACATGCTTAGACGTAGATCTACGCTGCATCCTGAACTTCAGCAGTACTTTGAGATCTGAAGAGTGAAGGAGAATGTGTTGTCTTTACAGCTGTTTGGCAGCCTCAGTACATGTATTGGTGGAGAAGATGTGAAATAAATTCTTTGATCTCTTGATTTGATGCAATTTTATAACATTTTTGTCACCCTTTACTTTTCATGCTGTTTTGACTCTTCACCTAGACTTCTTTCTTCGTGTTATTTCTACACTTCACTGTAGTGTTGAATCTTTCAATCCTAACTCTTTGAACCCTATATCTTTATAGTTGTAGTACTTATATATCATAAGTTTTGTTATTGCTGCTTAAAATGTCCACTTCGATAATTCTGCTGATTCCCGAACATTCGCTTGACCCAGGACACACTAGCTGCATACGTAGCTTCCTCGGAGCAATAAAAAAACCTTCTGACTCGGACCGGAAGGCGGAACGACACGATGGTACCAGTCGTCGAGTCATAGGCAACGAGTACGCTTCACAACGGTGCGTCACCTATTCTTCTTTACGTTGCAGAACACCAGCAGCCACTCTCCTGTAATAGCGTGGATCAGGACTATCTTGTCGTTGCGTTGACTCTATCCGTATCCCCCGGACCAGAACTCGTTGCTGTTCTCTGGACAAGCCAGTCAACCCATTTGTTTTGGCTACCATTGTGGACCAGAAGTACAGCCAAGTTCCAGAGAATAGGTCGGCTGGTTGACGCTGCCCTAGTTGTCACCAACTCTCAGTTCGGAATGTCTTCCTCACGGAACACGTCAGAAGCAGAAGGCCACCAACGGATGACGGGAGCGCAACTACCCAGCTACACGATGGAGTATTTTCCGCCGTTGGACTCACAAGGTCCACAGGCACAGCCGGCTACTGTACAGGGTAAGGGACGAAAGTCGAACGTTTTGCAACCTGTATGCTCTGTACATAATGTCTTGGGATTTTAAGTGTTTCCGGTATGGGATAAAAAAAATATTATCCTGCTAGACCTGGTTACTGCACCGATATAATTATTTTGTTTGTAAATTGTCTAGTTCTGGCTCTCTAGCCTGCATGGGACTGCATGTTGTGTGTGTATGTGTGTGTGTGTGTGTGTGTGTGTGTGTGTGTGTGTGTGTGTGTGTGTGTGTGTGTGTGTGTGTGTGTGTGTGTGGTGTGTGTGTTGTGTGTGTGTGTGTGTGTGTGTGAGATGGGCTGTGAATCACGGCATGGAATTGTCTAAGTCAGTCAGTAGAAGCTGTCGAACACAGTCACTACATGTATTCCCCAGGAAGTACCCAACCAGTGAAAACTTCATTGCCTTTAAGCGCAAGCGTAACGAAGTGAAATGTTTGTCACGTACCCTCCATCGTCAGTATGTACAGTCGGTTCATGCCACCCTGTCTTCCCATGATCGCCCTAGTCTCCATTAATTTCTCCGCCATCTCCGTAAGAACTGTAGTCGGGAGCCGATCCGATCAATGACAGCTTCAGACGGCACGGTAGCAACAGATCCCGCAGACATAGCAGACATATTTAACACGCAGTTTACGTCGTTTGGACTTCCTGACGACCCTACGTGGCCTATACCACCACTCACCCCTTCACCCTCAATACCTGCGTCCCTCCTATCATTGTCGACTGGTACAGCCCAAGTGAGGAAATATCTCCGTAATCTGAAAACTGGCAAGTCCCCTGGTCAAGACGGAATTACCAACGAAGTTTGGAGAGCTCTTGCTCCGTCTGTTGCCTATCCTGTGTCAATTATCTTGAATATGTCATTTCGCGAAGGGAAATTCCCAGCCATGTGGAAAACTGCGGTAGTCGTGGCCACCTACAAAAATAGAGGACCACGCACCACCCCCAGCAACTATCGCCCTATCTCATTGCTCTCTACTTTATCAAAAGTGTGCGAACGTGTTGTATATGACATCATTTATGATCATGTTCGCATTTCACTTTCGCCAGCACAGTCGGGCTTTTGTCGGGGTGACTCCACCAGGTGCCAGGTTACCCGCCTCGTGCAAGACATCCCCACCGCCCGGAACGCCCATAACCATGTTGGTTTAGTTTTCTTCGATCTCGCAAAGGCCTTCGACACTGTTTGGCACAGGGGTCTCTTAGCTAAGCTGCGAACAGTATATCGCATTGATGGCAAGGCTATCGGCTGGCTCTCATCGTATCTCTCTAACCGACATCAGCTTGTACGCCTCTCAACTGTGTTATCGGAGCCTTTACCCGTTACTTCTGGAGTCCCCCAGGGTTCAATCCTTGGGCCACTGCTATTTCTCCTGTATATTAATGACCTCCCCGATATTGCCCCTGGTGTCAGCCTTTTCGCTGACGACACAGCTCTGCTTTGCTCCAATGCTTGCCCTATACGCCTGCACGAAGCCATGCAAGATAGCATTGGGAAAGTTATAACCTGGATGCATGATTGGAAGTTGCAGCCGAACGTTGATAAAACGGCAGCTATGTACATTTCCCCTTCTCCCCCTTCCCTGCCACTTTCTTTTCCTTCTTCAAGTGTTGCTATTCGTATTGTTGAAGAGCATAAGCATCTTGGCGTTATTATTGACTCTAAATTGTCGTGGTCACCCCATGTGCAGTATGTCTGCAAGCGCACAAGCTCCATCCTTGGGGCTCTTCAAGCCCACTGTAGACATCTTCCTCTTTCTTGCAAACGCTTGTTTTATCGTTGCTATATATTGCCCTTACTTGACTACTGTGATACTGCTTGGTCTGGCATAACTACTACTGTATTGAACAAGCTAGAAACCCATAACCGCATGCTCCTTAAAATCTTATTTAGCAAAGATCGTCGCTTTCCCTCCGCTAGTCTTTACGAAATTGCCAAGATCAGTCCCCTTTCCACTCGACATAAGTACCACCTCTGTGTTCTCATACATAAAATATTACTAAATAAAATACCCTTGCATATGCAGGCTTATAATTGGTTCTCCGAAACACGGAATACCCGGAACTCACTCAGTCTCCCACGCGCTGCCTCCACCCTATTCACTAGATCCCCGATCTTTGCTGGCTATGTGTTTTGGGCAACATTACCAACGCAGGCCAAGACCAGCACGTCGATGGATAATTTTGTTGCTAAAATCTCTGCTCAATTATAGGTTTCATGTATATCCTGCTGGTTTGTCTCCTCCTTTGCCTTCTTTGCCTCTTATTTGTATTCTTTTATCTGTTTTACTGCTGTGGTTGGCTTTCACCCTTGTCTCAGTTTTATTGGCCGTCATCATGATGTGCCATGAGATAATGATATAAATGCAAAAAAAACCGTCTGGCCAAGACAGTGTAAATGTTTATCAAGCCTGTTAGAATGGACTGGGATGGAGAGCCAAGGATCAATTTTTATCATTTTGTAGCAAAACAATGGACCAAGGACTCACATGTTAAATTAGCATGTTGTAACCCAATATATTTTTTTAGTGTTTATTTGAATTCGGATAGCTCAACAGTACAGAAGTACAACCACAAAGAGTACCGAATAGAAGGCCCCGAGAACGGGAAACCAAAAAACAAAACAAAAACAGCAACATCAATTTATTGATTATGCACATTGCTTGAAAGCAAATCACAACAATGATTAAGAGTTAAGCTACCTTTTAGCCATTTGATTTGACATGTTAGATTAACGGTCGTAATATTATGGTCTCAGGTATGTGGTTGAGAAAAATCGCCCTCCAGCGGAGGGTCCGGCGAACCCAAAATAATTATAATTATGTGAAATTTTATATGTTTAATGTGGTGCTGCTTGAGTGATGAACTTTGGAGGTGTGTGTTCAGCTAGCGAATGCTAGTTGCACTACTGATGCCTGTACAACGTATTCCATTTCAAGGTTGGGCAATATTAAAATTAGTTGAGTGCATGAAACTAAATCAGCAGGAAAGCCCAACGGCATTGTATAAGGATTTAGTGAGCAATTCACCTTCCCCTCCCCTCACCTTCCCCTCCCCTCACCTTCCCCATCCTATGTTGTCATTTAACTTAGAACCTTCCAATTTGGAAGTCAGTTGGTGTGCGCATCCGAGGCGTGCTAGAGCTGATAGCCAGTTAGTTGTAGAACGTCAGTACCATCGGTCATTGTCGTGCAAAGTTATCGCAGAAGCGCCTTGTTTAGTAACTGGTGGTGTTAGTGGACAATATAGTGTAACTAAGTTCCTTGGTACTTTTTCTTTTCTATAAAATTAAAAAAAGAATTTGTAACTCGGGTATTGAGCCAATAAGAAATGTAGAAAAGAAAAAAGGACATATGGAAACGAGTTACGAGTAACTCTCCACCACAGTACCAAAATACTATAATATACAGTTGTCAAGTATCCTACTGGTCTCGTCATCGTCCAGTAACAATCGACATTCTTTGTTCCGTTGGGACTGTAGCTTGTGCTCATATTCGTTTCGCTTACCTTCCCCTCTTTGGTCTCTCCATAACCTTCAACCTTCCGAGTTGGAAGGCTGTCGGTTAGCGCTACGGAGATGTGTTGAAGCTAGGTGTCAGGACGTCGAATGTCTCAGTACTCTGTCAGTTTTGTACCTACTTGTTGCACTTTCTGACTGTGTTAGTATCTAGTTACAGTGGTGGAGAGTTACTCCTAACTCGTTTCCATATGTCTTTTTTCTTTTCTACAAAATAATTTGTCAGTGAATTTTCTGTATGTTCATGGCTTTATAAAACCAATCGAAAATGAAGATCTAATTTTCCTCGCAGTATGACTTTGAATTTGTAATTCAGCTTTCTGTACAAGTATACAGTCGGGCAGTAAGTTTGACTATAGGGTGCATATGATGAGAAGTACAGTTAGTTTGTCACTCATGGTAGGATTCTTAGGCTTAGCAAATCGGGCGAGACTGGGCAGGACAACGATAGTCAAGGTTATAAGTCCCCTAACCGCCCTGCACTTTAATCTGATGTAGCAGCTAGCGAAATGTACATGTACATACTGAGCTGGTTGTTGCTGAGGCCCAGGTTGCTCGCATGTGAGAATCTATAAATTTCAGCAGATTATTTTTTATTATAAATACTGGACATGGATATTGAATTAAACTGTACTCAGTGACTTTTTACATTTTACAGGCTACGTTTTATTGTTATTGTTATTATTATTGTAAAGCTTTCCTTTTGATCTTGTCTCTTATTGTTGTGACCTTTCCACAATAATTGTGTTGCATTGTGAAAAAAACCATGTACATACTAGGATGTCAGACCTCAGCAGCTTCGCATGGCTAGCTACTATATCGGACCTTGACAGCCATGTAGAAAGAGGTCCTTGGCTACAGAGAGCAGTGCGTACATGTTCATGTACATTCTGCTTCAACGGTACCTGTATGACACGTGTGTGCGTGCATATGTGTACATGTTTACGTCATTGTGTGTGCGTGCATGTGTGTTTGTGTGACCGTGTGTGTGTGTATGATCTGTGTGTGTATGTGTCTGTGTGCGAGCGCAGGGACCATTAATTTGATAAGTGTGTGCTGAGGGACAACTCACTATTGTAAACTAAACACACATCTACGGGGCAGGACCACTTCAGTCAGTGCTTTCAAGTATCAAACAATTGCTATCATTATCTTATTTGCACATTGTCAATTTCTGCTTTGTTCTGAAACACAGCATTCGATGGGACACATCAACAGGTACAGACAGGGCTGCAAGCTGCAGGGACATATGTCACTCCAGTACAGCCTGATCCCAACATTAGCTGGACACAGCCTATTGCGAGCCAATCGCAGCCTGTTGGTCAGCAGCACAGCCATATTGGACAACCGGTCAGCACTGGTGGCTTCAGAAGGATTAGCAGTAGTATTGAGGGGCTTCAACGATCATCAATAGATGAGCCAGCAATGAGTCTCCCACCACATTCTCATCCAACCATTGGTCTTATGTCATCACCAGCCCAATTTGCGAGTCCCTACGGCCAGCAAATGAATCACCACGTCCATGCCACTGCTACCAGTGGTAATCAGACATTAGCAGCATACCTGCCATATAGTGTCCCAGCAATGCACGGCAGTATGGCCAGCTCTAACAATCCTGTGGAAATGCACGCCGGCTTTCCACAGACCACACTGAACAATCTATCACAAGGCGACGAGTATCAATCGGACAACCCCTCTGCCCCTCCAGTGTTTGGCGGACATCCCAGAAATCTGTGCGAATGGCGTGTGAACAATGGTCTACAATTGTGTGGGTTGGCTTTCTATAGTGTCACCGAACTAGCGCAGCACATAACAAACGTTCATCTCCAGCAACAGGACACTACCGAACATCCCACACAGGAGGGTAGCAATGTCTACATCTGCCACTGGGACCAGTGTACACGCACCAAAGGATTCAAAGCCAAATTTAAGCTTGTTAACCATATACGAGTTCATACAGGTGAAAAACCCTTTGTCTGCGATCATCAAGACTGCTCACGCAAAGCATTCGCAAGATCCGAAAACCTGAAGATACACTACAGAATCCACACAAAGGAAAAGCCGTTTCCCTGCACCTTCCCGGACTGTCAGAAAAGATTTTCAAATTCCTCGGATCGAAAGAAGCACATGGTCGTGCACACGAATGATAAACCCTACCAATGCAGGGCAGCAGGATGTACGAAGAGATATACACAACCGAGCTCGCTTAAAAAGCACTCCAAGCAGCATGATGCTCGAAATGCAGCCAATGGCGGAAATGCTCTTTCCTACAGTACCACGGACACCAGCGCAGAGAACAGTGGCTTGACGTCTGCGGATGGTTCTATTGCTGCGGACGGAGAAAGTGATCATGGCAGTTCGATTTCATCCGATGAGGTACTTGCAGACCGGCACCACCACTATCAACAAGAACAGGAAGAACAGCAGCAGCAGCACCAACATCAACAACACCATTTTGCACTTGTGACTTGCACGGACCAGTGTCAGCCTGCACAGCCGCAACACTTACCACTGGGAACGTCCTCAAGCATGCTGACTGTGAATTCAGCATCTACGTCATCTTTGCCTCAGTTACCTTATCATTTGCACTCTGCCCAGGCAACTGCTAGTAGTGATCTGGTCAACAGTGCACAACCAACACCACCTGGACAGCCGTCTGGTAGCTATGAGGTGTTCAGTGAAGTATACCATGACAATGCCGGAAAGGGTGACCTAGTAGTGGCAAGCCTAGGCAGTAGAGCAACAAGAAATGATCCCTTGTCTACATGTTCCATACAGACATTCCCACAGCCGCCGCCACCACCACAGCCAGAAGCAGCAGCAACAGAAGCAGCAGCTGTGCCAGCAGCTGTGCAAGAACTGACTCAAAACAAACAGCTTGTTTAGCAGCAACATACTCACTTCCAATACCCGGCAGCACGTCAGCAGTTGCAGCAACAACCTCATCATCAACATCTAGAACAGCAGCTCCAGAAGCAGGATCATCATCAGCATCAGCATCAGCAGCACCAGGAATCACGTGACCAATGTCAGCAGTCGCAAATCTATCCAACTCACCACCATCAGCTGCCGACGCCCACACACACACAGCAGCAACAGCTATCGCTGGTGGCTCACACACCGCAGCACCAGTCATCACCTGTGTCTCAGAAGCACAACCATCAGGCACAGGAACCCTTGCCTCAGCATCAGCAACAGCAGCACTCTCTCCCATCGCCGATGCAGCTGCACCAGCAGCAGCTGCCGCTGCAGCAGCATTTTGCACAGCATTCGACAACTGCTCAGCCAACACTATTTCATGCAGGACAATTGCTGCACCCTGTACTGCCCTCGCATGACGCTCACTCTCTGTCAGCACCAAGACACCTCCCAAAAAGGCAATACTAAGCAAACACACCTTACATGGCTTGAAAACACTGTTCTCATGAGCTTAACAACAGCCTTTTCAAAATGGTACTTCAGCCAGCTTCGTGAATGGATGTGTTAAAAACTGTCCACAAGGTCTTTAAGGCTCATCATCACTTTCAACTAAACGATTTTGTTATTATTATCAAGATCTAGCTAGCTCCTTAGTTTTACGGAGTTGACGATTTTTTTATTATATCTTATTCAAAAAAGAGGTATGAAGTGTACAGCTGCAAACTTAATACTCGCTGTGCATAGCTTATATGATATTGAATTATCGTATCAACGCTGTCCAACACTGAATGTGTTAAAGGTTATTTCATTAGAGATGGAGCTGGGATGTTGCTTTTTAAGCTGTGGAAATAGTCAATCAGACGACTGCCACATTTGTAGAAGTTCCTTTTTCAAATGTCTCGTCAATTTCATTTTCCGCATGTTGTCTTCACTAACATTACCCATGATGCTGGCCACATGTATATAGCGTCAGTAGAATTGCAGCTCAACATCCTAATCCGCACTGCATTCAGTCTTGTTTCTACCCACTCACTGTCAGGATCGGGTATTTCCCCTCCAATTAGTAACCATAGTAACCGTTTCTTTTTAGTTCACTTTTTCGGCTGATCTGCTCATCCCGCAGAAATGTGTCAATACTAATGCTGGCCTAACAGGTTCTACAACTGCTGAAGGAAGTCTTGTCTTATGCGCTGAGTCTTCAACACTCATAATTATCGTATCTGTTTTCAAAATAATGAGATGGTGTCTTCCTCTTATTCGAATGATTATTTGTGTTGGAGTAATTGAAGTACACATGTGCAAACACAGCACAGAAAACAGTACTCGATAATGACGTATTCGTCGGCAAAATCGTTAGAAGGTAACTAGAGACGCTTCTTTTGAAGTCATTCTTGGCTAGACTGATAAAGCACGAGACAGAAAGGTAGTGGTACTATGCCTTGCATATTCCAGTACTAGAGCACATCATGTATGCATGTTCCATTTGTAGTTATAATTACAAGATGGTGGAAAAAGCTAGGTGTCTGGAGATTTAGTAGTTTATGACTACAATCATGTTGTCATGCTCCTACCTCCGAAAGGATGTTTAACTATGCTTCAAATTTTCAACCACAAAAAATTTAATTATGCCTATAATTATGCCAGCATAATCCGCCTGTGCCTAACCATGGTCGCCGATCTGGGCGAGACTGGTGTGTACGTCGTGGTGCGAAGTAAGCACAGTACAAGTGTGCTGTGTTGATAAGCGAGTACCGCCAGGGCGACCGGACGTCTCACATTGATAACTGCGGAAATTCCTCAGCTGGTGGCAAAAGCTGCATTGAGCCCTGGGCTTCTTTCAGTGCGACGACGTGATCAGGGTTCCAGTTCCAGTACCAAGTTTCGACGTGTTGCTGGGTTGCTGGTGCTTGTTGTGGGTATGCAAGGTTGCTGAAATTGAATCCCTATTTTCAGAAAAAGCTCAAAAGTTGCTAATATCGCAGCTTAAAATGAGCGACTTCTCGTGCATAATGACACCAATAATAACCAAAAATGGAGCGGAAATAGACAACACTGTGGCACAGCACAACTACCTGCGTTATGGGGAAATGAACAGACTTGGAATAAGTCATTGTCCTTATTGTTAAACCTTCGCACAGCATTCATGACATAGCGGCATGCTCAGGGCTGCCACATACACGTACAAACATGTACATTTGTATGTACACAGTGTCTGCTCTAGGATTGCAGGACAGCCGGGTACACGTGTACCTGGCGCAACCATTTCAACCGGGTCGGAGCCGGGTACACATGTACGCCCAATGATATAAAGGCTAATGGATAAGCCGCATTTATAAAAGAGATATTTTTTTTTATAAAAGAGAGGACAGGAATTAGAAAATTACGAAAGAAGAAGAAGTATCTGACACATGTATGTACAAGCCATGTAGTCATTCCTTTCAAATTTTGAATCAAAGTTCGAAAGTGTAAAGTACCAACCGGGTCACAGGTGACCCGGTACTATATTTTCAACCAGGTCCAAGCGCCGCCCAACCGGGTGGATTACCCGGCTCACCCGGCGCTGGAGCAGACACTGATGTACAGTAAGATCAGGCGTAGAAGTCACTTCGGCAAAGAACACTTTTTTTAGCTGAATATCACAGAACCATCAGACTTACATGACTTAGGCTGGAAAATGGGTAAATTCAGGCTAGATTTGCAGATTTTTGAAAGAACGCACGTACCATTTTCTGCATGTTTTCCAAGTGGTGTAATCGCATTGTATGTGCATGATCGTGGAATAAGAACAAAACGACTAACGCCGTTCAACATTTTGAAAAATTCTAGGCTGTGCCTTGAGCTCATGCGTTCTTTGGCGCCCGATCTTACTGTTCTTCGTGAAGTACACTTGTCATGATGATTTGATGCTTAGCGATTCTTGTTGAAGCGGAGCATCACGGACACACTTCATTGGTCTCTACCAGGGCCCTTCTCTGCACAAAGTTGCGGAAAAGTGGCGAAGTATTTTGTGAAAATGAAGAATGTTGCGAAAGCTGCCAAAGCTGCGATTTCTTCCAAAACTACAAAAAGTTGGGAAGAAAGTGGCGAGCATCTTTGGGAAAGGGCTACATTGCATACCTAAGGGGGGAATTTTCCGAAAAGTTGTAGTAACTGACTGATAACAGAGTTCGATATTGCAGAGTGGATGGGAAAGAGAGGTCTGCTCTGAAACCTCATCCTACCTTATTAGGGTATTGAGCACTATTTGCAGCAAGGACTTCACACACTTTGTCCTACTGAAGAATAATAATTTTTTAAACAATCGTCGAGGGGACAGTGTTCATTGCCATTTTACTATACGGAAGAATATTTTTCTTATTGTCCGCAAACTCCAACGCAGCCACTTACACATTTCTGAAACGTAGTAGTAGTAGTAGTAGTATTGTTTTGTTTTTAGTGGAGAAACCAAAACAGGCAGATGCCTAAGAACAATGGACCCACTGTGTAGGGTGGAGGAGGGGGGAGACATGGCTAGTGGTAAATAGTGGCGTCGAAATAGAGCAGTTTCAGCACAGCTACAGAAACATGGGCGTAAAGCTAAAAGCCGGCAAGAATGTGTTGCAAAGCGCTTGACTTGAAGGCGGCTAGTTTGGTGACGCCTCGGATATCCGCATGGAGGGAATTCCAAAGAACTGCGCCAGCATGTGTCACCAATTTGGTAGAATGTGCAGAAGCAGCTGCAGGGAAGATAAGCAGGCAAATGTTGCCTCCTCGAGTTCTTCGTGACAAAAGAGGTCGAAATAAAGTTTCAAACATGTACAGTACTTCTTGAAGAATTTAGACTACGCCATATAAAGCAGAGCAAGTTAAGTTGAATGGTAGCGCGCAAGGGAGAGACATGTACACGCTCAAGCAGCGTAACAGTGGGGGTCCATGGGGACTTTACATACAGCACACAGTGCGCGCTTGAAGAGCCTTTCCAGAGGGAGCTCCTGGTGAAAAGATAGATATGGGGTATAAGCATTGGATGCATACAGAAACTCAGGCAGCACAAAGCATTTGAAATAGCAGATACCACATGAGAGGGGTAAAGATGCAGCATGGCGGACTAAGACAGCTATTTTTGCAGAAACCCTGATAGCAACATGTTGAACCATTGTCTGCCAGCTCATTGATGTGTCAAAATGTAAGCCTAGATACTTGGCCAATGGTACCACCGGCAGATCTTGACTGTTGCATGTCACGCGTAGGGCAAAGGGTGGTGCTCTCCGTCACTGCTCAACTTCAATAACTCACATATTTACACCACTATGACTGTTACCTTTCTCATCAGTGCCATTAGATGTTTTATTCATTGTATATACTTGACTGACAAACCCAAGGTACGGGACGTTACTATGGTAATGAAGAAGACTCGCGAGCAAAGGCAACGGAGGTGTGAACCACGAATGGGTCTTCTCCAGGAAATCGACCATCGTTCCGGCATCCAGTGTCATTTTTTCGGGCAGTGCTAGTTGTTGTGACTGACGATTTATTCTCCGTTTTGTCACGTAGTAGGTCTATGTTGCATCTTGCTGTGCTAGAAGAAGCTTTGTACATGCGTAGACCTACGCTGGATCCTGAACTTTGTGTTCTGAAGAGTGAAGGAGAACGTGTTGTCTTTACAGCTGTTTGGATGTGTTGGTGGCGAAGGTGTGAAATAAATTCTTTGATCTCTTGACTTGATGCAATTTTGCAAGCGTTTTGTCACCCTTTAGTTTTCACGCTGTTTTGACTCTTCACCTAGATTTCTTTCTTCGTGTTATTTCTACACTTTATTGTAGTGTTGAATCTTTCAATCCTAACTCTTTGAACCCTATATCTTAATAGTTGTAGTGCTCATTGACTAGAACTTTTGTTATTGCTGCTTACAATGCCGCTTCGATAATTTTGTTGATTCCCGAACATTCGTTTTACCCAGGACACACTAGCTGCAAACGTAGCTTCCGCGGAGCAATTCGGACCGGAAGGCGGAACGACACAATGGAACCAGTCGTCGAGTCATAGGCCACCAGTACGCTTCACAACGGTGCGTCACCTATTCTTCTTTACGTTACAGGACACCAGCAGTCACCCTCGGCTCCTGTATTGGCGTGGATCAGAACACTATCTTGTCGTTGCGTTGACTCTCTCCGTATCCCCCGGACCATGACTTGCTGCTGTTCTCTGGACAAGCCAGTCACCTCGATTGTTTTGGCTACCATTGTGGTCGAACTCTTGGAAAAAGTATAGCCAAGTTAGTTCCAGAGACTCGATCGGCTGTTTTCACTGTCCTAGTTGTCACCAACTGCCGCCGGTTCGGAATGTCTTCCTCGCCGAGCACGTCAGAAGCAGAAGGCCACCAAGGGATGATGGGAGCTCAACCACTCTACTACATGTACATACCACAGTATATTCCGACGGTGGATTCTCAAGGTCAAAGACCAACGCATACTGTGCAGGGTAAGTGATGAAAGTTAATGTTTTCCTACTTGTGTGCTCTGTACATAATGTAGCGATGACACAATGTTTTTAAAATGTGCGGTCATATCACAAACATTTAACCAAAGTAATTATGGGTTCAAAGGGTTTTCTTGACACAATCATCAGTGACATATCGTGACTAATGGGAAATTAGAGAACAACAAAAGGATTTAGTTAAACAAAAATAGAGAAAGAGGTCCAGTTTGGATTTTTTCGTAACTCAAAGTTTCATCCTACTGCAATCATCAGACGACTGATACTACAACCTGAGACAAACTATTATGAATATAATCATGCTGGATACTTGGCGCTTAGGTTGACACAATATTTATAATATTTCACTGTCCTATGGTAAAAGCTTATGCAAAGGAGGGGGTGTTAGCCAGCCATGGCAAGAGAAGGAAAAGAAATAAGGAAGAACACAATTATCGGAAGAAAATAACACATCAACGGGGGTGAAATTGATCACTATGTTGACTGTGGTGAATAGTGGCGAGAGAAGCTAGCAAAAGAGGCGAGGGACCTTACAACTTGACATGACATAATATGGTCTTTGAACGTCTAATATCGGATATTGTCTTCATTTCCATGGGAAACTTGAGCCAGTACGATAATGCAGAAATGAGTGGAGATTTGGTAAACATAGTTGACAAAGCTCTGGGAAGTACTATGCCATTGCAAGTGTGCCGTGGGGAAGTAAACCAATTGAGATGTTCATTGACAATGTTAAGTTTAATACGATGGACTAGGACGCATGGCTATCTCTGGGATAGGATAGAGATGGGGCTGCTGGAGGCTAAACTATAAACTAGTAGATCAGTAGAGGGGAATAGATTAAACATTACTCTGCACGATTCCCAAATGAAGGCAAGTATCACACAGACGTTGTGGGTGTTGCGAGGGATAAGTATAATGTTAGCCCTGACATAATATGTCAGTGCTAACATTATACTTATCCCTCGCATATTATGCCAAACCAGTGCTGACAGTGCAGAATTCTACTGTCCCGGAGCGGCAGCTGCGACTGGCTACTAACTTGTTCTACTAGAACATGTATGTCATGCTAGGTGTGAAGTTTGGTTTATTTGATATTTTATTTTTGTTGCGGCATTTTGATACTAGAGAGGTTCTGCTACACGGAACTACGTACCAAACTCCGTGTCAACTGCAGTGAAGTTTGACACGGATTTTTCGTACGTTGCACCGGTTCTGCTGTACGTAGCATGCTCGAACCATGCACGAACACCCCGCCTACTCTGTACGCTTACTTTTCAAACGGAGTCCGGTCCGTGTGAAGCGCGCTTCACACGGAAAACGGTATGACAAAATCCGTATCAAACTAAATTCCGTACCGCTGTGAAGTTTCCATACGTACTTTGGCACGTTTTACCGTGTGGCAGAACCTCACTTCTTTTCTCACTCACACGTCAGTACTGCACACATACTCACACACACACTCTCTCTCTCTCTCACATACACACACACACACACTCACACACACTCATCACAGAATAACAACTGCGGGGGGACAGCCACAGCAACGGGGGGACAGCCACAGCAAGGCTGGTTGCACTCTTGTGTCCAGAACACAGACAGAAAAACGTCCAGCGAAAACAACACCTCATAGAGTGACAGCATTGTGCGAGGTGAATCATACAGAAAAGCACAGCAATCGACAGAGCATCCGCACATTCCACACCTCGCACAACTTATAACCTGTATTGTAGCAGCAATATTGAGAAATCTATCAGAGAGAGAGAGTAACGCAGCGCTCTCACAATCATGATCTGTGTGTGAAAACCGTACAAAGCTCCTCATTGGGAGGGAGGGTGGGAAACCAGCTTGCAAAGCAAGAAAACAAAAGATGAGGGACTGCGGCGTACCAGTACGCCCAAAACTGTTGGACCTCGGTCCCAGACCTGTTCGTTCGAAAAGAACAACATTTCTTGTTTATTTCGTAAAACTCAGCCAACAAGAAATGAAAACTTCTTTTCTCACTCACACGTCAGTACTGCACACATACTCACACACACACTCTCTCTCTCTCTCACATACACACACACACACACTCACACACACTCATCACAGAATAACAACTGCGGGGGGACAGCCACAGCAAGGACACTAAAGCATAGCAGTAGAGTCACACAGCTAGCACTTGAGACACCTGCAGCAGATTGGGCAGGGATTCCTGAATGTAAGCCTTCATAGCATCACTTCTCCATCCTCCCTGTCGCTGAATGAGCCTATCTGGTACTCCTGCTGCAGCAGCCGTGGATGCACCTCCCGATCTCAAACTGTGTAAACCATACTCATCTGGGTTTACGCCGATACGCTTCAGAGCTTCACGCACTAACTCTCTTGCTCTGCTGTAGGATAGCGAGTGCTTGATGGCGGTCCTGCCCTTTACACGAGCTATACGCCCGAACAGCTTGACATGACCTTGGTGCCCTCCTTTTTCAATCAGATGCTCCACTAGCGATACCGGGCACAGGTCACTCTCCCACCGGCTGATGAACACCCAGCTACCTTGCCTCAGTTGGTCGTTCTTGCGAACTTGCAGGAAGACCGCCATATGTGATGACTTGATGGCTACCTCATCCACGAAGATGTTGGCCAAATCATCCCACCTCATCATACCGGCATAACCCAGTACTATGAGGGTTAGGGTCTGCAGGTCTTGCAGTGATGAGCTTGACAGTTCCCGATGGAGGCGCTCCAGAAGTGGTTTTGATAATGGCAATTTTCTATCCTTCGGTCGAGCCAGAGAGCGCTTGGCTGCCTGCATCACATTCTTCACCACTCCGTTAGAGCATGGGTCCGAGTATCCCTGGATATCATGTTTCCATGACAAGGCGCACACGGCTGAGACCAATGGGCTGACAGTTTTGGCATCTTGCATGATGTAGACCAGATATAGGGCTACGTGAAATGGGTCTGCTGGCAGATGAGGCACCTTCTGACGCTCTGCCCATTTGCTCCATCTACAGAAAGCAGAGTCGTACTTCTTCACAGTTCTTGGTGCCCGACTCATATTCATAATGGATGGCAGACATTGTTCCAGCGCCTTCATGTCCTCTGAGAGGTTGTCCTTGGCTGGTTCTGAACAGAGAATAGAATGGTTTCTGTCAATGCTTCCTAGCTGGCTATGTCAGAGCAGTCGACTCGTCAGCTTCCTTCTTCCCCCAGGGGGATGTCGTCGCTATACCTGGCGATCTTCCACCACTCCTGCCATTCACTCGCACCCACAGCTTTCCACTGCCAGGCAGTTGCTTACGTGCTCAGAGCACAATCACCTCCCCACAGTGGGGACATCCTGCAGCAGGACCTCGCAGACACTGCATGCACGCATTCTCGCTCATCACCACATGCTCCACAAACAGACATCTTTCCGTCAGAGAAAAACTCCAGCGGCCGGCGAATTTCAGCATCCCTCTTCTAACAAACACAGTTTGTCACTGTACAAATGCGTAGTGCATACACGTCACAAGGACTCACACTGCCCCCAAAGAAATTGTATGGACAAGTACCCTCCAGGAAGGTATCATGAGACTTTGGCAGGCTGATTGCCTCCTTAACGAAATCTGCCCACTTTGGGCCGCAACGCAACTTTGGCCACCATGGCGCCGATTGCCATTCTGGAACAACCAAAGTACCGTGGCATTTTGACACGATCAACATATCTACCACACGCCCTATCAAGTACATTGGTGGTACCAGCCAAACTCTTTCTCCGCTCCAATTCACAGTGAATGCATCAATACCCGAGCACCCCGGGTTCCACCACCTTGAGCAGAATCTACTCATTTGCTTTGTTCTGCTGCTTGCAAAGCAATCAATGCTGTGAGGGCCCCACATCGAATCAAGCCAATCGAACAATTTGGGATTTAACTGCCAGTCATCCGTATCAGACAGCTTTGAAAGGTAATCGGCCAGCTCATTTTCTTCGCGAGGCACCCATTCTGCCAGCAACTGAATACCATGCACGGCGCACAGCTTGTGAATCTCCAGTGCTTCGCTCTGCAAATGAGATTTTGAACTGCCTACTTGTATTATGTGCACGGCTGCCTGGTTATCGCTTCTGTGAATGCAAACGCCACCTTCAATCTCTTTCGACAGCGAACTCAGAACCAACAAAATAGCTCGCAGCTCACGCCATGTGGAGCTGGCACCAGCCTGCACAATTTCTTTGGTCCATTCCCCTTTAGCTAATTCAGTTCCTTTTGATGTAACTGAGAAACCTCCCCAGCCAGAGTCGCTCGCGTCGGACCACGAGAGCACTGTCACCCTGGGGTCTTTTTTCCAAAAAGGTTGACCGTGGCATTGACTAAACGAGCCAGACCAAAACTCCAGATCTTGAAGCGCCATTTGAGACCAGCTGAGTTTTGCATGCCACGACTCACGGTTCATAATCAGTGCATAAAATGACCTCGTCCTCAACCTGCACACGGGGCCCAATGCCAGCGACATAGATAGCAAATACCCCGTAAGCCTGGCCAATTGTCTGGCAGTTGGATATTCGACCTGTGACAGCTTTTCTACAAACGTCTTCAGCTTTTCCACCCGTCCCTTAGTGACCCGTATGATCCCTTCCCTCATGTCGACTTCCATGCCAAGCATTTCTACCGTCTGTGAGGGCTCCCAGTGGCACTTATTTTCGTTTGGAACAAATCCGGCCTGAACTAGATCTGATTTCAATCTTTTCGCTACTGCCTGTGCACCCTCAACTGTAGAGTGCCCACCCGACCCGTCATCCATGTAAAGCTGGCATCTGATGCCGTCCCTCCGCCAGTGTCTTAGTAAGACACGGGTTACCTTCGTGAAAATGTATGGGGCAGTGGATAAACCGAAGGGGAGAACACGGAAAACGAACCACCTGCGATCACCCCCCTTCCCCACCCAGGAGAAACCTAAGTACTTCCAATACGCCTTCGCAATTTCAATATGATGGTACCCACTCTTCAAATCGAACGTAACCAAATAATCTCCCTGAGAGTACACATTTGCCACGACCTTCATGTCCTCGAGCTTGAACTTAAAGTTTTGCAAATGCTTGTTTACATACCTCAAGTCCACAATGAGTCGTAGCTTCTTGCCGTTGTTCACAACGCCTAACGGACTGGTGACTACAACATCCTCCCTTTTTACTTCTTGAATGCAACCCTGGTTCAGCAGACTTTCCACCGAGTCACAAACAAACTCGGCATTCTCGCATGCACTGCGGTGGTTTGCAAATTCTCTTGCACGCGGGACCTCTATGAAGGGCAGTGCGTATCCATGCAGTACTATGGTTTGAATAAACCTAGATGCCCCCATCATGCGCCAAAATTGCATACATTTAGCTAGGCTACCTACTTGAACATCTTGAACACCAACTTCACGCACATCCCACCCACCATCAGCCTCCATCAAATAAGAATCAACATCTCTTTCTTCATCGGAATGAATTGGTGCAACAACAGCAGGCTTATTTTCTAGCAGCGGGGGCAGAGATGGTCTGGGTGCAGAATCTGACGAAGTGGTCAGCGCTGCCGCAGCGGTGGCACACAGGCCTGGGGGGTCTGGGGGGAACTGCTGGGGCAGGGGTTGCTGTGACGCCCGGCGTGAAGGGGATTGGGGAATTGCCCCAGCTCCTGGACGAGGTGGCTGGGGCACTGCCACGAAAGGGCTGCCTAACGTTAACAGTGGGGGCTCTTTGCTTCGTGCTTTGAATCGCAGCGATTAGCTTTTTTGACTTTTCGGAGGACGACAGGATGTCGACCAGCTCACCCCCCTCTTGAAACCTGCTGGCCGCCTCGTGGCCATGCACATCCGCCACCACCAACCATTCTTGTCTAGCAGACAGCAACGACTCACCTCTTCTGAGCCTCTTAGAGAGACTTCGGCCACCCTTCAGCTTCCGCAGGTCCCGCCTGGTCTTCTTGAGTTGGCGTTGCAGCTGCTCATTCAGGCCGTGCTGCACTTCATAAGACCTTGTCTTCCACTTTCGCGCTGACATCGAGGTGGAGGATCTTCGCGACTTCTTCGATTTTTTGAATTTTTTGGTTTTTCTTTTCCGGCGGGAGTCATCCGACGAGTCAGACGAATCTGATGACGAGGACGATGAAGAAGATGATGACGAAGAAGATGAAGACGACGACGACACAGAAACATTACGGCGTTTACGCTTGGACGAGGACGACTCATTTCCCCGTTCCAGCTGTCCCTCGAGGAGCCTGATTCTCAGGGCGCTCTCTTCCTTTTCCGCCTCAAACTTCTCCCTCATTGCATTGAGCTCCACGGTCAGCTGCGCTGCCGAGGGGGCCTTGGATTTTTTCCTTGGAGGTACCAGCTGCGCTGCCGAGGGGGCCTTGGATTTCCTTGGAGGCATAACGGAAAGGCAGGTAGATCTACGACTGACGAAATCAAGGGAGTCCAGAAAAAGGCAACCAGCTTGCAAAGCAAGAAAACAAAAGATGAGGGACTGCGGCGTACCAGTACGCCCAAAACTGTTGGACCTCGGTCCCAGACCTGTTCGTTCGAAAAGAACAACATTTCTTGTTTATTTCGTAAAACTCAGCCAACAAGAAATGAAAACTACTAGTTCACTTCTTTGTAAGGATATTATTATTCATTCGGAATAGAGATAATGAAAGTGCCAAAAACATTGCGCATGACAAGCAAGGGCCCGGGTTCGAATCCTGGTGGTCTGGCTTTTTACTCCCTTTTCGGGCAGTTCACTTCCCCTGTTTACCTTGAATTTGAACATATTTTTTTAAGTTTATCTCATTCCCATTTTGAACATCAACAAAAAATATTCTTATGATATGAAAGATAACGCTAGTATTCTAGCTGTGAGAGTAGATTGATAGTTATTATTGTGCAGAGCTAGTGATGTGATCGTAAGCGAGAAAGTGTGATGGTGAGAGTGAAAAGCAAATGTGAATACAAGAAAATTGTGAGGGCAGTGACTTTTTCTTTTTGCTTACAAAGATCAGGTTAACGGAGACGAATATGCACAGCTTTAAGCCTTTTAAAGGGTTTTCAATTGCTTGAAAGGACTAGCTCATCGTTCAACAACAAACAATTCATCATCATACTGCTCTCGACAAACAGGATGAAACAACAAATGGGTCTTGAATGTATATATCTTCAGGTTGTTCCCATATATATATTTCCCATTAGTCATGATATGCCACCAGGCGCGTGCCCTGTATGGGTTCCTGGGTGCCCGGAACCCTCTTTTTTTGCTCAAAATCGCTCAAAATGCAGGATTTTGCTTCATTTTTTAATTTTTCCCGGGAAGGCCCCCGCAACCCCCCCCCCCTTAAATGGCACCGGTGCGCGCGCCTGGCCACTGTTGATTGTGACAAGAAAACCTTCTGGACAAATAACTACTTTGGTTGAAATGTTTGTGTTATGACTGCGACCGCGCATTTTTAAACATTAAAATGTTGTTCATCGCTATAATTATTAAGATTGGTATCCCCACGCCACCTATGTACATAGTGGCTTGAGAATATTATGTTTCCAGCATGGGATAAAAAGAATATTATCATGCTAGGCATGGTTACTACCCTGATCTATTTTCTTTGTAAATTGTCTAGACCTGGCTCTCTAGCCTGCATGGGACTACATGTGTGTGTGTGTGTGTGTGTGTGTGTGTGTGTGTGTGTGTGTGTGTGTGTGTGTCCCGTGTAGTGGTATGTGCAGCGATTTCCAATCGAGAGGTTGCGGGTTCGATTCCCGGCGATTATGGCCACGCACATCCTTCTTCTCTTTCTCAGACTCCTCCTGACATTTCTTTCATTTACCCGGGTGGTTACCAACAGCCAGTGCATGCCGGAGTACAGTATGTGGTGTGATGGGTGTGGGGGAAAAAGTGGGGATCCAGTGGCCAAAAAAGCCACCTCATAGCTCTGTGGTGTAGACCAGGCTGAATTGGTGGTAAATTCTTCAACCACACGCAAGCTGTTGAGTGGTCCAACCCCAGCACAAGTTACTGTGGCTTCTGCTGTAACATCGATATCACCGCCTCCAGCAATGGGCGTCAGATGGTGCAAATGATGTGTGTGTGTGTGTGTGTGTCTGTCTGTGTGTGTGCGTCTGTGTGTGTATGTGTCTGTGTCTGTGTGTGTGCATGTGTGTGTGTGTGTTTGTGTGTGTGTGTGTGCACTGGCTCTTTCACAATCGTGCTCGCCATTTTTTTTCGTCAGAAGGCCACCAATTGATAATAGGAGCTCAACCACTGTATCACGTGGCTCAGTATATTCCAACTGTTCAATCTCAAGGTCAAAGACCAACGCTTACTGGACAGGGTAAGTGACGAAAGTCGAATGTATGCTCTCTGCATAATGTCTTGAGAATATTTGTTTCCGGCATGATTAAAGAAGAATGTTATCCCGCTAGACATGGTTACTTACCCGATATATTTTCTTTGTAAATTGTCTAGTTCTGGCTCTCTAGCCTGCATGGGACTGCATGTGTGTATGTGCGTGTCTGTGCCAATGGTCTTCCGCTGCATTGGAAGGACTGTGCGGTGTCCGACCTCAAGTTCCATGATTTATATGGTAGCTGGTATGCAACTGTACGGGAATCTCGCACCGAGTGGTGGGGAGTATACACCTCGACAGAGGCTGATGCATCTTCTACGCACAATATGCTTAAAGCGGAAGTATACTCTAAAATCAAATTTTCACCAGTTGTAGTCTTCTGGGTGCTGAGTCGAATGGTCTTGGTCCGAGGAAGCTGCGACGCTCCCTTCCTTCTTTTTTCCCAATTGAACCCGCGCACTTCCACCGAAAATGGGTGACTGCGCCCTACTAGATGGTGATTTGTATGCAAAATGTCACTAAAAGTGCTATGTCGTTCTTATAAAAGCACGGATGACCGCGATTGGCCCATATGTTGTAGTCTTTTGGACGCTGAGTCGACTGGTTTTGGTCCGAAAAGGCTGCGATGCAGCGCTCCTCCTTTATTTCCAATCGAACATGGTTGAACAAGCGGTCACGTGCTCCTGGGTGCCCAAATCACCTGGTCACCGCGCCCAACTTTCACACCAAGGTTCAACTCGAGTGACAGGACTGCACCCAAAAAAGGTCAAGCAGGCTAGTAAGTTGTACCCTGCAGGCACGGTGACCAGGTGACTGGTGTACGCAGGAGCACGTGACCGCTTGTTCAACCATGACTACAACATATGGGCCAATGGCGGTCATCCGTGCTTTTGTAGTATCCCTGCCCGACCAATACGGAAGCAGTACGGAACTAATACGGAGGTTTGCCTGATGTATAGTTAGTGTATCTCCGTATGTAAGCGTACGGCGTCTGCAGCATAAAAGCGGCTGCGCATTTCTGTTTTGATGAAGATGAGATTTTGATAATAACGAGATATTCAACCTCGGTGTGCACCGGAGAGAAAGTCAGTTATTTTGCCGCTTCTTCTTTCACTAATAATTATATCTCAGGTGTGTACCTGAAAGTAGAATAAAAGTAATTCTTGTTAATTGCACCGCGCCTACCACTCGGCTACCCATTACATTGGTGTCAGCGGTGTAGTTTTAAATAAAACAACGTGATTCGACCCCAGACCCCCATGGCTCAACCCGCTGCAGCTCCCTGCGACGAATCAAGATGAGAATCATGTTTCTTGCCTTCCTGGGCTTGGCCCTGCTTACTAGCCTGCAGCACAGTCAGAGTGCTAGCGTGGATCACCCTTCTCTCCGCACGGCACTCACTGGAGACTCCGATGGCGATTACAAGCAACCCGCTACCTACATGTATACTACCGGTGGTGATGGCGAAGCTGATGAGGACGACGACATGCAGGCTGCTGACCAAGACAAGGAGGGTATTCCCCAAGACCAGCAGCGTTTGATTTTCGCCGGCACGCAGTCGAAAGCAGGAGCCCACTCTTCATGTACTTCGCCTCCGTGGTGGGATGCAGATTTTCGTCAACACTCTTCCTCGCTAGACCATCACTCTGTACGTCGCGCAAAGCGATGCTATCGACAATGTGAAGACCACGATTCAAGACGAGGAGGAAGGTCATTTGTCTGACGCCGAGCTAGCCGCTCTGAGTGACCGGCTCAACCAAGATGAAGATAAAACCTGGCTCGCCCTCCGCCATAGCTCCAGCCGCCGCCGTGGTTACTAACGCTGATTCCAGGTATGGCATTTTCTTTCCTGTCTTCCTTCAGTCTCCCTGTTCTTTTCAGTCTTCCTTTATGCGAGTGTGTGAATCCAGTTTAGTTTGGTAGGCGTCTGATCATGGTGAGCCACGGTTTACCCAGCTAACGTGGGACAATGTGTGTGACAACGCCCCTTATACTTCCTCCGTTAACAAAAACTTCGTGATGGATTTTGATGGATATGAAAACACTTAGAACAGGTCAAGAACAGTTTGTATCGACTGCAAATCACTGGACGAAGGTGATTCAGTCTATGTACAGCGTCTTTACAAGAGAAACTGTTGGCGGAATGAGCAGAGAGTTCAGTTTGCGTCGCTTTCGCTCGATTAATTTTTGACCTGCGCCGCTGTCGTCATCTGCTGCGCGCTAGTCGTCATCTGCTGTACGCGAGTCGTCATCTCTCTCGAGTCGTTGTTCAGCTCGTTTCAGCCTTGCCTCGGCTTCTTTGGTCACACTCCGCTTGATGTCGCCGTCGTTCAAGTAAGTTTGCTTTCAAGCTGCGTGATCCGCCGCGATGGCGATTACTCGTTTCCACCAGGGAGTCGTGAAAATTATTTTACGACTCCCTGGTTTCATCTTCGCTCTCCAGAACTCCGCGAAACAAGGAGTAAAGGCACAGCCAAACTGATTCCATTTTCTCTAATGGATACCAGCACTGAACGGCAGCGGCTAGCAAGTCCAGTCGACTTTCTTTAGCCACGAGACTCGCATCGGACCGCAGACTTCTGAAAGAATGCATGGTCATCAGCATTCGAATCTGGGCTTTGCGCAGGTTGAACAAGAACTTTAGTTCAGAATTATTTTCATTGAGCCGTGTGATCGGAGCAGCTCCTTGTTCACTCGCTCATTGTGTGGGCTCGCTGCTCCGTTTTATCGCTCTCTATCACTCTCCAACGTACTCAGTGCTAAAGTGGTGGAGACGCCAAGCAGCGCAATATCCCCTTGGAGAAGTGGTATTTCAGTTTCGCTCGCCATGACTGTCATCACCTATGTTTCCACAGCGCAACCATCGACTCCGCTCGGCTTGTTGTGAAAGGTCGCTTTCCTTGCATCGTACTTCTGTCATAGCATTCCAGGGAAGGCCAAGAAAGTGATTGCGACTCATTTCACGGCAGTTTGTTCCCAAATCAGCCCCTCAAAATTCCATCACGAAGTTTTTATGAACGGAGGAAGTAGTTATAGTGTATTCAGTTCGGTTTTTGAACTCCGATGTTCCTGGCGGGTTGTGCCAGCGTTGTGCAGCAAGAGTGCTGTGGTTTCAGGTCCTATTTGGAGGACATTTCTTTCCCCTTTTAACCCCGTGAGATCGTGTGAACCTGGTGTGCTTTTACTTCTATTTTATGATTTGTTATCAGTTCATTTCTTCTGTCTACTCTAAACGTTATCATTTCCGATATAATTTGCCATCTTCCGGTTGACGCTGTTGTTCGTAACTCCTCACTAATTTTTTGAAAATCACGAGGGCGTGATTATCTGTAGGAAGGGAGGGTGTAGTATCCCTGCCCGACCAATACGGAAGCAGTACGGAACTAATACGGAGCTTTGCCTGATGTATAGTTAGTGTATCTCCGTATGTAAGCGTACGGCGTCTGCAGCATAAAAGCGGCTGCGCATTTCTGTTTTGATGAAGATGAGATTTTGATAATAACGAGATATTCAACCTCGGTGTGCACCGGAGAGAAAGTCAGTTATTTTGCCGCTTCTTCTTTCACTAATAATTATATCTCAGGTGTGTACCTGAAAGTAGAATAAAAGTAATTCTTGTTAATTGCACCGCGCCTACCACTCGGCTACCCATTACACTTTTATAAGAACGAAGTGGCGCTTTTAGTGACATTTTGCTCAGCTTCCTCGGACCAAGACCATTCGACTCGGCACCCCGAAGACTACAACTGGTGAAAATTTGATTTTAGGGTATACTTCCCCTTTAAGGGGGCAGCCTACCCATAAATATCATATGGCATTCAATTGACCGTAACTTTGGTGTTTCTCAATGGATTTGAATGAAACTTTGACCACACACTCGTGCTACGAGGTCGTACCTTTGATACAACATCCAGTGCTGGGACCTCCACAGCAAGCCATTTCCACAGCGCTGCAAACCAAATCCAGGATACCCTCAGAAACCGGCAAAGACTACCACTCACGTTTCACTACTGCCTAGTACTGAGTCCTACCTGACTTCTTGACACGACTCAAACTTGCCAAAGTCACTAAATCAACGTCAACTACAATAATCAAGCCACATATCTGCAACGTCACGAGGGTGCTGGCAGAAGTCCTGCTGCACGGCGGCGGGCGAAGCTTGGAACAAAATTCTGCACACTTTCGCGTATTTCCATCATACGACAAGTTGCGCACGGTCTGCTCACATTCAATTACAGTGCTGCCAAAAAATGACAGCGTGCAACTAAAAAATCTTTCCTTGCAAGGGCACGTTTTCGGCCATAACTCTTGAACGGCTGGTCAGATCGGGACACAATTTTCAGAAAATTTGCAGCTATTCATGATCTTTCAACTGACGTAGCACTCAATATGAATTTCCAAATTCGATTTTTCAGCGAATTTTTGGGTAGTCTGCCACCTTAAGGGTGCGGCTGCTGCTGTCAACTGCTCTCTGTGCAAGAGGACTTTCTCGCACCCCCAGGATCATACCAGGCACAAGTGCACTGCAGAGTGTGCGAAGCCAGTGAATGAACAGCGCAGAGCATGTCAGTGTGATCGCTGCGGCCGTTGGTTCTTGAGCCTTGCCCGTCACAAGTGTGTGACTCAGTCCCCAGGCACAGGGGAGCCGTGTTGTGGTGCAAACTGTGTCCTGCGGCCGTTGCTTCCATTGAGTCTAGGGCAGGAATAGACACCGCTACTCAGGTTCTCCCTAGATCACAAGTCGGTCCCGTGGTAACAGTCTTAGATGACCTGAATCCTGGCGACTTCCTCCTCGTTGTTTGTGTCCCGGACCTTGGTATGACGACGTTCTCATATTCTCTCTCCGTTGCCCGTCTGGGGCCCACGTGGCCTTTGTGGCAGTGGCTTGACAGGACAGGACAGGTGTGTATGGGTGTGTATGGGTGTGTGTGCCAGCTACTTCCGTTGGTTGGTACACTTAGGCCAGATAGTGCTTGGTCTGTTGCCAACAGGCTCGGCTGCTTGAAGGTGTATTGTTGTACCTGCCACCTTTGTTGGTTTCAGGGTTCATAAACCTATTTTAACCATGAATTACATCTGGCTAGTCAAACTCTTGTGTAGGCAATGGTGCTAGTTTGAGCTTTTATCAGATCCACTCTGATTTAGCCATCCACACTAGTAGCAAGTATTGTAGAGGGCCGCAGTCTCTCGGAGGCAAAAATACAACTGGCTGCTATTTAGAAAAAAACTGGCGGCATGCATGGTCGCGTCGGAATAAACTCGACGATAAGAGATAGGCAGAATGGATGACTTGCATAATATAATACAGGTATGGAGTCGTAAAAATCTTGAATCATGGTCTTCACATTGTCGATAGCATCGCTTTGCGCGACGTAAAGAGTGATGGTCTAGCCAGGAAGAGTGTTGACGAAAATCTGCATCCAACCACGGAGACGAAGTACCAAGTGAATAGTGGACTCCTGCTGAACGTTGTAGTCAATCAGGGTTCGGCCGTCTGCCAACTGCGTGCCGGCGAAAATCAAACGCTGCTGGTCTTGGGGAATACCCTCCTTGTCTTGGTCAGCAGCCTGCATGTCGTCGTCCTCATCAGCTTCGCTATCAACACCGGTAGTATACATGTAGGTAGCGGGTCGCTTGGAATCGCCATCGGAGTCTCCAGTGAGTGCCGTGCGGAGAGAAGGGTGATCCACGCTAGCACCCTGACTGTGCTGCAGGCTAATAAGCAGGGCCAAGCCCAGGAAGGCAAGAAACATGATTCTCATCTTGATTCGTGGCACGGAGCTGCAGCAGGTTGAGCCATGGGGGTCTGAGAAACGTGAAAAGTAACAAAGTTAGTTATAGAATGAAGCAAAATGAATTTACCGCTGCCACCAATTTGTAGCGGGCCGCAGTCTCTCGGAGGCAAAAATACAAGGGTCTCAGTGAACACACTGTAACTGGCAATTGAAATGTACTGGAAACGAAATTAACTGATTATGGAATTAACTGACTGGCAACTAAATTAACTAACTGGCTATAAAAGAATCGTGAGCAGCAGCTTTGATACAAAGGCAGACTCCGTACGCTAATGTACGGGGATACAGTACGGGATATGCTATACTCTAAACACTAAACGCTATACGCTTTGAAGTTACCAGCGTGCCAACGCTACAGTATTACTTTCACTGGGGCAGGGATAACTGCAGTTGGATCCCGGGACGGATACCCTAATGCCGTCAATTCTTTCCTTGTCCTCACCCACTAAGGCCCCGGTCACACCGAAACAAGCCACTTTGGGCTTGTTATCGCTGGCGCTCAGCTGGCTTGCGTGATCCCTGTGACGCGGTCACACCAGACCTTGAGTGCAAAGCTTGAATGGCTTGTTTTTCTTACCCGCCAAATTTTGAATATCTCGAAACACACCAATGTTTGCAAGAAACTGGAGAGCAGAACGTTCGCGATCTAAAACTGTACTTGTTCTAGTGTTCAGTTTTGATGAAGAAGCAAAGGAAGCCCGGATTCTGAATTGCGAAGTCGTGCTCTTTTTATTTGTTCGGTGTGCATGGACGCGATGGTTCGGGTGGTGTTTCCTGATGTCGAGCTTTCTGCCCCGCCGGTTGCCATTATTGAACTCAGTTGCAATCCACTCTCTTCTTCGTACCCGGCTTTCTTCATGAATTCGGTCGTGAGTGTGGTGCCTTGTCTTGGCCTCAAACCACAGCTCCAACAATCTACGCAGCAGTCTAGAGGCACAGCGGCAGAAATCCATGGTCGTCGGACAAAATCCAAATCAAACTGAATACAGTGTAGTTGGGGTAGACAGACTCACGGTCAAAACCAAAGGCACAGGGATAGCACGGTTCCACGGACACAAGAAAGAACATCAATATCAGTTCATCATGTCAACTAGTTACATGGTGTGCTCCGGAGCTCCAAGCGCGCACTCAAATTATTTTTTGAATTTCGGCTTTCAGCCGCTTGTACAAGCTGTGGCTGAAACAAGCCGGAAAAAACCGGCTGAGAGTCAGCCACGGCTGAAAGTCGCTTGTAGGACATTTTTCAGCCACTTCCATGGTAATAGTGACGTAAACAAGCGCTTGTTTCGGCTGAACGGCTGAATCGAGCTCGGTGTGACCGCGGCCTAACTGAGGTGTGGTGAGCCCATAAGTGGGACCATTTCCAAGTCCACCCAGATTATGGGGATTTCAGGGGGTTTTGGCCGTTTGGCGGTTCAGTAGCCAATTGAGTCATCTTTCCAAGATTCCTTTTGAGTCTCTCTCCTTTCTCCCAAGGGGAAACCCACTTGACCAGTTATAGCAGTGACGAAGTACAATTATGCGTGTGAATCTGTGTGTGTCTATGTGGCTGTTTTGATATTGTATATTCTGTTGTCTTCTCCCCTTCTGACAAGTAGGTTGTGTACTTGTTAAAAAAGAAAAGGAAAAAAAGTGTTTGGTGTGTGTGTGTTTACAAGTTGTACAATTATGTGTGTGCGTCTGTGTGTACGCGTGTGTGTACGTGTGTGTGTACGTGTGTGTGTATGTGTATGTGTGTGTGTGTGTGTGCGTATGTGTGTGTACTAGCCCATTCCTAAACACGCTCGCCACTTTTTCTCAATTTTTGGTTGTTTTGGAAGAAATAGTATCTTCCGCAAGTTCACTCATTTTTGCAACCTACTTCGTGTCCTTTCCGCAACCTTGGCCCCATGGCCTAATGGCCGCTAAAACTCCAAAATTCAAGTCGCATATCATGACTCGCACATGTTGGACAAATACATATTCACTGATATGCTGAGGGACAATTCACTATTGTAAAACTAAGCACACATCTATGGGACGGGACCACTTCAGTCAGTGTTTTCAAGTATCCAACAATTGCTATCTTTAATATCTTATTTGCACATTGTCAATTTCTGCTTTGTTCTGAAACACAGCATTCGATGGGACACATCAACAGGTGCAGACAGAGCTGCAAGCTGCAGGGACATATGTCGGTCCAGTACAGCCTGATTCCAACATTAGCTTGACACAGCCTATTGCAAACCAACCGCAGCCTGTTGGTCAGCAGCACAGCCATATTGGACAACCGGTCAGCACTGGTGGCTTAAGAGGGATTAGCAGTAGTATTGAGGGACTTCAAAGATCATCAATATTGGAGTCAGCAATGAGTCTCCCACCACATCCTCAACCAACCATTGGTCTTATGTCATCACCAGCCCAATTTGCGAGTCCCTACGGCCAGCAAATGAATCACCACGTCCATGCCACTGCTACCAGTGGTAATCAGACATTAGCAGCATACCTGCCATATAGTATCCCAGCAATGCACGGCAGTATGGCCAGCTCTAACAATCCTGTGGAAATGCACACCAGCTTTCCACAGACCACACTGAACCACCTAGCAGAAGGCATGGAGTATCAATCCGACAAACCCACTGCCCCTCCATCAATACCAGAGTCACCAGTGGGTATCCCACCACATCCGCAGCCAACCATTAGTACTATGACATCACGGAACAGTGTCCCAGAACTGCTTGACACGATGGCTAGCTCTAACCATCCTGCGGAAATGCATGCCGGCCGTCCAAAGACCCCAGTGAACCATCTGGAACAAGGCGGCGAGTATCAATCGGACAACCCCTCTGCCTCTCCAGTGTTTGGCGGACATCCCAGAAGTCTGTGCAAATGGCGTGTGAACAACGGTCCACAATTGTGTGGTTTGGATTTCTATAGTAACACCGAACTAGCGCAGCACATAAGCAACGTTCATCTCCAGCAACAGGACAATAGTGAACATCCCACACAGGAGGATGGCAACGTCCACATCTGCCACTGGGACCAGTGTACACGCACCAAAGGATTCAAAGCCAAATATAGGCTTGCCAACCATATACGAGTTCATACAGGTGAAAAACCCTTTGTCTGCAATCATCATGACTGCACACGCAAAGCATTCGCAAAATCCGCAAACCTGAAGATGCACTACAGAGTCCACACAAAGGAAAAGCCGTTTCCCTGCACCTTCCCGGACTGTAAGAAAAGATTTTCAAATTCTTCGGATCGAAAGAAGCACATGGTCGTGCACACGAATGATAAACCCTACCAATGCAGGGCAGCAGGATGTACGAAGAGATATACACACCCGAGCTCGCTTAGAAAGCACTCCAAGAAGCATGATGCTCGAAATGCAGCCAATGGCGGTAGTGCTCGTTCCGACAGTACCACGAACACCAGCGCAGAGAACAGTGGCTTGCCGTCTGCGGATGGTGCTATTGCTGGGGACGGAGAAAGTGATCATGGCAGTTCGATTTCATCCGATGAGGTACTTGCAGTTCAGCACCATCACCGACATTAACAGGAAGAACAGCAGCAGCAGCAGCAGCACCAACATCAAAAACACGGTTTTTCACTTGTGACTTGCATGGACCAGTGTCAGCCTGCACAGCCGCAACACTTACCACTGGGAACGTCCTCAAGCATGCGGACTGTGAATTCAACATCCACGTCATCTCTGCCTCAGTTACCTTATCATTTGCCCTCTGCCCAGGCAACTGCTAGTAGTGATCTGGTCAACAGTGCACTGCCAACACCACCTGGACAGCCGTCTGCTAGCTATGCCGTGTTCAGTGAAGTATGCCATGACAATGCCGGAAAGGGTGACCTAGTAGTGGCAAGCCTAGGCAGTAGAGCAACAAGAAAATTAATGATCTCTTGTCTACATGTTCCATACAGACATCCCCACAGCCGCCGCCACCACCACAGCCAGAAGCAGCAGCTGTGCCAGCAGCTGTGCCAGAACTAACTCAAAACAGACAGCTTGTTCAGCAGCAACATACTCACTTCCAATACCCGGCAGCGCGTCAGCAGTTGCAGCAACAGCCTCATCATCAACATCCAGATCAGCAGCTCCAGAAGCAGGATCATCATCAGCATCATCAGCATCATCAGCATCAGCATCAGCATCAGCAGCAGTAGGAATCACATGACCCATGTCAGCAGTCGCAAATCTATCCAACTCACCACCATCAGCTGCCGACGCCCACACACACACAGCAGCAACAGCTATCGCTGGTGGCTCACACACCGCAGCACCAGTCATCACCTGTGTCTCAGACGCACAACCATCAGGCACAGCAGCAGTCTACATCACAACAGGAACGAGTACAGGAACCCTTGCCTCAGCATCAGCAACAGCAGCACTCTCTCCCATCGCCGATGCCGCTGCAGCAGCATTTTGCACAGCATTCGACAACTGCTCAGCCAACACTATTAATTTCATGCAGGACAATTGCTGCACCCTGTACTACCCTCCCATGACGCTCACTCTCTTTCAGCACCAAGACACCTCCCAAAAAGGCAATAATAAGCAAACACACCTTAGACGGCTTGAAAACACTGTTCTCATGAGCTGAGCAACAGCCTTTTAAAAATGGCACTGCAGCCAGCTTCGTGAATGGATGTGTTAAAAACTGTCCATAAGGTCTTTAAGGCTCATCATCACTTTCAACCAAACGATTTTGTTATTATTATCAAGATCTAGCTAGCTCCTTAGTTTTACGGAGTTGACGATTTTTTTTATTATATCTTATTCAAAAAAAGAGGTATGAAGTGTACAGCTGCAAACTTAATACTCGCTGTGCATAGCTTTTATGATATTGAATTATCGTATCAACGCTGTCCAACACCGAATGATTTTTAAGGTTATTTCATTAGAGATGGAGCTGGGATGTTGCTTTTTAAGCTGTGGAAATAGTCAATCAGACGACTGACACATTTGTAGAAGTTCCTTTTTCAAATGTCTCGTCAATTTCATTTTCCGCATGTTGTCTTCGCTAACATTACCCATGATGCTGGCCACATGTATTATAGCGTCAGTAGAATTGCAGCTCAACATCCTAATCCGCACTGCCTTCAGTCTTGTTTCTACCCACTCACTGTCAGGATCGGGTATTTCCCCTCCAATTAGTAACCGTTTCTTTTTAGTTCACTTTTTCGGCTGATCTGCTCATCCCGCAGAAATGTGTCAATACTAATGCTGGCCTAACAGATTCTACAACTGCTGAAGGAAGTCTTGTCTTATGCGCTGAGTCTTCAACACTCATAATTATCGTATCTGTTTTCAAAATAATGAGATGGTGTCTTCCTCTTATTCGAATGGTAATTTGTGTTGGAGTACTTGAAGTACACATGTGCAAACACAGCACAGAAAACAATACTCGATAATGACGTATTCGCCGGCAAAATCGTTAGAAGGTAACTAGAGACGCTTCTTTTGAAGTCATTCTTGGCTAGACTGATAAAGCACGAGACAGAAAGGTAGTGGTACTATGCCTTGCATATTCCAGTACTAGAGTACATCATGTATGCATGTTCCATTTGTAGTTATAATTACAAGATGGTGGAAAAAGCTAGGTGTCTGGAGATTTAGTAGTTTACAACTACAATCATGTTGTCATGCTCCTACCTCCGAAAGGATGTTTAACTATGCTTCAAAATTTCAACCACAAAAAATTTAATTATGCCAATAATTATGCCAGCATAATCCGCCTGTGCCTATCCATGGTCGCCGATCTGGGCGAGACTGGTGTGTACGTCGTGGTGCGAAGTAAGCACAGTACAAGTGTGCTGTGTTGATAAGCGAGTACCGCCAGGGCGACCGGACGTCTCACATTGATAACTGCGGAAATTCCTCAGCTGGTGGCAAAAGCTGCATTGAGCACTGGGCTTCTTTCAGTGCGACGACGTGATCAGGGTTCCAGTTCCAGGGCCAAGTTTCGACGTGTTGCTGGGTTGCTGGTGCTTGTGGTGGGTATGCAAGGTTACTGAAATTGCATCCCTATTTTCAGAAAAAGCTCAAAAGTTGCTAATATCGCAGCTTAAAATGAGCGACTTCTCGTGCATAATGACACCAATAATAACCAAAAATGGAGCGGAAATAGACAACACTGTGGCACAGCACAACTACCTGCGTTATTGGTGTACTAGCTGTGCTAGTACTTGTTAGCAACAATCCGAACTAGCGCACACACTGCACTGCATTGCTTTGTACTGCATTCAAGACTGACGTCATGCGCTGTGTTTTGCTGCGTAATCACAAATGGCACCAGCCCATTTTGCGGAAAAGAAAACAAATCTTGCTTGCCCTGTTGTGCTCTTCCAGACAACGGATCGCGCTTCAGCAGTGTTTCTTTCCCCACCATCCCTCCCTATCCAACTTATTCACACCATCATAATTATCGTACCCACTAATCGGGTCCACTCTCACAACTGGTGTTATCTAGCTATTTGCTGCGGCTCTGCCTTGCGCTATATATTACATCCATTTAGCATTGCAGCTCTACGTTGAGCTAACAGCAGCTCTACTTTGAGCTAACAGCAGCTCTACTTTGAGCTAACCGCAGCTCTACTTTGAGCTAACAGCAGCTCTACTTTGAGCTAACAGCAGCTCTACTTTGAGCTAACCGCAGCTCTACTTTGAGCTAACCGCAGCTCTACTTTCAGCTAACAGCAGCTCTACTTTCAGCTAACAGCAGCTCTACTTTGAGATAACAGCAGCTCTACCTTGAGCTAACAGCAGCTCTACTTTGAGCTAACAGCAGCTCTACTTTGAGCTAATCGCAGCTCTACTTTGAGCTAATCGCAGCTCTACTTTGAGCTAACAGCAGCTCTACTTTGAGCTAACCGCAGCTCTACTTTGAGCTAACCGCAGCTCTACTTTGAGCTAACAGCAGCTCTACTTTGAGCTAACAGCAGCTCTGCTCTGAGCTAACAGCAGGTCTGCTCTGAGCTAACACCAGCTCTACTTTGAGCTTCAAACCAGTTGTTTCGAAACCAGCACTCCTCAATCCAAGGATGCCTCTTTGTTGACTTGTTTGTGTGAGGGATGGGGCTAAAGGGAAATGAAAAGACTTGGAATAAGTCATTGTACTTATTGTTAAACCTTCGCACAATGGAATAAGAACAAAACGACTAACGCCGTTCAATATTTTAGAAAAATTCTAGGCTGTGCCTTGAGCTCATGCGTTCTTCGGCGCCCGATCTTACTGTTCTTCGTGAAGTACAAGTGTGCTGTGTTGATAAGCGAGTAACGCCAGTGCGACCGGACGTCTCACATTGATAACTGCGGAAATTCCTCAGCTGGTGGCAAAAGCTGCATTGAGCCCTGGGCTTCTTTCAGTGCGACGACGTGATCAGGGTTCCAGTTCCAGCGCCAAGTTTTTAGGTGTTGCTAGGGTGTTGGTGCTTGTGGTGGGCATGCAAGTTTGCTGAAATTGCATCCATTTGTTCCAGAAAAAGCTCAAAATTTGCTAATATCGCAACCCAAAATGAGCGAGTTCTGGTGCATGATGACACCAATAATAACCAAAAATGGAGCGGAAACAGACAACACTGTGGGACAGCACAACTGCGTGAGTTATAGGGAAATGAACAGACTTGGAATAAGTCATTGTCCTTATTGTTAAACCTTCGCACAGCATTCATGACATAGCGGCATGCTCAGGGCTGCCACATACACGTACAAGCCATGTAGTCAGTCCTTTCAAACTTTGAATCAAAGTTCGAAAGTGTAAAGTACCAACCGGGTCACAGGTGACCCGGTACTATATTTTCAACCAGGTCCAAGCGCCGCCCAACCGGGTGGATTACCCGGCTCACCCGGCGCTGGAGCAGACACTGATGTACAGTAAGATCAGGCGTAGAAGTCACTTCGGCAAAGAACACTTTTTTTAACTGAATACCACAGAACCATCAGACTTACATGACTTAGGCTGGAAAATGGGTAAATTCAGGCTAGATTTGCAGATTTTTGAAAGAATGCACGTACCATTTTCTGCATGTTTTCCAAGTGGTGTAATCGCATTGTATGTGCATGATCGTGGAATAAGAACAAAACGACTAACGCCGTTCAACATTTTGAAAAATTCTAGGCTGTGCCTTGAGCTCATGCGTTCTTTGGCGCCCGATCTTACTGTTCTTCGTGAAGTACACTTGTCATGATGATTTGATGCTTAGCGATTCTTGTTGAAGCGGAGCATCACGGACACACTTCATTGGTCTCTACCAGGGCCCTTCTCTGCACAAAGTTGCGGAAAAGTGGCGAAGTATTTTGTGAAAATGAAGAATGTTGCGAAAGCTGCCAAAGCTGCGATTTCTTCCAAAACTACAAAAAGTTGGGAAGAAAGTGGCGAGCATCTTTGGGAAAGGGCTACATTGCATACCTAAGGGGGGAATTTTCCGAAAAGTTGTAGTAACTGACTGATAACAGAGTTCGATATTGCAGAGTGGATGGGAAAGAGAGGTCTGCTCTGAAACCTCATCCTACCTTATTAGGGTATTGAGCACTATTTCCAGCAAGGACTTCACACACTTTGTCCTACTGAAGAATAATAATTTTTTAAACAATCGTCGAGGGGACAGTGTTCATTGCCATTTTACTATACGGAAGAATATTTTTCTTATTGTCCGCAAACTCCAACGCAGCCACTTACACATTTCTGAAACGTAGTAGTAGTAGTAGTAGTAGTAGTAGTATTGTTTTGTTTTTAGTGGAGAAACCAAAACAGGCAGATGCCTAAGAACAATGGACCCACTGTGTAGGGTGGAGGAGGGGGGAGACATGGCTAGTGGTAAATAGTGGCGTCGAAATAGAGCAGTTTCAGCACAGCTACAGAAACATGGGCGTAAAGCTAAAAGCAGGCAAGAATGTGTTGCAAAGCGCTTGACTTGAAGGCGGCTAGTTTGGTGACGCCTCGGATATCCGCATGGAGGGAATTCCAAAGAACTGCGCCAGCATGTGTCACCAATTTGGTAGAATGTGCAGAAGCAGCTGCAGGGAAGATAAGCAGGCAAATGTTGCCTCCTCGAGTTCTTCGTGACAAAAGAGGTTGAAATAAAGTTTCAAACATGTACAGTACTTCTTGAAGAATTTAGACTACGCCATATAAAGCAGAGCAAGTTAAGTTGAATGGTAGCGCGCAAGGGAGAGACATGTACACGCTCAAGCAGCGTAACAGTGGGGGGTCCATGGGGACTTTACATACAGCACGCAGTGAGCGCTTGAAAAGCCTTTCCAGAGGGAGCTCCTGGTGAAAAGATAGATATGGGGCATAAGCATTGGATGCATACAGAAACTCAGGTAGCACAAAGCATTTGTAATAGCAGATACGACATGAGAGGGGTAAAGATGCAGCATGGCGGACTAAGACAGCTATTTTAGCAGAAACCCTGATAGCAACATTTTGAACCATTGTCTGCCAGGCTAGTGCCAGCTCATTGACGTGTCAAAATGTAAGCCCAGATACTTGGCCGATGGTACCACCGGCAGATCTTGACTATTGCATGTCACGCGTAGTGCAAAGGGTGGTGCCCTACGTCACTGCTCAACTTCAATAACTCACATATTCACACCACTATGACTGTTACCTTTCTCATCACTGTCATTAGATGTTTTATTCATACTATATACTTGACTGACAAACCCAAGGTACGGGTCGTAACTATGGTAATGAAGAAGACTCGCGAGCAAAGGCAACGGAGGTGTGAACCACGAATGGGTCTTCTCCAGGAAATCGACCATCGTTCCGGCATCCAGTGTCATTGTTTCGGGCAGTGCTAGTTGTTGTGACTGACGATTTATTCTCCGCGTTGTCACGTAGTAGGTCTATGTTGCATCTTGCTGTGCTAGAAGAAGCTTTGTACATGCGTAGACCTACGCTGGATCCTGAACTTTGTGTTCTGAAGAGTGAAGGAGAACGTTGTCTTTACAGCCGTTTGGATGTGTTGGTGGCGAAGGTGTGAAATAAATTCTTTGATCTCTTGATTTGATGCAATTTTGCAAACGTTTTGTCACCCTTTAGTTTTCACGCTGTTTTGACTCTTCACCTAGACTTCTTTATTCGTGTTATTTCTACACTTTATTGTAGTGTTGAATCTTTCAATCCTAACTCTTTGAACCCTATATCTTAATAGTTGTAGTGCTCATTGACTAGAACTTTTGTTATTGCTGCTTACAATGCCGCTTCGATAATTCTGTTGATTCCCGAACATTCGTTTTACCCAGGACACACTAGCTGCAAACGTAGCTTCCGCGGAGCAATTCGGACCGGAAGGCGGAACGACACCATGGAACCTGTCGTCTAGTCATAGGCCACGAGTACGCTTCACAACGGTGCGTCACCTATTCTTCTTTCCGTTGCAGGACACCAGCAGTCACCCTCGGCTCCTGTATTGGCGTGGATCAGAACACTATCTTGTCGTTGCGTTGACTCTCTCCGTATCCCCCGGACCATAACTTGCTGCTGTTCTCTGGACAAGCCAGTCACCTCGATTGTTTTGGCTACCATTGTGGTCGAACTCTTGGAAAAAGTATAGCCAAGTTAGTTCCAGAGACTCGATCGGCTGTTTTCACTGTCCTAGTTGTCACCAACTGCCGCCGGTTCGGAATGTCTTCCTCGCCGAGCACGTCAGAAGCAGAAGGCCACCAAGGGATGATGGGAGCTCAACCACTCTACTACATGTACATACCACCGTATATTCCGACGGTGGATTCTCAAGGTCAAAGACCAACGCATACTGTGCAGGGTAAGTGATGAAAGTCAAATGTTTTCCTACTTGTGTGCTCTGTACATAATGTACTTGTGTGCTCTGTACATAATGTACTTGTGTGCTCTGTACATATGTACTTATGTGCTCTGTACATAATGTACTTGTGTGCTCTGTACATAATGTACTTGTGTGCTCTGTACATAATGTACTTGTGTGCTCTGTACATAATGTACTTGTGTGCTCTGTACATAATGTACTTGTGTGCTCTGTACATAATGTACTTGTGTGCTCTGTACATAATGTACTTGTGTGCTCTGTACATAATGTACTTGTGTGCTCTGTACATAATGTACTTGTGTGCTCTGTACATAATGTACTTGTGTGCTCTGTACATAATGTACTTGTGTGCTCTGTACATAATGTACTTGTGTGCTCTGTACATAATGTACTTGTGTGCTCTGTACATAATGTAGCGATGAACAATGTTTTTAAAATGTGCGGTCATATCACAAACATTTAACCAAAGTAATTATGGGTTCAAAGGGTTTTCTTGTCACAATCATCAGTGACATATCGTGACTAATGGGAAATTACAGAACAACAAAAGGATTTAGTTAAACGAAAAAAAAGGGAAAGAGGTCCAGTTTGGATTTGTCGTAACTCAAAGTTTCATCCTACTGCAGTCATCAGACGACTGATACTAAAACCTGAGACTAACTATTATGAATATGTTCATGCTGGACACTAGGCGCTTAGGTTGACACAATATTTATAATATCCTATGTGTCCTATGGTAAAAGCTTATGCAAAGGAGGGGGTGTTAGCCAGCCATGGCAAGAGAAGGAAAAGAAATAAGAAAGAACACAATTATCGGAAGAAAATAACACATCAACGGGGGTGAAATTGATCACTATGTTGACTGTGGTGAAAAATGGCGAGAGAAGCTAGCAAAAGAGGCGAGGGACCTTACAACTTGACATGACATATAATATGGTCTTTGAACGTCTAATATCGGATATTGTCTTCATTTCCATGGGAAACTTGAGCCAGTACCAATTTTGCAGAAATGATTGGAGATTTGGTAAACGTAGTTGACAAAGCTCTGGGAAGTACTATACCATTGCAGGTGTGCCGTGGGGAAGTAAACCAATTGAGATGTTCATTGACAATGTTAAGTTTAATACGATGGACTTGGACGCATGACTATCTCTGGGATAGGATAGAGATGGGGCTGCTGGAGGCTAAACTATAAACTAGTAGATCAGTAGAGGGGAATAGATTAAACATTACTCTGCACGATTCCCAAATGAAGGCAAGTATTACACAGACGTTGTGGGTGTTGCGAGGGATAAGTATAATGTTAGCACTGACATATGCCAAACCAGTCCTGATAGTGCAGAATTCTACTGTCCCGGAGCGGCAGCTGCGACTGGCTACTAACTTGTTCTACTAGTATGTCAGTATGTCATGCTAGCTGTGAAGTTTGTTTTCTGTCATATTTTTTTGTTGCGGCATTTTGATACTAGTTCACTTCTTTGTAAGGATATTATTATTCATTCGGAATAGAGTATTAGAGATAATGAAAGTGCCAAAAACATTGCTCATGACAAGCGAGGGCCCGGGTTCGAGTCCTGGTGGGTCTGGCTTAGGCCTCGACCAAATATGCTAAAAAAAAGAGCATATTATGCTCATCGCATATCAGGGAAAACGTCCATAATATGCCAAAGGCTTAGCAAGATATGCAAAAAGATATGCCAAAATGTGCCAAAATATGCTCGACATAAGCAGAACGTGTAGATCATTTCAGTAAAATTACAACCTTGGAATATTCACTGGCTTCACGGTTATCATGCTTATGGTACAAATCAAAACACAATCATGCGGAATAGTATGGCTGGGGTGTGTCCCCAGCAACCGTAGCGATAGTGTTTATCCATGGGGAAATGTAGCAAACGCCTCAACCATTCCAAATTCATCCAAAAAGGCATTTCTGAACGCATCTTGTCCATAATATGAATATTTTGTCCTCGTTTTCTTCAGAATGGTTGATAAATATGGTGGTAAAGACACACCTGGCAATATGGCGGTAAACACACGCCTGCCCACACACACTCTCTAGGCTGCAAAGTTCTGGCACAGAGCTCTCCTTCTCACCACCACCACCAACAGTTCGCGCCTGGCGCCTGGTCGATGCATGGCTGGCGGTATCCGGCATAGCAGGCTGGTACATCAAGTAGCGCATGGCACATAGATGATGACACAGCAACGACATGGCTCGATTGCGACGTACGTTTCGTCCCAGCTGGACTCATCAGGCAATCTTCTTCATGGATGTCTTCATACGGAGCTTGACTCGGGAGAATGAAGTTGAAGACACCACTGCAGCTGTACTTATGGTTCATAAATATGGTGGTAAAGACACACCTGGCAGTATGGCGGTAAACACAGTAAACACATATTTATCAACCATAAGTACAGCTGCAGTGGTGTAGTCAACTTCATCGCATATCATGACTCACACATGTAGGACAAATACAAACTCACTGATATGCTGAGGGACAATTCACTATTGTAAAACTAAGCACACATCTATGGGACGGGACCACTTCAGTCAGTGTTTTCAAGTATCTAACAATTGCTATCATTAATATCTTTTTTGCCCATTGTCAATTTCTGCCTTGCTCTGTAACACAGCATTCGATGGGACACATCAACAGGTACAGACAGTGCTGCAAGCTGCAGGGACTAGTGTCACTCCAGTACAGCCTGATCCCAACAATAGCTTGACCCATCCTTTTTCAAACCAACCGCAGCTTGTTGGTCCGCAGCACAGCCATATTGGACAACCTTTCAACAGTGGCGACTTCAGAGGAGTTAGCAGTAGTATTGTGGGACTTCAACGATCATCATTAGTGGAGTCAGCAATGAGTCTCCCACAACATCCTCAACCAACCATTGGTCTTATGTCATCACCAGCCCAGTTTGCTAGTCCCTACGGCCAGCAAATGAATCACCACGTCCATGCCACTGCTACCAGTGGTAATCAGACATTAGTAGCATACCTGCCATATAGTATCCCAGCAATGCACGACAATATGGCCAGCTCTAACAATCCTGCGGAAATGCACGCCGGCTTTCCACCGACCCCACTGAACAATCTATCACAAGGCGTCAAGTACCAATTGGATAACCCCTCCACCCCTCCAATGTTTGGCGGACATCCCAGAAGTCTGTGCGAATGGCGTGTGAACAACGGTCTACAATTGTGTGGGTTGGCGTTCTTTAGTGTCACCGAACTAGCGCAGCACATAAGAAACGTTCATCTCCAGCAACAGGACAGTACCGAACATCCCACACAGGAGAATGGCAATGTCCACATCTGCCACTGGGACCAGTGTACATTCCCCAAAGGATTCAAAACAATATATAAGCTTGTGAGGCATATACGAGTTCATACAGGTGAAAAACCCTTTGTCTGCAATCATCAAGACTGCACACGCAAAGCATTCACAAGTTCCGCAAACCTGAAGATACACTACAGAGTCCACACAAAGGAAAAGCCGTTTCCCTGCACCTTCCCGGACTGTAAGAAAAGATTTTCAAATTCTTCGGATCGAAATAAGCACATGGTCGTGCACACGAATGATAAACCCTACCGATGCAGGGCAGCAGGATGTACGAGGAGCTATACACACCCAAGCTCGCTTAGAAAGCACTCCAAACAGCATCATGCTCGAAATGCAGCCAATGGCAATCGTGCTCTTTCCTACAGTACCACGGACACCAGCGCAGGGAACAGTGACTTGACGTCTGCGGATGGTTCTATTGCTGCGGACGGAGAAAGTTATCACGGCAGTTCGATTTCATCCGATGAGGTACTTGCAGACCAGCACCACCACCATCAACAAGAACAGGAAGAACAGCAGCAGTAGCAGCAGCAGCAACACCAACATCAACAACAAGGTTTTGCACTTGTGGCTTGCATGGACCAGTGTCAGCCTGCACAGCCGCAACACTTACCACTGGGAACGTCCTCAAGCATGCTGACTGTGAATTCAGCATCCACGTCATCTCTGCCTCAGTTACCTTATCATTTGCCCTCTGCCCAGGCTACTGCTGGTAGTGATTTGGTCAACAGTGCACTGCCAACACCACCTGGACAGCCGTCTGATAGCTATGCCGTGTTCAGTGAAGTATGTCAGGACAATGGCGGAAAGGGTGACCTAGTAGTGGCAAACTAAGGCAGTAGAGCAACAAGAAATGATCCCTTGTCTATATGTTCCATACAGACATTCCCACAGCCGCCGCCGCCACCACAGCCAGAAGCAGCAGCAGCAGCAGCAACAGAAGCATCGGCTGTGCCAGCAGCTGTGCCAGAACTGACTCAAAACAGACAGCTTGTTCAGCAGCAACATACTCACTTCTAATACCCGGCAGCATGTCAGCAGTTGCAGCCACGACCACCATCAGCTGCCGACGCCCACACACACACAGCAGAAACAGCTATCGCTGGTGGCTCACACACCGCAGCACCAATCATCACCTGTGTCTCAGAAACACAACCATCAGGCACAGCAACAGTCGACAACACAACAGGAACGAGCACAGGAACCCTTGCCCCAGCATCAGCAGCACTCTCTCCCATCGTCGATGCAGCTGCACCTCTGCAGCAGCATTGTGCACAGCATTCGACAACTGCTCAGCCAACACTATTTCTTGCAGGACAATTGCTGCACCCCGTACTGCCCTCGTATGATGCTCACTCTCTGTCATCACAAAGACACCTCCCAAAAGGCATTACTAAGCAAACACACCTTACACGGCTTGAAAACACTGTTTTCATGAGCTGAACAACTGCCGTTTCAAAATGGCACTGCAGCCAGCTTCGTAAATGGATGTGTTAAAACTGTCAATAAGGTCATAACTTTCAACCAAACAATTTGGCAATTATTATCAAGATCTAGCTAACTCCTTAGTTTTACGGAGTTGACGATTTTTTTTATTATATCTAATTCAAAAAAGAGGTATGAAGTGTACAGCTGCAAGTTTAATACTCGCTGTGCATAGCTTTTGTGATATTGAATTATCGTATCAACGCTGTCCAACGCTGAATGTTTTGAAGGTTATTTCATTAGAGATGGAGCTGGGATGTTGCTAATTAGGCTGTGGAACTAGTCAATCAGACGACTGACACATTTGTAGAAGTTCCTTTTTCAAATGTCTCGTCAATTTCATTTTCCGCATGTTGTCTTCACTAACATTACCCATGATGCTGGCCACATGTATTATAGCGTCAGTAGAATTGCAGCTCAACATCCTAATCCGCACTGCCTTCAGTCTTGTTTCTACCCACTCACTGTCAGGATCGGGTATTTCCCCTCCAATTAGTAACCATAGTACCCGTTTCTTTTTAGTTCACTTTTTCGGCTGATCTGCTCATCCCGCAGAAATGTGTCAATACTAATGCTGGCCTAACAGATTTTACAACTGCTGAAGAAAGTCTTGTCTTATGCGCTGAGTCTTCAACACTCATAATTATCGTATCTGTTTTCAAAATAATGAGATGGAGTTGTCCTCTTATTCATATGGGAATTTGTGAGCCAGTACTCGAAGTACAGATGTGCAAGCACATCATAGAAAACAATACTCGATAGCGAAGTATTCGTGAGCAAAAATCATAAGAAAGTAGCTTGAGACGCTTCTTTTTAAGGGGGCAGCCTACCCATAAATTTCATATGGCACACACTCCTGCTACTATGCTGGCCCTCAGGACATGATTTACAAGTTCTTGCGCCTCACTGACAGGCTTTCCAGGCCGGAAAAACTCAAATTTCCGGCATAGTGCCACGGTGTGCGAGCCACCCAGGAGCCAAACAAATGCATTTACATTTTTTTCACATTTTCGTGCTCATTCTGTTCGTGCGCGGGACTCAAACCTAGAACAAGTCCAGAAGCAGCCATGGGTGATGGGGTAGGGCCCCTCAACGAGGCCCTGGAATCTGTCACAACGGAACGAGTGGGCGTTCTCTCACACACACCCACAGACCCAAGTCAATTTTTGAATTTTTTTAGGTTGAGCACGTGCTACGAGGTCGTACCTTTGATACAACATCCAGTGCTGCGACCTCCACAGCAAGCCATTTCCACAGCGCTGCACACCAAATCCAGGATACCCTCAGAAACCGGCAAAGACTACCACTCACGTTTCACTACTGCCTAGTACTGAATCCTACCTGACTTCTTGACACGACTCAAACTTGCCAAAGTCACTAAATCAACGTCAACTACAATAATCAAGCCACATATCTGCAACGTCACGAGGGTGCTTGCAAAAGTGCAGCCCAATACGTGGCTCAAAACCCTGATTTTTTGGACTTGGAGCAAAATTCTGCACACTTTCACGTGTTTCCATGATACGACAAGTTGCGCACGGTCTGCTCACATTCAAATACAGTGCTGCCAACAAATGACAGCGTGCAACAAAAAAATCTTTCCTTGCAAGGGCACATTTTCGGCCATAACTCTTGAACGGCCGGTCAGATCGGGACACAATTTTCAGAGAATTTGCAGCTATTCATGCTCTTTCAACTGACGTAGCACTCAATATGAATTTACAAATTCGATTTTTCAGCGAATTTTTGGGTAGTCTGCCACCTTTTAAAAGGGGTTTGGGGACAGTTAGGCCCAAAAATTTAATTTCAACATCAGCCCAATCTGACATCAGGTTTGAATAGGTACAGCCTTATATTTTCACTTAGTAACATCAGGTTTGCAATTGCCTGAATAGGTCTTGCCAAAAACACAATTTTCCTTGATACCACACAATATCGCAAAATCCGAAAATTGATGAGAAATCGTCCATAACACCAGATAGGACAGAAAATATGACATAAAATTACACAGACTGTTCGAGGTATTTACTAAGATGATATCAACACCGAAAAATGTACACTTTCGTTGACGATGGGATCCACGTCGTCATTTCCTGGAGAAGAACAAAAAGACGCAAAAATGAAACTTTGAATATTTTTTGCAGTTTATTTTTGAGTTTGCCCCATATATGGATACTTCAAATACGTTCTATAAGTGGGTTGGAACAGGTTTACCGCGGCGAAAATAGGGGTCACCTTGCATATTCTGGAGAAAAATCCAAAAAACTGTCAAAATTTGCCTAACATTGGTAAATTCACGTATCTACAGTGTACATGTATATTGCTTGTACTGCTCTGCTGCTGCTGCTTTGGTCATAGCTTATTGGATTTTTGGCTGTTAGGTGTTGCATAAACTCGCTAGAGCCCTCGGCGTTCAGAACAATATAAGGATGGAATAGCTGAACTAGTGAATTTGCCGGAAAACCCTGGGTGCACACATTATCAATAGCTGCTTTTCTCCATGATTACTCTCCTGTTGCTACTTGGTTTTGATACATGTACATGTAGCTGTGATAGCGCTTAGCACAGCCCCATATCAAACTACAATGAAAGCTGACATGTTGGAACGAATCGAACAACATTGAGTCCTCTTGTTCTTCAACTATACGAGCCATGAAGCTAGAAAGACCTGGCTCCAGAAGATGTTACGAGAGATAGGAGAGTCTCCAGCAGGCAGCGCATCCATCTTCAGGAAGTGGAAAGAGCAAACGGCATGGTCCTTGGTTGAGGTAAATGCTGAATGTTTGATTTGTCCCAACCAAGATTTCAGCACTTGGTTCGTCACGATTTTCGCTTGCCAGCTAACCTCTCCGCACTCCAGCTTTCCCCTGTCGGTGTCACGTCCCAGTACACAACGGAGAGGACTACTAATAAACAGTTCACGGCACTAACAGCCTTGAACACAGTACTTCTTTCACTTCGTGAATACAAGAAGACAACTGAAAATGACACAATTCTTCACTGATCGACCTTCTCTCTCACGGAGCTAAGCAGAATGTGCGTCACCACCTGTAGTCGCCATGGAAACGGGATCAGGAAATCGGCGATATGGCAAGTTTCCCTTGCCGTACGCAAGCGAGAGATATACCATCGGAACCGATATCCAATTGTCTTTCATCTGAGGCCTACTTGAAAAATCGATGCACTTCCCCTTTAACTTCCCCTTTAAAGTTATTTGTGGCTAGACTGATAAAGCACGAGACAGAAAGGTAGTGGTACTATGCCTTGCATATTCCAGAACATCATGTATGCATGTTCCATTTGTAATTATAATTACAAGATGGTGGAAAAAGCTAGGTGTCTGGAGATTTAGTAGTTTATAACTACAATCATGTTGTCATGCTCCTACCTCCGAAAGGATGTTAAATTGTGCTTCAAATTTTCAACCACCAAGTTATGCCAATAATTATGCCAGCATAATCCGCCTGTGCCTATCCATGGTCGCCGATCTGGGCGAGACTGGTGTGTACGTCGTGGTGCGAAGTACAGTACAGTACAAGTGTGCTGTGTTGATAAGCGAGTAACGCCAGTGCGACCAGACGTCTCACATTGATAACTGCGGAAATTCCTCAGCTGGTGGCAAAAGCTGCATTGAGCCCTGGGCTTCTTTCAGTGCGACGACGTGATCAGGGTTCCAGTTCCAGCGCCAAGTTTCGACGTGTTGCTAGGGTGTTGGTGCTTGTGGTGGGCATGCAAGTTTGCTGAAATTGCATCCATTTGTTTCAGAAAAAGTCAAAACGGTTGCTAATATCGCAACCCAAAATCAGCGAGTTCTGGTGCATGATGACACCAATAATAACCAAAAATGGAGCGTAAAGAGACAACACTGCGGCACAGCACAACTGCGTGAGTTATAGGGAAATGAACAGACTTGAAATGAGTCATTGTCCTTATTGTTGAACCTTCGCACAGCATTCAGGACATAGCGGCATGCTCAGGGCTGCCACATACACGTACATGACTGATTGTGTATGTACAGTAAGATCAGGCGCAGAAGTCACTTCGGCAAAGAACACTTTTTTTAACTGAATACCACAGAACCATCAGACTTACATGACTTAGGCTGGAAAATGGGTAAATTCAGGCTAGATTTGCAGATTTTTGAAAGAACGCACGTACCATTTTCTGCATGTTTTCCAAGTCGTGTAATCGCATTGTATGTGCATGATCGTGGAATAAGAACAAAACGACTAACGCCGTTCAACATTTTGAAAAATTCTAGGCTGTGCCTTGAGCTCATGCGTTCTTTGGGGCCCGATCGTGCTGTTCTTCCTGAAGTACACTTGTCATGATGATTTGATGCTTAGCGATTCTTGTTGAAGCGGAGCATCACGGACACACTTCATTGGTCTCTACCAGGGCCCTTCTCTGCACAAAGTTGCGAAGTATTTTGTGAAATGAAATATTCTGCGAATGTTGCGATTTCTTCCAAAACAACAAAAAGTTGGAAAGAAAGTGGCGAGCATCTTTGGGAAAGGGCTACATTGCATACCTAAGGGGGGAAACGTTCCGAAACGTTGTAGTAACTGACTGATAAAAGAGTTCAATATTGCAGAGTGGATGGGAAAGAGGGGTCTGCTCTGAAACCTCATCCTACCTTATAGGGGTATTGAGCACTACTTGTATTTGCAGCAAGGACTTCACACACTTTGTCCTACTGAAGAATAATAATTTTTAAACAATCGTCGAGGAGACAGTATTCTGATTTATTGCCATTGTAAAATACTGAAGAATATTTTTTCTTATTGTCCGCAAACATCCAACGCAGCCACTAACACATTTCTGAAACGTCACTGTGTTACTTCAATAACGCACATATTAACACCATTATGACTGTTACCTTTCTCATCAGTGTCATTATGTTTTCTTCATACATGTAGTTCACTGACAAACCCAAGGTACGGGACGTAACTATGGTAATGAAGAAGACTCGAGAGCAAAGGTGACTGAGGTGTGAACCACGAAGGCATCTTCTCCAGGAAACCGAACATCGTCCCGACATCCAGTGTCAATGCCCGACATCAGCAGCATCTTTGTATCCTTGTGCAAAAATCTTCCTAGCCCAAGTCCCGAAACATATTGCCAAGTACAACTGGTTTGTTACCACTAGACCAACACGCAATGCCTTATCACTGCCCCGAGCTAGTTCCTCTCTGTTTTTGAAATCCCCTTTCTTCTCAGCATACTCCCTTTGGTCTAACCTGCCTACTAGCATTAAGACATGCCAGGATATCAGGAAATTCACAGTCCAGCTTTCCACACTGTCTCATCCGAAGTGATCCCATGTATTATTAATGTGCCTCCCTTTCTTTTTCTCTCCCTATCTCCTTTCCCTCTCTGACAGCATCTTTCTTTTTTTTCCCTTTTAGCTTGCCGTGGTTGGCTATCACCTGACCTCTCATGTTTATTGGCAGTCTTCGGACGGGCCAGGAGATGTTGAATAAATAAATAAATAAATAAATGTTTTCGGGCAGTGCTAGTTGTTGTTGTGACTGTTGATTTATTCTCTGTTTTGTCACGTGGGCAGGCAGGCATAGTGGGATGGTCTAAGACCATGATTGAGAAACAGAGGGTACCAGGTTCAAGTCCTGCTTGGAAGCGGAAGGATTTTTTCCAGCCGTGCTGCGACCCACAGTTAATTGGGAACTCGTGGCCTGGCACGAGGGAAACATGGATGCAGTGAATGGGATTTCGGTCTTTGACCACTTTGTGGTGGGTCTGATCTACTCACCTCCCACCGCTTAGGAGCTGCATCTGCGCCTTGATCCAAGAGGGTGGTGGCGTTCCTGCGGATGCGGAAAACTGGGCCTTTGGCCGAGTCTCACGCGAACCGTGAAATTTTTTTTTTTTTTTTTGTCACGTGGTAGGTCAATGTTGCATCTTGCCGTGCTAGAACTGAGAAGCTTTTTACATGCGTAGACGTACATCTACGCTAGATCCTGAACTATTACTTTGCGTTCTGAAGAGTGAAGTAGAATGTGTTGTCTTTACAGTTAGCTGTTTGGCAATACATTGTATTGGTGACGAAGGTGTGAAATAAATTCTTTGATCTCTTGATTTGATGCAATTTTAAAACGTTTTGTCACCCTCTAATTTTCATGCTATTTTGACTCTTCACCTAGACTACTTTCTTCGTGTTATTTCTACACTTCATTGGAGTGTTGAATCTGTCAATCCTAACTCTTTGAACCCTATATCTTTATGGTGCTAGAACTTATATTATATCATAAGGTTTGGTTATTGCTGATTACAATGTCTGATTCGATATTTCTGCTGATTCCCGAACATTCGCTTGACCCAGGACACACTAGCTGCATACGTAGCTTCCGCGGAGCAATAAAAAACCTTCTGATTCGGACCGGAAGGCGGAACAACACGATGGTACCAGTCGTCGAGTCATAGGCAACGAGTACGCTTCACAACGGTGCGTCACCTCATGATTCTTTTTTACGTTGCAGTAAACCAGCAGTCACCCTCCTGTATTGGCGTGGATCAGGACTATCTTGTCGTTGCGTTGACTCAATCCGTATTCCCCGGACCAGAACTTGCTGCTGTTCTCTGGACAAGCCAGTCAACCCATTTGTTTCGGCTACCATTGTGGGCGAAAAAGTACAGCCAAGTTCCAGATACTCCGTTGGCTGTTTGACACTGCCCTAGTTGTCACCAACTCTCTGTTCGGAATGTCTTCCTCGCGGAACACGTCAGAAGCAGAAGGCCACCAACGGATGACGGGAGCTGAACTACCCAGCTACACGATGCAGTATTTTCCGCCCATGGACTTACAAGGTCCACAGCCGGCTACTGTACAGGGTAAGGGACGAAAGTCGAACGTTTTGCAACCTGTATGCTCTGTACATAATGCCTTGGGATTATGTGTTTCCCGTAGGCCTTGACAGATTATGCTAGCATGATTTTTCGTATAATTCCTACCAAAATCGAATAATCGCATAATTCGAGGTAAATTGCATACGAATCGCATAAAATTGGAATAATCCGCCTGTTCGCATCAAATTCCATACAGTTGTACATGTTCTACAAGTACAAGTGCAAATAGATGCACCAGGAAGGCATAGGTTTACGACTCCCTTGATAACAAAGATATTATTATTATTAGAAAGGAAAAAGACATTTGGAGACGAGTTAAGAGTAACTCTCCACCACTGTAACGGAGATGTGTTGAAGCTAGTCGTCAGGACGTCGAATGTCTCAGTACTCTGTCAGTTTTTTGCCTAGTTGTTGCACTTTCTGACCGTATATAGTATCATGTTACAGTGATGGAGAGTTACTGTTAACTCGTCTCCATATGTCTTTCTCCTTTCTACTTTTATTATTGGCTCAATACCCGAGTATCAAATTATTATTATTATTATTATTAACAGGTTTGAGGGAAAGAGACAAACGGGAAAAGTGTGAAGAAAAAATTGACTGTCGCCACCAGGACTCGAACCAGGGACCCTCTATTATTATTATTATTACATTAAAACGAAGGTAAGTTATGGGTCGCAAGTATCCACGCAAACACACATCCAGTCATAATAAGGCATTTGTCATAAGTATCCGAACGTTTTCGGTCCCTTCTCATCAAGGATTATACAGGGAATGGCTCAAGTTGGAAAGACTAAAACTTATATAGCGTAAAGATAATTAGATAACAACACTCGTGCCCGTACCAATAATTATTGTCGTGAGTTGTACAGTAATAATGTTTTCTCAATATTGTCACGTGGTAGATGTGCGTTGCATTTGGCTGTGTTAGAAGCTTTGTATATCCGTAAGTTAGATCCTGAACTTTGCGTACAGAAAGAAAATGTGTTGTCGCTACAATTCTTTGGTGTTACTCCACGTCGAGGTGGTAACAATGTAACTTAATTTGCTCACTATGATTGTTAGGATTGTTGTTGTCACTATTATTATTTTCCTTCGAGTTTTGTGTCGTGCTGAACTTGATAATTTTCCACCTTGTCACGAGTGTTATCTAATTATCTTTACGCTATACAAGTTTTAGTCTTTCCAACTTGAGCCATTCCCTGTATACTCCTTGATGAGAAGGGACCGAAAACGTTCGGATACTTATGACAATACTCATAAAAAGGACACACTTCAGGCTCATTACAAACATCTTGAAAGTTTTTGTCTTCACAAGTATACTTTCAAGCCTTCTCATCAGGTGAAATACAGGCAAGGGAAAAGGAACACCTTCTTACTGTATTTAATCCACTGTTCCTGTTCCTTTTCCCTTGCCTGTATTTCACCTGATGAGAAGGCTTGAAAGTATACTTGTGAAGACAAAAACTTTCAAGATGTTTGTAATGAGCCTGAAGTGTGTCCTTTTTATGAGTATTATCGCATTTTTGTCTCAGAGGAAACTATATACTTATGACAAGTGCCTTATTATGACTGGATGTGTGTTTGCGTGGATACTTGCGACCCATAACTGACCTTCGTTTTAAAGTATTATCCGCCTCCGACCTCTTTTAAAAATTATTATTATTATTATGTTATGGTACACCGTACGGCCATGTAGCTGCCACAGGTGGAAGCAGTATTAGGCTTTGATGTATGCTTTTATCACATTGCTGCATAGGTCTTTCCAGTCTTGTCGTGACTGGGAGATGGCATGGAGGTTCTCCAGTTCCTCGCGTTTCTTGAGCGACCCCCCGATACGCTGCAGGTCCTGGTGCAGACTCAGTGGCAGAGTGGTACGTGGCCGGCCCCGCCAGGTGGCAGCGAAACTTGGGTTTTCGAAGTATGCTGCTATCATAACGCGTGCTGGTACGTCGTCGTTTAGTCTCAGGACATGGCCAAAGAGCCGCCACCTCGCTCTCACAATGGTTTCCCAAGGGGCTGGGAGTTGGTGCGTTTATACAGCTCGCTATTTTTGATGACTTGAGGGTACTTGATCCCGACGACTGTTCTCAATTGACGTCTTTGGAATGCTTCCAATCGCTTGATGACATTGCTAACATATTTTGTGAAAATAATATCCTGTAAAAGAATAGGAATGTAAACAATATACCTGTGAAAACACAACATTTAATGCTACTAACACAACCTGTGACTACAATAATCATGAGATCAACCCCAAAACATTTCTTGAGGTTTACTTTCGTAGAGTTTGCAACTTTGTGTTCCTCAACACAACTTGCAGCTTTCTTCAAAAATATCCTCAACCTTGGTTCTGTCCTAGATCGTATAAACATGCATTCATTGTTTCGTCTCATCATTATGGAGCAGCTTATGCGAAGGCTACCCAAGCTTGCTTGGCGATGCCAACGCGGAAAAGCCTATAATAATAATAATAATAATAAAAAGCTTACGTGTTCTCGCTCCACATATACTGGCATACACAGAGACATAGACAGCAATAGCGACAACACACAAAGTGAAGGGTAGTTGGCCGCAGCCAGATGTGAACCGGATAACGAGTGAGGTATGGAAGCAAAAGCAAGGACTGAGAACAGAGTTTCTCAGATAGAATAGGCGTGCCAGTGGATAGCAGAATAGGCCATGATGCAGAACCACTTGGGACCGTCAGATTAATTTTCCTGGACCGAGCCAGCCGGGAAAAAACCCTCGCGCCGACGGACGCATTTGTGAGGGAAAAAACCGGGTGTATATCCCCAATGGCGAATAGGCATCATGTAGGCATGGCAAGTACATCACGGCAAACAGTGATAAAAAGCATCGACAATATGCACAGAAATAAAGGGTGGGAGGGCAGGGACACTGGTGAGACTCAAAACTGACTGAAGAAGTCAGGAAAATAAGCGACAACAAAGAACACACCAGATGCCATATTTGCAACTGAAAATATTTCGCGAGAAATCATTTCTCGCCTATCTCGCTGCGCTCGGCCGGCGAGAAATACAACGAGATAAAAATGTAATCAACGCAATAAATAGAGTAAGCTGCGCACTCAGTACAAACACCATTAGCAAAACTTGTTTTCATGTAAATAACGAAGCTTGTTCCTAAACGTTTTCGTCGCCATCTCATCAGAGGATTACTGGCAAATCAACATTAGCTCTAAACTCAATATATATACGCACAATACAAGTAATAATTTAGACCCTAACTAGCGCGAGAAAATGAGAGCTGAAAGAAACATTACATCAATCAACGATATCAGGTGACAACAGATGCGATAAATTCACCACTAGAAAGTAACCATGCAACCACAAACGAGAACTACTGATCTAAATTCACAAACAATTTCAACGTAAACAAATTCTTTTTCTGCCTACACAAAATCGGCTTGGTGGTAAAAAGACTCCAATACACGCAGATACCTTTGACTACATGAACGAGACCAAACAGAAAAGCAATCATCAGTATAACTAGAACGACAATCACTATTCTGAACAAGATGGTTAGCAACAGAAGATTCATACACCCTAACACCACTACAGTCGTCCCTCTCTAATCCGGCGCCTTTTGCTACGGCATTTTCTGCTGGATTAACGAGGGTGCTGGATTAAGAAATCCTGCCCTCTGACCCGGCCCTACCCAATTGCATGCATGTATCATACGTCAAAACGCAGGGTTTTGCCGTGTCGACCCCAGTATTTGGTGCACGGCTTTATATTCTCAACTTTTCTCCAGGAATATACACAGTGATAAAGTACAACAGAGAACATGTTCACATGTATACGTACTCTTGCACACACACGCACAGTCGATTTACGACTGCCGGATTATGAAATCAAACTACGTGCAGTTTGAGCGATTCGTTTCAAAAAGTCACTGCCGGAGGCGGAATTCAAGTGCCGGATTAAGTTGTAGGAATTGAACGAAAAAATCGGTTTCGTCAGAAAGTGCGCCGGTTGGCAAGGGTTCCGGATAAACAAGTGCCGGATTAGAGAGGGACGACTGTACTAGAACCAGTACATACTTTGGAATTACGTGACAATGAAACCGACCTGACATTCCTTGCCGCTACTGCCAATCCAGACGAGGCCGATGTAGATGTCAGTACCAAAGGCACGTCCGTTACTGGCACTGCCTGCGGCGATGATGCTCCCTTTGACGTTGCAATGGCCGTTGGTGTTGATGAAGAGGAGGAGGGAGATGAGGAAGATGCTGACGATGACGATGACGACAACGACGGAGACGATAAAGACTCTGCCAACCTCGCCCTAGAGCGAGTCACTGGTCCCGCAGACACGCCATCCGGTGGTTTCTTCGGTGGCCGGCCACGCTTTTTGCCACCGGAGGTGGACACACCGGATGACGGTACCAAGGAAGTCAAAAAAGTTATTACCACCAAGCCGATTTTTCTGATATCATCCTATTCAATATCACCTTCTCTGATGAGCCTTATGAAGGCGAAACAGCTGTCAGGAGGAATTTCAGTATCTACCTGCAACCCTCCCTTGGTTGGTGTGTGTGATGGCTACTGAGGGTAGCAGTGAGTCGGCTGTGAGAGCGCATGGAGGAGTGGAGAGGAAGAGTTCTTTGCATATTATTATTATTATTATTATTATTATTATTATTATTATGGAGTTGGCTTTATTTCACTCACGTTGTCATGACATGAGGTAAGAACCCCATCACCGGGCCAAAAGAGACCAAGGGTAATGAGAGAAAAAAAAATAGATAAATGGCCAACGCAATGAAGACCGAAGCAAAAAGGATTGTAAAAACCAAAGCAAAAATATTGAAAGCCGACGCAGAAACTGAGAGACGGACAGAAATAAGCAGTACGATGGAGGATGCTAGGACATATTCGAATACAAAAAGATGGAGGAGGACAGGACATATTCGAATACAAAAAGAGTAATTACAAAAATGGACTACCAGTACAGGAATAGACCTGTAGAAATAGAGGAAGAGATGAATGCCGGACATACTCAAATGGCAAGAGAAAAATCAGGCTGTGAGAACCGTCATACTGCACATTCATGGATGTCAAAGCAAATGCGGTATTGGAGGTTTATACAGACTAGCTCTACCCGTAACATGAGGAGCCTAATGCCGAATGCCAAGAACCGACTTGATGATGTTCAGCGTGCCCAGGATAGCACATTGCTGAGCCCTTTCAATGCGCAGAGTGCCTGCCAATGCCAACACAAAGTGTGAGAGGGACACACCAGTCAGTCCACCAAGCGCCCCAACAACCAGGGGCACAACGCGGACATCATCCACATGCCAGATGCGCCGCAGCTCTTGGCAAAGGGGAGCGTACTTTGTTATTTTTTCGGCGATTTTTGTGGGCACATTCTGGTCCAGTGGAACACTGACATCCATCAGCAGCACCTGTGTGCTGGACCGCAACACCAGGTCTGGACGGTTGTGGCGCACTTGCGTATCCGTTGGGATATTGAACTCCCACAGGAGCTTCATGTCAGGATTTTCCGTGACAGGCACAAGATGATGCTTCAGCGGGTTGCTTCCCGGCTGACCCAGACCATGCCGCTTGCATAGTGCCCAATGCACCAACTTGACGAGCGTGTCATGCCGTTAGATATACAGTGTTTTGGCTAGGGCTGGGCAACAGGCCACAATGTGATCAACTGTTTCTCCGCGAGTGCCGCAAACTCGACAAATGTCCACAACGTCTCCCCGTCCAATGACCGTGACCTGATAGTGCCTGGTCGCAATGGCCTGATCCTGTACAGCCAGCAAGAGTCCCTCTGTCGCAGGCCTGATCGTTGGCGATTTCAGCCAGCGAAAACTCAAGCCCAGGTCCAAGCCAGCATCAGAAGCTCGTCTCCAGAACTGGCCATGGAGAGGCTTACCTTGGATAACGGCCAGGCACCGGAGAGCAACGGCCTTCTTGACAATGACTTTTGTGGCAGTCTCCAAGTCGGGTAGGTCAAGTTCACCCAGAAGTCTGGAGGCTTGACGTGTAACTGATTTTGACGGTGCCACATCATTGTCGTGATGGCGCTTAACAGCAGCCAACAGTGGCACGTTTGGGTGGGCTTGTAGGTACCGCGCCACCCGGACACGGGTTCTATCCAGGAGATCCCGGAATGATAGAATTCCTCGACCACCCATGTCACGAGGCAGGTGGACCCTGGCGGCAGAGTCCTTGGGGTGGCGGGCTTGTGCTTTAAACAGTGCTTGGCGGGTCTGTCGGTCGAGTTCTTCTATCTCTGCCTTTGTCCACTCAACAATGCACAGAGAGTAGAGGATGACTGGAATGGCAAAGGTGTTGATGGCTTTGACCAAGTTCCTGGCGTTCAATTGAGACGAGCATATCAATTGAAGGCGGCGGCCGAACTCAGCCTTTGCTGTGGTCTTCAATTCGGTGGCGTGAAAATGTGCTGATTCCGGGACACCAAGGTACCTGTAGGACTCCTCCGCCTGCAGCTTAGCAATGGCGTGACCCTGGAGTGTCTGGAGAGCAGACTGCTGATCGCTCTGGGCTCTTCCCCGTTTCATGGTGAGCCAGCTAGACTTTGCTGGGTTGAATCGCATACCAATGCAGTCGCCCATTGACTCCACAACATTGGTCATGGAGAGCAGATTATTGTCGTTTCGGGCGAAGAGCTTCATGTCGTCCATGTACCACAGGTGCGATACAGGGCACACCTGGGCCGGTGGGCCACAGCGGTAGCCAAGACCCGTCCTGGTCAACTCGCCACTGATCGGATTTAGAGACAGGCAAAATAGCAGTGGAGAAAGGGAATCGCCCTGGAAAATGCCACGGTGGATAGATATTGGGCGACTGAATGCACGGGGTGTTTGACCAGGCAGTACCATTTGCGTTCTCCAATGATCCATCATGCTTGAGATGCATGAGACAAGATTGTTTGCAAAGCGGTAGATCAACAGGCATCTCCGGATCCACTGGTGAGACAGGCTATCGAAGGCTTTGCGGAAGTCCACCCAGCATGTCGAAAGATTCCGACTACGGGATGCTGCATCCTCTAGAACCATCTTGTCGATCATTAGTTGGTCAAGGCATCCACCACGCCCTGGAGTACAGCCAACTTGCTCATCTGCAAAGATATCCTCTGAAGATAAATGGCGCCACATGGCAGCAGCGAGTAAGGATGTGAATATCTTGCTAATCGTTGGCAGGCATGTTATTGGGCGATAATTCTCGGGCCTAGAAAGGTCTCCTTTCTTAGGCAGTAGAGTGGTGATACCAAACGAGAACCAGGCCGGCGACTCTGTCTCTGCATCCAGGATTGATTGAAAGGAGACCACAATACGCTCGTGGATAGACGGAAACTTCTTCCACCAAAATGCATGGATCTTGTCCCGTCCTGGGGCTTTCCAGTTGTTTGATTTCTTCAAGATGTCCCTGAGGTCCTCCAGTTGAAGAATGACACGGTCTTGTTGTTGAATCTCCTCACAGTCCCTCTCCAAATTATCAAGCCAAGCACCGCCACGCAGCTCCACGGGTTCTTCCAGTATAGATGACCAGAACTCAGTAACAGCCTCAGCCGATGGATGCGCAGCAGCCTGGTCGACAGGTGGCTGCCCAGGCATTTCCGTAGACTTGGTCATATTGCGGTAGAACTGACGCTCATTCGTGACGAAAACACGATTCTCCGACCTGCGTGTTGCCTCTAGCTTATAGCGCCGGATCCGTGCGGCTGTTGCTTCTAGCTGCATTTTCGTATGCTCCAGTAGCTGGCGGGCCTGATCCAAAGTCTGGACTTTATATTGCCGGTGGATCCTGTGCTGCTTGATGTTGGTGTCAGAGAGGGATCCATCACGCCGTAGACTTGGTCATATTGCGGTAGAACTGACGCTCATTCGTGACGAAAACACGATTCTCCGACCTGCGTGTTGCCTCTAGCTTATAGCGCCGGATCCGTGCGGCTGTTGCTTCTAGCTGCATTTTCGTATGCTCCAGTAGCTGGCGGGCCTGATCCAAAGTCTGGACTTTATATTGCCGGTGGATCCTGTGCTGCTTGATGTTGGTGTCAGAGAGGGATCCATCACGCAGGAAGCTGGTCAGCCGGGAGACGTCAGCCCTCAGTGCACAAACACGTTTTTCAAGGCGTTGTCGCCAGGCAGGCAAGGAGCGTTCTCCTCTAGCTGTGTCAGGGGTACCATCTGTATTGATATCCAGCAGTGAGAGTACAAGCTTGGCCCCAGCATAGACCATGTCACTGATCTGGCCAAGCGAGGTGGTGTCATCTCGCAACCCACGGTCACACTCCAGAAGTCTAGGGAGTATCTTGTTCACACGGGCAGTGGCAGATGCCAGAGACTTCCTGGCCACGTGCCTAGGTACTGGTAGGCTCGACCTGGATTCTGGAGTAGTTGCACCGCACTGTTCGTAGATTTCAACAAGTTTGGCGTAAAGTGGTGTACTGTCTGGCTCGAACGCACCCAGGGTATTATTATTTCTCCTTTATTCACTTCTTTCGAAGGCGATAAGCCAGACCCACCGGGAAATATTTCCATGGGTGGGACAGCAAAAAGAAAGTGAAAAAACAAAAACAAAAATAAATAAATAAATAAAACCTAAAAACCAAAGGGACAAGAACTAGTTGAAGGAAGAGGAAGAAAGGAAAGAAACTCAATCCGAACTCCAACATCAAAACAATAATAAAGAATTTGCAGCGACAGGCAAAATACATCAACCAATGAAGGGAGTAGTAACAAAGGAAATATCAGTCTTTATCAGTCGTTATTCAAGTCTCTTAGCTATTGAACATGCAAACGCAGCAGAGGTGCATCTACATGTTAAGGATAGTTCTCAGTATTTTAATCGAACCTTGTATAGCCTCCTGTTGCACAATAGCCAGGTCTCCTCCCTGCACAGTCCGAAGGCATTGAGGAGTCTCCCCCACCAAGCCTCCCAGGGCACCGACAACCACAGGGACCACGTCAACCTGGTTGAGGGACCAAATCCTCGAAATCTCCCGCTTCAAATCATAATATTTCGAGCGCTTTTCAGCCATTTTCTTATTGATGTTGTTCTCACCAGGAACGCTGATGTCTATAATGTAGGCGATGCGCTCCTTGTCATCAACAAGGAGCAGATCGGGCCTGTTTGCTGATAGTTTCAGGTCAGTTGGGACCGAATACTCCCAATAGAGGCGATACTGATTACTCTTGACCAATGCCTTGAGCTGGTGGTCGAATCGTGAAGCACCAGTAGGTAGATCTCGTGCTTTACACATTTCGAAGTGCACATACTTTACTATCCGGTTATGTCGTTCAATGTAACTGGTCCGAGCCAGAACTGGGCAGGCACTGACAATGTGGTCAATTGTTTCTAAGCTGCCCTTGCAAAGCCTGCAATTGGCATCAGTTCGAGGAATTGACTTCATTATGGCGTATTGGTAATTTTTCGTTTTGAGGGATTGGTCTTGTGCTGCCATAATCATGCCTTCAGTTGAAGGTTTCAGTGTCCTTGATTTCAACCACATGAAGGTAAGCTCCTTATCTAGGCGATTCTCCTCCAATCGGCTCCAATACCTCCCATGCAGCGGCATAGTGGAAAGTGTTTTGGATTTTCGCTCAGCGCACGCTTGTTTAATGGTATGCTTATTGGGTAAAGCTGGTCCAGCTGCTGGCAGATCCAAACTCGACAGGAACTTAGCGGCCTTTGCAGTTATTGAGTGGCTTTTTGTTGTAGGTTTTTGTTGATGATACTGATAAAGCAGGCTTATTCTGTCTATTGGGCTGGTACTCATGTAGCGGGCCAGGCCACACATGCTCCGGCCGTGCATATCCTCACAAGAGACCAAGCCCCGGCCTCCATCTCCCCTCTTCATGTAGAGCCTGTTGACTGAGGCTTTGGGGTGGTGAAATCCAGACGCAGTCAAGGCTGATCTTGTCACTCGATCTGTGGTCTTGATTTCAGCCTCGGTCCAATTTACGATTCCATAACTATATGTCATAACCGGCAGAGCATACGTATTGATGGCCTTGATCATGTTTCGCGCATTCAATCCACTGTTAAGAAGCAAATACAATCTCTTTTTGTATTCTGCAGTGAGTTGCGTCTTGAGCTTCGGGTGAGGTATCATGGCTGCTTGCACTACTCCAAGGTACTTGTATGTTTCATTGAGTCGTAGCGACTCTGCAATGGTCTCATCGCCAACCTGGATAGAGCATCCTTCATCTGGTTTTCCTCTCCTGACGTGCAGCACGGCACACTTGGCCGGGTTGAGATTCATGCCGATGTCATCACCAACGCCACACACGGTAGACACGAGGGTAGTCACATCCTTTGTAGTTTTCCCATAGAGTTTAATGTCGTCCATGTACCAAGAGTGATTGATAGACAACTCGGCGTCTCTGCAGCTGACTCTGTATCCCAAAGGCAATCGGTTGAGCTCAAAACTGATTGGGTTTAGCGCCAGGCAAAACAGTAACGGGGATAATGTGTCACCTTGAAATATGCCTCTTCTTATTGAAATGTTGCCGGTAGTGACCCTGCATCTTCCCTGGTCGCATATGTGCATTGTCGTTCTCGAGTTCCGCATGCTACGAGCAATAGTTGTGACCAAAGACGGGTGGAATCGATACATCGTCAAAGCATGTAGAATCCATTCATGCGACACACTATCAAATGCCTTTTTGAAGTCCAGGTATGCCATGACCAGATTTCGCCCTTTCGTATGGGCATCCTCCAGAATCATCTTATCCACCATCAGGTGCTCCTTGCAACCAAGACCAGCTGCTGCACAACCGCGCTGCTCCGTTGCAAGTATTTCATGTTGATTGATGTGCTGCCACATAATCTTCGATATGGCGGCGGTAAAGAGCTTGTACTGTATCGGAAGACACGTAATTGGTCTATAATCTTTGGGCATTGCCGAAGGTGGAGAAGTCTTAGGAAGGAGAGTAGTAGCGCCAGACGTCAACCATCCCGGAATGTCACTGTGGCCATCTATCACCCTCTGGAAGGCTCTCCGAAGGTAAGAGTGCAGGCTTGTCAGCCTCTTCCACCAGTACCCATGCAACTTGTCATGGCCCGGAGCCCTCCACAAGGCTAGTTTGCGCAGGCAGTCAGCCAGGATGTCCTGGGTGATAACTGCGCTACTCTGCACAGGGACGTGTTCTTCATAATATTCTGCTTGCCTTACATACCACTCACCAGCGGTGAACGGCGCAGGTGTAGACAGAAGATCACTCCAGAATTCGGTGGCTTCACCCGCCTCTGGAAATTGCGGCGTCTCCAATCGATTTGAAGCACCACTAACAGGGTGTGCAGGCTCCCGAAGCGTCCGGTAGAAAGCACGCTCATTCATTTGGAACATTTTGTTGGCTTTTTTGGCCTTTTCATTTTCTCGGTATCGACGCATCCTGGCTGCTAGCGCAAGAAGTCGATCTTTCTTTCCCTGTAGCTTCATTTCCAACTCGTCTGTGTTTCCGACTTCAACTTCATATCTCCTCCAGAAGTCATGATGTTTCTCCGATGGATATCGTAGCATGCTGGTGAGTCGGGAAACATCCGAGCGGAGTTGATCGATTTCCTTTGTCAATCGGATCTGCCACTGCGGCGGATGGTCCTTGTCACTTCCGTTTTGCTTGGCATTGCCAGTCGGATGATTCTGACTGCCTTGGATAGTCGATATGCAAACGCAAGCACCAGCATACACAAGGCAATTGATCTCATGGAGCGACGCCTCACCATCAGGAAATAGCCGGCGACACACAAGCCTGAGCTGAGAGTTGACCATGGCGGTAACACTGTATAATAATTTATTTTGTACATGCTTTTTTGTTGGATTAGGGAGGCATTGTCGCTGTGCCATGTCGGCCACGACCTCTGCACGATACCTCTTCTCTAACTCCTCCGTTACATCACTAATCTCCTTGGGCAGCAGCTCATCTTCCAGGTTGTACTGCTCAGCATCAGTGTTGGTGGCGTTTTCTACAGTCGGTAGATTGGGTTCAACACCACACGCCACATCATCACTGTCATCACTGTCATCACTAGTACTAGGTAACTCACATGTACACGTACCATGGGGTGAACTGCTTCCACATGCACAAGCGCACACAGCCTGGCCATGCGGTGTCATGTCAGCAGCAGTAGTCGCACCAGCAGCAGCAGCAACTGCACTAGCTGTAGTAGCACTAGTAGTAGTACTAGCAGTTGCAGAAGCACCAGCCCCACCGCAGCACCCCGCCAGGCCACGGTCGCCTAGCGCTCCAGTCACCATGGCTTCCTCACATAGCACATCCCGAGACGCCTCTGGACTGGTCTCCGTCCTTGCTGGTTCTTCTGCCGTGCACTGCTGACGAATGGCCTCGACATCGGCGGAGGAGAGTCGTCCGCTCTTCCGAATTTCTCGCAACTGGTTGGCCAAATTTACCTCGCTTACCTGTCTCTCCAGGCCCCTGCCACACCAAGCATCGTGCATTCGTCGCATGTACCCACGAGACTGGACACCTCGTAGCACTCAGCCAACACTCTCACTTCCTCCTCCGACCAGCGCTTTCTCCGGGCCCCCTGGCCCCCATTTCCATCCATTATTGAAATAAGTATTACAATGAACAAAACGTTCAATTTCCTGAGCGGACGAGCCATTGAGCAACGCTAAGGAAGCTCTGCTCATCAGAGCTCAGAAAGTGCAACCGTTCACATCGTTAGGAAAAATTATTATTATTATTATTATTATTATTATGACGACTTTATTCACTCCCAAAGCAGAAAAAAGAAAGCTTGAAAGGAGGCATGAAGCACAGCACCGGGATCCATATGACCCAAGGGTGGAGCACCAATCAATGAAGATAAAAGAAAATCCTGAACCAAATTTTGAAAAACTTCATGAGAGAAAAATTCAAGTATACCAACTTCGATACTCACATAAAATCACAGTCATGTATAACAGAACTACTCAAGTAGTAAACACCAAGCATGCTGCACATGGGACACTCCAAGCAAGACAAACTCAGACGAGATAAAACGGCATATGCAGAGAAAGACAATACATGACTGGGGGCATATGGCAGAAATTCACGCCTCTCGGCTCGTCACACAGCACATGATGCACCACAATCATAAAACACACAGACTGAGACACAACGAGACATTACGGGCAGGCTAACATAAGGTCAACCGACCGTTCCGACCACGCCACTCTCCCATCCATGACCAGTCACCGACCGCACAATTCTCAGGGTGCCCAGAATAGCACATTGCTGCAGCCGCTGGATCACGGACGCGTGGAGCCCAAGGCTTAAGATGTGGCTGCGGCTCGTTCCTGACACACCACCCAGAGCACCAATGATAACTGGAACAATAGTGATCTTTTTGTTCCAGATCCTCCTCAGCTCTGCTGCCAAGGGCAGGTATTTGCTGATCTTCTCCTGCACCTTCTCATTGACCCTGTGGTCCAATGGGACACTGACGTCCAAGAGCAGTGCCGATCATCCAGAACCAGCACCAGGTCTGGTCTGTTCGCTTTTATTACTCGATCTGTGGGAATGGAAATCTCCCACATCAGCTTGCAACTGGCAGAACTTGTGACCTGCACCAGCTGCTTACTGCTGGGTAACCCATGCTGCTTACACAGCGCACGATGCAGGGCCTGGACCACAAAGTTATGCCGGGCAATGTATGCAGTCCGTGCCAGGGCTGGACAGCAGGCGATGATGTGGTCCATATTTTCTCTGGGTGCACCACATACACTATTATTATTATTATTATTATGACGACTTTATTCACTCCCAAAGCAGAAAAAGAAAGCTTGAAAGGAGGCATGAAGCACAGCACCGGGATCCATATGACCCAAGGGTGGAGCACCAATCAATGAAGATAAAAGAAAATCCTGAACCAAATTTTGATAAACTTCATGAGAGAAAAATTCAAGTATACCAACTTCGATACTCACATAAAATCACAGTCACAGTTATTATTATTATTATTATTATTATTATTATTATTATTATTATTATCGTCATCGTCCAGTAACAATCGACATTCTTTGTTCCGTTGGGACTGTAGCTTTTGCTCGTTTTCGTTGCGCTTGCCTTCCCCTCTTTGGTCTTTCCATAACCTTGAACCTTCCAAGTTGGAAGGCTGTCGGTTAGCGCTACGGAGATGTGTTGAAGCTAGGTGTCAGGACGTCGAATGTTTCAGTACTCTGTCAGTTTTGTGCCTAGTTATTGCACTTTCTGACTGTATAAAGTATCATGTTACAGTGATGGAGAGTTACTCTTAACTCGTATCCATATGTCCTTTTCTCTTCTACATTTATTTATGGCTCAACATCCGAGTTTCATATTGCACACCTGATGAGCCGTCACGAACCATACGGCGAAACGTACGTCGTGTGAAACAACTTGTTTTGTAGTCAACTAGTCCATCACAATGTCATTCATGAGGAGTACTGTAGGAGTTTGGCTTTCGGCTTGTACAATTCGTTTTCGCAAAGCTTCCCTTTCTTTACTTATCTTTGATATTTATGACCCACCCAAGTTGGGTGGTGTGCTGCTTTGCTGCTTCGAATTGTAGTTAGACCGCTTTGTCAAATATCGTACTGGTCTCGTCATCGTCCAGTAACAATCGACATTCTTTGTTCCGTTGGGACTGTAGCTTTTGCTCGTTTTCGTTGCGCTTGCCTTCCCCTCTTTGGTCTTTCCATAACCTTGAACCTTCCAAGTTGGAAGGCTGTCGGTTAGCGCTACGGAGATGTGTTGAAGCTAGGTGTCAGGACGTCGAATGTTTCAGTACTCTGTCAGTTTTGTGCCTAGTTATTGCACTTTCTGACTGTATAAAGTATCATGTTACAGTGATGGAGAGTTACTCTTAACTCGTATCCATATGTCCTTTTCTCTTCTACATTTATTTATTATTATTATTATTATTTAAATAACCGACGAGGAGACAACAGTCGTAAAATAGCAATGAAAAATATCAATTGTGCACTCATAATCATGTATAAACAATTAAAATGAAACAATTCCAGAACGTTTTCGTGTGACCATCATCAGTGGAACATCGTCACATAGTAAGAATCACTAAAACAACCAGTTATATAGCTAGAGTAACATGAAAAGAAGCGTGAGAATGCAGCACAGCTAGCGGTTATGCATAACGCGTGTAGTGTGAACCTTTGCAGTGTATCTGAGAATGGTAGCAGTAGATGAATGTGGCAGCTGTGAGTGCGTGTGAACAAAAACTGGTGAGTGCGTATTATTTAAAAAGTGTGAGTGCTACAACATTTTCTTTTTGCTTGCATAGAACAGGGTCACGTGTGCGAATATATACAGCTTCCAACACCTGCAACTGCTTAAAGAAACGCGCGCGACAAATAACACTAAACCAGGAATCGTCAAACAACTTACGACAATCCGGACTGGACACCAAATGCTTGTAGATGGCAGACTTGCTCTTGTCGATGTCGAACTCCTCCTCGTCCGTATCACTCTCATCCTCCACTGAGCAAAAAGAAAATGTTGTAGCACTCACACTTTTTAAATAATACGCACTCACCAGTTTTTGTTCACACGCACTCACAGCTGCCACATTCATCTACTGCTACCATTCTCAGATACACTGCAAAGGTTCACACTACACGCGTTATGCATAACCGCTAGCTGTGCTGCATTCTCACGCTTCTTTTCATGTTACTCTAGCTATATAACTGGTTGTTTTAGTGATTCTTACTATGTGACGATGTTCCACTGATGATGGTCACACGAAAACGTTCTGGAATTGTTTCATTTTAATTGTTTATACATGATTATGAGTGCACAATTGATATTTTTCATTGCTATTATTATTATTATTATTATTATTATTATTATTATTATTATTATTATTATTCTAACTGGTTTGAGGGAAAGAGACAAACGGGAAAAGTCTGAAGAAAAAATTGACTGTCACCACCAGGACTCGAACCAGGGACCCTCGCTTGTAGCCAGCGATGCTCTAACCACTGAGCTATGGTGTAGTCGTCATCCCAGCAGAGGCCGTTCAACATTTTCTTCAGACTTCGTAACTCACACTTCCTGTGAATCCACACAGGCGGGTGGGACGCAGCCCTCACTGTAACCCACACACTTCACGTACAAACTAGCACTCGGGGAGCCCCAAGTCGTAAAATACTAACTGGTTTGAGGGAAAGAGACAAACGGGAAAAGTCTGAAGAAAAAATTGACTGTCACCACCAGGACTCGAACCAGGGACCCTCGCTTGTAGCCAGCGATGCTCTAACCACTGAGCTATGGTGTAGTCGTCATCCCAGCAGAGGCCGTTCAACATTTTCTTCAGACTTCGTAACTCACACTTCCTGTGAATCCACACAGGCGGGTGGGACGCAGCCCTCACTGTAACCCACACACTTCACGTACAAACTAGCACGCGGGGAGCCCCAAGTCGTAAAATACTAACTGGTTTGAGGGAAAGAGACAAACGGGAAAAGTCTGAAGAAAAAATTGACTGTCACCACCAGGACTCGAACCAGGGACCCTCGCTTGTAGCCAGCGATGCTCTAACCACTGAGCTATGGTGTAGTCGTCATCCCAGCAGAGGCCGTTCAACATTTTCTTCAGACTTCGTAACTCAAACTTCCTGTGAATCCACACAGGCGGGTGGGACGCAGCCCTCACTGTAACCCACACACTTCACGTACAAACTAGCACGCGGGGGAGCCCCAAGTCGTAAAATACTAACACCCGCGATATTCATGTTAAAACAAAATGGCGTCACGATTTATTGAAAGTGGTATAGTTGGTGGTACGAGTGTTCAAAACCATTTGAACTTCATACTGTTCGTCTTCTTTTTGACATGCTCTCTTTCCATCGTCCTTAGCTTTTGTTTGTTGAGAGCTGTTTTGGCTTTCTCCTATACCTCTGGGGGATGCCAAGTGATGGTTTTGAGAGGCTGGTGATGGCTGTGAGCGAGAGTTTGCCGATCGGCGTCGTCCTCGCTATAGCGATGAAAATACTAGTTACTGCGCACCTGGCAGATATCACAACACGTCGGAGCGTCCAGGAGCAAAGGAATCTTGGGTTTTCACTGGAATCTAGTTCCTCCAGCATCGTGTAGCCCACCGTCGGTGAATGGCGGTCCAGAAAGGTCGAACCTGGTCTTCTGCAGCATCTCGCAGTCCTGCGAGGTACACTGAATACGCCTGTCATGTATTCTACAAATAAAAATCACGAAGTAGTGGACTTTACAGTGATGAGTCTATCCTCAGGTATGCTGCAAAAGACGCAGGAAATGTGACTGGTGTCTGTACACTCAGTGACTGGACGCCAACACCCCAGTCTTCTCCTGCAGGATCTGTTTGACATTGACATTATGCAGTAGGTCGGCATTGACCTGGTTTGGCAGCTATCGTAATAGTATCTGCCTGGTTGGATGTAGCAGGTTGGTGTTTGCTCGTCGTCCAGTCCGGAATTTTCTTGCAACTCACGGTGGAGTACGCGCAGGGTTTGTGATCATCCCTGTTCACTTCAATATTATCAAACACAACGTTCCCTTTGTCACTCATCTTATCCTGAGTACTGAATTTGCTGACAATATTGCACCACACTTGTCACAACCTACCGCCACTGCTGGCGGTGGCGACTGGTTCGTCAATGGCGGTGACCAGGCTGACTGACTAGCTTCGAGACAGCGGCCTCGTTGTCAACCCCGCGGCAGCCTAAAGGTTGATTTTATCGATCCAGCCTCAGCGCCATGTTGACGATGCCCTAGTGACTGTGTGTCATGGATTGCCTTGCCATCAGCGGTCATTGCCGTCCACCTTGGTGCAGCCCTCAACAACTGGCTCAGCCCATGGGAGTCTCAAGTGGACAAAGTTGTTGCCAAAGTAGCTCACAAGATTGGTGCATCGTGGTGTAGGTGAGCACATAACTAGGACTTCCCAGCGCCTATTTGTCCAGGCTGCGATTCTATGTGACATGCTGTACTGCACATTCTTTTCAGCACTGCAAGGCCGGCAGCTGGACCGACTGCAGGGGCCGCGCACATGCAGGCCGCCTGTTAACAGTGCAGCATTCTGGAACGTTCCTTCCTTCTGAGATCCGTGGAATAATAACTTTTTTTGCTTCAAAGCAAGTTGCTTACCTTTCTGTTGTGCTCCCAGTGTCCTTACAACAATAGCCTACAGCAATGTTTTATTTTCCTTTCCATTCCCCAACCAATGAATACTACGATGTCGATTCTATTTCTGAATACTTTAGTGTGTGCCCGCGCACGCACGTGTGTGTGTATACCTCACTCGCCACTCGAAGTTCTGTTCCCCATCACTGGAACACTGCCTGTTCTTTCAGGACCTGCCATCATCTGCGGATGGGCATTCAATGATTGTATTGTGTGTGTGTTTCATTCAGAATCAGATCCGCGATCGTTGCTATAAGAGAAAATCTGTGGGTTCACATCCAGTGCATTTGTAGATTTGCGTGCTTTTCTTCCCACGGGCGCATACATGGGACATTGTGTGTGTGTGTGTGTGTGTGTGTGTGTGTGTGTGTGTGTGTGTGTGTGCGTCTGTGTGTATGGGGATATTGTCTGTATCGGCTTTTGGTACTAATGTTCAGGTCTGTGCTTGCATGTGTGAACATGAAATTGTTCGGTTCTGTGCATGCTATTGCTATGTTGTATATTATTGTATGTATGTGTGCATTTCCACGAACAGTGTAGATGAGCGTGGAGAGTGCATTCATCCCTCATAAACCACTTCCCCTTGGGCTTACGAGAGTTTTTTCTGCGTACCTCTCATTTTTGTTTGTTTCTCTCTGATACTGTATTGATGCCGGTACCTGTACCTCGATGTGTTCCTCTATCTGCAGTCACCTTTAACCTTCGGTCAAGTTAACGTTTATTGTGCTCTATTTATCGTGCGAATCAAAATAAACAATAACACAAGTCGTGCTAGAGTGACGACATGTGCGTGTAGTAGGGTTGATGCGATGGGACGTTATAATTAGGTGGAACAGAACACACATTGGGCAGATTGATTGGGCATCATTGATTGTGCTCAGTCTAAACAGTGAACATAATAATTATCTCCAGTGACAGACTGTAGCGGCTAGCCTCCAATAGGTAGCTGGCACTAGTCGCTACTGCTTGTTTGACAGGTGCTGCCAGAACCCCTGTTGTGTCATGCTATAGATGCACATGCCCTATTCTGGGGCATACTGAGGTACTTTGATTTTGTTGACTGCATGTAGACAGCATCCAATCGTAGTACTCGTAGACCTTGGCTCTTTGTAGGTCAACCACCATCGCATGGATCGATCGGTGACTATGCACTTGGTGGTTGGAATAGCCCGCGCTGAACAGATCTTGCCATGGCCCAGGGAGTGAACTCGCTTACTCGACTATCCCGGTTTAAGTTAACCAGCATGAGTGGTGCAATTTGTCCATACCATGTTGCAAGCTCACAGTTGTTTGGGCAGGTTTTGAGCTGCACCACGAAACAAAGCGAAATAACGGCATGACTGTAGAGCAAGGAAGCGGCGAGACGGCACTTCCAGGACGAGACAGGCAGTAGAGATGTGTTCACAGCACGAGCAACCTCTCAAACCCTGCCGGTACTCCACAGTTACAAGAAAATGTCGGACTGGACGACGCGCCAATGCAAACCTGCTACATCCACCCAGGCAGATAGCTGCCAAACCAGGCCAATGTCGACCCCGGCACTGCATACCGGTATGTCAATGTCAAACAGATCCTGCAGGAGAAGACTGGGATGATATTGGCGTCCAGTGTACGGACACCAGTCACATTTCCTGCGTCTTTTGCAGCATACAGGATAGACTCATCACTGTAAAGTCCACTACTTCGTGATTTTTATTTGTAGAATACATGACAGGCGTATTCAGTGTGCCTCGCAGGACTGCGAGATGCTGCAGAAGACCAGGTTCGACCTTTCTGGACCGCCATTCACCGACGGTGGGCTACACGATGCTGGAGGAACTAGATTCCAGTGAAAACCCAAGATTCCTTTGCTCCTGGACGCTCCGACGTGTTGTGGTATCTGCCAGGTGCGCAGTAACTAGTATTTTCATCGCTATAGCGAGGACGACGCCGATCGGCAAACTCTCGCTCACAGCCATCACCAGCCTCTCAAAACCATCACTTGGCATCCCCCAGAGGTATAGGAGAAAGCCAAAACAGCTCTCAACAAACAAAAGCTAGGGACGATGGAAAGAGAGCATGTCAAAAAGAAGACGAACAGTATGAAGTTCAAATGGTTTTGAACACTCGTACCACCAACTATACCACTTTCAATAAATCGTGACGCCATTTTGTTTTAACACGCATACGGTCCACTGGTTTGAGGGAAAGAGACAAACGGGAAAAGTCTGAAGAAAAAATTGACTGTCACCACCAGGACTCGAACCAGGGACCCTCGCTTGTAGCCAGCGATGCTCTAACCACTGAGCTATGGTGTAGTCGTCATCCCAGCAGAGGCCGTTCAACATTTTCTTCAGACTTCGTAACTCACACTTCCTGTGAATCCACACAGGCGGGTGGGACGCAGCCCTCACTGTAACCCACACACTTCACGTACAAACTAGCACGCGGGGAGCCCCAAGTCGTAAAATACTAACTGGTTTAAGGGAAATTATTATTATTATTATTATTATTATGGCAATGAGTAGGACGAGCTGAAGCGACATGTGGACTACTTTATTAACAATGTAAGCGATGGAGACGATGCAAGAAACAACCTAAAGGGTAAGGAAAAATACATGTAAGAAGAAAAAGGGCAATGGAAAAATAGATGATTCGAACAAGTTTTCGTACAACACTCTTCAGGAATTTAATTAATAAAGTAGTCCACATGTCGCTTCAGCTCGTCCTACTCATTGCCATATTAAAATTATTGTCTCCTCGTCGAATTTTTAAATTATTATTATTATTATTATTATGAAAAAGCTTACGTGGAGATAAAAATGTAATCAACGCAATAAATAGAGTAAGCTGCGCACTCAGTACAAACACCATTAGCAAAACTTGTTTTCATGTAAATAACGAAGCTTATTACTTGCATTGTGCGTATATATATATATATTATTGAGTTTAGAGCTAATGTTGATTTGCCAGTAATCCTCTGATGAGATGGCGACGAAAACGTTTAGGAACAAGCTTCGCTATTTACATGAAAACAAGTTTTGCTAATGCTGTTTGTACTGAGTGCGCAGCTTACTCTATTTATTGCGTTGATTATTATTTTAACTGGTTTGAGGGAAAGAGACAAACGGGAAAAGTCCGAAGAAAAAGTTGACTGTCACCACCAGGACTCGAACCAGGGACCCTCGCTTGTAGCCAGCGATGCTCTAACCACTGAGCTATGGTGTAGTTGTCATCCCAGCAGAGGCCGTTCAACATTTTCCTCAGACTTCGTAACTCACACTTCCTGTGAATCCACACAGGCGGGTGGGACGCAGCCCTCACTGTAACCCACACACTTCACGTACAAACTAGCACGCGGGGAGCCCCAAGTCATAAAATATTAACTGGTTTGAGGGAAAGAGACAAACGGGACAAGTCCGAAGAAAAAATTGACTGTCACCACCAGGACTCGAACCAGGGACCCTCGCTTGTAGCCAGCGATGCTCTAACCACTGAGCTATGGTGTAGTCGTCATCCCAGCAGAGGCCGTTCAACATTTTTTTTGATTATTATTATTATTATTATTTGAACAAACGGCAAGGAGACAACAATTTGATAACCGCAATCAGTAATACAAGCTGGATCGACATTTGTGTACACTTTATTCATGTAATGTAAAACTGTGGAGACAATGTGCAATAAAACGATGAAAATGTGAAGAAATGGTGTAGAGAAAATGAGGATTCAAACAAGTTTTCGTACAACACTCATCAGGAATCTTCGTTGTAGTAAAGGACAATGATAACAAAATTGAACTATTATAGAAAATCTAAGTTAGAGAAATAACACTAAGAACAACAGCAGTGAAATTTACAAGTGTGAATTTTAACAATGAAAGCGAGAGCAATAACGAATGCTTGTACTAACACTAAACTTGCAACTGAAAAATGAACAAAGAAGAGAAAGAAAGAAGGAAGGACAAAGTAGAAGAGAAAAGAACATATGGATACGAGGTAGTGGATTCGGCGTGCTGAGTGGTGTTGGCGACCAAGATGTTCTTGGACCAGCGCAGTACCCTGACCCTATTGTAGATTTTTCTGACTTGAAAATTCAAAAATCGGATTTTGCTGTGTCTTGCGATTCAGAATACATACTTTTGTCGCTACATCATCAAAACGGTTGCGGAGATATAGGCTTTCCAAAAAATTGAACCAAAACTACGAAAAATCTAAAATTCAGTCAGGCACCAAAGGGTTAAGAGTAACTCTCCATCACTGTAACATGATACTATAATACAGTCAGAAAGTGCAATAACTAGGCACAAAACTGACAGAGTACTGAAACATTCATATAACCTTGAATACAGCCTTCCAAGTTGGAAGGCTGTCGGTTAGCGCTACGGAGATGTGTTGAAGCTAGGTGTCAGGACGTCGAATACTTCAGTACTCTGTCAGTTTTGTGCCTATTAATTGCACTTTCTGACTGTATATAGTATCATGTTACAGTGATGGAGAGTTACTCTTAACTCGTATCCATATGTCCTTTTCTCTTCTACATTTACTTATGGCTCAACATCCGAGTTTCGAAGGACAAAGTGATAACAAATAACAGCAATACATTACACCTAGAACATTAACTGCTTTTCACTGCTGTTGTTCTTAGTGTTATTTCACTAACTTAGATTTTTTATAATAGTTCAATTTTGTTATCATTGTCTTTTAGTACAAGGAAGATTCCTGATGAGTGTTGTACGAAAACTTGTTTAAATCCTCATTATCTCTACACCATTTCTTCACATTTTCATCGTTTTATTGCACATTGTCTCCACAGTTTTACATTACATGAATAAAGTGTACACAAATGTCGATCCAGCTTGTATTACTGATTGCGGTTATCAAATTATTATTATTATTATAACATGTCCAGTCCACTACAATCAGTGACCAGGGTGACGGTCCAAGCTAGGTGGACGGTGCGTTGACCCCGTTGAACTTTTGCTACTATAGTACAACGCCCTCTAAATAAATTCAGCTGTTATTTTGCACAGAACCATCATATACATTAGCAGCATGATGAGCATAATGCGGCATAATATGATAACTTTCAGCATAAAAATAGCATCATTCTGCAATTTTTTCAGCAAAGCAAAAAGCATAATTTCACGAAAATATTAGCATGATCTGTCAAGGCCTAGTTTCCGACATCGGATAAAAACTTGAGAATATTGCCTGCTAGACATGGTTTCTGCCCCGATATATTTGCTTTGTAAATTGTCTAGTTCTGGTAGTCTAGACCGTATGGGATTCCATGTGTGTGTGTGTGTGTGTGTGTGTGTGTGTGTGTGTGTGTGTGTGTGTGTGTGTATGTATGTGTGTGTGTGGTGTGCGTGTGTGTGGGTGTGCATGTGTGTTTGTGTGCCCGTGCATGTGCATGAGCTGTGTGTGTGTGTGTGTGTGTGTGTGTGTGTGTGTGTGTGTGTGTGTGCGTGTGCATGATCTGTGTGTGTTTGTGTGTGTCCGTGTGCGAGTGCAAGGACCATTAATTTGATACAACTTTTTCGCAACCTTTGGTTGCTTTGGAAGAAATAGCATCTTCCGCAAGTTTACTCATTTTTGAAACCTACTTTGCGTCTTTTCCGCAACTTTGGCCCCATGGCCTAATGGCCGCTAAAACTCCAAAGTTCAAGTCGCATATCATGACTCACACATGTAGGAAAAATACATGCTCTTTGATATGCTGAGGGACAATTCACTATTGTAAAACTACGCACACATCTATGGGACGGGACCACTTCAGTGAGTGTTTTCAAGTATCTAACAATTGCTATCTTTAATATCTTATTTGCACATTGTCAATTTCTGCCTTGCTATGTAACACAGCATTCGATGGGACACATCAACAGGTACAGACAGTGCTGCAAGCTGCAGGGACTAATGTCACTCCAGTACAGCCTGATGCCAACAATAGCTTGACACAGCCTTTTTCAAACCAACCGCAGCTTGTTGGTCAGCAGCACAGCCATATTGGACAACCTGTCAACAATGGCGCCTTAAGAGGAGTGAGCAGTAGAATTGAGGGACTTCAAAGATCATCAATAGTGGAGTCTGCAATGAGTCTCCCACCACATCCTCAACCAACCATTGGTCTTATGTCATCACCAGCCCAGTTTGCTAGTCCCTGCGGCCAGCAAATGAATCACCACGTCCATGCCACTGCTACCAGTGGTAATCAGACATTAGCAGCATACCTGCCATATAGTGTCCCAGCAATGCACGGCAGTATGGCCAGCTCTAACAATCCCGTGGAAATGCACGCCGGCTTTCCACAGACCCCATTGAACAATCTAGCACAAGGCGTCGATTATCAATCGGACAACCCCTCTGCTCCTCCAATGTTTGGCGGACATCCCAGAAGTCTGTGCGAATGGCGTGTGAACAACGGTCTACATTTTGTGTAGGTTGGCTTTCTATAGTGTCACCGAACTAGCGCAGCACATAACAAACGTTCATCTCCAGCAACAGGGCACTACCGAACATGCCACACAGGAGGATGGCAACGTCCACATCTGCCACTGGGACCAGTGTACACGCACCAAAGGATTTAAAACCAAATACAAGCTCGTCAGCCATATACGAGTTCATACAGGTGAAAAACCCTTTGTCTGCAATCATCAAGACTGCACACGCAAAGCATTCGCAAGAGCCGAATACCTGAAGATACACTACAGAGTCCACACAAAGGAAAAGCCGTTTCCCTGCACCTTCCCGGACTGTAAGAAAAGATTTTCAAATTCCTCGTATCGAAAGAAGCACATGGTCGTGCACACGAATGATAAACCCTACCGATGCAGGGCAGCAGGATGTACGAAAAGCTATGCACACCCGTGGTCGCTTAAAAAGCACTCCAGGCAGCATCATGCTCGAAATGCAGCCAATGGCAGTCGTGCTCTTTCCTACAGTACCACGGACACCAGCGCAGAGAACAGTGGCTTGCCGTCTGCGGATGGTTCTATTGCTGCGGACGGAGAAAGTGATCATGGCAGCTCGATTTCATCCGATGAGGTACTTGCAGACCAGCACCACCACCATCAACAAGAACAGGAAGAACAGCAGCAGCAGCACCAACATCAACAACACCATTTTGCACTTGTGACTTGTACGGACCAGTGTCAGCCTGCACAGCCGCAATACTTACCACTGGGAACGTCCTCAAGCATGCTGACTGTGAATTCAGCATCCACGTCATCTCTGCCTCAGTTACCTTATCATTTGCCCTCTGCCCAGGCTACTGCTGGTAGTGATTTGGTCAACAGTGCACTGCCAACACCACCTGGACAGCCGTCTTATAGCTATGCCGTGTTCAGTGAAGTATGCCAGGACAATGCCGGAAAGGGTGACCTAGTAGTGGCAAGCCTAGGCAGTAGAGCAACAAGAAATGATCTCTTGTCTACATGTTCCATACAGACCTTACCACAGCCGCCGCCACCACCACAGCAAGAAGCAGCAGCAGCAACAGAAGCAGCAGCTGTGCCAGCAGCTGTGCCAGAACTGACTCAAAACAGACAGCTTGTTCGGCAGCAACATACTCACTTTCAATACCCGGCAGCATGTCAGCAGTTGCAGCAACAACCTCATCATCAACATCCAGATCAGCAGCTCCAGGGCCAGGATCATCATCAGCATAATCAGCATCATCAGTATCAGCAGCACCAGGAATCACATGACCAATGTCAGCAGTCGCAAATCTATCCAACTCACCACCATCAGCTGCCGACGCCCACACAAACACACAACAGCAACAGCTATCGCTGGTGGCTCACCCACCGCAGCACCAGTCATCACCTGTGTCTCAGATGCACAACCATCAGGCACAACAGCAGTCTACATCACAACAGGAACGGGTACAGGAACCCTTGCCTCAGCATCAGCAACAGCAGCACTCTCTCCCATCGCCGATGCAGCTGCAGCAGCATTTTGCACAGCATTCGGCAACTGCTCAGCCAACACTATTTCATGCAGGACAATTGCTGCACCCCGTACTGCCCTCGCAGGTCGCTCACTCTCTTTCTGCACCAAGACACCTCCCAAAAAGGCAATACTAAGCAAACAAACATTACACGGCTTGAAAACACTGTTCTCATGAGCTGAAGAACAGCCTTTTCAAAATGGCACTGCAGCCAGCTTCGTGAATGGATGTGTTGAAAACTGTCCTTAAGGTCTTTAAGGCACATCATCAATTTCAACCAAACAATTTTGTTATTATTATCAAGATCTAGCTAACTCCTTATTTTAACGGAGTTGACAATTCTTTTATTAAATCTAATTCAAAAAGAGGTATGAAGTGTACAGCTGCAAGTTTAATACTCGCTGTGCATAGCTTTTATGATATTAAATTATTGTATCAACGCTGTCCAACGCTGAATGTTTTTAAGGTTATTTCATTAGAGATGGAGCTGGGATGTTGCTCATTAAGCTGTGGAAAAAGTCAATCAGACGACTGCCACATTTGTAGAAGTTCCTTTTTCAAATGTCTCGTCAATTTCATTTTCCGCATGTTGTCTTCACTAACACTACCCATGATGCTGGCTACATGTATAGCGTCAGTAGAATTGCAGCTCAACATCCTAATCCGCACTGCCTTCAGTCTTGTTTCTACCCACTCACTGTCAGGATCGGGTATTTCCCCTCCAATTAGTAACCATAGTACCCGTTTCTTTTTAGTTCACTTTTTCGGCTGATCTGCTCATTTTGCAGAAATTTGTCAATACTAATGCTGGCCTACACTCATATCGTATCTGTTTTCAAAATAATGAGAAGGTGTCTTCCTCTTATTCGAATTGGAATTTGTGTTGGAGTACTTGAAGTACACATGTGCAAACACAGCACAGAAAACAATACTCGATAATGACGTATTCGTCAGCAAAATCGTGGGAAAGTAACTAGAGACGCTTCTTTTGAAGTCATTCTTGGCTAGACTGATAAAGCACGAGACAGGAAGTTAGTGGTACTATGCCTTGCATATTCCAGTACATCATGTATGCATGTTCCATTTGTAGTTATAATTACAAGATGGTGGAAAAGCTAGGTGTCTGGAGATTTAGTAGTTTATCACTACAATCATGTTGTCATGCTCCTACCTCCGAAAGGATGTAAAATTGTGCTTCAAATTTTCAACCACCAAATTATGCCAATAATTATGCCAGCATAATCCGCCTGAGCCTATCCATGGTCGCCGATCTGGGCGAGACTGGTGTGTACGTCGTGGTGCGAAGTAAGTACAGTACACGTGTGCTGTTTTTTTTTTTTTTTTTTTTTTTTTACAAAGACCACTTAATGCCAAACAATGAGATGCAGCTAGGGGAAGCACGCACAACCTGAATCGTGGCAGTGGTGGTGAGGTTTAGGGAGCTCCGCCGACCTAGGGTCTCGACTTCATAGCCACCTAGACGCACCAAGAGTGGGTGGGGAGGGAGAGCGAGAGCGAGAGAGAGAGAGAGAGAGAGAGAGAGAGAGAGAGAGAGAGAGAGAGAGAGAGAGAGAGAGAGAGAGAGAGAGAGAGAGAGAGAGAGAGAGAGAGAGAGAGAGAGAGAGAGAGAGAGAGAGAGAGAGAGAGAGAGAGGAGAGAGAGAGAGAGAGAGAGAGAGAGAGAGAGAGAGAGAGAGAGAGAGAGAGAGAGAGAGAGAGAGAGAGAGAGAGAGAGAGAGAGAGAGAGAGAGAGAGAGAGAGAGAGAGAGAGAGAGAGAGAGAGAGAGAGAGAGAGAGAGAGAGAGAGAGAGAGAGAGAGAGAGAGAGAGAGAGAGAGAGAGAGAGAGAGAGAGAGAGAGAGAGAGAGAGAGAGAGAGAGAGAGAGAGGGAGAGAGAGAGAGAGAGAGAGAGAGAGGAGAGAGAGAGAGAGAGAGAGAGAGAGAGAGAGAGAGAGAGAGAGAGAGAGCGGAGAGAGAGAGAGAGAGAGAGAGAGAGAGAGAGAGAGTGAGGGAGGGAGAGAGGGTTGCGAAATTGTTAAAGTAAAAATAAAAGGAACATTGAAAATATGAGATGATTGGTGAGGTGACTGCAGCCTCAGCTATTTGGCCAGCAAAGTCATAATTGTTACAGTAGGCCAGCTATTACATGAACAAGGGAGCTACTGTGCCGCAACATAGAGCGAGGGAGAGTATATAAGCTAGCGAAAAAACTTCAATAAAGACACTGTCTCAGACGCGGTGTGTGCACTATGACTGAGGTGGGTGTGGGAGGTCTGCTAGAGGCTCTCAGTCGCCCAGCTCCAGTGGTGCAGCTGGAGGTGACGGTGGACACGGCACTTAAAGGCTTGCAGGCCCTCCAGGTGTGGGGGTCTCAGCAGTATGCTTTGGGGCAGAGCATTCCATGTCTGCACAGCGCTGGCAGGAAATGCGCGAAGACAGCTGTTTCGGGTGCGTGCTGGCAGGTTAGTCGATAGCTGGTGTGGGTGCGTAGGCTGAGCAGACACGCGGGTGGGCTGTATGTCCTGAGGTCGACGTTGGGCACCAGGGGGGAGGATCTTCTTTAGCGGGCTGTCCGCATCTAGGCAGAATAGCTTGTACAAGTATGCAAGCGAGGCCACTGTCCGCCGCAGAGATAGACTAGGGAGCCAGGAGCCCGATCCGATGATGTGGATGGCTCGTCGCTGGATCTGGTCTAGCTTGGCCAAGTGTGAGGGTGGCGCACCAAGCCAGACCAGGGGACAGTACTCCAGCACAGGTCGGACAAATCCATTGTAGGCTCGGAGTCGGCCAGGGGGTTCTAGGATAGCAGAGGCCTTCCGCAGGAAGCCTAGGCGTTGCTGTGCTCTGGAGCGGATCGTGCGGATGTGCTGCGCATATGTCAGCTGGGAGTCAAAGGTGACGCCCAGGAGCTTCAGGTGGCCTGCCTCGCTGACTGGCGTAGCGTCGAAAGTGGTTCCCGGGAGCTGCCAAGGCTGGCGATGATGTGCGATTATCATGGCTTGGGTCTTGGAGGGCTCAAACTTGATCTTCCACTCCATGCCCCAGCGAGACAGTGCATCCACACCCTGTTGCATGATAGCAGAGCTGCCAGGTATGGACACTCTTGAGGTGATGAAGTTGAAGAGCGTAGTGTCATCGGCATATGCTGCGATGTCCATTCCAGGAGGGAGATGGTCCTCGGCGTCATTTGTGTACAGGATGAACAGTGTCGGTCCCAGGATGCTGCCCTGGGGGACGCCAGCTCTCACCGGGTAGGGCTGAGATAGCTCCCCACCAACAGCTGCGGTTAGGTTCCGGTTGCTCAAGTAGTCGCGGAGCCAGCCAAGCAGGTGACCAGCTACGCCATAGCACTCTGCCTTGTGGAGCACTCCGGTGTGCGAGACACGGTCAAACGCACCAGCCACATCCACTGCGATCACCCTTACTGCACCACCGCTTGCGGCCACCCTGCCCCACTGCGAATTCAATAGGGTGAGGATATCCTGGGTGCCAAGTCTGCTGCGGAACCCATACTGGCTGTGGGAGAGGATATTGTTTGACTCAAGGAATTTCCTGAGGGCACGGTTGACGATAGCCTCCATCACCTTGGACAAGATGGGGAGGAGTGAGATAGGTCTGTAGTTGCTCACATCAGATTTCGATTTCTTCTTGTGGACGGGTACAACCATGGCAGTCTTCCATAGGGTAGGCTGGCGTCCTGCCCGAAATGACTTGACAAACAGTTTCGACACAGGGACTGAAAGTTCCTTGCTGCACTCCTGCAAGACTCGGCCAGGCAGGCCATCTGGTCCTGTGGCTTTTGCAGCGGAGACCTTCCTGAGCTCGCGCTCGACCGCACAAGGTCGGAAGTGCACTGTGTGGAGCTGCGCATCTGAGCGGCGACGAACTGGTGGGAGCGCGTCTGCCTGCAAGTCATCCGTACCCAAACTGCACTTTGACGAGAAGAACTTTCCAAAAGCCTCAGCTTTCGCTGCGCTCTGCCTGACTTCGACACTGTTGGCCTGGGACAAGGTCGGGATCTCCGAGGAACGGCTGCTATGGCCACCAGCACGTTTGATCGTAGTCCACCACTCTCGGCTGTGTTGATAAGCGAGTAACGCTAGTGCGACCGGACGTCTCACATTGATAACTGCGGAAATTCCTCAGCTGGTGGCAAAAGCTGCATTGAGCCCTGGGCTTCTTTCAGTGCGACGACGTGATCAGGGTTCCAATTCCAGCGCCAAGTTTCGAGGTGTTGCTAGGGTGTTGGTGCTTGTGGTGGGCATGCAAGTTTGCTGAAATTGCATCCATTTGTTTCAGAAAAAGCTCAAAAGTTGCTAATAGCGCAACCCAAAATGAGCGAGTTCTGGTGCATAATGTTTAATGATGCCAAAAATCACCACAAATGGAGCGGAAATAGACAACACTGTGGCACAGCACAACTGCGTGAGTTATAGGGAAATGAACAGGCTTGGAATGAGTCATTGTCCTTCTTGTTAAACCTTCGCACAGCATTCATGACATAGCGGCATGCTCAGGGCTGCCACATACACGTACATGACTGATTGTGCATGTACAGTACGATCAGGCGCAGAAGTCACTTCGGCAAAGAACACTTTTTTAACTGAATACCACAGAACCATCAGACTTACATGACTTAGGCTGGAAAATGGGTAAATTCAGGCTAGATTTGCAGATTTTTGAAAGAATGCACGTACCATTTTCTGCATGTTTTCCAAGTGGTGTAATCGCATTGTATGTGCATGATCGTGGAATAAGAACAAAACGACTATATTAAACGCCGTTCAACATTTTGAAAAATGTTCTAGGCTGTGCCTTGAGCTCATGCGTTCTTTGGCGCCTGATCTTACTGTTATTCGTGAAGTACACTTGTCATGATGATTTGATGCTTAGCGATTCTTGTTGAAGCGGAGCATCACGGACACACTTCATTGGTCTCTACCAAGGCCCTTCTCTGCACAAAGTTGCGGAACAGTTGCGAAGTATTTTGTGAAAATGAAGAATGTTGCGAAAGCTGCGATTTCTTCCAAAACAACAAAAAGTTGGGAAGAAAGTGGCGAGCATCTTTGGGAAATGGCTACATTGCATACCCAAGGGGGGAAATTTTCCGATGCGTTGTAGTAACTGACTGATAAAAGAGTTCAATATTGCAGTGGATGGGAAAGAGGGGTCTGCTCTGAAACCTCATCCTACCTTATTAGGGTATTGAGCACTATTTGCAGCAAGGACTTCACACACTTTGTCCTACTGAAGAATAATAATTTTTAAACAATCGTCGAGGAGACAGTATTCTGATTCTTTGCCATTTTACACTACTGAAGAATATGTTTTCTTATTGTCCGCAAACATCCAACGCAGCCACTTACACATTTCTGAAACGTCACTGCTCAACTTCAATAAATCACATACTTCGAAGTATTCACACCACTATGACTGTTACCTTTCTCATCAGTGTCATTAGATGTTTTCTTCATACATGTAGTTCACTGACAAACCCAAGGTACGGGACGTAACTATGGTAATGAATAAGACTCGCGAGCAAAGGTGACTGAGGTGTGAACCACGAAGGCGTCTTCTCCAGGAAACCGACCATCGTCCCGGCATCCAGTGTCAATGTTTTCGGGCAGTGCTAGTTGTTGTGACTGATGATTTATTCTCCGTTTTTTCACGTGGTAGGCCTATGTTGCATCTTGCCGTGCTAGAGCTTAGAAGCTTTTTACATACGTAGACATACATCTACGCTGGATCCTGAACTTTGCGTTCTGAAGAGTGAAGGAGAATGTGTTGTCTTTACAGCTAGCTGTTTGGCAATACATTGTATTGGTGACGAAGGTGTGAAATAAATTCTTTGATCTCTTGATTTGATGCAATTTTACAACATTTTGTCAACCTTTAATTTCCATGCTGTTTTTGACTCTTAAGATCTTCGTCTAGACTACTTTCTTCGTGCCATTTCTACACTTTATTGTAGTGTTGAATCTTTCAATCCAAACTCTTTGAACCCTATATCTTTATGGTGGTAGAACTTATATTATATCATAAGGTTTGGTTATTGCTGATTACAATGTCTGCGTCGATAATTCTGCTGATTCCCGAACATTCGCATTGACCCAGGACACACTAGCTGCATACGTAGCTTCCTCGGAGCAATAAAAAAACCTTCTGATTCGGACCGGAAGGAGGAACGACACGATGGTACCAGTCGCCGAGTCATAGGCCACGAGTACGCTTCACAACGGTGCGTCTCCTATTCTTCTTTACGTTGCAGGACACCAGCTGTCACCCTCCTGTATTGGCGTGGATCAGGACTATCTTGTCGTTGCGTTGACTCAATCCGTATTCCCCGGACCAGAACTTGATGCTGTTCTCTGGACAAGCCGGTCAACCCATTTGTTTTGGCTACCATTGTGGGCGAAAAAGTACAGCCAAGTTCCAGAGACTCCGTTGGCTGTTTGACACTGCCCTAGTTGGCACCAATTCTCTGTTCGCAATGTCTTCCTCACGGAACACGTCAGAAGCAGAAGGCCACCAAGGGATGACGGGAGCTGAACTACCCAGCCACACGATGCAGTATTTTCCGCTCTTGGACTCACAAGGTCCACAGCCGGCTACTGTACAGGGTAAGTGACGAAAGTCGAACGTTTTGCAACCTGTATGCTCTGTACATAATGCCTTGGGATTATGTGTTTCCGGTAGGCCTTGACAGATTAGGCTAGCATAATTTTTCGCATAATTCCTACCAAAATCGAATAATCGCATAATTCGAGGTAAAATGCATACGAATCGCATAAAATTGGAATAACCCGCCTGTTCGCATCAAATTCCATACAGTTGTATATGTTCTACAAGTACCGTAAAGTACCGTTGATCCGCCCCCACGCCATGTCGCTTCCCAGCTGGGTTTTCGGCAGGGGGCGGGAATTAGATCAAGGCTGTCAAGTGCAGTACGATGTACAA